>NC_054475.1:65078075-65754820 GCF_017639515.1 Carcharodon carcharias
CCTCTGTCTCTCTCCTCTCGTCTGTCTCCTCTCTCTCTCGTCTGTCTCCTGTCTCTCTCCGTCTGTCTCCTCTCTCTCTCGTCTGTCTCCTGTCTCTCTCGTCTGTCTCCTGTCTCTCTCTCTCGTCTGTCTCCTGTCTCTCTCTCTCGTCTGTCTCCTGTCTCTCTCTTGTCTGTCTCCTCTCTCTCTCTCGTCTGTCTCCTCTCTGTCTCGTCTGTCTCCTTTCTCTCTCTCTCTCGTCTGTCTCTTCTCTCTCTCTCGTCTGTCTCCTCTCTCTCTCTCGTCTGTCTCCTCTCTGTCTCTCGTCTGTCCCTCTCTCTCTCTCTTCCGTCTGTCTCCTCTCTCTCGTCTGTCTCCTCTCTCTCTCTCGTCTGTCTCCTCTCTCTCTCGTCTGTCTCCTCTCTCTCTCTCGTCTGTCTCCTCTCTCTCTCTGTCTGTCTCCTCTCTCTCCTGTCTCCTGTCTCTCTCTCTCTCGTCTGTCTCCTCTCTCTCTCTCGTCTGTCTCCTCTCTTCTCTCTCTCGTCTGTCTCCTCTCTCTCTCTCTCTTCTCGTCTGTCTCCTCCTCTTCTCGTCTGTCTCTCTCTCTCGTCTGTCTCCTCTCTCTCTCTCGTCTGTCTCCTCTCTCTCTCTCGTCTGTCTCCTCTCTCTTCTCGTCTGTCTCCTCTCTCTCTCTGTCTGTCTCCTCTCTCTCTCTTCTGTCTCCTCTCTCTCTCTTCGTCTGTCTCCTCTTCTCTCTCTCTGTCTGTCTCCTCTCTCTCTCTCTCGTCTGTCTCCTCTCTCTCTCTCTCGTCTGTCTGTTCTCTCTCTCTCTTCTGTCTCCTCTCTCTCTCTCTCTCGTCTGTCTCCTCTCTCTCTCTCTCTCGTCTGTCTCTCTCTCTCTCTCTCTCGTCTGTCTCTCTCTCTCTCGTCTGTTCCTCTCTCTCTCTCGTCTGTCTCTCTCTCTCTCGTCTGTCTCCTCTCTCTCTCGTCTGTCTCCTCTCTCTCTCTCTTCTCGTCTGTCTCCTCTCTCTCTCGTCTGTCTCCTCTCTCTCTCTCGTCTGTCTCCTCTCTCTCTTCTCGTCTGTCTCCTCTCTCTCTCTCTCGTCTGTCTCCCTCTCTCTCTCTCTCGTCTGTCTCCTCTCTCTCTCTCCTTGTCTCCTCTCTCTCTCTCTCTCGTCTGTCTCCTCTCTCTCTCTCTCTCGTCTGTCTCTCTCTCTCTTCTCTCTCTCGTCTGTCTCCTCTCTCTCTCTCTTCTCGTCTGTCTCTCTCTCTTGTCTCTCTGTCTGTCTCCTCTCTCTCTCTCTCTCGTCTGTCTCCTCTCTCTTCTCTCTCTCGTCTGTCTCCTCTCTCTCTCTCTCTCGTCTGTTCCTCTCTCTCTCTCTCTCGTCTGTCTCTCTCTCTCTCTCTCTCGTCTGTCTCCTCTCTCTCTCTCTCTCTCTGTCTCCTCTCTCTCTCTCTCTCGTCTGTCTCTCTCTCTCTCTCTCTCGTCTGTCTCCTCTCTCTCTCTTCTCGTCTCTCTCCTCTCTCTTTCTCTCTCTCTTTCTGTCTCCTCTCCTCTCTCTCGTCTGTCTCCTCTCTCTCTCTCTCTGTCTGTCTCCTCTCTCTCTCTCTCTCGTCTGTCTCCTCTCTCTCTCTCTCTCGTCTGTCTCCTCTCTCTCTCTCTCTCGTCTGTCTCCTCTCTTCTCTCTCGTCTGTCTCCTCTCTCTCTCTCTCGTCTGTCTCCTCTCTCTCTCTCTCCGTCTGTCTCCTCTCTCTCTCTCTCGTCTGTCTCCTCTCTCTCTCTCGTCTGTCTCCTCTCTCTCTCTCGTCTGTCTTCTCTCTCTCTCTCGTCTGTCTCCTCTCTCTCTCTCGTCTGTCTCCCCTCTCTCTCTCGTCTGTCTCCTCTCTCTCTCTCTCGTCTGTCTCCTCTTCTCTCTCTCTCGTCTGTCTCCTCTTCTCTCTCTCTCGTCTGTCTCCTCTTCTCTCTCTCTCGTCTGTCTCCTCTCTCTCTCTCTCTCGTCTGTCTCCTCTCTCTCTCTCTCGTCTGTCTCCTCTCTCTCTCGTCTGTCTCCTCTCCTCTCTCTCGTCTGTCTCTCTCTCTCTCTCTCGTCTGTCTCCTCTCTCTCTCTCTCGTCTGTCTCTCTCTCTCTCTCTCGTCTGTCTCCTCTCTCTCTCTCTCGTCTGTCTCTCTCTCTCTCTCTCGTCTGTCTCCTCTCTCGTCTGTCTCCTTCTCTCTTCTCTCTCGTCTGTCTCCTCTCTCTCTCTCTCGTCTGTCTCCTCTCTCTCTCTCTCGTCTGTCTCCTCTCTCTCTCTCGTCTGTCTCCTCTCTCTCTCTCTCGTCTGTTCTCTCTCTTCTCTCTCGTCTGTCTCCTCTCTCTCTCTCTCTCGTCTGTCTCCTCTCTCTCTCTCTCTCGTCTGTCTCCTCTTCTCTCTCGTCTGTCTCCTCTCTCTCTCTCTCGTCTGTCTCCTCTCTCTCTCTCTCTCGTCTGTCTCCTCTCTCTCTCTCTCGTCTGTCTCCTCTCTCTTTCTCTCTCGTCTGTCTCCTCTCTCTCTCTCGTCTGTCTCCTCTCTCTTTCTCTCTCGTCTGTCTCCTCTCTCTTTCTCTCTCGTCTGTCTCCTCTCTCTCTCTCTCGCCTGTCTCCTCTCTCTCTCTCGCCTGTCTCCTCTCTCTCTCTCGCCTGTCTCCTCTCTCTTTCTCTCTCGTCTGTCTCCTCTCTCTGTCTGTCTCCTCTCTCTCTCGTCTGTCTCCTCTCTCTCTCGTCTGTCTCCTCTCTCTCTCGTCTGTCTCCTCTCTCTCTCGTCTCTCCTCTCTCTCTCGTCTGTCTCCTCTCTCTCTCGTCTGTCTCCTCTCTCTCTCGTCTGTCTCCTCTCTCTCTCTCGTCTGTCTCCTCTCTCTCTCTCTCGTCTGTCTCCTCTCTCTCTCTCGTCTGTCTCCTCTCTCTCTCTCGTCTGTCTCCTCTCTCTCTCTCGTCTGTCTCCTCTCTCTCTCTCGTCTGTCTCCTCTCTCTCTCTCGTCTGTCTCCCCTCTCTCTCTCTCTTGTCTGTCTCCTCTCTCTCTCTCGTCTGTCTCCCCTCTCTCTCTCTCTCGTCTGTCTCCTCTCTCTCTCTCTCGTCTGTCTCCTCTCTCTCTCTCTCGTCTGTCTCCTCTCTCTCTCTCTCGTCTGTCTCCTCTCTCTCTCTCTCGTCTGTCTCCTCTCTCTCTCTCTCGTCTGTCTCCTCTCTCTCTCTCTCGTCTGTCTCCTCTCTCTCTCTCTCGTCTGTCTCCTCTCTCGTCTGTCTCCTCTCGCTTTCTCTCTCGTCTGTCTCCTCTCGCTTTCTCTCTCGTCTGTCTCCTCTCGCTTTCTCTCTCGTCTGTCTCCTCTCGCTTTCACTCTCGTCTGTCTCCTCTCGCTTTCACTCTCGTCTGTCTCCTCTCGCTTTCTCTCTCGTCTGTCTCCTCTCGCTTTCTCTCTCGTCTGTCTCCTCTCTCTCTCTCGTCTGTCTCCTCTCTCTTTCTCTCTCGTCTGTCTCCTCTCTCTTTCTCTCTCGTCTGTCTCCTCTCTCTTTCTCTCTCGTCTGTCTCCTCTCTCTTTCTCTCTCGTCTGTCTCCTCTCTCTTTCTCTCTCGTCTGTCTCCTCTCTCTGTCTGTCTCCTCTCTCTCTCGTCTGTCTCCTCTCTCTCTCGTCTGTCTCCTCTCTCTCTCGTCTGTCTCCTCTCTCTCTCGTCTCTCCTCTCTCTCTCGTCTGTCTCTTCTCTCTCTCGTCTGTCTCCTCTCTCTCTCTCGTCTGTCTCCTCTCTCTCTCTCGTCTGTCTCCTCTCTCTCTCTCGTCTGTCTCCTCTCTCTCTCGTCTGTCTCCTCTCTCTCTCTCGTCTGTCTCCTCTCTCTCTCTCGTCTGTCTCCTCTCTCTCTCTCGTCTGTCTCCTCTCTCTCTCTCGTCTGTCTCCCCTCTCTCTCTCTCTCTTGTCTGTCTCCTCTCTCTCTCTCGTCTGTCTCCTCTCTCTCTCTCGTCTCTCTCCTCTCTCTCTCTTGTCTGTCTCCCCTCTCTCTCTCTCTCGTCTCTCTCCTCTCTCTCTTGTCTGTCTCCCCTCTCTCTCTCTCATCTGTCTCCTCTCTCTCTCTCGTCTCTCTCCTCTCTCTCGTCTGTCTCCTCTCTCTCGTCTGTCTCCTCTCTCTCGTCTGTCTCCTCTCTCTCGTCTGTCTCCTCTCTCTCGTCTGTCTCCTCTCTCTCGTCTGTCTCCTCTCTCTCCCTCTCTCGTCTGTCTCCTCTCTCTCTCTTGTCTGTCTCCTCTCTCTCTCTCTCTCGTCTGTCTCTCTCTCTCGAGACGAGAGACAGACGAGACTCTCTCTCTCTCTCGTCTGTCTCCTCTCTCTCTCCCTCGTCTGTCTCCTCTCTCTCTCTCTCGTCTGTCTTCTCTCTCTCTCGTCTGTCTCCTCTCTCTCTCTCATCTGTCTCCTCTCTCTCTCGTCTGTCTCCTCTCTCTCTCGTCTGTCTCATCTCTCTCTCTCCTCTCTCTCTCTCGTCTGTCTCCTCTCTCTCTTTCGTCTATCCCATCTCTCTCTCTTTCGTCTGTCTCATCTCTCTCTCTCTCTCTCGTCTGTCTCCTCTCTCTCTCTCGTCTGTCTCCTCTCTCTTTCTCTCGTCTGTCTCCTGTCTCTCTCTCTCTCTCTCGTCTGTCTCCTGTCTCCTGTCTCTCTCATCTGTCTCCTCTCTCTCTCTTCCCATCTCTCTCTTCTTTCCCTCTCCCTCTCTCTTCTTTCCCTCTCCCTCTCTCTTCTTTCCCTCTCCCTCTCTCTTCTTTCCCTCTCCCTCTCTCTTCTTTCCCTCCCTCTCTCTCCCTTCTTTCCCTCCCTCTCTCACTTCTTTCCCTCTCTCTCTTCTGTCTGTCAACCGTCTGTCTCCTCTCTCTCATCTGTCTCCTCTCTCTCTCTCTTGTCTGTCTCCTCTCTCTTCCCATCTCTCTCTTCTTGCCCACTACCTCTCTTCTTTCCCTCTCCCTCTCTCTTTCCCTCTCCCTCTCTCTTCTTTCCCTCCCTCTCTCTCCCTTCTTTCCCTCTCTCTCTTCTGTCTGTCAATCGTCTGTCTCCTCTCTCTCTCATCTGTTTCCTCTCTCTCTTTCTCGTCTGTCTTCTCTCTCTCTCGTCTGTCTCTCTTTCTCTCTCTCGTCTGTCTCCTCTCTCTCTCTCTCGTCTGTCTCCTCTCTCTCTCTCGTCTGTCTCTCTTTCTCTCGTCTGTCTCTCTTTCTCTCTCTCGTCTGTCTCCTCTCTCTCTCTCGTCTGTCTCCTCTCTCTCGTCTATCTCCTCTCTCTCTCTCTCGTCTGTCTCCTCTCTCTCTCTCATCTGTCTCCTCTCTCTCTCTCGTCTGTCTCCTCTCTCTCTCTCGTCTGTCTCCTCTCTCTTTCTCTCTCGTCTGTCTCCTCTCTCTTTCTCTCTCGTCTGTCTCCTCTCTCTTTCTCTCTCGTCTGTCTCCTCTCTCTTTCTCTCTCGTCTGTCTCCTCTCTCTCTCTCTCGTCTGTCTCCTCTCTCTTTCTCTCTCGTCTGTCTCCTCTCTCTTTCTCTCTCGTCTGTCTCCTCTCTCTTTCTCTCTCGTCTGTCTCCTCTCTCTTTCTCTCTCGTCTGTCTCCTCTCTCTCTCTCGTCTGTCTCCTCTCGCTCTCTCGTCTGTCTGCTGTCTCTCTCTCGTCTGTCTCCTCTCTCTCTCGTCTGTCTCCTCTCTCTCTCTCTCTCATCTGGCTCCTCTCTCTCTCTCTCGTCTGTCTCCTCTCTCTCTCTTCCCATCTCCCTCTTCTTTCCCTCTCCCTCTCTCTTCTTTCCCTCCCTCTCTCTCTTCTGTCTGTCAATCGTCTGTCTCCTCTCTCTCTCATCTGTCTCCTCTCTCTCTCTCGTCTGTCTTCTCTCTCTCTCGTCTATCTCCTCTCTCTCTCTCGTCTATCTCTCTCTCTCTCGTCTGTCTCCTCTCTCTCGTCTGTCTCCTCTCTCTCGTCTGTCTCCTCTCTCTCGTCTGTCTCCTCTCTCTCGTCTGTCTCCTCTCTCTCTCTCTCTCGTCTGTCTCCTCTCTCTCTCTCTCTCTCTCGTCTGTCTCCTCTCTCTCTCGCGTCTGTCTCCTCCCTCTCGTCTGTCTCCTCCCTCTCGTCTGTCTCCTCTCTCTTCTCATCTGTCTCCTCTCTCTCTCGTCTGTCTCCTCTCTCTCTCGTCTGTCTCCTCTCTCTCGTCTGTCTGCTGTCTCTCTCTCGTCTGTCTGCTGTCTCTCTCTCTCGTCTGTCAGCTGTCTTTCTCGACTGTCTCCTCTCTCTCTCTCTCTCGTCTGTCTCCTGTCTCTCTCGTCTGTCTCCTGTCTCTCTCGTCTGTCTCCTCTCTCCCTCTCTCGTCTGTCTCCTCTCTCCCTCTCTCGTCTGTCTCCTCTCTCCCTCTCTCGTCTGTCTGCTGTCTCTTTCTCTCTCGTCTGTCTCCTCTCTCCCTCTCTCGTCTGTCTCCTCTCTTTCTCTCTCGTCTGTCTCCTGTCTCTCTCGTCTGTCTCCTGTCTCTCTCGTCTGTCTCCTGTCTCTCTCTCTCTCGTCTGTCTCCTCTCTCTCTCTCTCTCTCGTCTGTCTCCTCTCTCTCTCTCTCTCTCGTCTGTCTCCTCTCTCTCTCGTCTGTCTCCTCTCTCTCTCTCGTCTGTCTCCTCTCTCTCTCTCTCTCGTCTGTCTCCTCTCTCTTTCTCTCGCGTCTGTCTCCTCCCTCTCTCTCGTCTGTCTCCTCTCTCTTTCTCTCGCGTCTGTCTCCTCCCTCTCTCTCGTCTGTCTCCTCTCTCTCTCTCGTGTCTCCTCTCTCTCTCTCGTCTGTCTCCTCTCTCTCTCTCGTCTGTCTCCTCTCTCTTTCTCTCGCGTCTGTCTCCTCTCTCTCTCTCTCTCTCTCGTCTGTCTGCTGTCTCTCTCTCTCGTCTGTCTCCTGTCTCTCTCGTCTGTCTCCTCTCTCTCGTCTGTCTCCTCTCTCTCGTCTGTCTCCTCTCTCTCGTCTGTCTCCTCTCTCTCGTCTGTCTCCTCTCTCTCGTCTGTCTCCTCTCTCTCGTCTGTCTCCTCTCTCTCGTCTGTCTCCTCTCTCTCGTCTGTCTCCTCTCTCTCGTCTGTCTCCTGTCTCTCTCGTCTGCCTCCTGTCTCTCTCGTCTGTCTCCTCTCTCCCTCTCTCGTCTGTCTCCTCTCTCTCTCTGTCTCCTCTCTCTCTCTCGTCTGTCTCCTCTCTCTCGTCTGTCTCCTCTCTCTCTCGTCTGTCTCCTCTCTCTCTCTCGTCTGTCTCCTCTCTCTCTCTCTCTCGTCTGTCTCCTCTCTCTCTCTCGTCTGTCTCCTCTCTCTCTCGTCTGTCTCCTCTCTCTCTCTCGTCTGTCTCCTGTCTCTCTCTCTCTCTCTCGTCTGTCTCCTGTCTCTCTCATCTGTCTCCTCTCTCTCTCTCGTCTGTCTTCTCTCTCTCTCGTCTATCTCCTCTCTCTCTCTCGTCTATCTCTCTCTCTCTCGTCTGTCTCCTCTCTCTCGT
Organism: Carcharodon carcharias; assembly: GCF_017639515.1. NCBI lineage: Eukaryota > Metazoa > Chordata > Chondrichthyes > Lamniformes > Lamnidae > Carcharodon > Carcharodon carcharias. The sequence goes on from NC_054475.1 coordinate 65,085,517, forward strand.
CTGTCTCCTCTCTCTCGTCTGTCTCCTCTCTCTCGTCTGTCTCCTCTCTCTCGTCTGTCTCCTCTCTCTCTCTCTCTCGTCTGTCTCCTCTCTCTCTCTCTCTCTCTCGTCTGTCTCCTCTCTCTCTCGCGTCTGTCTCCTCCCTCTCGTCTGTCTCCTCCCTCTCGTCTGTCTCCTCTCTCTTCTCATCTGTCTCCTCTCTCTCTCGTCTGTCTCCTCTCTCTCTCGTCTGTCTCCTCTCTCTCGTCTGTCTGCTGTCTCTCTCTCGTCTGTCTGCTGTCTCTCTCTCTCGTCTGTCAGCTGTCTTTCTCGTCTGTCTCCTCTCTCTCTCTCTCTCGTCTGTCTCCTGTCTCTCTCGTCTGTCTCCTGTCTCTCTCGTCTGTCTCCTCTCTCCCTCTCTCGTCTGTCTCCTCTCTCCCTCTCTCGTCTGTCTCCTCTCTCCCTCTCTCGTCTGTCTGCTGTCTCTTTCTCTCTCGTCTGTCTCCTCTCTCCCTCTCTCGTCTGTCTCCTCTCTCTTTCTCTCTCGTCTGTCTCCTGTCTCTCTCGTCTGTCTCCTGTCTCTCTCGTCTGTCTCCTGTCTCTCTCTCTCTCGTCTGTCTCCTCTCTCTCTCTCTCTCTCGTCTGTCTCCTCTCTCTCTCTCTCTCTCGTCTGTCTCCTCTCTCTCTCGTCTGTCTCCTCTCTCTCTCTCGTCTGTCTCCTCTCTCTCTCTCTCTCGTCTGTCTCCTCTCTCTTTCTCTCGCGTCTGTCTCCTCCCTCTCTCTCGTCTGTCTCCTCTCTCTTTCTCTCGCGTCTGTCTCCTCCCTCTCTCTCGTCTGTCTCCTCTCTCTCTCTCGTGTCTCCTCTCTCTCTCTCGTCTGTCTCCTCTCTCTCTCTCGTCTGTCTCCTCTCTCTTTCTCTCGCGTCTGTCTCCTCTCTCTCTCTCTCTCTCTCGTCTGTCTGCTGTCTCTCTCTCTCGTCTGTCTCCTGTCTCTCTCGTCTGTCTCCTCTCTCTCGTCTGTCTCCTCTCTCTCGTCTGTCTCCTCTCTCTCGTCTGTCTCCTCTCTCTCGTCTGTCTCCTCTCTCTCGTCTGTCTCCTCTCTCTCGTCTGTCTCCTCTCTCTCGTCTGTCTCCTCTCTCTCGTCTGTCTCCTCTCTCTCGTCTGTCTCCTGTCTCTCTCGTCTGCCTCCTGTCTCTCTCGTCTGTCTCCTCTCTCCCTCTCTCGTCTGTCTCCTCTCTCTCTCTGTCTCCTCTCTCTCTCTCGTCTGTCTCCTCTCTCTCGTCTGTCTCCTCTCTCTCTCGTCTGTCTCCTCTCTCTCTCTCGTCTGTCTCCTCACTCTCTCTCTCTCGTCTGTCTCCTCTCTCTCTCTCGTCTGTCTCCTCTCTCTCTCGTCTGTCTCCTCTCTCTCTCTCGTCTGTCTCCTGTCTCTCTCTCTCTCTCTCGTCTGTCTCCTGTCTCTCTCTCTCTCTCGTCGGTCTCCTGTCTCTCTCGTCTGTCTCCCCTGTTTCTCTCGCGTCTGTCTCCTCCCTCTCTCTCGTCTGTCTCCTCTCTCTCGTCTGTCTCCTCTCTCTCTCGTCTGTCTCCTCTCTCTCTCGTCTGTCTCCTCTCTCTCTCGTCTGTCTGCTGTCTCTCTCTCGTCTGTCTGCTGTCTCTCTCTCTCGTTTGTCTGCTGTCTCTCTCGTTTGTCTGCTGTCTCTCTCTCTCGTCTGTCTGCTGTCTCTCTCTCTCGTCTGTCTGCTGTCTCTCTCTCTCGTCTGTCTGCTGTCTCTCTCGTCTGTCTCCTCTCTCTCTCTCTGTCTCCTCTCTCTCTCTCTGTCTCCTCTCTCTCTCGTCTGTCTCCTGTCTCTCTCGTCTGTCTCCTGTCTCTCTCGTCTGTCTCCTGTCTCTCTCGTCTGTCTCCTGTCTCTCTCGTCTGTCTCCTGTCTCTCTCGTCTGTCTCCTCTCTCCCTCTCTCGTCTGTCTCCTGTCTCTCTCGTCTGTCTGCTGTCTCTCTCTCTCGTCTGTCTCCTGTCTCTCTCGTCTGTCTCCTCTCTCTCTCTCTCGTCTGTCTCCTCTCTCTCTCTCTCGTCTGTCTCCTCTCTCTCTCGTCTGTCTCCTCTCTCTCTCCCTCGTCTGTCTCCTCTCTCTCTCTCTCGTCTGTCTCCTCTCTCTCGTCTTTCTCCTCTCTCTCTCTCGTCTGTCTCCTCTCTCTCGTCTGTCTCCTCTCTCTCTCTCGTCTGTCTCCTCTCTCTCTCCCGTCTGTCTCCTCTCTCTCTCGTCTGTCTCCTCTCTCTCTCTCTCGTCTGTCTCCTCTCTCTCTCTCTCTCGTCTGTCTCCTCTCTCTCTCTCTCGCGTCTGTCTCCTCTCTCTCTCTCTCGCGTCTATCTCCTCTCTCTTTCTCTCGTCTGTCTCCTCTCTCTTTCTCTCGCGTCTGTCTCCTCCCTCTCTCTCGTCTGTCTCCTCCCTCTCTCTCGTCTGTCTCCTCCCTCTCTCTCGTCTGTCTCCTCTCTCTCTCTCGTCTGTCTCCTCTCTCTCTCGCGTCTGTCTCCTCCCTCTCATCTGTCTCCACTCTCTCTCTCGTCTGTCTCCACTCTCTCTCTCGTCTGTCTCCTCTCTCTCTCTCTTGTCTGTCTCCTCTCTCTCTCGTCTGTCTCCTCTCTCTCTCTCTCTCTCGTCTGTCTCCTCTCTCTCTCTCTTTCGTCTGTCTCCTCTCTCTCTCTCTCTCTCTCTCGTCTGTCTGCTGTCTCTCTCTCTCTCTCGTCTGTCTCCTGTCTCTCTCGTCTGTCTCCTCTCTCTCGTCTGTCTGTCTCTCTCGTCTGTCTGTCTCTCTCGTCTGTCTGTCTCTCTCGTCTGTCTCCTCTCTCCCTCTCTCGTCTGTCTCCTCTCTCCCTCTCTCGTCTGTCTCCTCTCTCTCGTCTGTCTCCTCTCTCTCTCTCGTCTGTCTCCTCTCTCTCGTCTGTCTCCTCTCTCTCGTCTGTCTCCTCTCTCTCGTCTGTCTCCTCTCTCTCGTCTGTCTCCTCTCTCTCGTCTGTCTCCTCTCTCTCGTCTGTCTCCTCTCTCTCTCGTCTGTCTCCTCTCTCTCTCTCGTCTGTCTGCTGTCTCTCTCTCTCGTCTGTCTCCTCTCTCTCTCTCTCGTCTGTCTCCTCTCTCTCTCTCTCTCGTCTGTCTCCTCTCTCTCGTCTGTCTCCTCTCTCTCTCTCTCTCTCTCTCTCATCTGTCTCCTCTCTCTCTCTCTCGTCTGTCTCCTCTCTCTCTCTCTCTCTCTCGTCTGTCTCCTCTCTCTCTCTCTCTCGTCTGTCTCCTCTCTCTCTCTCTCGTCTGTCTCCTCTCTCTCTCTCTCTCGTCTGTCTCCTCTCTCTCTCTCTCTCGTCTGTCTCCTCTCTCTCTCTCGTCTGTCTCCTCTCTCTCGTCTGTCTCCTCTCTCTCTCTCGTCTGTCTCCTCTCTCTCTCTCGTCTGTCTCCTCTCTCTCTCTCGTCTGTCTCCTCTCTCTCTCTCGTCTGTCTCCTCTCTCTCTCTCGTCTGTCTCCTCTCTCTCTCTCGTCTGTCTCCTCTCTCTCTCGTCTGTCTCCTCTCTCTCTCGTCTGTCTCCTCTCTCTCGTCTGTCTCCTCTCTCTCGTCTGTCTCCTCTCTCTCTCTCGTCTGTCCTCTCTCTCGTCTGTCCTCTCTCTCGTCTGTCCTCTCTCTCGTCTGTCCTCTCTCTCGTCTGTCCTCTCTCTCGTCTGTCCTCTCTCTCGTCTGTCCTCTCTCTCGTCTGTCCTCTCGTCTGTCCTCTCTCTCGTCTGTCCTCTCTCTCGTCTGTCTTCTCTCTCGTCTGTCCTCTCTCTCGTCTGTCCTCTCTCTCGTCTGTCCTCTCTCTCGTCTATCTCCTCTCTCTCGTCTATCTCCTCTCTCTCTCGTCTGTCTCCTCTCTCTCTCGTCTGTCTCCTCTCTCTCGTCTGTCTCCTCTCTCTCGTCTGTCTCCTCTCTCTCTCTCGTCTGTCTCCTCTCTCTCTCTCGTCTGTCTCCTCTCTCTCTCTCGTTTGTCCCCTCTCTCTCTCTCTCGTCTGTCCCCTCTCTCGCTCTCTCGTGTGTCTCCTCTCTCTCTCTCTTGTCTGTCTCCTCTCTCTCTCTCTTGTCTGTCTCCTCTCTCTCTTCTCTGTCTCCTCTCTCTCTTCTCTGTCTCCTCTCTCTCTTGTCTGTCTCTCTCGTCTGTCTCCTGTCTCTCTCGTCTGTCTCCTCTCTCCCTCTCTCGTCTGTCTCCTCTCTCTCTCGTCTGTCTCCTGTCTCTCTCGTCTGTCTGCTGTCTCTCTCTCTCGTCTGTCTGCTGTCTCTCTCTCTCGTCTGTCTCCTGTCTCTCTCGTCTGTCTCCTCTCTCTCTCTCTTGTCTGTCTCCTCTCTCTCTCGTCTGTCTCCTCTCTCTCTCGTCTGTCTCCTCTCTCTCTCTCTCTCGTCTGTCTCCTCTCTCTCTCTCTCGTCTGTCTCCTCTCTCTCTCTCGTCTATCTCCTCTCTCTCTCGTCTATCTCCTCTCTCTCTCTCGTCTGTCTCCTCTCTCTCTCTCGTCTGTCTCCTCTCTCTCTCTCTCGCCTGTCTCCTCTCTCTTTCTCTCGCGTCTATCTCCTCCCTCTCTCTCGTCTGTCTCCTCTCTCTTTCTCTCGCGTCTGTCTCCTCCCTCTCTCTCGTCTGTCTCCTCCCTCTCTCTCGTCTGTCTCCTCCCTCTCTCTCGTCTGTCTCCTCTCTCTCTCGTCTGTCTCCTGTCTCTCTCGTCTGTCTGCTGTCTCTCTCTCTCGTCTGTCTGCTGTCTCTCTCTCTCGTCTGTCTCCTGTCTCTCTCGTCTGTCTCCTCTCTCTCTCTCTTGTCTGTCTCCTCTCTCTCTCGTCTGTCTCCTCTCTCTCTCTCGTCTGTCTCCTCTCTCTCTCTCTCGCCTGTCTCCTCTCTCTTTCTCTCGCGTCTATCTCCTCCCTCTCTCTCGTCTGTCTCCTCTCTCTTTCTCTCGCGTCTGTCTCCTCCCTCTCTCTCGTCTGTCTCCTCCCTCTCTCTCGTCTGTCTCCTCCCTCTCTCTCGTCTGTCTCCTCTCTCTCTCGTCTGTCTCCTGTCTCTCTCGTCTGTCTGCTGTCTCTCTCTCTCGTCTGTCTGCTGTCTCTCTCTCTCGTCTGTCTCCTGTCTCTCTCGTCTGTCTCCTCTCTCTCTCTCTTGTCTGTCTCCTCTCTCTCTCGTCTGTCTCCTCTCTCTCTCTCTCTCTCGTCTGTCTCCTCTCTCTCTCTCGTCTATCTCCTCTCTCTCTCGTCTATCTCCTCTCTCTCTCTCGTCTGTCTCCTCTCTCTCTCTCGTCTGTCTCCTCTCTCTCTCTCTCGCCTGTCTCCTCTCTCTTTCTCTCGCGTCTATCTCCTCCCTCTCTCTCGTCTGTCTCCTCTCTCTTTCTCTCGCGTCTGTCTCCTCCCTCTCTCTCGTCTGTCTCCTCCCTCTCTCTCGTCTGTCTCCTCCCTCTCTCTCGTCTGTCTCCTCCCTCTCTCTCGTCTGTCTGCTCTCTCTTTCTCTCGCGTCTGTCTCCTCCCTCTCATCTGTCTCCACTCTCTCGTCTGTCTCCACTCTCTCTCTCGTCTGTCTCCACTCTCTCTCTCGTCTGTCTCCACTCTCTCTCTCGTCTGTCTCCTCTCTCTCTCTCTCGTCTGTTTCCTCTCTCTCTCGTCTGTCTCCTCCCTCTCTCTCTCTCTCGTCTGTCTCCTCTCTCTCTCTCTCTCTCGTCTGTCTCCTCTCTCTCTCGTCTGTCTCCTCTCTCTCTCTCTCGTCTGTCTGCTGTCTCTCTCTCTCGTCTGTCTCCTGTCTCTCTCGTTTGTCTCCTGTCTCTCTCGTCTGTCTCCTGTCTCTCTCGTCTGTCTCCTGTCTCTCTCGTCTGTCTCCTGTCTCTCTCGTCTGTCTCCTGTCTCTCTCGTCTGTCTCCTGTCTCTCTCGTCTGTCTCCTCCCTCTCTCGTCTGTCTCCTCCCTCTCTCGTCTGTCTCCTCCCTCTCTCGTCTGTCTCCTCCCTCTCTCGTCTGTCTCCTCCCTCTCTCGTCTGTCTCCTCTCTCTCTCGTCTGTCTCCTCTCTCTCTCGTCTGTCTCCTCTCTCTCTCGTCTGTCTCCTCTCTCTCTCGTCTGTCTCCTCTCTCTCTCTCGTCTGTCTCCTCTCTCTCTCTCGTCTGTCTCCTCTCTCTCGTCTGTCTCCTCTCTCTCGTCTGTCTCCTCTCTCTCTCGTCTGTCTCCTCTCTCTCTCGTCTGTCTCCTCTCTCTCTCGTCTGTCTCCTCTCTCTCTCGTCTGTCTCCTCTCTCTCTCGTCTGTCTCCTCTCTCTCTCGTCTGTCTCCTCTCTCTCTCGTCTGTCTGCTGTCTCTCTCTCGTCTGTCTGCTGTCTCTCTCTCGTCTGTCTGCTGTCTCTCTCTCTCGTCTGTCTGCTGTCTCTCTCTCTCGTCTGTCTCCTCTCTCTCTCTCGTCTGTCTCCTCTCTCTCTCTCTCGTCTGTCTCCTCTCTCTCATCTGTCTCCTCTCTCTCATCTGTCTCCTCTCTCTCATCTGTCTCCTCTCTCTCTCTCGTCTGTCTCCTCTCTCTCATCTGTCTCCTCTCTCTCATCTGTCTCCTCTCTCTCATCTGTCTCCTCTCTCTCTCTCGTCTGTCTCCTCTCTCTCTCTCTCTCGTCTGTCTCCTCTCTCTCTCTCTCGTCTGTCTCCTCTCTCTCTCTCGTCTGTCTCCTCTCTCTCTCTCTCGTCTGTCTCCTCTCTCTCTCTCTCGTCTCTCTCCTCTCTCTCTCGTCTGTCTCCTCTCTCTCTCGTCTGTCTCCTCTCTCTCTCGTCTGTCTCCTCTCTCTCTCGTCTGTCCTCTCTCTCGTCTGTCTCCTCTCTCTCTCTCGTCTGTCCTCTCGTCTGTCCTCTCTCTCGTCTGTCCTCTCTCTCGTCTGTCCTCTCTCTCGTCTGTCCTCTCTCTCGTCTGTCCTCTCTCTCGTCTGTCCTCTCTCTCGTCTGTCCTCTCTCTCCTCTGTCTCCTCTCTCTCGTCTGTCTCCTCTCTCTCTCTCGTCTGTCTCCTCTCTCTCTCTCGTCTGTCTCCTCTCTCTCTCTCGTCTGTCTCCTCTCTCTCTCTCGTCTGTCTCCTCTCTCTCTCGTCTGTCTCCTCTCTCTCTCTCTCGTCTGTCTCCTCTCTCTCTCTCGTCTGTCTCCTCTCTCTCTCTCGTCTGTCTCCTCTCTCTCTCTCGTCTGTCTCCTCTCTCTCTCTCGTCTGTCTCCTCTCTCTCTCTCGTTTGTCCCCTCTCTCTCTCTCGTCTGTCTCCTCTCTCTCTCCTCTGTCTCCTCTCTCTCTCCTCTGTCTCCTCTCTCTCTCCTCTGTCTCCTCTCTCTCTCCTCTGTCTCCTCTCTCTCTCCTCTGTCTCCTCTCTCTCTCCTCTGTCTCCTCTCTCTCTCCTCTGTCTCCTCTCTCTCTCCTCTGTCTCCTCTGTCTCTCCTCTCTCTCTCCTCTGTCTCTCTCTTGTCTGTCCCCTCTCTCTCTCGTCTGTCTCCTCTCACTCTCTCTCTCTCTCGTCTGTCCTCTCTCTCTCTCTCGTCTCTCTCGTCTGTCCTCTCTCTCTCTCTCGTCTGTCTCGTCTGTGGCCTCTCTCTCTCTCGTCTGTCTCCTCTCTCTCTCTCGTCTGTCCTCTCTCTCGTCTGTCTCGTCTGTCTCCTCTCTCTCTCTCGTCTGTCCTCTCTCTCTCTCTCTCGTCTGTCCTCTTTCTCTCTCTCTCTCTCTCTCTCGTCTGTCCTCTCTCTCTCTCGTCTGTCCTCTCTCTCTCTCGTCTGTCCTCTCTCTCTCTCGTCTGTCCTCTCTCTCTCTCTCGTCTGTCTCTCTCTCTGTCTCGTCTGTGTCCTCTCTCTCTCTCTCTCTCTCTGTCTCGTCTGTCTCCTCTCTGTCTCGTCTGTCTCCTCTCTCTCTTGTCTGTCTCCTCTCTCTCTTGTCTGTCTCCTCTCTCTCTCGTCTGTCTCCTCTCTCTCTCTCTCGTCTGTCTCCTCTCTCTCTCTCTCGTCTGTCTCCTCTCTCTCTCTCTCGTCTGTCTCCTCTCTCTCTCTCTCTCGTCTGTCTCCTCTCTCTCTCTCTCGTCTGTCTCCTCTCTCTCTCTCTCGTCTGTCTCCTCTCTCTCTCGTCTGTCTCCTCTCTCTCTCTCTCGTCTGTCTCCTCTCTCTCTCTCTCTCTCGTCTGTCTCCTCTCTCTCTCTCGTCTGTCTCCTCTCTCTCGTCTGTCTCCTCTCTCTCTCTCTCTCTCGTCTGTCTCCTCTCTCTCTCTCTCTCGTCTGTCTCCTCTCTCTCTCGTCTGTCTCCTCTCTCTCTCGTCTGTCTCCTCTCTCTCTCGTCTGTCTCCTCTCTCTCTCTTGTCTGTCTCCTCTCTCTCATCTGTCTCTCTCTCGTCTGTCTCCTCTCTCTCTCTCTCGTCTGTCTCCTCTCTCTCTCTCTCTCTCTCGTCTGTCTCCTCTCTCTCTCTCTCTCTCGTCTGTCTCCTCTCTCTCTCTCGTCTGTCTCCTCTCTCTCTCTTGTCTGTCTCCTCTCTCTCATCTGTCTCTCTCTCTCTCGTCTGTCTCCTCTCTCTCTCTCTCGTCTGTCTCATCTGTCTGCTCTCTCTCACTCTCTCGTCTGTCTGCTCTCTCTCACTCTCTCGTCTGTCTGCTCTCTCTCACTCTCTCGTCTGTCTGCTCTCTCTCACTCTCTCATCTGTCTGCTCTCTCTCACTCTCTCGTCTGTCTCCTCTCTCTCTCGTCTGTCTCATCTGTCTGCTCTCTCTCACTCTCTCGTCTGTCTGCTCTCTCTCACTCTCTCGTCTGTCTGCTCTCTCTCTCTCGTCTGTCTCCTCTCTCTCTCGTCTGTTTCCTCTCTCTCTCTCGTCTGTCTCCTCTCTCTCTCTCGTCTGTCTCCTCTCTCTCTCTCGTCTGTCTCCTCTCTCTCTCTCGTCTGTCTCCTCTCTCTCTCTCGTCTGTCTCCTCTCTCTCTCTCGTCTGTCTCCTCTCTCTTTCTCTCGTCTGTCTCCTGTCTCTCTCTCTCTCTCGTCTGTCTCCTGTCTCCTGTCTCTCTCATCTGTCTCCTCTCTCTCTCTTCCCATCTCTCTCTTCTTTCCCTCTCCCTCTCTCTTCTTTCCCTCTCCCTCTCTCTTCTTTCCCTCTCCCTCTCTCTTCTTTCCCTATCTCTCTTCTTTCCCTCTCTCTCTCTCTTCTTTCCCTCCCTCTCTCTCTCCCTTCTTTCCCTCCCTCTCTCCCTTCTTTCCCTCTCTCTCTTCTGTCTGTCAACCGTCTGTCTCCTCTCTCTCATCTGTCTCCTCTCTCTCTCTCTTGTCTGTCTCCTCTCTCTTCCCATCTCTCTCTTCTTGCCCACTACCTCTCTCTTCTTTCCCTCTCCCTCTCTCTTTCCCTCTCCCTCTCTCTTCTTTCCCTCCCTCTCTCTCCCTTCTTTCCCTCTCTCTCTTCTGTCTGTCAATCGTCTGTCTCCTCTCTCTCTCATCTGTTTCCTCTCTCTCTTTCTCGTCTGTCTTCTCTCTCTCTCGTCTGTCTCTCTTTCTCTCTCTCGTCTGTCTCCTCTCTCTCTCTCTCGTCTGTCTCCTCTCTCTCTCTCTCGTCTGTCTCCTCTCTCTCTCTCTCTCGTCTGTCTCCTCTCTCTCTCTCGTCTGTCTCTCTTTCTCTCGTCTGTCTCTCTTTCTCTCTCTCGTCTGTCTCCTCTCTCTCTCTCGTCTGTCTCCTCTCTCTCGTCTATCTCCTCTCTCTCTCTCTCGTCTGTCTCCTCTCTCTCGTCTGTCTCCTCTCTCTCTCTCGTCTGTCTCCTCTCTCTCTCTCGTCTGTCTCCTCTCTCTCTCTCGTCTGTCTCCTCTCTCTCTCTCGTCTGTCTCCTCTCTCTTTCTCTCTCGTCTGTCTCCTCTCTCTTTCTCTCTCGTCTGTCTCCTCTCTCTTTCTCTCTCGTCTGTCTCCTCTCTCTTTCTCTCTCGTCTGTCTCCTCTCTCTTTCTCTCTCGTCTGTCTCCTCTCTCTCTCTCTCGTCTGTCTCCTCTCTCTTTCTCTCTCGTCTGTCTCCTCTCTCTTTCTCTCTCGTCTGTCTCCTCTCTCTTTCTCTCTCGTCTGTCTCCTCTCTCTTTCTCTCTCGTCTGTCTCCTCTCTCTCTCGTCTGTCTCCTCTCGCTCTCTCGTCTGTCTGCTGTCTCTCTCTCGTCTGTCTCCTCTCTCTCTCGTCTGTCTCCTCTCTCTCTCTCTCATCTGGCTCCTCTCTCTCTCTCTCGTCTGTCTCCTCTCTCTCTCTTCCCATCTCCCTCTTCTTTCCCTCTCCCTCTCTCTTCTTTCCCTCCCTCTCTCTCTTCTGTCTGTCAATCGTCTGTCTCCTCTCTCTCTCATCTGTCTCCTCTCTCTCTCTCGTCTGTCTTCTCTCTCTCTCGTCTATCTCCTCTCTCTCTCTCGTCTATCTCTCTCTCTCTCGTCTGTCTCCTCTCTCTCGTCTGTCTCCTCTCTCTCGTCTGTCTCCTCTCTCTCGTCTGTCTCCTCTCTCTCGTCTGTCTCCTCTCTCTCGTCTGTCTCCTCTCTCTCGTCTGTCTCCTCTCTCTCGTCTGTCTCGTCTGTCTCCTCTCTCTCTCTCTCTCTCGTCTGTCTCCTCTCTCTCTCGCGTCTGTCTCCTCCCTCTCGTCTGTCTCCTCCCTCTCGTCTGTCTCCTCTCTCTTCTCATCTGTCTCCTCTCTCTCTCGTCTGTCTCCTCTCTCTCTCGTCTGTCTCCTCTCTCTCTCGTCTGTCTCCTCTCTCTCTCGTCTGTCTCCTCTCTCTCTCGTCTGTCTCCTCTCTCTCGTCTGTCTGCTGTCTCTCTCTCTCGTCTGTCTGCTGTCTCTCTCTCTCGTCTGTCAGCTGTCTTTCTCGTCTGTCTCCTCTCTCTCTCTCTCTCGTCTGTCTCCTGTCTCTCTCGTCTGTCTCCTGTCTCTCTCGTCTGTCTCCTCTCTCCCTCTCTCGTCTGTCTCCTCTCTCCCTCTCTCGTCTGTCTCCTCTCTCCCTCTCTCGTCTGTCTGCTGTCTCTTTCTCTCTCGTCTGTCTCCTCTCTCCCTCTCTCGTCTGTCTCCTCTCTCTTTCTCTCTCGTCTGTCTCCTGTCTCTCTCGTCTGTCTCCTGTCTCTCTCGTCTGTCTCCTGTCTCTCTCGTCTGTCTCCTCTCTCTCTCTCTCTCGTCTGTCTCCTCTCTCTCTCTCTCTCTCGTCTGTCTCCTCTCTCTCTCTCTCTCGTCTGTCTCCTCTCTCTCTCTCGTCTGTCTCCTCTCTCTCTCTCTCTCGTCTGTCTCCTCTCTCTTTCTCTCGCGTCTGTCTCCTCCCTCTCTCTCGTCTGTCTCCTCTCTCTTTCTCTCGCGTCTGTCTCCTCCCTCTCTCTCGTCTGTCTCCTCTCTCTCGTGTCTCCTCTCTCTCTCTCGTCTGTCTCCTCTCTCTCTCTCGTCTGTCTCCTCTCTCTTTCTCTCGCGTCTGTCTCCTCTCTCTCTCTCTCTCTCTCGTCTGTCTGCTGTCTCTCTCTCTCGTCTGTCTCCTGTCTCTCTCGTCTGTCTCCTCTCTCTCGTCTGTCTCCTCTCTCTCGTCTGTCTCCTCTCTCTCGTCTGTCTCCTCTCTCTCGTCTGTCTCCTCTCTCTCGTCTGTCTCCTCTCTCTCGTCTGTCTCCTCTCTCTCGTCTGTCTCCTGTCTCTCTCGTCTGCCTCCTGTCTCTCTCGTCTGTCTCCTCTCTCCCTCTCTCGTCTGTCTCCTCTCTCTCTCTGTCTCCTCTCTCTCTCTCGTCTGTCTCCTCTCTCTCGTCTGTCTCCTCTCTCTCTCGTCTGTCTCCTCTCTCTCTCTCGTCTGTCTCCTCTCTCTCTCTCTCTCGTCTGTCTCCTCTCTCTCTCTCGTCTGTCTCCTCTCTCTCTCGTCTGTCTCCTCTCTCTCTCTCGTCTGTCTCCTGTCTCTCTCTCTCTCTCTCGTCTGTCTCCTGTCTCTCTCTCTCTCTCGTCGGTCTCCTGTCTCTCTCGTCTGTCTCCCCTGTTTCTCTCGCGTCTGTCTCCTCCCTCTCTCTCGTCTGTCTCCTCTCTCTCGTCTGTCTCCTCTCTCTCTCGTCTGTCTCCTCTCTCTCTCGTCTGTCTCCTCTCTCTCTCGTCTGTCTGCTGTCTCTCTCTCGTCTGTCTGCTGTCTCTCTCTCTCGTTTGTCTGCTGTCTCTCTCGTTTGTCTGCTGTCTCTCTCTCTCGTCTGTCTGCTGTCTCTCTCTCTCGTCTGTCTGCTGTCTCTCTCTCTCGTCTGTCTGCTGTCTCTCTCGTCTGTCTCCTCTCTCTCTCTCTGTCTCCTCTCTCTCTCGTCTGTCTCCTGTCTCTCTCGTCTGTCTCCTGTCTCTCTCGTCTGTCTCCTGTCTCTCTCGTCTGTCTCCTGTCTCTCTCGTCTGTCTCCTGTCTCTCTCGTCTGTCTCCTCTCTCCCTCTCTCGTCTGTCTCCTGTCTCTCTCGTCTGTCTGCTGTCTCTCTCTCTCGTCTGTCTCCTGTCTCTCTCGTCTGTCTCCTCTCTCTCTCTCGTCTGTCTCCTCTCTCTCTCGTCTGTCTCCTCTCTCTCTCTCGTCTGTCTCCTCTCTCTCTCCCTCGTCTGTCTCCTCTCTCTCTCTCTCTCTCGTCTGTCTCCTCTCTCTCGTCTTTCTCCTCTCTCTCTCTCGTCTGTCTCCTCTCTCTCGTCTGTCTCCTCTCTCTCTCTCGTCTGTCTCCTCTCTCTCTCCCGTCTGTCTCCTCTCTCTCGTCTGTCTCCTCTCTCTCTCTCTCGTCTGTCTCCTCTCTCTCTCTCGTCTGTCTCCTCTCTCTCTCTCTCGCGTCTGTCTCCTCTCTCTCTCTCTCGCGTCTATCTCCTCTCTCTTTCTCTCGTCTGTCTCCTCTCTCTTTCTCTCGCGTCTGTCTCCTCCCTCTCTCTCGTCTGTCTCCTCCCTCTCTCTCGTCTGTCTCCTCTCTCTCTCTCGTCTGTCTCCTCTCTCTCTCACGTCTGTCTCCTCCCTCTCATCTGTCTCCACTCTCTCTCTCGTCTGTCTCCACTCTCTCTCTCGTCTGTCTCCTCTCTCTCTCTCTTGTCTGTCTCCTCTCTCTCTCGTCTGTCTCCTCTCTCTCTCTCTCTCTCGTCTGTCTCCTCTCTCTCTCTCTTTCGTCTGTCTCCTCTCTCTCTCTCTCTCTCTCTCGTCTGTCTGCTGTCTCTCTCTCTCTCTCGTCTGTCTCCTGTCTCTCTCGTCTGTCTCCTCTCTCTCGTCTGTCTGTCTCTCTCGTCTGTCTGTCTCTCTCGTCTGTCTCCTCTCTCCCTCTCTCGTCTGTCTCCTCTCTCCCTCTCTCGTCTGTCTCCTCTCTCTCGTCTGTCTCCTCTCTCTCTCTCGTCTGTCTCCTCTCTCTCTCTCGTCTGTCTCCTCTCTCTCGTCTGTCTCCTCTCTCTCGTCTGTCTCCTCTCTCTCGTCTGTCTCCTCTCTCTCGTCTGTCTCCTCTCTCTCTCGTCTGTCTCCTCTCTCTCTCTCGTCTGTCTGCTGTCTCTCTCTCTCGTCTGTCTCCTCTCTCTCTCTCTCGTCTGTCTCCTCTCTCTCTCTCTCTCGTCTGTCTCCTCTCTCTCGTCTGTCTCCTCTCTCTCTCTCTCTCTCTCTCTCTCTCATCTGTCTCCTCTCTCTCTCTCTCTCGTCTGTCTCCTCTCTCTCTCTCTCTCTCTCGTCTGTCTCCTCTCTCTCTCTCTCTCGTCTGTCTCCTCTCTCTCTCTCTCTCGTCTGTCTCCTCTCTCTCTCTCTCTCTCTCGTCTGTCTCCTCTCTCTCTCTCGTCTGTCTCCTCTCTCTCTCTCTCTCGTCTGTCTCCTCTCTCTCGTCTGTCTCCTCTCTCTCGTCTGTCTCCCCTCTCTCTCTCGTCTGTCTCCTCTCTCTCTCTCGTCTGTCTCCTCTCTCTCTCTCGTCTGTCTCCTCTCTCTCTCGTCTCTCCTCTCTCTCGTCTGTCTCCTCTCTCTCGTCTGTCTCCTCTCTCTCTCGTCTGTCCTCTCTCTCGTCTGTCCTCTCTCTCGTCTGTCCTCTCTCTCGTCTGTCCTCTCTCTCGTCTGTCCTCTCTCTCGTCTGTCCTCTCTCTCGTCTGTCCTCTCTCTCGTCTGTCCTCTCTCTCGTCTGTCCTCTCTCTCGTCTGTCCTCTCTCTCGTCTGTCCTCTCTCTCGTCTGTCCTCTCTCTCGTCTGCCCTCTCTCTCGTCTGTCCTCTCGTCTGTCCTCTCTCTCGTCTGTCCTCTCTCTCGTCTGTCCTCTCTCTCGTCTGTCCTCTCTCTCGTCTGTCCTCTCTCTCGTCTGTCCTCTCTCTCGTCTGTCCTCTCTCTCGTCTGTCCTCTCTCTCGTCTGTCCTCTCTCTCGTCTATCTCCTCTCTCTCGTCTATCTCCTCTCTCTCTCGTCTGTCTCCTCTCTCTCTCGTCTGTCTCCTCTCTCTCGTCTGTCTCCTCTCTCTCTCTCGTCTGTCTCCTCTCTCTCTCTCGTCTGTCTCCTCTCTCTCTCTCGTTTGTCCCCTCTCTCTCTCTCTCGTCTGTCCCCTCTCTCGCTCTCTCGTGTGTCTCCTCTCTCTCTCTCTTGTCTGTCTCCTCTCTCTCTCTCTTGTCTGTCTCCTCTCTCTCTTCTCTGTCTCCTCTCTCTCTTCTCTGTCTCCTCTCTCTCTTGTCTGTCTCTCTCGTCTGTCTCCTGTCTCTCTCGTCTGTCTCCTCTCTCCCTCTCTCGTCTGTCTCCTCTCTCTCTCGTCTGTCTCCTGTCTCTCTCGTCTGTCTGCTGTCTCTCTCTCTCATCTGTCTGCTGTCTCTCTCTCTCGTCTGTCTCCTGTCTCTCTCGTCTGTCTCCTCTCTCTCTCTCTTGTCTGTCTCCTCTCTCTCTCGTCTGTCTCCTCTCTCTCTCTCTCTCGTCTGTCTCCTCTCTCTCTCTCTCTCTCGTCTGTCTCCTCTCTCTCTCTCGTCTATCTCCTCTCTCTCTCGTCTATCTCTCTCTCTCTCGTCTGTCTCCTCTCTCTCTCTCGTCTGTCTCCTCTCTCTCTCTCTCGCCTGTCTCCTCTCTCTTTCTCTCGCGTCTATCTCCTCCCTCTCTCTCGTCTGTCTCCTCTCTCTTTCTCTCGCGTCTGTCTCCTCCCTCTCTCTCGTCTGTCTCCTCCCTCTCTCTCGTCTGTCTCCTCCCTCTCTCTCGTCTGTCTCCTCTCTCTCTCGTCTGTCTCCTGTCTCTCTCGTCTGTCTGCTGTCTCTCTCTCTCGTCTGTCTGCTGTCTCTCTCTCTCGTCTGTCTCCTGTCTCTCTCGTCTGTCTCCTCTCTCTCTCTCTCTCTCGTCTGTCTCCTCTCTCTCTCTCGTCTATCTCCTCTCTCTCTCGTCTATCTCCTCTCTCTCTCTCGTCTGTCTCCTCTCTCTCTCTCGTCTGTCTCCTCTCTCTCTCTCTCGCCTGTCTCCTCTCTCTTTCTCTCGCGTCTATCTCCTCCCTCTCTCTCGTCTGTCTCCTCTCTCTTTCTCTCGCGTCTGTCTCCTCCCTCTCTCTCGTCTGTCTCCTCCCTCTCTCTCGTCTGTCTCCTCCCTCTCTCTCGTCTGTCTCCTCTCTCTCTCGTCTGTCTCCTGTCTCTCTCGTCTGTCTGCTGTCTCTCTCTCTCGTCTGTCTGCTGTCTCTCTCTCTCGTCTGTCTCCTGTCTCTCTCGTCTGTCTCCTCTCTCTCTCTCTTGTCTGTCTCCTCTCTCTCTCGTCTGTCTCCTCTCTCTCTCTCTCTCTCGTCTGTCTCCTCTCTCTCTCTCGTCTATCTCCTCTCTCTCTCGTCTATCTCCTCTCTCTCTCTCGTCTGTCTCCTCTCTCTCTCTCGTCTGTCTCCTCTCTCTCTCTCGCCTGTCTCCTCTCTCTTTCTCTCGCGTCTATCTCCTCCCTCTCTCTCGTCTGTCTCCTCTCTCTTTCTCTCGCGTCTGTCTCCTCCCTCTCTCGCGTCTGTCTCCTCCCTCTCTCTCGTCTGTCTCCTCCCTCTCTCTCGTCTGTCTCCTCCCTCTCTCTCGTCTGTCTGCTCTCTCTTTCTCTCGCGTCTGTCTCCTCCCTCTCATCTGTCTCCACTCTCTCGTCTGTCTCCACTCTCTCTCTCGTCTGTCTCCACTCTCTCTCTCGTCTGTCTCCACTCTCTCTCTCGTCTGTCTCCACTCTCTCTCTCGTCTGTCTCCTCTCTCTCTCTCTCGTCTGTTTCCTCTCTCTCTCGTCTGTCTCCTCCCTCTCTCTCTCTCTCGTCTGTCTCCTCTCTCTCTCTCTCGTCTGTCTCCTCTCTCTCTCGTCTGTCTCCTCTCTCTCTCTCTCGTCTGTCTGCTGTCTCTCTCTCTCGTCTGTCTCCTGTCTCTCTCGTCTGTCTCCTGTCTCTCTCGTCTGTCTCCTGTCTCTCTCGTCTGTCTCCTGTCTCTCTCGTCTGTCTCCTGTCTCTCTCGTCTGTCTCCTCCCTCTCTCGTCTGTCTCCTCCCTCTCTCGTCTGTCTCCTCCCTCTCTCGTCTGTCTCCTCCCTCTCTCGTCTGTCTCCTCCCTCTCTCGTCTGTCTCCTCTCTCTCTCGTCTGTCTCCTCTCTCTCTCGTCTGTCTCCTCTCTCTCTCGTCTGTCTCCTCTCTCTCTCGTCTGTCTCCTCTCTCTCGTCTGTCTCCTCTCTCTCTCTCGTCTGTCTCCTCTCTCTCTCTCGTCTGTCTCCTCTCTCTCGTCTGTCTCCTCTCTCTCGTCTGTCTCCTCTCTCTCGTCTGTCTCCTCTCTCTCTCGTCTGTCTCCTCTCTCTCTCGTCTGTCTCCTCTCTCTCTCGTCTGTCTCCTCTCTCTCTCGTCTGTCTCCTCTCTCTCTCGTCTGTCTGCTGTCTCTCTCTCGTCTGTCTGCTGTCTCTCTCTCGTCTGTCTGCTGTCTCTCTCTCTCGTCTGTCTGCTGTCTCTCTCTCTCGTCTGTCTCCTCTCTCTCTCTCTCGTCTGTCTCCTCTCTCTCTCTCTCGTCTGTCTCCTCTCTCTCATCTGTCTCCTCTCTCTCATCTGTCTCCTCTCTCTCATCTGTCTCCTCTCTCTCTCTCGTCTGTCTCCTCTCTCTCATCTGTCTCCTCTCTCTCATCTGTCTCCTCTCTCTCATCTGTCTCCTCTCTCTCTCTCGTCTGTCTCCTCTCTCTCTCTCTCTCGTCTGTCTCCTCTCTCTCTCTCTCTCGTCTGTCTCCTCTCTCTCTCTCGTCTGTCTCCTCTCTCTCTCGTCTGTCTCCTCTCTCTCTCGTCTGTCTCCTCTCTCTCTCGTCTGTCCTCTCTCTCGTCTGTCTCCTCTCTCTCTCTCGTCTGTCCTCTCGTCTGTCCTCTCTCTCGTCTGTCCTCTCTCTCGTCTGTCCTCTCTCTCGTCTGTCCTCTCTCTCGTCTGTCCTCTCTCTCGTCTGTCCTCTCTCTCGTCTGTCCTCTCTCTCGTCTGTCCTCTCTCTCGTCTGTCCTCTCTCTCGTCTGTCCTCTCTCTCGTCTGTCTCCTCTCTCTCGTCTGTCTCCTCTCTCTCTCGTCTGTCTCCTCTCTCTCTCTCGTCTGTCTCCTCTCTCTCTCTCGTCTGTCTCCTCTCTCTCTCGTCTGTCTCCTCTCTCTCTCTCTCGTCTGTCTCCTCTCTCTCTCTCGTCTGTCTCCTCTCTCTCTCTCGTCTGTCTCCTCTCTCTCTCTCGTCTGTCTCCTCTCTCTCTCTCGTCTGTCTCCTCTCTCTCTCTCGTCTGTCTCCTCTCTCTCTCTCGTTTGTCCCCTCTCTCTCTCTCGTCTGTCTCCTCTCTCTCTCCTCTGTCTCCTCTCTCTCTCCTCTGTCTCCTCTCTCTCTCCTCTGTCTCCTCTCTCTCTCCTCTGTCTCCTCTCTCTCTCCTCTGTCTCCTCTCTCTCTCCTCTGTCTCCTCTCTCTCTCCTCTGTCTCCTCTGTCTCTCCTCTCTCTCTCCTCTCTCTCTCTCTTGTCTGTCCCCTCTCTCTCTCGTCTGTCTCCTCTCACTCTCTCTCTCTCTCGTCTGTCCTCTCTCTCTCTCTCGTCTCTCTCGTCTGTCCTCTCTCTCTCTCTCGTCTGTCTCGTCTGTGGCCTCTCTCTCTCTCGTCTGTCTCCTCTCTCTCTCTCGTCTGTCCTCTCTCTCGTCTGTCTCGTCTGTCTCCTCTCTCTCTCTCGTCTGTCCTCTCTCTCTCTCTCTCGTCTGTCCTCTTTCTCTCTCTCTCTCTCTCTCTCGTCTGTCCTCTCTCTCTCTCGTCTGTCCTCTCTCTCTCTCGTCTGTCCTCTCTCTCTCTCGTCTGTCCTCTCTCTCTCTCTCTCGTCTGTCCTCTCTCTCTCTCTCTCTCTGTCTCGTCTGTGTCCTCTCTCTCTCTCTCTCTCTCTGTCTCGTCTGTCTCCTCTCTCTGTCTCGTCTGTCTCCTCTCTCTCTTGTCTGTCGCCTCTCTCTCTTGTCTGTCTCCTCTCTCTCTCGTCTGTCTCCTCTCTCTCTCTCTCGTCTGTCTCCTCTCTCTCTCTCTCGTCTGTCTCCTCTCTCTCTCTCTCGTCTGTCTCCTCTCTCTCTCTCTCGTCTGTCTCCTCTCTCTCTCTCTCGTCTGTCTCCTCTCTCTCTCTCTCGTCTGTCTCCTCTCTCTCTCTCTCGTCTGTCTCCTCTCTCTCTCTCTCTCTCGTCTGTCTCCTCTCTCTCTCTCTCTCTCGTCTGTCTCCTCTCTCTCTCTCGTCTGTCTCCTCTCTCTCTCTCTCTCTCGTCTGTCTCCTCTCTCTCTCTCTCTCGTCTGTCTCCTCTCTCTCTCGTCTGTCTCCTCTCTCTCTCGTCTGTCTCCTCTCTCTCTCTTGTCTGTCTCCTCTCTCTCATCTGTCTCTCTCTCGTCTGTCTCCTCTCTCTCTCTCTCGTCTGTCTCCTCTCTCTCTCTCTCTCTCTCGTCTGTCTCCTCTCTCTCTCTCTCTCGTCTGTCTCCTCTCTCTCTCTCTCTCGTCTGTCTCCTCTCTCTCTCTTGTCTGTCTCCTCTCTCTCATCTGTCTCTCTCTCTCTCGTCTGTCTCCTCTCTCTCTCTCTCGTCTGTCTCATCTGTCTGCTCTCTCTCACTCTCTCGTCTGTCTGCTCTCTCTCACTCTCTCGTCTGTCTGCTCTCTCTCACTCTCTCGTCTGTCTGCTCTCTCTCACTCTCTCGTCTGTCTGCTCTCTCTCACTCTCGTCTGTCTGCTCTCTCTCACTCTCTCATCTGTCTGCTCTCTCTCACTCTCTCGTCTGTCTCCTCTCTCTCTCGTCTGTCTCATCTGTCTGCTCTCTCTCACTCTCTCGTCTGTCTGCTCTCTCTCACTCTCTCGTCTGTCTGCTCTCTCTCTCTCGTCTGTCTCCTCTCTCTCGTCTGTTTCCTCTCTCTCTCTCGTCTGTCTCCTCTCTCTCTCTCTCTCGTCTGTCTCCTCTCTCTCTCTCGTCTGTCTCCTCTCTCTCTCTCGTCTGTCTCCTCTTTCTCTCTCTCTCGTCTGTCTCCTCTTTCTCTCTCTCTCGTCTGTCTCTCTCTCTCTCGCCTGTCTGTCTGTCTCTCTCTCTCGCCTGTCTGTCTGTCTCTCTCTCTCGCCTGTCTGTCTGTCTCTCTCTCTCGCCTGTCTGTCTGTCTCTCTCTCTCGCCTGTCTGTCTGTCTCTCTCTCTCGCCTGTCTGTCTGTCTCTCTCTCTCGCCTGTCTGTCTGTCTCTCTCTCTCGCCTGTCTGTCTGTCTCTCTCTCTCGCCTGTCTGTCTGTCTCTCTCTCTCGCCTGTCTGTCTGTCTCTCTCTCTCGCCTGTCTGTCTGTCTCTCTCTCTCGCCTGTCTGTCTGTCTCTCTCTCTCGCCTGTCTGTCTGTCTCTCTCTCTCGCCTGTCTGTCTGTCTCTCTCTCTCGCCTGTCTGTCTGTCTCTCTCTCTCGCCTGTCTGTCTGTCTCTCTCTCTCGCCTGTCTGTCTGTCTCTCTCTCTCGCCTGTCTGTCTGTCTCTCTCTCTCGCCTGTCTGTCTCTCTCTCTCTCGTCTGTCTGTCTCTCTCTCTCTCGTCTGTCTGTCTCTCTCTCTCTCGCCTGTCTGTCTGTCTCTCTCTCTCTCTCTCGCCTGTCTGTCTGTCTCTCTCTCTCTCTCACCTGTCTGTCTGTCTCTCTCTCTCTCGCCTGTCTGTCTGTCTCTCTCTCTCTCTCGCCTGTCTGTCTGTCTCTCTCTCTCTCTCGCCTGTCTGTCTGTCTCTCTCTCTCTCTCGCCTGTCCGTCTGTCTCTCGCCTGTCTGTCTGTCTCTCTCTCTCTCGCCTGTCTGTCTGTCTCTCTCTCTCTCGCCTGTCTGTCTGTCTCTCTCTCTCTCGCCTGTCTGTCTCTCTCTCTCTCGCCTGTCTGTCTCTCTCTCTCTCGCCTGTCTGTCTCTCTCTCTCGCCTGTCTGTCTGTCTCTCTCTCTCTCTCGCCTGTCTGTCTGTCTCTCTCGCCTGTGTCTCGCTCTCTCTCTCGCCTGTCTCTCTCTCTCTCTCGCCTGTCTGTCTCTCTCTCTCTCTCGCCTGTCTGTGTCTGTCTGTCTCTGTCTCTCTCTCTCTCTCTCGCCTGTCTGTCTCTGTCTCTCTCTTTCTCGCCTGTCTGCCTTTGTCTCTCACTCTCTCCTGTCTGTGTCCGTCTGTCTCTCGCTCTCTCCTGTCTGTGTCCGTCTGTCTCTCGCTCTCTCCTGTCTGTGTCCGCCTGCCTCTCGCTCTCTCCTGTCTGTGTCCGCCTGCCTCTCGCTCTCTCCTGTCTCTCTCTCTCTCTCTCTTCCGTCCTCTCTCTCGTCTGTCCTCTCTCTCGTCTGTCCTCTCTCTCATCTGTCCTCTCTCTCTCTCGTCTGTCCTCTCTCTCTCTCTCTGTCTTGTCTGTGTCCTCTCTCTCTCTCTCTCTCTCTCTGTCTCGTCTGTCTCCTCTCTCTCTCTCGTCTGTCTCCTCTCTCTCTTGTCTATCTCCTCTCTCTCTCTCTTGTCTGTCTCCTCTCTCTCTCTCTCTCTCGTCTGTCTCCTCTCTCTCTCTTGTCTGTCTCCTCTCTCTCTATCTCTCTAGTCTGTCTCCTCTCTCTCTATCTCTCTCGTCTGTCTCCTCTCTCTCTCGTCTGTCTCATCTGTCTGCTCTCTCTCACTCTCGTCTGTCTGCTCTCTCTCACTCTCGTCTGTCTGCTCTCTCTCACTCTCTCATCTGTCTGCTCTCTCTCACTCTCTCGTCTGTCTCCTCTCTCTCTCATCTGGCTCCTCTCTCTCTCTCTCGTCTGGCTCCTCTCTCTCTCGTCTGTCTCCTCTCTCTCTCTCTCGTCTGTCTCCTCTCTCTCTCTCTCGTCTGTCTCCTCTCTCTCTCTCTCGTCTGTCTCCTCTCTCTCTCGTCTGTCTCCTCTCTCTCTCGTCTGTCTCATCTGTCTGCTCTCTCACTCTCGTCTGTCTGCTCTCTCTCACTCTCTCGTCTGTCTGCTCTCTCTCACTCTCTCGTCTGTCTCCTCTCTCTCACTCTCTCGTCTGTCTCCTCTCTCTCTCTCTCATCTGGCTCCTCTCTCTCTCTCTCGTCTGGCTCCTCTCTCTCTCGTCTGGCTCCTCTCTCTCTCTCTCGTCTGTCTCCTCTCTCTCTCGTCTGTCTCCTCTCTCTCTCGTCTGTCTCCTCTCTCTCTCGTCTGTCTCCTCTCTCTCTCTCTCTCGTCTGTCTCCTCTCTCTCTCTCTCGTCTGTCTCCTCTCTCTCTCTCGTCTGTCTCCTCTCTCTCTCTCGTCTGTCTCCTCTCTCTCTCTCGTCTGTCTCCTCTCTCTCTCTCTCGTCTGTCTCCTCTCTCTTTCTCTCTCGCCTTTCTCTCTCTCTCTCTCGTCTGTCTCCTCTCTCTTTCTCTCTCGCCTTTCTCTCTCTCTCATCTGTCTGTCTGTCTCTCTCTCTCGCCTGTCTGTCTGTCTCTCTCTCTCGCCTGTCTGTCTGTCTCTCTCTCGCCTGTCTGTCTGTCTCTCTCTCTCGCCTGTCTGTCTGTCTCTCTCTCTCGCCTGTCTGTCTGTCTCTCTCTCTCTCGCCTGTCTGTCTGTCTCTCTCTCGCCTGTCTGTCTGTCTCTCTCTCTCGCCTGTCTGTCTGTCTCTCTCTCTCGCCTGTCTGTCTGTCTCTCTCTCTCGCCTGTCTGTCTGTCTCTCTCTCTCGCCTGTCTGTCTGTCTCTCTCTCTCGCCTGTCTGTCTGTCTCTCTCTCTCGCCTGTCTGTCTGTCTCTCTCTCTCGCCTGTCTGTCTGTCTCTCTCTCTCGCCTGTCTGTCTGTCTCTCTCTCTCGCCTGTCAGTCTGTGTCTCTCCCTCGCCTGTCTGTCTGTCTCTCTCTCTCGCCTGTCTGTCTGTCTCTCTCTCTCGCCTGTCTGTCTGTCTCTCTCTCTCGCCTGTCTGTCTGTCTCTCTCTCTCGCCTGTCTGTCTGTCTCTCTCTCTCGCCTGTCTGTCTGTCTCTCTCCCTCGCCTGTCTGTCTGTCTCTCTCTCTCTCGCCTGTCTGTCTGTCTGTCTCTCTCTCGCCTGTCTGTCTGTCTCTCTCTCTCTCGCCTGTCTGTGTCTGTCTGTCTCTGTCTCGCCTGTCTGCCTTTGTCTCTCGCTCTCTCCTGTCTGTGTCCGTCTGTCTCTCGCTCTCTCCTGTCTGTGTCCGCCTGCCTCTCGCTCTCTCCTG
This sequence comes from Carcharodon carcharias, assembly GCF_017639515.1. Taxonomy (NCBI): domain Eukaryota; kingdom Metazoa; phylum Chordata; class Chondrichthyes; order Lamniformes; family Lamnidae; genus Carcharodon; species Carcharodon carcharias. The sequence goes on from NC_054475.1 coordinate 65,107,997, forward strand.
TCTGTGTCCGTCTGTCTCTCGCTCTCTCCTGTCCGTCTCTTGCTCTCTCCTGTCTGTGTCCGCCTGCCTCTTGCTCTCTCCTGTCTGTGTCTGCCCGTCCCTCGCTCTCTCCTGTCTGTGTCCGACCGTCCCTCGCTCTCTCCTGTCTGTGTCCGTCCGTCCGTCCCTCGCTCTCTCCTGTCTGTGTCCGTCTGTCTCTCGCTCTCTCCTGTCCGTCTCTCGCTCTCTCCTGTCTGTGTCCGCCTGCCTCTTACTCTCTCCTGTCTGTGTCCGTCTGTCTCTCGCTCTCTCCTGTCCGTCTCTTGCTCTCTCCTGTCTGTGTCTGCCTGCCTCTCGCTCTCTCCTGTCTGTGTCCGTCCGTCCCTCGCTCTCTCCTGTCTGTGTCCGCCCGTCCCTCGCTCTCTCCTGTCTGTGTCCGCCCGTCCCTCGCTCTCTCCTGTCTGTGTCCGTCCGTCCCTCGCTCTCTCCTGTCTGTGTCCGTCCGTCCCTCGCTCTCTCCTGTCTGTGTCCGTCCGTCCCTCGCTCTCTCCTGTCTGTGTCCGTCCGTCCCTCGCTCTCTCCTGTCTGTGTCCGTCCGTCTCTCGCTCTTTCCTGTCCGTCTCTCGCTCTCTCCTGTCTGTGTCTGTCTGTCTGTCTCTCTTTCCTGTGTGTGTGTGTGTCTCTCCTGCGTGTCTCTCTCTCTCCTGTCTTTCTGTGTGTCTGTCTGTCTCTCTCCTGTCTGTCTCTCTCTCTCCTGTCTGTCTGTCTGTCTCTCTATCCTGTCTGCGTCTGTCTCTCTGTTTCTCTTTTCTGTCTGTCTGTCTTTCCTCTCTCTCTCTCTTGTCTGTGTCTGTCTCTCTCTCCTGTCTGTCTGTCTCTCTCCTGTCTGTCTCTCCTGCGTATCTCTCTCTCTCCTGTCAGTGTGTCTGTCTGTCTCTCTCCCTCCTGCGTGTCTCTCTCTCTCCTGTCTGTGTGTCTGTCTGTCTGTCTCTCTCTCCTGTGTGTCTGTGTCTGTCTCTCTCTCCTTTGTCTGTCTGTCTCTCTCTCCTGTCTGTGTCTGTCTCTTTTTCTCTCTCTCCTGTCTATCCGTCTCTCTCTCTCCTGTCCGTCTGTCTGTCCATCTCTCTCTCTCCTATGTGTGTCTCTCCTGCGTGTCTCTCACTCTCATGTGTGTGTCTGTCTGTCTCTCTATCCTGTCTGCGTCTGTCTCTCTGTTTCTCTTTTCTGTCTGTCTGTCTTTCCTCTCTCTCTCTCTTGTCTGTGTCTGTCTCTCTCTCCTGTCTGTCTGTCTCTCTCCTGTCTGTCTCTCCTGCGTATCTCTCTCTCTCCTGTCAGTGTGTCTGTCTGTCTCTCTCCCTCCTGCGTGTCTCTCTCTCTCCTGTCTGTGTGTCTGTCTGTCTGTCTCTCTCTCTCCTGTGTGTCTGTGTCTGTCTCTCTCTCCTTTGTCTGTCCGTCTCTCTCTCCTGTCTGTGTCTGTCTCTTTTTCTCTCTCTCCTGTCTATCCGTCTCTCTCTCTCCTGTCCGTCTGTCTGTCCATCTCTCTCTCTCCTATGTGTGTCTCTCCTGCGTGTCTCTCACTCTCATGTGTGTGTCTGTCTGTCTCTCTATCCTGTCTGCGTCTGTCTCTCTGTTTCTCTTTTCTGTCTGTCTGTCTTTCCTCTCTCTCTCTCTTGTCTGTGTCTGTCTCTCTCTCCTGTCTGTCTGTCTCTCTCCTGTCTGTCTCTCCTGCGTATCTCTCTCTCTCCTGTCAGTGTGTCTGTCTGTCTCTCTCCCTCCTGCGTGTCTCTCTCTCTCCTGTCTGTGTGTCTGTCTGTCTGTCTCTCTCTCCTGTGTGTCTGTGTCTGTCTCTCTCTCCTTTGTCTGTCTGTCTCTCTCTCCTGTCTGTGTCTGTCTCTTTTTCTCTCTCTCCTGTCTGTGTCTGTCTCTTTTTCTCTCTCTCCTGTCTATCCGTCTCTCTCTCTCCTGTCCGTCTGTCTGTCCATCTCTCTCTCTCTCCTATGTGTGTCTCTCCTGCGTGTCTCTCACTCATGTGTGTGTCTGTCTGTCTCTCTCTCCTGTCTGTGTCTGTCTTTTTTTCTCTCTCTCTCTCCTGTCTGTCCGTCTCTCTCCTGTCTGTCTGTCCATCTCTCTCTCTCTCTATGTGTGTGTGTCTCTCCTGCGTGTCTCTCTCGTGTGTGTCTGTCTCTCTCTCCTGTGTGTGTCTCTCCTGTGTGTCTCTCTCTCTCGTGTCTCTGTCTCTCTCTCCTGTGTGTGTCTCTCCTGTGTCTCTCTCTCTCTCGTGTCTCTGTCTCTCTCTTGTCTGTCTCCTCTCTCTCTCTTGTGTCTCCTCTCTCTCGTCTCTCTCTCTCGTTTGTCTGTCTCTCTCTCTCCTGTCTCCTGTCTGTTGTCTGTCTGTCTCTCTCTCCCCCCCGTCTGTCTCTCTCCCCCCCTGTCTCTCTCCCCCCCCCCCCCCCCCCCCCCCCGCCCCCCCGTCTGTCTCTCTCCCCCCCCCCCCCCTCTGTCTGGTCTCTCTCTCCACCCCCCTGTCTGTCTCTCTCTCTCCCCCCCCTGTCTCTCTCTCCCCCACCGTCTCTCTCTCCACCCCCACCCCCCCCCCCGTCTGTCTCTCTCTCTCTCTTTCCCCCCCCCCCCCCCCCCCCGTCTGTCTCTCTCTGGCGAATGTCTGTCCCTGTCTCAGCTGTCCCCTGGGCCACGGTCAGCCAGGAACTCGATGAATGGTGTCAGGCGGCTTTAGGCAGAACGAGAATCAAATGAACTCCGTCACCTCCGCTGCTTGCGGGAATTGCCCGTGCAGGACACACAGCCGCCGGCTCTGGGCCCTGGGCCCAATGTTGGTCCGGAATCGAGCGCGCTCTCCGCCCGCTGTCCGGGCTCCGGGATTCCCTCACCGTCTGTTTGGCCGCCGGGGGCGCTGTCACGGAATGAATGACGACACTCCGTAGGCGTCATTACGTCGGAATGCAACCATTGGCTGCCCCTGTGTTGTTTCTTCAGCCAATGGGGGAGGAGCGAGTCTGCAGCTGACGGCGGGCCCTGATTGGCCCGCGCGGGGTTTCCGCTCAGCAGAGGTGCCTGATGTGCTGAGAAGTTGAATGGGGCCGGCAGAAGCGGATAGATTTCCATGTGCTAACTGAACACGGCATTCAGAAGATCCAGACACATCTTTCCGGAATTCTCAGATTACACTGCAGTGATGATCTTACAATCAGTTATATTGGATTGAGGTGCCATTAGATAGGGCATCAGAAGGTAGTTTGCTGTTGAATTTAAAAAAAAACTTTTAAGTTGCGGAGTCATGAAGAAATTGAAAATTAAGACGTAAATGCGCTTTGGAACATCATGTGGTGGTTGAAGCCGCTGTGTGAATGTTTTTTTTTAAGGTGGTTTTGATATGGACTGTAAAAAATACAGAGCCAGCGACTCAGTTAGAGATTGGACACCGAATAGTGTTCCATAATGAATAATATAAGAGCCTTTATTTCACTTGTGATTTTACATTTCGTATGAGTTTACAGGACACGAGGCATCTGGTGTCCTTCACTTTAATACAGCTCAGTTTAGTTTCGAGTCTTAATGGCAATGTTCGATCAGGCCTGTATCAGTTACCTCCTGAGATATTCATCTCTTTTGCCATATATTCCGGTTTGACTGCGTTACATTTCCCGGTAAACCTCTACAGAGTGGCTGCGGATGTGATATATATAACAAGGCTTTGCATATCTCCCGTAGGCTAGAGTTTAGAGCCAGATCAAATATTGCACTTTGTTAATCAAATATTCCACATTGACTACCTATATGCACATTTGGAAAGGCGCCATTTAACCACACACGGTATTATATTCAATCGCTGTAGGTTAGGTCAATGTATAAACGACAGAATTAATTTAATAGAATGTGTTTTTGATGGCAGCGGTGGGTGAGGGACCTTTGAATAAGGATGCGCTCCATCGCCTTAAAAGAGGAAGATTTCCCTCTCGAGCACTGCCCATGTCCAGATAACAGTCTCTTCTCTGGCGTTTTGTTAATAAATCTGTGTGAAGAAAAAGACTGGCTCCAGATTCACCTCTTCCTCAATGAAAGAACAGTGAGTTTTAATCAAGTCAAACCCACATAAAGTCTTGGCATAACCTATGACCCTTTAACTGTGGAAGTATATGCAACCATGGAAGTATTCCTGTCAAAGACTTGCCCTGGGTGTACAGGTGCAGATCCATTTCCGGGTCTATACTTTGTACACTTTACTCCAATTCTCCCAACTTTTTAATGATTGGATCATCAAACAGGAGTGAGGAGGTGGTGATCACTTTGACCATCCGTTTCTGAGTTTTGCGCATCTCCAAACAGGGTGGATTGTTGTTAAGCAATGTGTTGTTTGGTTCGATAATAATTTGAATGGACAGCCGATACGTTAGGCAAATGCTGACATTTCCTCTGATTCCCAAGCTCTAGATTGAGATGTTGGGGTACCCACATCCTTAACAACTGTCGGCCAGATGTGGAGTTTTGTTGTGACATCCTGTTCAATGGACGGATTGGTCAAATACCGTGGCGATTTGTCAAATGGAAGTGACTAAATTAAATCTCGGATGACCAGATGTACTCCAAAGATTAGTGTGTGGAAATGGTTAGTTGTCCCTCGAGCTGTCGGCGAGCTGGCTAAATAGACATGGGGAAGGCTCGGGGTTTGGAGTGCAACATGCAATCCCTGCACCTTAAAATAATGATCATGTGGATCGGATTCTTTAAGTCCGAGAATGTTGAGTCAGATCAATGGAGTCTCAAACCCAGAAGTGCGGTAGGATAGTTGAGGTAGAAGGTCTGTCGGATGGTGTGCCCTGAGTGAACATAGCGCGAGCAATATTTCTGGCAAACTTTGAATGGGGGCTGATCCTGGGAAACGGAGCATTTCTTGAGGGATTGATGAGCTAACCCGAGAACTGATCTGTGTTCAGGGTAGAATTCCGCAGTCATCCAGGAGTGTGGTTAGAGATTATTGATGTGGTCCGAGAGACAGCTCAAAAAGACAGTTCCTGATGTTTCCAATTGCCCAGCGGACACTCGGGGTTGGTCCCCATGTGGATACCTGGCTTGGTTTATAGATATTAAGGGCCTGGGGAATACTCGATTTAACTCTTCACCTTCAGTTTTGATGGCTGCGTTAACTCTGCGAATTTATTTTATCCTAATGCTCATGGTGCTCTCATTTATTAGGCTTATTTTAACCTTGATTTTCTACTATGTGTGGTTTTTAATGTAATTGCTTCTATCGGTTCCACTTCGTGGTTTCACTATTTCGAGTTGAAATCAGACTGGAAGTTAACCCATTAGATTAATATCAGACCTCACCCTCTTTTAAACCGTTCAATGGGTGACACGGTTCATAAACACACACACATAAGCAAGATTTTACAAATGTCTATCTAACTGTTCTCAAATTGTACAAACAGTCTCAATAATGAGTTTTAACCCCTGGATAGAAATCGCGGGCTCCTTACCACCCGGACCATTCCTTACCATCCGACAAGTCTAAATAATCCACAAAGCTGTATGGAAATCACAATCTCCTCCCTAGTCAACTGGAATGATACAACTGTCGCCGTGACAACCGATAAATCGGGTCGGTCTCTGGACACAGTGAAAGCCAGTTAATTTGAATTATTGATGAAATGTTCTAGTTTTGTATGTTTTTTTTTACACCAACGGCATTGAAATCAAGAAATTTGTGACGAATACTTAGCCGACCTTAAATATATCCGTCCAATTAACCCCGCACAGAACGGTATAGAACTTGCGGCTAGCCTTCTGGGTGAGATGCAAAAGTTGCTGGTGAACCGTTTAAATTTAAACACATTAAACTTCTTTTCCATTTTATGTCTGTAACCAATTAATATATATTTTTAGAACTTTTTATTCTCACGCATGGATGGCAGCAGTTGTAAAAGTCTGAATGTTGACCTGCGACCTGATAATGACCAGTACGTTCCAATTAGACTTGGATTTTGTGCTAACTGATTGATTGTCAAAGTTTCCAGTCTGAAACCCATACTGGTTCAAATGAACAGAACGGAATATGCATTGTACCTTATATGGTATTGCCCTCCGGTCCTTATCATTTGATTTACTGTGAGCCATGTTGGAGATGTGTATGTATGGAACAGTCTTTTCCAGTGTACATACATCATTTTCCAGACATCTCAGTGTTGCACTTTTTTCAAATCCATAAGGAGGAGGGCGGCTTCTGACCTGCAATTGCATTCGGAAGATGATACAGCGCAGAAGGAGGCCATGCACCCCGTCATGATTATGCTGGCCCTTTAGTAGCGCTATCCAATTAGCCCTATTCCCTTGCTTCGTGTCTCCGGACATGTTTTCCTTTAAATATTAATCTAATTACCTTGAAAAGTTACTTTTAAAAGTGCTTTCATCACCCCTTTTAGCAGACAATTCCAGATTATAACAACTCGCTGCCTACGCAACTTTTTTCTGCTTGTGGTTTCTGGTTCTTTTGCCAATCAATTTTGTGTTCTCTTGTTACTGATCCTCTGCCACTGGAAACGTTTCTCCCTATTTACTGTATCAAATAATTCATGATTTTGAACACTTCTGAATCTCCACTTAAGTGACTCTGCTCTAAGAAGAACAACTCCAACTTCTCTAGTGTCTCCACATAACTGAATTTATTATTCTAATAAATCTCTTCTGAACCCTCTCCAAAGCCTAGACACCCCTCCTAAAGTGTGCTGCACAGGACTGAAGGCAATCCTCCAGTTGGGGCCTGACCTGTGATTTATCCAAGTTTAGCATGACTTCCTTGCTTTTGTACTCTCTTGCTCTTCCAAAAAGGCCAGTGGTTCCATATGCTTTTTTCTAGGCTTCTCAACTTCTCTTTCCACCTTCAAATAATTGTGTGTGTATGACCCCAAGATTCTCTGTTCCTGCATTCCAGTTAAAATTGTATCATTTAGTTTATAATTCCTGTACCTACTCTTCCTATCATCACACTTCTCTGCATTAAATTTCATCAGCTATATCTCTGTCCATTTCATCAGTCTATGTCCTCCTAATTGTTTACTATATTTCTGAGTTTTGTGTCATATGTAAATGTCTTGTATGCTCAAGTTCAGGACATTAATATATATCAGAAAGAACACTGGTCCTAATACCGACTCCTGGGAAACACTACTGCATGCTTCCCTCCAGCTGCTCACTACTCTCAGCCAATTTTGTATCCATACTGCTACCATCCTTTGGTTGACATGTTCATTGCTTTCATGCTTTCAGACTGGGAGGCCGCTTTTGGGTATTTGGTAATCTTGATGACAATAGCTGGCAAGGTTTCAATGAGCTAGTCCACACACACAGACCACTTGGGGGGAGATGGTGTTGTAGTGGTGATATCACGAGACTAGTAACCTCAAGGCCCAGGTTAATACTCTGGGGTTCAGATCCCACCACAGCAGCTGGTGGGATTTGAATTCTGGAATTGAAAGCTACTTTCAGTAATAGTGACCATGAAACTATCATCAAATGCTGTAAAAAAAAATGTAGGGAAGGAAATCTGCCATCCTTACCCTGCTCTGGCATACATGTGACTCCAAATCCAATGCAATGTGGTTGATTCTTAACTGCTCTGTGAAAAGGCCTAGCAATTAGGGGTAGGCAACAAATGTTGGCCTTGTGAAGGATGTCCACATTCTATCAAACACCTTTTGAAGGCCATACACATCAATGTCAACCACACGACCCACACCAACTATCTCCATTACTTATCGTTGAACTCATTCAAGTTAGTCAAACATATTTTGCTTTGAACAAAGCTGTGTTGACTTTTGTCATTAGCCCAAACTTTTCTAAGTCCTAATTCATTTTTGATTTTCAAAATGTTCGCCCATTGACATTTGACAGACTAGCCTGCAATTGCCAGATTTATTCCTTTGTTTAAAAAAGGGCTGTAACTGCTCTCCAGTCCTGTGGCACTACGTCCATATCCAAGGAGGATTGGAGGAGACTCTGCAATTCCACCCTTGTTTCTCTGTGACTTAGGATGCACCCATCCAGAACAAGTGACTTTTCTACTTTGAGTATTTGCAGCCTTGTAAGTTTCTCGCCATTATCTATCTGTATCCTATCCAATGTCAGGACTACCTCTTTTACTGCTACATCGGCAGCATCCTCATCTCCAATGAAGACAGGTGCCATGTGCTCATTTCATACCTCCATCAATACGCCTGCCTCCATGAGATCTCCTATTGATTCCTAATTGGCCCACCCTTTCTTTGACTATATGTTTCTAGAAGACTTTTTGTTCTTTTATGCTAGCTGCTAATCTATTATTTCTTTGATCCCTTATTCAATTTTAGATTGCCTCATCGCTTCTCTACTGTATTATGACATTTGGGGGGGATTTTAAAGCAGCGAGCTGTTATGATCTGGAATGCACTGTGTAAAAGTGTGGTGATTCAATAGTAATTTTCAAAAGGGAAATGGATAAATTCTTAAAAAGGAAAATCTTTCTGTGCTATTGGGAAAGACCTGGGCTAGTGGGACTAATTGAACAACCTCAAACACAATGCGCTGAATGACTCTCCTTATGTGCTGTACAATTCTTTTGTTCTGCTTCATTTTGATCTCTTCCTGTTCACCCTCATTGGAATCTGTCTAATTTACCCTAACCATTGTTCTGCATATCCAATTACAATTGTGTCTGATTGACATCTGCTGTTTATAAATGATTGCAATTGCGAAGACTTGCCTACAAGGAAAAAGACTTGCTTTTCCTAACCTTGTACATCCCAAAGTGCATCATAACAAATGAAGTACTTTTGAAGTGTAGCCACTGTTGTGCTACAGGAAACATGCAGCCAGTTTGTGCTCAGCAAGTTCCCACAAACAACAATGTGATATTGACCAGACAACTCCCCTGCTCTTTGTCAAAATAGTACCATATGCACTTTTACATACACCAGCAAGGTCGCAGTTTAATATCTCATCCAAAAAACATCACCTGTGACAATGCAGCCTTCCCTTGGTACTAAACTGGAGTGTTAGTCTGGAGTTTTGTGATCAAACCTTTGGAACGGTGCTACCAACTGAGCTGACGTGACCAATGTCTACTTGAAGAACCTTTTAAGGCAAATGCTCAAATTACCCCAGAACCAAGTTGATCCAAGCCAATGGGAAATTATTTATTGCTGAAAATCTTGTCTGTGTGACCTGGTGACATCATTTTATAGCTTTGATCTTTATTAGTTACGCCAGCTAAAAAGGAAAACTTCAATTTGGATTTTGGTTAATGAGATTTTAGGGGAGAAGTTCAATGTCTCCTATTTAGTTAATTTAAAAAACAACCGATACAGGAGTGGAGCCTTGCTGATTGTGCTGTGACATTATTGGTCATTTGGCTAGCACTGACCAATCGCTGATAGAGAATCAATTTCACAATAGTCGCAAAGCAGGCAGAATTTGAACCTAGTCCTTTATTTTGCCTCTTCACCCCTTCCTGGATTTTTTCCTATAATCTAATCAAAAGATGCTTCTTTGTTCTGGCCTTACTTTACCTCACCTCCTGCTATCCTCTGAGAGATGCTGCAAAGCCAGTATTTTTGCCCATCCCTAAATGCCTTTTTGTGTTCTGAACAGCCCAGTGCCATTCTGAATTTGGTCTCTGTATCCACCACAATGGAAACACCTTCTAGTCCAGGGTAAAAGCAGCATTCAGTCTCTGAACCCAGCTTGTATTTCTCTCTTGCAACACCAGGCCCCTTCCTCTCATTTGAAAGGAGCACATAATGTTGAATAATTGGTAATGTTTTCAAAGAAAATCTATTCAGGGACCATTGTCAAATTTAAAATCATGTTCTCTAATGATCTTGTGATTCAGCTGATCCTCCTGAGTAGCAGACTGACATGACACGTTTGCAGTAGCAATAACAACTGAATGCAATCCAGACTCAAACAGTTGGTTAGAGGAACTGCACTGGTGCAAGGATTGTGCAATAGGCAAAGGTTGCAAGATTCTAGTGAACTGCCGTTGGTGTACAGGAGCTGGAATTGCCAGCTCTATGATTCCCTGTAGCTGTTGTCAGCCTCAGTTGATAGCACATTCACCTCTGAGTCACATGGTTGTGAATTCAAGTCCTATTCCAGAGATTTGGACACAGTCTAGATTATCATTCCAGTGCAATTCTGTCAGAATGCTGCAATATTGGAGGTGCTATTTGCCATTTCAGATGGATGTAAAAAATCTTATGGTGCTATTTTGAAGAAGTATAATGGAGTTTACCCCGATGTCCTAGCCAATATTGATCTCTCAATCAATTTGGTTAAAACAGATCATCTGGTCTTTATCAGCTTATGGCAGGGTTGCTGTGTTCAAAATGTCTGCTGTATTTCTTATATCACAATTCACTACACTTCAAAGAAAATACTCATCAGCTGTAAAGCATGATAGGATGGCCTAAGGTTATGAGAAGCATGTATCAATATGTCTTTTTATTGGTTTATAGACTGTATGTTCTGGGAGGTTATATAGTTCCTATGAAGGAACCCTGTTGCATTAAGCTGTGGAGTGGTAACATGAATTAATAAGATTTGTGAAGGTTCCAGAGTAGCACATCTGAAGAATGATAATGATGTACAAGCTTCTAAACTAAGTGATCGATGGATAATTTGCTGTGAAGCTTTTGGAAGAGTGGGTAGGGGAATGCACAGAAAAATTTATAGAAATATGTACTGTAGATAACTGGGGTAGTGGATTTACGGACTCTAAGGTTTAAGAGCCCACGTGGAAGAAGATTGATTGTAATGCCTTTGTCACTCTGGGAAGGTACCTAGTCATATTGAAACATAGCAACAGCTTAGCATTACTGGTAAACAGGATTATAGAATGACAGACAAATATTTGTGGTGATGTTCTGAAATGGTGAATGCTATTGAATTTAGAACCATGGAGAATTTGCATTGGTGAATCGACTAGCACACATGTTTATTTCAAATCCAGCAGGTTAAACAATTATGGCACAAAGGATGTGGAATATTATGTTAGTTGAATTCTATTGGCGTAACGATTTTTAGAGCAGCCAGTTTGATATCATATCTATGGTCCTAATAGGTCACAGCATTTAACCTCTACCAGATCGCCTGCCTCAGCCATCTGTTGCTGAAATTCATCTAAAACACTGCTGCCTCTGTCCTAACTTGCAACAAGTTGAGTTCACTATCACCTCCTGTTTTCATTGACCTATGTTAGCTCCTCGTCCTGCAACAGCTCAAATTTAAAATTTTCCTCCTTGTATTCAAATCCTCCCATGTCCTCACCCCATCTTACCTTTGCAACCATCTCCAGCCCTACAACTCTTCTAGATCTTTACATTCTTCTAATTCTAGCATCATGTCCATCCCTGATTTCCATCATCCTATTAACAGCTGTGCCTTCACCTGCCTTGGAGCTAAGCTCTGAAACTCTCTCCCTAAACATTTCCATCTATCCATCTCACTTGCCTGCTTTAAAATACTCAGTGAAACCTAGCTCTTCAGTCACCAGTCTAAATAGCTCTATGTGGTTTGGCGTCAAATTTTGTATGATAATGCTCCTGTAAATATCTTGAGGTATTTTACTTTGTTAAACATTGCAAATAAGTTGCAGGTTGTTGTTATAAGGCATTATGTAGATGGAAATTCTCATAGATGTCTCATGGAGAAATGTTATTGATTTGTAAGTTGTTAAGAATTGAAATAGTTGATATGTGGGGTAATGGATTGGTATAACCTGAACTACTAAAGAACTTTGGGCATGAGTGGATAATGTAAATACTGTGAGACATGAAGTAGAAGTGCACAGGTCATGGAATCACTGACTATAATGATGAGTCCTATTGAGATAGGAAATGTAAGTGGCCAGTTGGCTGTCAGCATGGTCCTATAAACAGCAATTTGTTGATGACCAGACAAACTGTACTTGTGGTATTGGGTGAGGGATAAATATTGGTCAGGACAGTGGGCAGAACTCCCTTGTCCACTAAAGCAATGATTGAAATTGAAGGATGTTTGATACAATTCTGAATGTGATGCTTGTTACACAGGAAGGCAGAAGAATCCAATTTTTACAGTTTGTGTTGGAAAGAATGGGTCAGAGGAATCTTGTATTATATGCTCTAGATTAAGATGAGAAGAATGCTGTTGATTACAAGAATTGAGGAGTTCCATTGATGTAAAAGTTCTTGAGTTCAAAGATAGAAGAACCATTGCAGTACATTGGCTGTAGAGTTGAAGATCCCTATTAGTTCACAGGCTGTAGAATTAGGGAACTCTCCTAAAGATTTGGCAATGATCTTGTCATAAATTTATTGTGGAATTGTCGAACTGTGTTGGAACATTGTCCATTGGAGTTGCTGCATTTAATATAGATTTGAGACACTTTATTGATGCATTAATTGTAGAGTTGAGGAAATGTACAGTACATTGTAGACTTGAGGAATCCCACATTGCATTGGACGTGGAATGAGAAATCCTGTGGTGATTGGTTATCTGGAAGAATTCTGCTCTGGTGTTTCTCTGTGCGGTTAGAGAATCCAAAAAGTTTAAAGGCTGTAGAATTGAGGATCCATATTTTATCATCAGATTGGAACTGAAGAGGCTGTTTGAGCTACAGCATGTGGAAACTCTGAATTTTCCCATGGAGTTCAAAAATACTATTGGTGTTTGGGAATTGGAGTTGAGACCTCCCATTAGTTGGCTGCACTATTTTATGCACAGGTTGTGGAGAAATCCTCGAAGGTCCTTATGCTCATCTTCAGGGTGAATTTATTTTATGTATTTCGTAATGCACAGGATGAACTCAAATTAATGAATGTATGGTGTATTTTTGCTATTGGCTTCAGTATCAGTCACTTTCATAGATTACATAGGAGTTGTGGACAATGAGAGGCAACAATAACCTGTACTCGACGCTTAAAAGTGAACCAAAAGTTGATAGGCTTGTTCTACCTTTTATGCCAATATCAGAACCTTTTTTTTAGCCCTTACCACTACCATTAACACTCCTTTTGTCCTGTGTCCATGATATCTTTGTCAATCTCTCCTTAGCCTCCACCTATCGCTGGCCTTCTATCCAGCTTCACCTCCTCCACCTCCCCAAAACAATATAAATTTCATTACATTTCCACTTCAGTTCTGAAGAAGTTATTCAGACTCAAAACATTACCTGTTACCTCCACAAATTCTGACAGACCTGACTTTTTCCAGCATTTTCTGTTTTTATTTCAGATGTCCAGCATCCGCAGTATTTTGCTTTTATCTTTTAGCTGTCACTGTTTTAGTTCAGGAAGGGCGTGGGGGGGGGAGGGGGACGGGACGACGCGTTTCTGGGTGGGAGCGGCGAGGCCCGACTGCGCGCCGAAAGGGAGGAGTTGGGGCGGGGCTCCGTGCCCGTGAAGGGTGGTGGGCGGGGCTGCGTGTCTGTGGGGCCTGCTCTGAGCGGGGCTGCGTGCCCGTGGAGTCTGTTCTGGGCGGGGCTTTGTGCCGGTGGGATCGGCGCTGGGCGGGTCTGCTCTGGGCGGGGCTGCGTGTCCGTGGGGTCTGCGCGCCGTTTGGGGGCGGGGCTGCATGTCCATGGCGGGGGGGGGGGGGGGGGGGGGGGTCTGCGCTGGGCGGGGCTGCGGAGGCGGGGTGGACTTTGTTGTGCCAATGAGAGGCTGCCCTGTATAGTAACTAAGATGGCGGTTTGAGCCGCGAGGAGCGTTATGATTTAAAATCCGCCCAGTTTCACTCGTGGGAAGGAGGGTTGGCCCACCGGCTATTTCTTCACCGTGGCCGGCCCTGTCTCCCAAGCTCCGCGCTTTGGATGCTGCTTTTGTTTAATGGCGGAGTGGGTTCCGTGGTGGTTCCGGGCAGGTCGGCAGCAAAGCCGCAGATTACAGCTCCCCCCCACCACCCCCTCCGGCTCTCAAAGACCAGAGGTTTCATCCAGCAATCTTAGTGCTGTGCCTGTATCTGAGTCCATTTAGGGAAGGGAGGGGGGCTGACAGTGGGCCAGGCTATCTGCGAATGGGTGAGCTGGCAATGGGTTATTGCTTGGCTTGTCACCCTCGAGGGCTGCATACCAGGCCCGAGTTAGCGGAGTCAAACATGTACCAACACCATTAGCCCTCATCCAACACTCCATTTGGCCCATGGTTGACCAAGTTGCTCAACGGCTCAGTTGGTAGCACTCTTAGTCCTAAAAGTAACACGGTTTCGCGTTTGAGGTCTCCAGGGCTTGAACACGAAAAATCTGTGTTGACACCTCCGAGCAGTACTGTGGGCGGTGCCAGCTTTCCAGATGAACCCTATTCAGGTGGATGTAAATGATCTGCTGGCACTATTTAGAAGAACAGAGGATTTATTTTCAGTGCCCTGGCCCATGTTTACTCTTCAACATAACAAAAAATATTTAAAAATATAATTAATAGGATGCGGGTGTCACTGGCTAGGCTAGCATTTATTGCCCATCCCTAATTGCACTTGAGAACTGAGTGGCTTGCTAGGCCATTTCAGAGGGCATTTAAGAGTCACATTGCCTTAGTTCTGGAGTCACATGTAGGCCAGACCAGGTAAGGATGGCAGATTTCCTTTCCTAAAGGGCATTAGTGAACCGGATGGGTTTTTATGACAATAGTTTCCTGGTCATTATTACACTTGTAATTCCAGCTTTTTTTAATTGAATTCAGATCTGCCAGGGTGGAATTTGAGCCTGGGTCTGCAGAGCATTATTCTAGGTCTCTGGATTACTAGCCTAGAGACAATACCATTACGTCACCGCCTTCCCCAGATTATATGGTTATTATCCCATTCCTCATTACAGTACTTTGCTGAGTGCAATTTGGCTACCGTCCTTCCTACGTTACAATAGTAACTACACTTTAAAAAGTAACTCTGGCTGTAAAGCACTTTGAGATGTTCTGTGGTTGTGAAAAGTGCTATATAATACAAGTCAATTTTTAAAAATGTGCCTGTGTTCTAATAAGGTTGTGGTGTTGTCCATGTGGCACACACTTTCTCTATTCTTTAAAAGATATCTCCCCGTGACTGACTTTAGTAGTGTTTGCATCTAGTAAAACTTGAGACTACCCCTTACTGCAACAACTTCCAAATTGGTTATTTTTTTAAAATATTTTGCTGGGACATCATTTGGCCTGCATAATCCTTTGTTATTTGGGTTCAGCTGGTGTTTGAAGTGCCCCTCTACATTTGTGATGACTGAATGTCTTGAGTGCCTCTTGCTGAAATGAAGCTCAATGCGTGAGCGTGTTTCATCTGCTGTTTCTGCATCTGTGCCAGATAGGATTGAGTGCCGCTCTAAGATGCCATTGTTCAACAAATACACAGGATTAAGCTCAGGTAAATTAGGTAGATTGTGATGTTGATAGTCATCCAACAGGTGAAAAGCTAGGAACAGTGAAGTCCAAAACAATTTGGAGGTCGATGTACACAGATCACTAAAATGTAGTTGCCAGATACAAAAAATAATCAAAAAGGCTAATGGAATGTAATCTTTTTAAATAGAGGGCTAGATTATGAAGGGGTAATTTTGCTGCCATTATACAAAGCCCTGGTTAGACCACACCTGGAGTACTGTAGCACAGTACCCATCTTAGAAAGTATATCTTGGCCTTGGAAGGAGAACAGTGCCAGAATGTTACCTGGGTTCCAAGATTTAGATTATAAAGAGAGTATTACATCAACTAGGCTTGTATTCCCTGAAATATAGAAGGTTAAGAGGTGATTTAACTGAGAGTTTTAAGATTTTGAAAGTAACTTTTATGGTAGATAGAGGGAATTAATTTCCACTAGTGTCTAAGACATGGGACCATAACCTTAAATTCTGAGTTAAGAAACAGATTAGATGTCGAATGGCAGAACACACTTAAGGGGATGAATGGCTTACTCCTGTTCCCAAGTAACTGTCACAAGCCTGCTACATTGACATTCAAAAGAACTGGATGATTTTGTGGTAAATGTCAATCTAGATCAATAGTGCCCCTGCTATGGTAGAGTGCCAGACTAATACCACTGTGAATGGCAGCATGCATTGCTTCAAATTGATGGATCTGTAAACCATTCGATTTGTAAGGAGGGAGAACACCATTATTGTCAGCTAGCACTAACTAGTATTAGCCTGTTGAGTCTGATATTAAACTACGTTAGCCTCTGTAGTTCCTAAGGTGATGCTCAATCTTGTTACCTATTTAGTTTATGAGGTAAAACTATTCTAGGCTGTTATAAGAATGTAGAAAATAGGAAAAGGATAGGCCTATTGGTCCCTCAAGCCATTCAATAACATTGAAGCTGATCATGTACCTCAGCCACATCTTCCGGTACCATCCCCATATCCCTGAATATCCAGACATCAATTAATTTCGACAAAGATTGGCCCAGTGGTTAATAGTGAGGTTGAGTGTCTTGGGTTACAGGAAGATATAGACGGGATGGTCAAAGGGGCAGATAAGTGGCAGATGGAATTTAACCCTGAAAAGTGTGAGGTGATACACTTTGGAAGAAGTAATTTGACAAGGAAGTATTCAATGAATGGCATGGCACTAGGAAGTTCTGAGGAACAAAGGGACCTTGGCGTGTGTGTCCATAGATCTCTGAAGGCAGAGGGGCATGTTAGTGGGGTGGTGAAAATGGCATATGGGACACTTGCCATTATCAATCGAGGCATAGATTACAAAACTAGGGAGTCATGTTGGAGTTGTATAGAACCTTGGTGAGGCCACAGCTAGAGTACTGTGTGCAGTTGTGGTTGCCACATTATAGGAAGGATGTGTTTGCACTGGAGGGGGTGCAGAGGAGATTCACCAGGATGTTGCCTGGGATGAAACATTTAAGTTATGAAGGGAGGTTGGATAGACTTAGGTTGTTTTTGTTGGAGCAGAGAAGACTGTGGGGCGACCTGTACAAGATTATGAGGGGCGTGGATAGGGAGTAGCTGTTCCTCTTAGTTGAAGGGTCAATTATAAGGAGACATAAGTTCAAGGTGAGGGGCAGGAGGTTTAGGGGGGATGTGAGGAAAAACCTTTTTCCCAGCGGGTGGTGATGGTCTGGAATGCGCTGCCTGGGAGGGTGGTGGAGGCGGGTTGCCTCACGTCCCTTAAACAGCACCTGGATGAGCACTTGGCACGTCATAACATTCAAGTTTATGAGCCAAGTGCTGGTAAATGGGGTTAGGTAGGTAGGTCAGGTGTTTCTCATGTGTTGTTGTAGACTCGATGGGCTGAAGGGCTTCTTCTGCACTGTGTGATTCTGTGATTAAGTATATTCAATGACTCAGCATCAACAGCTCTCTGGAGTAGAGAATCTCAAAGGTCCAGATTTTATAGTGACCCCTTCTTCTGAAACTGTGACCCCCTAGGTCTAGACTATCTAGTCAGGGGAAACATCCTCCCAGCATCTACCCTGTCAAGACTCTTAAATGTGTGTTTCAATGAGATCACTGCTTATCTAAACTCTAAGAAGTATTGGTATATCTGCTCAATTTGTCCATATAGTACAATCCACTCCCCACTTCTCATGCCATCCCATCCCAGGAATCAGCCTGGTGAATATTCATTGCATTCTCTCCAAGTTAAGCATATCCTTTCTTGGCTAAAAGGCCAACCAAAACTGTACACTGTCCTTCAGGTACAGTGGTCACTGTTATGGTAAGACTTCTTTACTCTTGTACTCCAGTCTCTATGGGCAAGATATATATTATTTACCCCTCTCTAAATCCTTCTGCAGCACTTTGCATCATCCTCACAGCTTAGTTACACACCTCCCTTTGCTTCATCATCAAACTTGGATACAAACACTTGGTCCCCCCATCTAGGCCATTAATATTGTTTGTAAATGGCAGAGGTCCAAGCACTGATCCTTGAGACACCCCATTAGTTAAAATCTGGCAAGCCAAAGTTGACCCATTTTTGAGCCCTAATTTTGTGTAATAACCTCTTGTGTGGCACCTTATCTTTGCCTTATCTGTGGCTTTTTGAAAATCCAAATACACTACATCCACTTGTTCTCACTTATCCTCCTGCTAGTTTCATCTTCAAAAACCTCTAACAGATTTGTCAAACATGTTTTCCTTTTCATAAATGTGTTGAATCTCCCAATCATATTTATGATTTTCCAAGTTTCCCATTGTCACATTCCTAACAATAGATTTTAGCCTTTTCTCTACTAATGTCAGGCTACCTGGCCTATAGTTCTCTGTTTCCTCTCTTTCTTTCCTGAATGGTAGGGTTGCATTTGCTACCTTTCAGTTCAGAATCTTGTTCTTGGTTGTGGCTTTAATTTAATCATGCAGTCTCCTATTTCAGCTTATCCTTTCCTGGGACCTCAAATTGTGAATTCATTGTTTCATCAATCTTGCTCCTTCAGGTTATGAAAGTTCAAACTTGGCCACCTAATGAATTCTGATTTCCACTGTTTTCAACCTGTGTGCACAGTCGGGATGTTCGGTTTAGTTACTTGGTAGTGGGGGGAGGGGTGGTGGGGGGGAGGGGGGATGACAGGCAGTAGGGAAACTATACGTGGAATTTGTAATGGTTATGGCAAAAACTTTTAAAAGTATTGTCCAGGTAAGGTATGGGAAATGATGCAATAGTTGCACCTATGAGTTTTTTTTTGCAGAAACGCCATCATTTTGTCACAGCTCAGTTAAGATAGAATCATCTACTTGTGTGAACAGACTTGTTTTTATTGACACAATAAATTGGCAGAATATGCTGTAACTTGGTTACTGATACTGTGATCTGCCTATATCATTTAAAACTTTTTAATGTCTCTCCTAGCAATTCAGGATGCATGTATCGGATTGTGCAGACTACGAGTCTGGATGGGAAGAACATCCTGAAACTAATTCCACTTTCCAACATCCCTGGACACTACATCCCAGCTGTTCCTCTTCCTGTTTCTGTTCCCGTTTCCACCGGTAGTACCCCTTCCAAAGTAAATGTGTCAACCGTGTTCCAGGTTGCAACGCCACCTAAAACAACAGCTTGCAGTGCTCCAACAGCATGCTTTCCTATGTTGCAGCACACCAACACAGGAAGCTTTCTAATAACATCACTTGAAGGATCAGCCAGCCAAAATGTGACAACCCCAGTCAATCCTTCACAGGAAAACATACTTACAGCACCAGCAGTTGCATCTTTGCAATGTCCTAGACTAGCAGCGGTTACTTTGCCTGGTCTACATGTGCAGAAGCCCCAAGCAACTCCCAGTTTAACTATGGAACAAAAGTCTTATAATTTAAAAACAGTTGCTTTGCATGATCCAACTGTACAAAATACCCAAGCATCATCTATTTTGCCTATTACAGACCAAAATGCTTATAATCTAAGAACAGTTACTTTGCCTGGTGTGCCAGTGCAGAAGGTCCAAGCATCTCCAACTGATCAAATGGCTTATAACCTAACAACAATCACTTTACCTGGCCCAGCTGTACAGAATACCCAAGCATCTTCCACTTTGGCTATGGACCAGAACACATACATGCTTTTAAAGTCTCCAGTGTTGCCTGCTGGCCATCATCTTCAGATCCCTGCAAATGCAGAAGTCAAATCTGTTCCAGCATCTTCACTTCCCCTTGCTATCCAGCAGAAGATTTTGTCTACTGCAGCATCGAATCTTGCTAACACGACTGAATCCAAAAAGTCATCTCCGACTGTCATTTATGTTTGCCCCGTGAACACCGTGAAGACAGTGCAGAAGCGCCTCCCAAATATTCGCCCCAAGAGCATTTTGAACCTGTCCACAACCCTCATCACTGCTGATACCCCTTTTCCAAGCACAACTGCACCTGCTACTTTTGCTTATGATGGAGTAATTTCTAATGAGCAACTCCTATCCAAGGATAGTCCAATGAAATGGGTCGTGCAGAAGAATCCACAATCTTTAGCGCACTGTCTTATTCCAGTTAAATCTTCCAATAACTTGGCCTCGAAGATCTTAAAGAGCTTGGCTGATCAGCAGCACACTGAGAGCCTGGTACCATCACCGTCGACTGCACCTACACAAACAGGGGCCGACTTATTTTCTCCATTCAAGGAAAATGCTCTAGTTATGTACAATGGTAAAGTCTACTTAGTTGTGCAAAAAAATGGTGGATTGCCTGCTCCATGCCCCAAGAGCGTTCCAGCTTCCATGAATCATGCAGAGAAAGAGAATGCCTTGTCTGCTATTTTATCGCAGGCTGATTTACTGACCAAAATCAAAGAGGAACCAGAGGACCCTGATCCTGAACTTGTTGAACAGGAGAACCATTATTTAAACCAGCCCACCGATTACTGTAGAACGGCAGTCAATGCCCAAAGTGTCCATGACCAGCACAGGGCTCAAGATATACCAGGCACTCTGCATGAGGTAAGTCTTTTCGTAGTTTTTAAGTTTAGTTGAATAGAATGAAGAAACATTTGTACTCTGTGCTGCACTTCACACTGAGAAATAATTCTTTATAGATTGTCTGTCTGCTGATTGTTGCAGTACTCAACTGCACAGAAGTATTTTACTTTGAACTCTAGTGAGACTTTTCCTGTGTTTTGTGGAGATGAGGTTTTTAAAATATTAGATTTGTATGTCCCAGATGTTGTTCATCACTTTTCAACATTACACAGAAACATGGTCTCTTACTTACTCAGTACAAATATCTGGCATGGCATGGCCCTGATTAAGTCGATGCAATTTCCTAATCAGTTAATGGTGGAGGTGATAAATACTCAAAAGCTCAGCTAGGGGCAAACTTGCTAACCACTGTACTATCTGCTTGATGATTAGTTAAACCTATGCTCCGGTGGAGCAGTAAACTGGTTTTGAGAAAGAAATTACTTTTATAGCTGGAGCCTTCTCCTTACTATGGGACTGGCTCAGGCTGAAGGGAGTTGATCTATGTGTGTGAGTAGCAGTTATGATTTTTCTCCACTTTTGTATTAGATACCTATAGATTCAGATAACCAAACATTTAATTAGCAGTTCCTTTTGTGTTGGCTCTTGTTGAGTCACATTGCACCAGGCAGCATATTACCTTTTGGTATTTTGCTTAGTGGTATGTACAAAGACTGTTCAAAGATCCTAGGAATGCGGAGCCTGCTGCTTTCCTACCCAAGGGCTAGTGGATAGCGATGAGACGTGGGACTACTGCTGATGTCTCCTCCTACTTTGGACTGCCGAGGCAAACTGGAGAGCCTCTACTGCCATCCTAACCTAAATATCTTGACTTTGAGGAACTGCATTCACATTGGTATTCTATGTTTCAGTTAACTTTAAGCATATAAATTATTTTTTTACAAAAATATATTGGCATTTCGGACCCTGCTAAATTTGTGTGTATATTGTGTATGTAATATTTACAAGTGAAAACTTTCATGCTTCTATTATAGATACACATTTAGTAACCCACAATGCATTCCACAGAACATTCTATAAAACATATCTTTGCACTTCTTCCATTAGAAGATTAGAAATATGTTGAGTGTTATATCAGGCTTGCATTATTGAACTGTCCATACATCACTTGAACCTGATGCTTTATTGGAATGCACTTTCAGTCATTTTGTTCTATTGTTTTTATCCAACTGAGATTGTCCTATTCTACAGCATCAACTCAATACTTCAGTGTGCAAGAGCTGTGCTATTTCTCAGTTACCTGTACTGACATACGCCACATACCATTTGTTACTGGATTCATGGGGCATTTGAGTGATTTTAATGTGAGGCTATTTGGCTTTCACTATGCCATGATCACACTGCTTCAGAAAAATGGTAAGTAGGTTTAAAGGGAAGGAAGTCAAGGAGGAGTATTTTTTGTTTCAAGTGCTATGTAAAGTGTGTCTGCTGTTTTAAATGTAGTTTTTAGTATATGTGAGCCACAACACAACATTGCCAAATTAGCAATGTTAAAGAGACTCTGGTTGGAGTGGAAAAGGAAAGTTTGTCTCATTGATGCACCTTTTGTATGATGTGGGCCAAGGTGTGTTGATAAACAGAGCTTTACTCTGTCTAACTACGCTGTACCTAATTTGAAAGTGCTTGATGTTGACACGAGTGCCTTGAAGTGGAAAGTGTTCTGTTCCATAGCGCTAACACCCAACACCCTGAAAGAGCATAAAATTAATGCTCTGCTCTTTTTGTTTTCCATGGAAACCTGTCAGTCAGATTTCTGCTTCATGAAAGCCTACCATCAGGGATCCATCCTTGATGTCCTGGAGGAAGTTCAACTAATTACAATGAGCCCACAACTATGGGCCAGCCTGTCCAATGTGACTCACGAAAGTTATGCTTGAGTTGCCTATAACAGCATGGAGTGGCCCATCAATGATTGTAACCCAATGGACAGATTCATATCAGACACTTCAAAGATTTTTTTTAAGTGTTTGAATTTTTAAAAAAGAATATTGTTTTTATAAAAAGTTTAAATCTGAGCAAGAATGGCACCTTGGACTCCCCTCCTACCTTTTCAATTTGCCCATAGTATGTAGAATAGTATAGTATGTTACTGCTTTATGAGATGTGTGAGAGATGACCTGAGTTTCACTCTGCATGGTTTACATTGTTGTCTCTTGATCTTTAGCTATCTTATTTACTTGTATGTTTCCTGAGCATGTATGCAGGGGGCCTCATTTGCACTAAGTGGGTGTAAATTGTAGGCCGTTTACAGTTGTGAATCAAAAGCATCAGATATTGGTAGGATGATAATTGTGTTTTAATGTGGTTGCCTCTTGTATTAAAATATATCTTGCTTGAAGGCAGTTCAGTTTGTGAGCACTGCAATCCAAGTTTCTTCAGCTTTATTCGCCAAAAAATGTTTGCATTTGTTTAATGGTTAAAAACTTTCTTCTTCTTGTTTTCCCTGTTCCCACCTCCTGGCAGCATTCAAAGTCGATTTGTGGTACTGCTAGAGAGAAAACCGATGAGCAGTTACTGAAGAAGGCAGGAATTCACACCAATCTCCGAATCTGCCTGACTAGAATATCCCAAAAACAGCTGGAACAGTGGGAAAAGAACAATTCCTCCGCAAGCTCTGAACCACTAGAGTTATCTTCTCATCTGTCCAAGAAAATGGACGACTTAAAGACTGAAGCAGTTAGTAAAGAGACACAAGTGAATTTGACGCTTCCAGTTGTTAAACGAGAGGAACCTATAGATACAGAATATTATGCATACCATACAAAGGATATAGAGGTATATCTTGATTTCAGTATCACTAATTTATTTTAAAAAGCTAGCTGAAAATTGTGAAGTGTGTGTGAGGTTTTGAGTAGAGAACTGAGTCTACAGCAAACACTTGGGAACCAGTTCTCGGTAACTATTTGAGTACACAGTCTTAAACTGTAGTAACTACCAAACATGTCAGTTTATGAACTGTATCCTATATTTTTAATATAATTCGGTGCATTTCTTCTCACTTTCCTTCGCCTTAAGATGTTGATTTTAGTATTTCTTTCAGGACCGACATTTTCAGTCCTGTTGTCAAATAACCATCCTTCATATTTGACCTCAAACTGGGAATTTACTAACCTAATTGACTGTGGAAAGCATCAGAGCAGAACCCAATCTTGTTCCTGATTAATGTCTAAGCTTATTCCAACAGGAGTCACTGGATCGCTTTCAGGAACATAAATCCTGCCTCAAATATTTCCTCCTTTTCCTCCTCTCAGTCTAGAAGAACTGAAGCCAATTGTAGCACCCATACTGGTGCCCAGGTTGGTCTCAAACCATACACATTCTGGTCTATGTGGCTTAGCGTTAAGCCAAATAGTACCTTTTATCCATTGGGGGAGCTCTAAAGCTCCATAATATAATATTTTTTAGTTTCAGATAATGCCTAAGGTTTGATATTGGAATCATTAGAAAGAAAGAGCTTGACTTTATACAAAGCATTTCACAACTTCAGTACTTGAAATTCAATTAAGTACTTTTGAAGTGCATTCGCTGTTTTAATGTAGGGATACACGGCAGCCAATTTGCAATTAGTGAAGTTCCACAAATAGTTGACCATCTGTGTACAGTTTAATATTGGGCAGGACATAAGGTCTAAACTCCCCTGCACTTCCTGTAGTGTCATACTAACATTTACATCCACTTGTGATAGCATCCTACATGGAAAGCAGCACATCCGACATTGCAACACTTTCTCGACCACACAAAACTGCTGGCCTAGATTATATGTTCAAGTCTCTGGAATGGGACTTGAACACACAACCTTCTGACTATGCTATCAACTGACCTAATGCTGATACCAGCAGAATATGATATCTTAAAATTCCTTCTTTCACAGGTTAAAAGTAAATTTGTCTGCATTTGAATGTAAAATTTAAGGCATGTTCATTAAACATGTAAATCAATGCTTTAAAGAAAGTTCTGTGATTTTATATGACTATTACAAAATCATCCTGAAATTGAATGAGCGGAGTCCTTTGCATTCCAGACAATTTTTAATGCATGTATGCTAATTTTGTTTTTATTTTTAAATTGTGTTTCCTATTTTAGATTAAGCTTGAGCCCAAATCACCAGTGAAAAGAAAAGCAGAAAGCATCCAGTGCTGGGTGGCAGATAAGAAACAATGTCTAAAACGGTTCATTCCAAACTGGGAATCTGAGCATGCCTACAGCTGCCTTCCTGTATACAATGCAGAAGCACCTTCCCACAATACAGAAGCAACCTCCCAGGTCGACTCTCATTGCGGACAGGAGGTGTTCACCAGCTCTCCTCAGGCTAGCTCAGTGCTGGAGGAGAGCACAATAATGGAATCCTCCCCCACGATGACTTTCAGTGCTGGGCCAGATAATGTACCCAACCCCTCAGCTGTCTCCACAGACCCTGTTCCTGTGCCCAGCACCTCGACTCATTCAATGGAATGCTCCCCTACGACTGAGATCAGTGCAGCAAGCAGTTACTCTCCTCTCACTTCTTCAAGTATTGATGAAACTACACGAGATGAGAAGATCAAGCGGCTGAAGGCGATTCTGAAGGAGAAGGAGGCCGCGCTGGAGGCAATACGAAAGAAAATGGTTTTGACACCTTTATAAAGTTCTTGATCAAAATTAAGATCTTGTGTCTTTGCTGTGCTATTTATCTGAAGACCTGGATGATCACCAATTCTGTGTGATCTCAGTCTCTCTTGATAAGTTTAAGATGACGAATATTCAAAGTGTTTGTCTTTGAAATGTTTCTTTTGCTGCATTGTTGAGCAGCCATTTTTGAATATTAATATTTGTCATTTTAAGTTGTAGCAAATTTGATTTATAACTAGGCTGGTGGTTGCATTATATTGTACGTTGTAAGGGAAAATGATATGGTAGTATAACCTCCTATTTAATTGTATGCAATATACATTTGACCTAATGCATTTTCTTCTTGTGTGTATTGCTCATTCGGAGAGATAGCACAGACATGACAGGCTGAATGGCTGTCTCCTGTGATGTGCACTGTAACAATTCTGTGATTCTGTGTTTCAGGATTCACAGTTGAACCTACTGTGCTGGTGCTGAGTCCTAAACAACTATGTCCCATCCCATAGATCCTAAAGTGCGGAAGAAATCTATCTAGTTTGTTTCATTCATTCAGGGAATGTGAAGGTCACTGGCAAGGCCAGCATTTATTGTCCATGTGGGAAGGTGGTGATGAGCTGCTTCCTTTAACTGTTGCTGTCTGGGTGGTGGAAATAGTTGCACAGTCCTGTTGGGGAGCAATCCCAGGCATGGGAACTTGCCGCAATACATTTTTATATGGTACACACAGTAGCCACAAAGTGCCAGTGGTGGTGGGAGTGAATGTTTGAAGATGGCGGATGGGGTGCCAATCAAGCGGGCTGCTTTGCTCTATTTGTTGCCAAGCTTCTTGCATGTTGTTAGAGCTCCACTTATCTAGGAAATTGGAGGGTATTCGATCACACTCCTGAGTTGGGTCTTGCAGATGATGGAAAGACTTTGGGGATTCAGTAGATGAATAGCTGGAATATCCAGCTTCTGACATGCTGCCACTATATTTATACAGCTAGTCCAGTTTGGCTTCTGGTGGATGGTGAACTCAAGATGTTAATGGTGGGGAATTCAATGATGGTAATACCATTGAATGTAAAGGGAAGGTGGTTAGATTTTCTCCTGTTGGAGATAAGTCATTTGCTGGCACTTGCGTGGTGCAAATGATACTTGCCACTAATCAAGCCAAGCCTGAGTGTTATCCATGTTTTGCTGCATGAGGACACAGACTGCTCCATTTTCTGAGGAATTGCTAGTGGAATTGAACACTGTGCAATCATCAGCAGACATCTCCACTTCAGACCTTATTGATGAAGCAGCTGAAGATGATTTGGCTGAAGAGGCTGCCCTGAGGAACCCCAGCAACAATGTACTGGGGCTGAGATGGTTGGCCTCCCACAACCATCTTCCTTCGTGCTACATATGGCTCCAGGCAGTGGAGAGTTTTCCTCCTGATTCCCATTGACTTCAATTTTGCTAGGGCTCCTTGTTACCATATTGCAGTGTCAATTTTTTTCTATTTGTCACTTTAATAGATTTTATTAAGATTTATTCCCTAGAAAGTTGGAACTTTTGGGGATTTCTGGATCTTTTTTCTTTGAGTGCGCCTTAAGTTGTTTCTGATTTTTGAGAATTTCTATATGTTAGCCTCTCTTAACTTAAGCTCAGAGACTGTTATGCTATTGAATGGCCCTATTTATGAATATGTTCTTGTTGTGGGATTAACTGATTTTTTAGGGAGGTGTATGCTACCAATTACATGTATTGCCACTTGGTTGGCACTAAGCTCAGTTATTTATTTCTTTAGTTCACTTGTATTTTTTTAAATCTTAGAAACTTTCAAAATGTTGATGGGGATTTAGGACTATGTAAAGTGCTCATCTGTTTTACCCTGGCAACTCAAGGTTGGCAACTTTGATATCTGTCTTTCAAATGTGAGATCTTGATTTCTTCAGTTTGTCTGGAGTTGTTTGATCATCCTGCTGCACCATAAATAGACCTATTGGAATATCATCCTTCAAGAAAAGTAGGCCAGAAGCCAACAGGATAGTGGGGGCCTTTTGACATTGATGTTAAGAACCTGGGATCCATATGTAGAAGTGGCTGAGTGTTTGCACTGGAGGCTGGTGTATGTTAAGCCACTGTGGTACTGGTTAGTGTCCCTCCTTCGGCCTTGCACTGGCTACACTAAGGGACAGGGTTTGTGTAGGTCACTGTGTACAGGGCTGCAGATACACTGCTTTATTTATTTGAGCCTGACCATTCGATGTGTCAAAGCTCCAATTGAATATTTCACATCAGACTTATTGGCCCTATAGATCCAAAATAACTACCATATTGTTAAATTGCTAATTGTATTCTGGCATGCTTGCCAATAACTCTTGCTTTTTGACAAGCAATTATGTAGTAAATACCCTTTCTACAGAAATAATTCAGATTCTCATTGAGATTTAGACCTTGTGACTTTAGAAAAAATGCACTTAGTAAACTTTATTTTTCAACCATTGCATACTTGTGTGCAGAACTAACCTTTGTTTCAACTAGGCAGGTCAATGGTCTCTAGAAGATATGTTGAATCATGCTGAGTTCCTACTTAAGTTCCAAAATTTCAATCTTTGGTGGAAATTGTTATTTCAGTTTGATCTCTTGCATTGGAATAGAACATATATTTACTATGTGAGTGTCTAAGAGCCTCACCTATTGACAGGGCACCACTTTAAATAAAACATATGGACAGCCCTAGCCACGTAGTGCAAAATCTATCAACTTGTATTTAGGAAACATTTGGGTAATGTCAATGGTCATTTGAATTGGTTTGTCTACAACTTGGTGAGATACTCGAAAGAGTTACAACTTGGTGAGATTGCTACTTGGAATATTCTTTATACTTTAGCACGTGAAAAATTAGACAAGAATTGTCAGAAATGATAAAACAGCTGTAAGAAAGGAAATGAGCTTCTTAGAATAAAACCCCCCACTATTTAAAGCAATGCTTTTCTAATTATTAATTATGTTAAGTACTTTGTGAATATAACCAAAGGTAAGTGTTTGCTGGTCAGCAAATGATTGGCCATGAACTAACTAATTTACAAAGTCCTAGCCTGAACCATTCTGCCATCCATGTTATGACTAAAGCTCCTTTTTAACATGCTCTGATAATTTATTGCTGAGGAAATGACTCATTTGGTGGAACAGAGAGTTTATTTTCTAAAGCCTTGCAGTTTTAGCTGTCTTTAAACAAACTGGCAGAACTTTGTGTGTACACCAATACTGATAGGACTAATAACTAATGACCTAGTTCCAATTGACCAATAGATTCAATATAAAGCATATCCCTGCATCAGTTGCAAAGAAAGATCAAGCCATATTTCATAAAACTTGTGATGGATATGAACAGCAAGCTTGGGCTGAACAAAATGAAGGTGAAGGTGTGCTAGCAAGAGCCCCCCCGCCCAGTCTTAGACCTGATATAATATGATATAATACCTATGGAAGAGATCACTTTAGAGGATAGGTTCTTGGCAATAATGGGTTTTAAAGATTCAAAGGAGGTTCCAAAAGTATTGACACAGTTCAACAGCATCTAAGATAAGGTCAGCTGTAGGAAATCGCCATTCAACTAACAAAATTATCTCAACATGCGTTAGCTCATTATTGCTCCAAGTACATCCCCTTAAAGGATGAATAAGATATATTTAGATCTGAGATTGCTGATAAAGGTCTCTAATATAACATCCAGTGAAATGAATTGCACCTGGTTGCAAAATTGCAAGTTGGAACATGTTCAAGTGCCTCCTAAGTGTCCATTTGGTTTGAGGCAGAAGTGTAAAAGTAATGCTTGGCCTTCTTACATTGAAGACCCCCTCTTAAGATTCCTATACACCTGGAACAAAAGGAGGCTGGACTCAGAGATGGCATCGGAGGAAACTTGATGTCTTTGCAGCAATTTGATTAAATGCTGTCATGGAAAATTGTGCCCTATGTAAGAAAGTACAGAAAGCAAGCAGCATTCAAAACCTAGCACCAAAGAGAACATTCATCAGTCATAAGGCATTCACATTGCAGGCAACAAAATCCTAACTGTCTAATTTTCCACCTGGGTGGCTAGAAATTGATGCTAAGTATGCTCAGAAGAGACCTTGATTTTCTGGTCAGGGGCTATCTGAAGCTTGGGTTGCATTTCTACAACTGCAGGCAAATATTTAAATAAAAGTACCTTCCATTGACATCTTTTCAACCCACCATGTATGAAGTAATAGTGACAATTGATTAGAACCATAACATGCTTGATGCAGATTAATAGAGCTTTAAAATAATTATCCAAAACTAGTTCTGGACAGCGACTGCATCTCAGGAAGTTGATTAAATTACCTACTTAGTTCATGATGGATGTGGATATGCCTAACAGGAGTTCGATGAACAACTTTGGATGTTGGTAACATATGCTAGCAGTTATGGAATAGTTAAGAGCTGGGCACCTGAAGGAGGCATGTGGAACTATAGTGAATAGCTATGTCTGAATTATATAAGTGTAAGACTGAATATTCAATTCGTTAGACCAGATTCTAAAGATAACTGCATTATTCATCCTTGGAGCATAAATAGAACTCTGGGTGACATTGGATCTGAGTGGGAAGAGGGTATGTGAGGAACATTACTGAATCTAAATGTTCATACTTCTATGCATATGATATATCTGAATGCCTGCTGGGAAGGCATTATAAGCTTTTTTCCTTTCCAGTCCAGTCCAACACTCAAAATGTAGACTTTGCTGACCATTAGAGCAAACAATCCAACAGGCAGATTTCCATTTGTTATCAAATATGGTTCGCAAAATTCCCACTGTAGTCTTAAATGCTGCATAGTAGCATATGTGGGTTTTCTGTGAAGTATTTTTCTAGTATAACTGAGTAAAGATAGTACAGATGGGAGTGTGAGAATATTAGGTGCATGAGATAGCAAGCATTCATGTCAGCACAATAGTGCTCAAGGCACTTCATAGCCTGAAATGAGATGTTGCCTTGTTAACCATTGTGACAAAATGTTATTGCTATATCCCCATTGGGAGATAATTTTCCTTTTAATCTGTTGGCTTTTTACACAGCCTACTGATTTTTGCTAAGTTTAGTCAAATCCATGTTTCATTATTGGCTCAGTCCAATTTTGAATATGGAGTAGTATCAGGCTTGTAGCTGACTAAAAAATATCCACAATACTGACCATTATAGAAGGAATTTAGGTGCACATGCTTCAATTTTATGCAAGCATAACTTTAGTAGGTGCCAGCCATGGCTCAGTTGGTGCTACTCTCGCAATGGAGTTGCATCTTTCAGATGAGACATTGAACCAAGGCCCCATCTGTTCTCTAAGGTGGGTGTAAAAGATCCCATAGCACCGTGTTGAAGAAAAGCAGGGAAGTTATTATTGGTGTTTTGGCCAATGTTTATTGATCAAAATTACAAAACAAGTATTTGGTCAATATCACGTTGCTGTTTAGGGGAGCTTGTTGTTTGCAAGTTGGCTGCCCTGCTTTCTACATTACAACAGTGACTACACTTCAAAATTTCTTAATTGGCAGTAAAGTGATTTGGGATATCCTGAGATTGTGAAAGAAGCAATAGAATTTAGAGACTGTTTGTCTTTCTAGATCATCAGCATGATACATCCATTGTCCTGGAATGCATCAACTGCAATTTTGTTTTACCTTCCATCCAGAAATAATCAAATAACAGCCTCTGCAATATGTTTAATTATACCTATTGCAATATGCTTTGATCTGTAATTAAATAAGTTTGAATCAACTAAATATACCTGTTCCATGCACACACATTCATTTGCTAATGATACAACTTGTTGTAAGACCTACATATTGCTGAAATAACTAAGAATACACAATTGACTTGAACTGCATTTCAGAATTCCAATTCTCAAGCTGTTTTTGTACTGGATAGTGGAATTAAAATAAAATTAATCTGTAAGGGTAAATTCAAGCCAGCTCAATTCTTAGAGTTGTTAAAACTACTAGATCCACTTCAAATGTGGCTTTCTTCCATCATTACCTTGCTGAAGTTAAACTAACAATAGTGAAGGAGGGTCAAGAGTTAGGCAATGCTTTAATCTTCCCAATCATATTTTGGCCAAAAGTAGCTCACTTGGCTTCGAGCCTCACTGTTCACAAGAGCACCCAGATAAAGATTGGAACCTGTCTTAACTCATCCATCCAGAAAGACCTGACAATATCCAATTGTTTCTTAGATGATTGTGCTTTCCCTCTCTACCTAACATTCCACTCTTTGAAAAGGAAATTACTGAGTTTAGTCTTAAATTAAGCTTTTCCTATTCAGAAGCTACTGCCTTTCTCCAACTCTTGTGGTTTCAGTTAGTTATGTTCCAGTTGTACCTTTTCTATAATATTTGCTATCTGGTACTCGTCTATAAGGTCATCTTCATGTTTCCTCCTTTTGTGTAACCCCAGCATGAGAAGTATCTTTAAGGTTGATCCCTATTAACTGCCTTCAGGGCTTGAATATACTTAAGTGCTCAGAAATGGACACAATACTCAAGTTGCTGTCCGACTTGTGCTCCATTGCTTTGACTATAATGTTTAGCATTCCACTTGCCTTACTGATTACAGCTATACTGGTTGGACATATTAACTTTGGATTCTATTAAAACTCATAGCTCTCTTTCAACTTAATCCTTAGGTGAGAAAGAAATGAATAGCTATGTTGCAATTAACACTGGCACTGTAGAATTTCATCTGCCATGTACTTGCTTCTCCAAATATGTTGCCTGTTCCATGGCTGCCTCTATGGATTCAATTATAAGACCTCACTTTGGGGTCATCTGTGAACTTCACGTATGAGCTTCGAAATCCCAGTTGCTAATCCGAATTAGAAACAGAAGTTCCAACACTGATTCCTGGGGCTTCCTGCAACCTTGATGTAATTCTGCTGTTCCTAGGCCTATCAGACATTTTTAAGCTACTTCCAAACTGACCTTGAATCCCAGCCCCTTTCGTTAAGAGCTGAACCATCTTGGGGCTCGACATGCTTATTGCTGTTTACTTGGCTATTGCGCAGATGCTCTTCCAGTTTATTTTTTATGACTCACGAGCTATTTATGTAATAAAAACAACCTGCGCTTCTATTCAATAAAATTATGGCTGATCTGGTCTAGCCTCAACTCCATTTTCCTGCCTCTTCTCCATAAACCTTGACTGTTAGAGAGTCTACCTAGCTCAGCCTTGAATAAATGTAATGACCCGGGCTCCACAGCTTTCTGTGGCACAGAATTCCGAAGATTCACCATCCTCATCTCGGTTATAATAATGTATCACTCTAGTCGCTCCGGCTTGTCGGATCCATTCCGGAGCGAATGCTACAACATGTGGGTGCAGCAGCTCACCTGGGTGTGCTCAAACTACTTGGAAAGTCATGGCTTACGAATTTATCTTTGGCCTTTGTCCACGATAAAGGAGCGAGGCGAAAACCACAAAGCTCGTCGGTAGGGGGTGACGGACTCTACCTGATAGCGACAAAGAATCTCTTTGTGGGACCATTCACCTCTTCCACTCGGGCACAGCTGTCTCCGGGGCTTCGGACGAAGTACACATGTCTAGTGTAAATAGAGGGCAACTCTTTTGTTTTACATCTTCGTACAGAGCTGGCAGCAGGCTGGGCTGTGATTAGTGCAATGTTAAGCACAAGGGTGCTACATGAAACTTGCGACTTCTTTCAAATAAGAAAGTCACTTGGTTCATTTACATCCGTTCTCACAGATGAAAATGCATTAATCGTGTTCAATTTTGGAATACACAGATCCTTTAACAAACGCAGACGTCAATCAAACGTGTGATTTCGCATGATATCGGGTCACAATTGTAGAAGCAAACAAATGCAAACGTTATGCTAATTTTCTGATTCTATTCATTTCAGATGAAGGCCAAATCGGCCGAGAAGAGTAAAGCCGAAAATAGCAAATGCCCTTTGACGAGCAAGAAACAACGTTGTAAAAAATGGATCTTGAACAGGGAATCAGAGCACGCGTACAGCTGCCTCCCAGAAGACGAGGCGGGTGGAACGGCCCACAATGGTCCTCGCTGTGGTCAGGAGAGGTCTGTGAGCTCATTGAACAGCAGCTCAGACACAACAGTAACGGAATCCTCCCACAAGATGACTCGTGGCGCCCTGACCCATAGTATAACCTACACTGGGGAACACTTTCCTACGGTTGAAATCCTTCCTCCTGCAGGCGTGGACAAGACCACACGTGATGAGAAAATAAAACGCCTGAAGGAGATTCTGAAAGAAAAGGAGGCCGCGCTGGAGTCAATTCGGAGGAAAAAGGTTTCGGCGCCTTTCTAAAGTTGTCCTGGATCAAAACTAAAAAGGCCGCGTGCTCATCTTGATGCTTCGTTAACTGGTGTCCAACATTTTGTGCGATCTCAGTCTCCCTCGAAGGTTATGATGACATGTATTTGAAGTGTTTATCTTTTAAATGTTATTTTTACTGCACATTTGAGCAGCTATTTTGTTGAATTTTAAAATTTATTATCTCACATTGTAGTGGAGTTAATAGTTTATAATTAGGATGACGATTCTGTTATATTGTGCAATGTAAGGTGGGGGCGGTTTAGCCCGTATTAGTTTGTTTGGTAAATTGTAACGTTTCTGTATAATTTTTAAATATAAACTCAAATCAGAAGATGCAATTTATTCTTCTGTATCTACAGAGAATGGTTCTGAGTTGATGACTTGCGGCTATGTGCACATTTTTCTAAGTATTAAATCCGACCACAGCTCTTTTGCGTTGTTCTAGGACTTATTTTGTAGTTTTACTTCAGTTAGGTGAGTACTTTCATTTACTTAACGCTCCCTCCTTAACTTTACCAACAACATGTACCCTTCCCTGAGAGAACAGTCTCCTGACTTGCTCCCTGGCTTTTGTAGCCACTGTCGAAGGTGCTGTCTTACGAATAAGATGTTAAACCAGGCCTCATCTATGGGCTCCGATGTGTAAAAGATCCCATGGCACCACTTGGAAGAACAGCAGGGGCGTTACCCTTCAGTCAACGTCACAGAAACAGATTATCTGGTCATTATCACATTGCTGTTGTGGGATCTTGCTGTGCGCAAATTGGCTGCTGCGCTCCTGACATTACAACCTTGACTGCACTTCAAAAAGTACTTCATTGGCTGTAAAGAACTTTGAGATATCTCGTGGAAAAGCATGCTATATTTGAAGCTCCTTGTTTTTTATTTGCCAGACCTGCACTATTGAGTTGGATTCTTAGAGTATTTTTTCACTCGCCCTCCACCATATCCGGAAGCCCAGAAACTATATTTATTTTTCTTTTTGCATATTTAGGGAAAGGGTTGTTTTCCTTCTTGGACCACTTGGTTTAAAAAAAAAAATCCTATGGCTGGTTTTAGCCATTAAAACCTCTCTGAATGTGACAATATTTCTGGAGGCTGCATGGACGAGAGAAAGCAAAGACCAGAGTGCGGCGGCTTTCCCCCTGCCCAGAGCTTGGATTTCCCATTAGTATTAGAACCCTTGTTGGGAATCAATACACGAGCACATAATCAAACACCCATTGCAGATATCTCTGGTATGTATCTTCTGTGTAGTTGAACAATTTAGAACTAGCCGTACAGTACCTTTTCTGACATTAATGATACCTCTGACTTCTAATCTCCAAATAGATAACGAAATGGGGAGAACAGACGAACCTTCAGCATTAATGCTGAGGCCGAGACCCAAAGGCCCCAGCCAAGTTTCGGTTATAACCTCCACCACCCTCCTTGGAGGGACAACAGGTAAACTGAAGAGGAAGAGTTAATAAATAGACTTCAGTAACCTCCCGGAAGAGGTCAGCCAAATGTTATCTGTATTCCATGCATTTTGAGAGGTTCTTCATGGGAAAGTTTCCGGTGTCATGAAGGAAATGCACGGATCAGATTACCCTTTTGTTGTGATCCATTTCACATATCGTTCAGGTCGAAGAAGCAGGAGTGGAAATGATATAACAGTTGCAAACTACACATGACGAGCCTCGCATGGAAGAATTAAAAGTAGAGTGGTCTACGAGCTCGGCATCAAACTTATAAATATCTAGTTTCAAAATTTCAAAGATATCATTCTTTAAACATGTTCCTAATTTCGATTTACAATATAATAACATTATAATCATCATCTATTATAATACGAAATTAGAAACATGTTTAAAGAATAATATCTTCGAAATTTTGAAACTAAATATTTGAAAGAATTTTGTGAACAATATGACGGTCATGCTCAAGTTGAACTAAAGGCTGGGCTTTATAAGGACCCCATCCTTTCAACAAAGGTTGTTAAGCTGATTAACCTCCCAAGTGCATTTCTTCGAAAGTTGAATGGAGAATACATTTGAATTCTATGTCCGAATTGGTTCTACCTCATTCTTCGAAGAGAAGTTTCAGTCTGTCAGTAATAGAACAAGTTAGAGCACACTTATCCACCTTATAAATATCTCTCTCAAGTTCCGAGAAGTGGAGAAAACTAAAGGTCAGTGGACAGCATAGCTCCCGTTTATCAATCTGCTCCATCCACTTCAAAGTTCTGAGCAGTTTAATTCACCGCTACTACAGATTACTGCTTTCGACTTTGTCAAAATAACTTCTGCAACGAAGGATTCCTCCTCTAGCTCAGCAAAATGTCATTATTGTATAACAACAAGCAACTTGCATTTTTCAAAATTCGTTCATGGGATGTGGGCGTCATTAGCAAGCTAACAATTTGTTGCCCAGCAGTTACTATCCGCCTTCTTGAGGAGGGGTGGAGGAGGGAGAAAAGCAAGATTGCGCTAATTATTTCCTCCTCATATTTCTGATGTGGGAATCTATTAGCAGCATTTGGCTTTAGTCTTCTGTTCATGCTCATGTTTGCTGATACTGTACTATCATTCTCATTTTTTTTTCATTCTATGTAAACAGTCTTTGAAATTAAAGCAACGACATGTAATTTTTTTGTCATTCTGTTTAAATTGCTGCAGTCCACAGTGCTGTTAGTGAGGGAGTTCCAGGATTTTGACGCTGCGAAGAGGAACTTTTCCAAGTCAGATTGATGAGAGGAACTTGCACAGGGCGGTGTTCCTATGCACCTGCTGCCCAAGGGCGCTTCCCGGGAACATTATTAAATACAATTTGGCACCAGCCATACCTGAAAGGCGACCAAAAGCGTGGTCAAAGAGATACGTTTTAAGGAAAAGAGAAAGATTTGGCGAAGGATTACGAAAGTTTAGTGTCAGATCAGGCATGACGCCAACTCAGAAAATGAAGAATGCGATAGATACTGGGAATGGTTTGGAGTCAGGCGTGAGGATTTTATCGAACATCTCCGTCAGCCTTTTACAACGCCATTGATATCCAACTGATAGCCCCACAGTACTCTGCAAAACTTATCCTCAGTCCTGTTCACCCCATTGAGCTGTTTCATTGGAAAGGAATGGATAGCATTCGTATTGTTGGAACCTCTTAAGATATATGGTCAGCATTTAGAGATATGAATACATCACCGAATGTGAAATGGTTCCGATGTGTGTACGAGTACAAGTGTGGTTTTTACACACTCTACATCGGTAACACTGTTAGACCAAAAAGCTTCAAGTGAGTACTATGAGAGCTTCTATCAAGAGATACTTGTAATGAATATAACTACAAGTCCACTTCAATAAAGATTTTTAATCCTGATAGCCGTTAATCTATCGAAACTCCAACAATGAAGAAAACTTCTTGGTTAAATTCTCTTCTTCAAATTGACTTCTGCTGTAGTATTCGGGAATGTCCCCAAGTTGCAAGTGATACCATACCAGAACAACCACTTCTATACGGGATCATTCTTGTTGAATTATTAATCTGAAATACATGCTCCCAAGGTTGACCTATCCACATGGTCACATTTTATTTGATGTACTAATCTATCCATACACTAAAATAAGTTGCAAGTGGAAGTTAGGATGAGCTCAAAAATTCAGTTCAATACAAAGTAATCCATTCAGGTATTACCAGACTAATGAGACATTTTATAATAAAAGCAAAATACTGCGGATGTTGGAAATCTGAAACAAAAACAAAAATAACTGGAAAAACTCAGCAGGTCTGACAGCATCTGCGGAGAGAAACACAGTTAACGTTTCGAGTCCGTCTGATCTTCAGCAGAACTGAAGTGAAATAGAAATGAGGTGAAATATAAGCTGTTTAAGGGGTGTAGAACAGGTAGAGCTGGATAGAGGGCCAGTGATGGGTGGAGGCAAAGGACAGATTGCCAAAGGCATTTTATTGGGTAAAGCACTACAGAAGGTTGCTTGAATCCCAAGGTGTATTCTCAGGATCTAAGCGATCAAACATGATTTCTCACACAGCTGCGACGCTGGCAGCCCCTGTGCCAGCCAAACCCATTGCCTGTGCTTCAACATTGTTGTGCAAATCAACCGTTCATATCATCAAATACAGAATGAACACCTCAAACCAGCTGATCCCCGCTCAAATCAAAGGAGAGGTCTGGTGGCTCTGATTTATACCAACATGTTAAAGGACCGGAAAAGACTCTTCAAAGGGCAATTAGACATGTAATGTACTTGAAGAGAACTAATTTGCAGAGTTACGGCGCGGGGGATAGTGGGGTTCGGGGAATACCTGGGCTCTGTGACTTAACCGGACAGCTTTGAAAGAGCCGGCCGCGATAGGACAGGTCGAAGAGCCTCCCTCCATGCTGTAAGATGTTATAATTCTACTAGCCCACCCAGTGTGTCTCACATAGTTGTTGTGCCTAGCTCATCACGATATAAACAGTTTCCTCACCTCCACCCCCACCTCAAACCCGGTGCCATATAATTTTCCAGGAGAAATGAGAAAACAGGCCAGACTTAAACAAAAATATCTTTCTGCTCCATAACCCCCACCCAACTCGAACAACCAAAGCCCGTGTAGATAATTGCAATGACCCTAATTTATACAGCACATACTTCCTGTAGAAGGAAGATCATAATAGAGAAGATAAAATGATATCAAACCAAGGGCTTTCCATGACTTATACAGGGCACAACAAGTATACGCGGTAATTAACTAAAGAAGGGAAATGAGACAGTCAGCACCGCGAACCATTTCTCCTGTATTTTAAGGTCAGCATTATAAAGCTGGCCTATCAGGTCCTTTACTATTTCTGTCCGAGAACACGGTTGACCAAGTAGAAGAGAAAGGGGAAAGATTCGAAGGAAAAACAAAATACTCTAGAAGATGTCGGAAATCTGAAATAAAAACAGAGAATGCCGAAAAGCACTCTCCAGGTCAGGCAGCATCTATAGACAGAGAAACATTGTAAATGTTTCGGGTCATTCAGCTTTCATCAGGATGTTAAAGGTTTTAAACTAGCACAGGGCACAGGAAAAGGGAGATTTGTGATAGGTTGGAGAACAGGGATGATTAAGTGACAAAAGACATGATTGGACAAGGTAAGTGGAGGTGGTAATGGGACAAATAAAGAAAGATGGCTGGCAACTTAGTCCGTGCGTACAATGGTCAAACTTTTAACCAGGGTAAAATCACGATTAAAATGATTAGCTAATGACCTTGGAGTTTCACATAATCTACAACCCTGCTGAAGATTGTTTTTGTGATTGGAAGCCTGTGTCCAGTGGCGTACCGCAGGGTTCGGTGCTGGGTCCCTTGTTATTTGTAGTGTACATTAATGATCAAGACATGAATGTAGGAGGTATGATCAATAAGTTTGCAGATGACACAAAAATTGGTAGTGTGGTAAACAGTGAGGAGGAAAGCCTTAGACGACAGGATGATATAGACGGGCTGGTCAGATAGGCAGAACAGTGGCAAATGGAATTTAGTCCTGAGAAGTGTGAGGTGATGCATTTTGGGAGGACTAAGAAGGCAAGGGAGTATACGGTGAATGGTAGGATCCTAGAAAATACAGAGAATCAGAGGGACCCTTGGTGTCCATATCCATGGATCCTTGAAGGCAGCAGGACAGGTAGATAAGGTGGTTAAGAAGGCATATGGGATACTTGCCTTAATTAGCTGAGGCGTAGAATACAAGAACAAGGAGGTTACGTTGGAGTTGTATAAAACATTAGTTAGGCCACAACTGGAGTACTGTGCGCAGTTCTGGTCGTGACACTATAGGAAGGATGTGATTGCACTGGAGAGGGTGCAGAGGAGATTCACCAGGATGTTGCCTGGACTGGAGTGTTTCAACTGTGAAGAGAGACTGGATAGGCTAGGGTTGTTTTCCTTAGAGCAGAGAAGGCTGACGGGGGACCTGACAGAGGTATACAAAATTATGAGGGAAATAGATAGAGTAGATAGAAATAAATTTTTCCCCTTAGTGGAGGGGTCAATAACCAGGGGGCATAGATTTAAGGTCGGGGCAGGGAGTTGAGAAGGGATTTGAGGAAAAAAAATTCACCCAGAGGGTGGTTGGAATCTAGAATTCACTGACTGAAAGATAGTAGAGGTAGGAACCCTCACGACATTTAAGAAGTATTTAGATGAACATTTAAAATGCTATAGCATACAGGGCTATGGGCCAAGTGCTGGAAAATGGGATTGAAATAGCTGGAGTTTGATGACCGGTGCAGACATGATGGGCCAAAGGGCCTCTTTCTTTGCTGTAAACTGTATGAATGCTGGGATGGGGGAGCTTCCTTCCCCCAGATTCATTCTACTGAACAAAGCTGGTTATGATTGAAATTTGTAAGTAAAACTTATTCTAGTTTGAAAAAAATAAAAACTAAGGCACGTTGTTTCCATTATTGGTCATCTGTGTTATGGTCCTATAGATCAACCTCCACCTTCACGTGTTTTTAAATTATTCTTTCATGGGATGTGGCTGTTGCTGGCAGGGCCAGCATTTGTTGCCCATCCCTTGAGCTGAGTGACATTCTTGGCCAGTTCAGAAGGTAGTTAAGAGTCAACCACATTGCTGTGGTTCTGGAGTCACATGTAGGCCAGACCAGGTAAGGATGGCAGATTTTGTTTCCTAAAGGGAATTTGTGAGCTAGATGGGTTTTTACATAGAAATTGGAGTAGGCCATTCAGCCTCCTGAGCTTGCCCAACATGTTCTTATGAAACCTGAAAGTGGAGTGGATCAAGTGTTTTGTAGGTGTGTAATGTTTAAGTGTTCACCTGTGACAGGCGGAAGGCTGCAGGTTATCCCTTACTCTTTAGTTTTCGTACCTGGAGTTTTCACTTCACTGTACAGGGATTTCAATAGATGCTGCAATCAACTGAACCAACATTTCTGTCCGGAAGTTTTCGAGAGCCCTTCACTACAAGTCACAAAGCAATTCGCAGCCTAGATTTCTACAAAATAAGCTACACTGATGGACTAGAGAGGTTAATCTCCTTGAGATTAAAATTCCAACAACCCTTTCAATTCTGTTCCAGGAAAATCCGGGTCAAAATTGGAAAATAATCATAAATGACAATGAGATGAGGAACCAATTCTGACGAAGAGTCATATTGGGCTGAAAATGTTAACTCTGTTTCTCTCTTCACAGATGCTGCCAGACCTGCTAAGTTATTCCAGCATTTTCTGTTTTTATTTCTGATTTCCAGCATCCGCAGTATTTTGCTTTTGTTTTAAAGCTGGGAACCATGTTAGTTGATGGTTCTCTGCACTTTCTTTTAACCTGTTTTTTGGTTGCTCAAAGTGATGAGGGTTAGTTTCTGGTGAATTAGGATATCCAGTGTCAACATTATTATTTTGCTAAAGGAATGGTTTCAGGTACAGTTGAAATATTGGATGGACAGTTCTGGACACTCCAGTATAGTAAGAATATTGGATTTAGTGGACTGAACCCAGGAAAGAGAGGGATATAATTATGATGAAATGTTTTAAACAATGAGTTATTTTCCACCCATATAGAGACTTTAATGAAGAATCTGATAGAGATTTGCAAAATTGGGAAGTCTTTTTGGGGAGATGGGGATGAGAGTGAAATATCGTTTCCACTGGTTGATGAATGGATAATGAGGAAGCACAGACTGATGAATGGTCTGGACTAGGATAAAGAAGGATTTTAAAGGCTCTTATTTTGTCACACAGAGGGCTTCAAAACAAATGGTGGTTGAGATACTGAACATCACATGATTTATTAGGAAATGAATAAATGCTGCATGACCATTATTTACAAACGAGGTCTTCAGTCACAGATGCATTCTCGGGGTCTGCAGCTTAAAGTTCCTATTCTGCCCAGTACACTGGTTCCTCAACACCGCCCCTAATGCATCATTAGAATATTTTTCCAAGGTTCAACTGAATGAGATTGCCAGTTTAATGGTAATCATATGGTGTGGATTCAGGTCTATTGAGATATTGTTTTACTTGGGCGAACGAATGACAGAAAGCATTAATCTGGGCTCAATCTGCACCTGGCTCCCAGAAGTGAAAGGTCACTGTCCAATTCTCTGCCCCAGTGCTCCTTTAAGGATATGAAACACTTTGTCAAAGTTTTGAAACAGTGATATTATTGTTCGCAAATATCAAAACTCTGGGAAACAGAAAACGCGAATCAATGAAGAGACATCTTCATTGTTCCGTCCTCCACTCGGACGAAAAAAACTAAAAGCAAGAAAATATCAACATGAGGTAATTCAACAAACCCAAGTGAAAAACTGTGGGTTCTGGAAATATGGGGAATTCGGAACAGCAAGTGTTGGAAATACTCAAAATTTCTGGTAGCATCGGTGGAGAGAGAGACAAACCGAGTTAACGTTTCAGGTTGATGATCTTTCATCAGAACTGGAGGATGTTAGAGATGAACAGTTTTTAAGCAAGTTAAAAGCAGTGGGTGGGAGAGAAAAAAGTGAGATCTGGCGGGTTGTGGGGATAGGAGCAAGATTGATTAAATGGGAAAAAAGACGGTGCAAGACAATGAGGATGGTAAAAGGAAAAGTAAGGAAACAAAAGACAGGTGCAGAGGAGATGCAAAATTGATACAGTAGAAAAGCAGAGAGGAGGGGAAGCTTGGAAAATCTGGCAATTCTCCTGACATTAGAGCTCAGGATTGTGGTTGGAGTTCGGAAATGTGGTTGGAGCTCGGGGATGTGGACCACTCACCAGCCGTGTACTGATAGCATGCACTTCCTCAACCATCTATAGCTGTGCTCAGCTACTTGTTATGATCTTCTCTTAGGTGTAAAGGTACCAATTACACACAAGGATTTGGTGAAACAATAATGTGGGTTCTTTACTTACAGATAATGTTCACTAGGAGCTAAGTATATTACATTTAACTTCTACCACTGCTGCTTCAGACTGACTCACGGGACTAACACATTATATGCTGTCGAGCTAGGTAATGATTGACAGTAGTTTGAGATTTTCCAACATCCACCTTTTATCTAACTAAAGATTTATCCTTAAAGAATTAAACTATTTACATGACAGCAAAACAAAATAACATAGTGTCAGAATGGACTTTGACACAGAGCGATATATTTACAAATCTCTGCAATGTATTGGCAGTTTGTTTATCTATCCAGACTTAGTTATGATGATCTTTGCTGGAGGCTGCTGTACATTTTTAGAATGAGGGGTAGGTGTGCTTTGTTTGTGTTGCCTCTTAGGCCGTGTTCTAATTGCAGTAGGATTATTCAATGTTTCTGGTTGTGGTTTGTTCTGATTTGGCATCTGTTTCATCACACTGTTACGCCATTTGGCATTTGTACTTGATACAATCTCGGGTCTGGACACATGCTGATGACTTCTGTTGAATTCCAGGTGCCATTAGTTGGATGTTGAACTCAAACTTTCTGCCCGATGTTCAGGTTGGGTAATTTGTAACTCGCATGACAGTTGTAGTCATCTTTCATCTTTTCCTGTTTTTTGAGTAGTGCAACTCGTACTCCTGGAACTATCAATGGGTGATGACAGGGGAGGCTGGTCTGCCCTTGTCTGCCGAATACCAATTCCATAGGTGAGGGATCAGTTGCACTGAGTAGTGTCACTCTAAGATGCAACATAGTCAGGTGTAGATGATGTTTTGTTTGACAGCACTTCATGATTATGGATTTTACAGTTTGAACCATATGTTCTGCCATTCCATTGGATCTGGGGTAATGTGGTGATGAAGTAATATGATTGACTCCTTAATCCTCAAACATCACTGTAAAGAGTTGTCTGGTGTATCAGGGCCCATTGTTGGAAACAACCTCCTGTGGTGTTTGAAATGGTTGCACTAGATGTGTTATGTAATGGTTGGATAATGAGAAATCTGGAGAAATTATCTGTTACAATTAAGAAATCATCTTCATGGATGCTGAAGAGGTCAGTTGCAATTCTGGTCCATGGATGTTTAGGTATTTTGTGAGGCAATAGAGATGCTTTCTGCTTGCTAGGCGTGAAGGTTTGACATGCCTCACAATCCCTCAAGGCTTCTCAATGTCTTGGCGGATTCCTGGCCAATATACTGACTCTCTGGCCAATCTCCTGGTTCAATCAATTCCCAGCTTGGTGCAACTATTGGAGGATATGAGGTCACATAAACCCTGGGATGATGACTTGCTTTCCCTTAAAGGTGACTCCTTGAGATATTATGAGTTCATCTTGATGGAGCCAAGATGGTCTTCTAACCTCCGGAGCATCCTGGAAGGACTCTGGTCACTGGCCAGTCACTGTCTGCCACAGTTGCTGTAGTACAGGATCATTAGATATTTCCTGCTGCAGGGCTTGGCATGGAGATTGGCCAGCATGCATAAGGTCAATGTGCCATTTCACAACGTGTTATGGCTGCTATTTCAATGTCCTCGAGATCTACTTGCAGATCTAGGGAGATGTCTGCAGTTTTTGATGGATTAGGTAAACAGCTTAGAGTATTGGATGTGACCATGGAATTACCCAGCTTGTAGCATACATTACATTTTGTATTTTGACCAGTAGGGTCTATAACCTTGGCCGTGCACACGTTAGGGGTTTATGCTGGGTCATTTCAAGTTTCCACAATTAACTTTTTTCCAAATAAATAAGCCTGAAACCGTCGGATGTCGAATGGCAGTGCCGAGGCTTTGTGTTCTATATTTGAATAATTAGCTTGGGCAGTGGATAAACTCTTAGAGGCAAAAACAATAAGCTTCTCTCTCTGGAGAAGACATGCTCCAAATCCTTTTCGGGATGCATCAATCTGAAGCACAGTCTCCTCAGTCAGGTTGTAAAACTGAAGGATTGATGATCCTTCAGTTAATGACTTTTTGAGGTAATTAAAAACGTGTTAGGGATCCTCCTGCCAA
Organism: Carcharodon carcharias; assembly: GCF_017639515.1. Taxonomy (NCBI): domain Eukaryota; kingdom Metazoa; phylum Chordata; class Chondrichthyes; order Lamniformes; family Lamnidae; genus Carcharodon; species Carcharodon carcharias. The sequence continues at coordinate 65,152,256 of NC_054475.1, forward strand.
ATGAAAGATATTCTTTCTTCAGAAGTTCATGAAGAGATGAGGCTTTCTGGGCAAGGTTAGGTATATGGGAGAATGGAAATTAAACACATTGAAGCAAAGTTGTAGATCATTTGTGTCTTACAGAATAGGCATTGCACTGGCACCTTCTCATTTGTCAGTGTCAGGATGGATGTCTGTGATGAAATAGATGGATCAGAAAAAGTTGATCAGTGTTGCACTGATGTTGCATTTCTGACTGTCAAACACAGAACCTCCTCTATATGCAGCTTCCATCAGAAGGTGCAAGTTTTAATCGAGCTCCTGTTTTGTTGTGCCAACAATGGTGATGTTGTCAGCTATGCTGATGCATCATAGGATCTCACATGGATCCTGTCCTTATGTTGTTGGAAAATATCCTGGCCTATGGAAATTGCAAATGGTAACTTTTGGAAATAGTATCTCTCAAAAGGAGTGCAGAATGTTGTTGGCTGCTGGGATGTCTTCTCCAGATGCACCAATCGGTAGCCACTCTTAGTGTCGAATTTAGAGAAGATTTTGGTATTCACAAGCTTGGGGTTCTGCTCCACAAGTGTGGGAATTTTATGAGGGCATTATTTTAGAGCCACATTCAGATGCCTTGGGTCTAAACAAATGCCAATTAAGTCATCATTCTTAATGACTTAACTCCATCTCATGTTGGAGTTATACCAATCTGTGTGGCGCTGGACTTTTCAGACTATTCCATCTCTGTCCATCCGATACAGTTCAGCTTTCATCTTGTTCTGAATGTGAGTCGCCAGTTGTGTGGTAAAGTTTGTTTAATTCTTAAGGATAAAATCATTTAATTAATGTGAAAACTCCAAAAGGAAATGTGGCTTTATAGAAACCATGAAATCCTGGCAAGCTAGGGTCTTGATCATTGGATATCTGTTTCTTATCATTGTGTATGTTATCACCATGTACTGCCTCAAGATTGCATGTATGTCTAAGTGATGTCACTATATGTTGCTCTATGTTTGTGTTATTACTGTTGACCCTCTGACTGCATGTGTGCCTGTGTGTTTTATCACTGTATGTCAGAGATATAAACCAAGAAATTAGACCTATTAGTCTAACACCAATAGCTTGGAAATTACTAGAATTGGTCAATGGGACAGAATGACTGAGATCAGAGAGAGTCATCAGAATGATCTCTAAATTTAAAGTCACATCTAGCTAAACTAATTATTTTTAAGAGGTCACTAATGTGGTAAATGAGGGAAAGGCTATGGATGTTATTCAGATTGACTTCCAGAAGGCATTTGAGAAATAAGACAGCTTAGAAATAATAGATATGTACTTCAATTGACAGGTTATGACCAATGGTTAAATTAGATGGCACAGTAAATAGTATGGGTGGGGGTAGAAAGTTACAAAAGACCACTGATAGATCAAATGAGTCAGATGGAGTTCAATATGGGGAAGTATGAGATCATCCACTTTAGACAACGATAGATTATTTTTTATATGATGAGAAGCTAGGAAATGTGAAGGGGCAGAGAGATTTGGGGGCTATGTATAGAAATCATTATAATCATGTCCAAAACATAATTTAAAAGGCTTGCTGAACATTCTGTTTATCACACCAAATGTTTCAAATCACTTTACAGCCAATAAAATACCTTTTGAAGTGTAGTCATTGTTATAAAGTAGGAAATGCAAAGGGTTAGAGTAGGAGAAGTAGAGGTAATGCTACAATTGTATAAAGCCCTGATCAGACCCCAGCTGGAGCAACTGCATTCAGTTTTGGGTGTTGCATCTCAGGACGAATGTTTAGCCTTGGTGGGGATGGAGAGCAGACCCAGGAGAACGATACTGAGGCTTGAAGGGTTAAATTACAAGGACAAGTTGCATAAATGAAGCTTGTCTTTCCCTTGAGTACAGAAGATGAAGGAGTGACCTCATTGGGGTGATGACAAGATCTGACAAGGGTGCAGAGAGAGAAACTTTTTTCCTTGGTGGGGGAGTCCAGAACAATTAAAGCAAGGCTGTTCAGGAGTGATGTCAGGAAGCACTGCTGCACACACAGAATAATGGACATCTCAGACTCAGCTCTGCACCCCCACCCCCCTCCACAACTGAACATTTCAATACTTAGATTGATTGATTTTTGGTAGTTAACAATATTAAGGGATATGGAAAGAAAGCTAGCAAATTGAGTTAGGATGCAGATGAACCATGACCTAATTTAATGGCAGGACATGCTTGAGGAATTTCATGGTACCTCCCCCCCCCACCCCACACCCCGCCCCCCCCCCCCACCCCCCATTCCTAAGTGTTGCCTTGTGTGTGTTTGTGTGTGTGTGTGTGTGTGTGTGTATGCTGCATGTTGCCTGTATCATTGTTTGCAATATTTCAGTGTGTTGCCCCTATCATTGCATGTGTGTGTGTGTACTCAAGAAGCTTGACACCATCCAGGACAAAGCAGCTGCTTGATTGGCACCCATCCACAAACATTCACTCCCTCCACCACTGACACACAGTAGCAGCAGTGTGTACCATCCACAAGATGCACTGCAGGAACTAACTAAGACTTCTTAGACAGCACCTCCCAAGCCCCCGACCACTACCATCTAGAAGGACAAGGGCAGCAGATAGATGGGAACATCCCTCCAAGTCATTCACCATCCTGACTTGGAAATATATTGCCATTCCCTCACTGTCACTGGGTCAAAACCCTGTAACTCCCTCCCTAAAAGCACTGCAGGTGTACCTACACCACAGGAACTGAAGTGGTTCAAGAAGGCAGCTCACCACCACCTTCTCAAGGGCAATTAGGGATGGGCAATAATATTTTTTGCAAATATATACTTAATTCAAAAAAAATCTAAAAGAACCTTAGAAAATACATTTCAAGTAGTTATAATAGAAAGTGCGAGAAACAATCAACTTTTTCTACAGAGCATGTTGCAATTTGAGGCATCTCAAAACAATTGTATTAACTATATACATTCAAGAACAAGCTTACATTCAGAGAGATTCTACACTGTTACCAGCCTCTCGGTGCACTGTGGCTAAAAGGCCTTGCACACTGGACTTTCCCCATTGCTTCTTTGTGGCAGCTGCCCCGAGCTTTAGTGCGTCCCTCCGCACATAGTCCTGGACCTTGGAATGTGCCAGTCTGCAACACTTGGTCGGGGACAACTCTTTGCACTGGAAGAGCAACCAAATTCGGGCAGACCAAAGAGCGTCTTTCACCGAGTTGATGATCCTCCTGCTGCTGTTGATGTTTGTCCCAGTGTGTGTCCCTGGGAACAGCCCGTAGAGCACAGAGTCCTGTGTCACAGCACTGCTCAGGATGAACCTCGACAAAAACCACTGTATTTCTCTCCAGGCCTTCTTTGCAAAGGCACAATCCACAAGGAGGTGAACAATGGTCTCTTCACCACAGCCACCTCGGGGGCAGTGTGTGGTGGCACAGGCACTTTGGGCGTGCAGGAAGGATCTGATGGGGAGTGTTCTTCTCACAACCAGCCAAGCTAGCCAGCAATGCCCACATCCCATAAATTAATAAAATAATGTTTGTCTCTGTGTTACGCCAATCAGTGTGTGTGTGTGTGGGTGGGTGTATGTGTTTGCGTTATTTTGTCCTACCACTGTGAGTATGTGTTTGTTTCTGTGTTGTTCCTCTCAAGTAAATGCAAATTTCGGTTAATGTGTGGGCTGCAGTTTTGCCAATGAAGTTTGCTTGTTTCTAACTGCTGTTTTATTGCCATTGTGTGAACTGATAGAAATAAATCTCTGCTGTGTTGGATAAAAAAAAACTTTGCAGACAGATTTAGACAAGGGGAAACTTACAGACCTGCTGATGCTTGAAGTTCTTTAGTTTGTAAACATCAGGCGATCGATGAAGAAATGTAGCTTCCTATTCCGCAAAGGAACAGAGCCGCACCTGCACATCAGTCAGGAAACATCGACTTCGAGAAGTCGGCCATTAACACCAACTGTTACTAATAATAAAAAACATCAAGAGTGCAGGAAAATGTCAACAGGTTTGGTAGCATCTGTGGAGAGAGAAACCGTTAGTATTTCGCGTCAAGTATGACTCCTTCGGAACCACCCGTTACTAAACTACTTTAAACTGGTTGAACTATCGTACATCCTTTGCAGCTGGCAGTTTATGAACTTTGAAATGCAAGCTGTACCGCTACTTACCTATTTAGGAATATACTTGCTAAAATTTGTCCTGCCTTTTAAACTATATCATTATTTTCATATACGGCGAGAAATCTTCAACCCACTGAATCCTGTTTCTTAACCAGGAATAAACGGATAAAAACAAAAAACTGCGGATGCTGGAAATCCAAAACAAAAACAGAATTACCTGGAAAAACTCAGCAGGTCTGGCAGCATCGGCGGAGAAGATTGACGTTTCGAGTCCTCATGACCTTTCGACAGAAATAAACGGAGCTGCGTGTTTCCCCTTAATTTCAATATTCTTTAACCTGGTATTGTGTAGCGATTGGAAGCAATGCTTTAAATAACCCATAGAAATACTTCCTTATTTTCTTCGTTCGAACTTATTGGAGCACAACCTTGGGCAGATGATCCTCCCTGTTTCCCCGGGTCGGACACTATCAACTCCAAGGATGGAACTCCAAGAGCAAACGTCAAAGGGCATCATCTGTCGAAGAAAGGCGCAGCAGCAAAGGAGGGAGTCCTCCATTCTGACCCACTAAAACCGCGCCACATTAACGATCGTTATTTCCCATCTAGGATCTAGGGCGACAAAATATGTTTCATTTCTAGGCGAGGTTTGTGTGCATTAATCTTTCAGCAATGGGGAATATAAAATGTTCTCATTTTTGGCATCCGGCGGCACCATCAAACAGTCTCAACTACCTAGTACCCTCTGCCTCAAGAATGTATTCAGTCCCAACCTCATAAAATGCTTCCGTTATTCCAATGCTTTTCTGCGAGACTTCCCACCTTCCACCCTGAAGGAACTTGAGCTCATCCAAAACTCTGCTGTCCACATCCTAACTTGCACAAAGTCCCATTCACCCATCAACCTTATGCAGAAACCTAAGCACTGAAAGTTCCTCCCTAAATCTCCCTAGATCACTACCTCTCTCTCCTCCTTTAAGACACTCCTCAAAACCCATCCTCCATCCTAATCACTCCTTTCTTTGGCTTGCTGTCAAATTATGTCACTCCTTTCAAAACTTTATCAGGAACTGCTAGATAACAGCACGGTCATAACTTAAATGTGACAATTGTGGGATGGGAAGGTGGGCTTCCCCTGCCAAACTCCTCCACTAGGCACAACATTAAAATCCCTACCCTGCAATTTAAGAAAGGAACATGCATTTTACGTATCACCTTCACTAACAATTGGCAGAAAAGTCAGATGGGAGAAGAAATGAACTGGCCAGAAGTGTAGTGGACACTTTTTAAAAATTATTCATTCGTGGGACGTGGGCTTCGCTGGCTGGGTCAGCATTTATTGCCCATCCCTAATTGCCCTTGAGAAGGTGGGGGTGAGCTGCTTTCTTGAACCAGTGCAGTCCATGTGGTGTAGGTACACCCACAGTGCTGTTAGGAAGGGTGTTCCAGCAGTTTGACCCAGTGACAGTGAAGGAACGGTGATATATTTCCAAGTCAGGATGGTGAGTGACTTGGAGGGAACTTACAGATGGTGGTGTTCCCATGTGTCTGTTGCTCTTTCCTTCTAGGTGGTAGTGGTTGCAGGTTTGGAAGCTGCTGTCAAAGAAGCTTTGGTGAGTTGCTGCAGTGTATCTTATAGATGCTACAACACACTGCTGCCATTGTTCATCAGTGTTGGAGGAAGTGAATGTTGAAGGCAGTAGATGGGGTGCCAGATGGAGATTCAATATAACTTTCAAAGGAGAATTGAATTTATAACATGAAATGGAAAAAAAACATATAGGGCTATAGGAACCAACAGGGGATTGGGACTAATTGGGAACCTCTCTCAAACAGCCAGCATGCATTGACTGATCCAAATGGCTTCCATTCTATAATCCTGTGATTCACAACCTCAGGACATCTGAGACTGCATTGAAGCAAATTAAGTAGTTCTGAATTTGCAGCAAGATCACTCATCCATCATTGAGATATATGACTAGATAATTTATTTTGCTGTTATTGGCCTGGATATACACCTGACTCAGCTACTCTTGTCCATGGGATCATTTACATTCACCTGCGAGGGCAGTAGGTGCCAGCAGTATTTATACACTACAGGCAACTGCAAAGTACTATTCTACTGGAGGTATTGGTGTGACTGCAGCTGGAGTAATGCTGGAAGGTTAAGGAAGTTGGGGTGTTTGTGGTTGTTCTTTATTTTAAGAAGAGGTGATTCCTAGGGAGGTCTAATTCAATTTTTGAAGATTAATTAAGGAAATTGACAATCCAGGAAAATACCAAAAGGCTCAAACACCAGGTGACACAAACTGAGTGTTAGCAACACAAAGGGCGCTAGGACAAACTGGAGATCTGGAGCTGTGGAATAATTTTCCATGGAAAACCACAATGCAAGGACATTAAAGGGACAATTAAATATATTTCTGGAGAGAGGAGGGTTTGAGGGAAATAATGAGAAGGTAGGTAGCTGGAATTGGAAGGACTACAGCCTGAGGATGTTCGTCAAAAATATTTTAAAAATAATGGTCTAAATGAACTAGAAACATCAAAGAATTAGTTGAGAAGGAAATGGGTGCATAAATAATACTGCAGTTATGTGTACAGTGCCAGCCTTGGAGAGGGTAGGGTTGCCCAATGCTACTGCAATTAAATGCATTCCTGGAGATTTCATGACATGACCAGCCGTTAGTCGGCCAACACATCCACCTTTGTGATACACTTGTCGTCCTACATCAATTGGGAAGCAAAAAGACTCATTGCTCAATTGGATGTCCCCGTTTTCAATACTTTTATATCTGGGAAAGAGGAATGTTTAAAAAAAAGTGACAAAAATTGTCCTTTTAATGTTCCTATTGTATTTCTCCAGGGCTGCACACAGCAGTGTCCTGGGTATTGATTCGTTCCGTTCCTGAAGACTTCAGGCCAATCCTGGAGGGTTGGCAACCTTTGGAGAAGCAGACACAATTTAGGCAGGTAGTTCGTGATAAAGCATCATTGGGCATGCGTGGGTGGCAAAGCTCCATGTGTATGCGTGGGTGACAAGGATTGCTGAGCATGCGTGCATGGCAAGGGCTCAATGAGCATGCGTTGGTGACGAGGCTCACTGAGTATGCATGGGTGACAAGACTCAGTGAGCATGCGTACTGGCTGACCTGGACGAACTGTCGTGAGCTGCTTGGGAAGCATCGAGCGGAAGTGCAGCGTTGTCGCATGTGCTGTCCTTCGGAATAACTCTCTTCATCATCCAATCCCACCCCACAGATTGATGACGGAATTGGTTTTATTGTTGCCCTGTGGGATCTTACCGTGCATAATTGCAACTCCAAATCAAGAAGTCAATATTCCACCAGAAACATTAGCTGTTTCTCGCCCCACAAATGCTGCCAAGGCCGATGAGCATTTCCAGTACTTTCCGTTTTTATTCCAAATCATTCATTGGGGCTAATTTATGGCGTAAAATAGGCGCAATCGAAGTTAATGAAAAGGAAATCGAAAATGAGCTGCCAATTCCACATCACCTATATAACAAAAAGTTTAAGTTTACCTATTAAGATAAAACACTTTCAGATTGTTCAAATGGGAGGGTGCTAAAACGGAAAATGACTTCCTGTTCGTATCTTTTAAATACATACCATACTTTATCCTGATCAATTATTAACAACTTGCCTCTGTTACCTTGCTGTGTTGCTGTTTCTTTAGTGCAGAGATTGGTTGTAACAGGAATTTCTCTACAGTTTAGGCTCAGGAGCTGGTCCATGCCAGAGAAGTATAAGTGCAGCACGATGGCTTTACAATTTCGAATATAAATATGGACATAGGAATTTATAATAGAAAATAAATGTCAGAAAAGCATGACAAAATATGATAGCATGAAGAGAGATTTTGTAGACATGATGCACACTACAGTAAGATTTTTATTATATCAGAGACAACAAATTACAGGATCACAGAATTTTAACGGCACAGAAGGAGGCCAATCGGCCCATCATGTCTGCACGGACTCTCCAAATAAGCATTATGACCTAGTGCCATTGCCTTGCCTTTTCCCCGCACCCTTGCACATTGTTTATATACAAATAATCATCTAATGCCCTCTTGAATGCCTCAATTGAACCTGCCTCCACCTCATTTCCTGGCAGTACGTTCCAGACCCGAACCACTCCTTGTGTGAAAAATATTTTTCGCACGTCACGTTTGCTTCTTTTTCAAATCACTTTAAACATGTGCCCCCTCATTCTTGACCCTTTTACGAGTAGGAACAACTTCTCCCTATCTGCTCTATCCAGCCCCCTCATGATTTTGAACTTCTCTACCAAAACTCCTTTTAGCCATCTTCTCTCCAAGGAGAACAGTCCCAACCTCTCCAATCTATCCTCATAGCTGAAGTTTCTCATCCCTGGAATCATTCTTGTAAACCTCTTCTGCACTCTCTCCAATGTGTTCACATCCTTCCTATAATATGGTGTCCAGAACTGTACACAATATTCTAGCTGAGGTCTAACGAGTGTCTTACATAAATTTAGCGCAACCTCCATGCTCTTGTACTCTATGCCCCTATTAATAAAGCCCAGGATACGATATGCTTTATTAACTGCTCTCTCCATCTGTCCTGCCACCTTCAATGATCTAGGCACATATACACCCAAGTCTTTCTGTTCCCCCTTCAAAATTTCAACGCTTATTTTATATTGTCTGTCCACATTCTTTCTACCAAAATGCATCACCTCACACTCCTTTGCATTGAACTTCATCTGCCACCTATCTACCCACTCCACCAACTTGTCTATGTCATTTTGAAGTTCCATACCATCCTCCTTGCAGTTCACAACCCTCCCAAGCTTCATATCATCTGCAAACCTTGAAATTGTCCCCTGCGCACCAAGATCTAGATCATTAATATATATCAGGAAAAGCAAGGATCCAAACACCAACCCCTGGGGTACTCCACTACAAACCTTCTTCCAGCTTGAAAAATATCCACTGAACATTACTCTCTACTTCATATTTCAGCCTATTTTGTATCCATGTTGCTACTGTCTCTTTTATTCCATGAAGAATAACTTTTCTTGCAAGTCTGTTGTGTGGCACTGTGTCAAATACCTTTTCAAAGTCCATGTACACCATGTCAACAGCATTACCCTCATCGACCTTTTCTGTTACCTCTTCAAAAAACTCCAGCAAGCTGGTTAAACACTATTTCTCCTTTAGAAATCCATGCTGGCTGTTACTTATCAACCCATATTTTTCCATGTGACTACTAACTCGATCCTGAATAATTGAAGATAAACTGACTGGTCTGTAAGTGCTGGGCTAATCCTTATGACCTTTTTTGAACAAGGGCGTAATGTTTGCAATTCTCCTGTCCTCTGGCACCATCTCTGAGTCCAGGGAAGAGTGAAAGATTATGACCAGTGCCCCTGCAATTTCTACTCTCAGTTCCTTCAATAACCTTGGATGCATCTCATCCGGTTTCAGTGCCTTGTCAACTTTAAGTACCGATAGTCTATTCAGCACATCCTCCTTATCAATTTTGAATTCTTCTAGTGACAAAGTTTCCTCATCTGTCACCATGGACTGGGTAGCATCTACCTCCTTGGTAAAGACAGATGAAAATTATTCACTTAATACCCAGCCATGGTCCCTTCATCCATGTGTAAATTCCCTTTTAGGTCCCTCATTGGCCCTACTCCTCCTTTTACCACCCTTTTACTATGTATATGCCCATAAAAAAACTTTGGGATTTCCCTTTATGTTGGCTGCCAGTCTTTTCTCATAATCCCTCTTTGCTTCTCTAATATGCTTTTTCACCTCCCCTCTGAACATTCTGTATTCCTCTTGGTTCTCAATTGTATTTTCTACCTGATACCTGTCATAAGCACACTTTTTTCCCTTTACCTTAATTTCTATCTCCTTTTACATACAGGAAACTTTGGATTTGTTTGTTCTATCTTTCCCTTTCAATGGAATATACCTTGATTGTGCCTGAAACAACTCTTTTTTGAAGGTAGCCCCTTGTTCAGCTACAGTTTTTCCCACCAATCTTTCGTTCCAGTCTATTAGGCCCAGCTCCGTTCTTGCCCCATCGAAGTCAGGTCTTGCCCAGTTAATTATTCTTACTCTGGGTTACCTATTGTCCTTTTCTATCATCATCCTAACATGTAAAATATAATGACCACTGTCTTCTAATTGTTCCCCCACTGACACTTGATCTACTTAGCCTATCCCATTTCCAAGAACCAGGTCCAACAGTCCGTATTTTCTCGAACATAAAAAATACCTGGAAAAACTCAGCAGGTCTGACAGCATCTGCGGACAGGGATACAGTTAACGTTTTGAGTCCGAATGACTCTTCATCAGAACTAAGGAAAAATAGAAAAGAAGTGAAATATAAGCTGGTTTAAAGTGGGGGGGGGGGAACAGGTAGAGTTGGAAAGAGGGCCACCGATAGGTGGAGATTGCCAAAAGATGTAACAGACAAAAGGACAAAGAGGTGTTGATGGTGGTGATATTAGCTAAGAAGTGAGCTAATGGGGATAAAAGCAAAAAACTGCGGATGCTGGAAATCCAAAACAAAAACAAAAATACCTGGAAAAACTCAGCAAGTCTAGCAGCATCTGCGGAGAGGAACACAGTTAACATTTCGAGTCCAAATGACCCTTCAACAGATCTAAGTAAATATGCTCTTCTATTTTTACTTAGTTCTTTTGAAGGGTCATTCGGACTCAAAACGTTAACTGTGTTCCTCTCTGCTAATGGGGATACTGAGTGTAGAAATCAGGATGAGCAAGGGACAGATAGCCCTAGTGGGGGTGGGGTGGGGGGTGGGGGGATCGAAATAGGCTAAAAGGTAGAGATAAAACAATGGATGGAAATACATTTAAAAATAATGAAAATAGGTGGGAAAAGAAAAATATACATAAATTATTGGAAAAAGGGGGATTGGAAAGGGGTGGGGACAGAGTTCATGATCTAAAGTTGTTGAACTCAATATTCAGACTGGAAGGCTGTAAAGTGCCTAGTCGGAAGATGAGGTACTGTTCCTCCAGTTAGCGCTGATCTTCAGTGGAACATTGCAGCAGGCCAAGGACGGACATGTGGGCATGAGAGCAGGGTGGAGTGTTGAAATGGTAAGCGACAGGGAGGTCTGGGTAATGCTTGCGGACAGACTGAAAGTGTTCAGCAAAGTGGCCACCCAGTCTGCGTTTGTCTCTCCAATGTAGAGGAAACCGCATTGGGAACAGCGAATGCAATATGCTAAATTGAGGGAAGTGCAAGTGAAATGCTGCTTCACTTGAAATGAGTGTTTGGGCCCTTGGACGGTGAGGAGGGCGGAAGTAAAGGGGCAGGTGCTGCACCTTCAGCAGTTGCATGGGAAGGTGCTGTGGGAGGGGATTGACGTGTAGTGGGTGATGGAGGAGTGGACCAGGGTGTCCCGGAGGGAACGGTCCCTGCGAAATGCCACAGTGGGGGTGAAGGGAAAATGTGTTTGGTGGTGGCATCATGCTGGAGTTGGGAGAAATGGCAGAGGATGATCCTTTGAATGCGGAGGCTGGTGGGGTGATAAGTGAGGACAAGGGGGACCCTATCATATTTCTGGGAGGGAGAAGAAGGTGTGAGGGCGGATGCGCGGGAGATGGGCCGGACACGGTTGAGGGCCCTGTCAACCACCGTGGGTGGAAAACCTCAGTTAAGGAAGAAGAAAACATGTCAGAGGAACTGTTTTGAATGTGGCATCATCAGAACAGATGCGTTGGAGGTGAAGGAACTGAGAGAATGGGATGGAGTCCTTACAGGAAGTGGAGTGTGAGGAGCTGTAGTCAAGGTAGCTGTGGGAGTCGGTAGGCTTGTAATGAATATTGGTGGACAGTCTATCACCAGAAATTGAGACAGAGAGGTCAAGGAAGGGAAGGGAAGTGTCAATGATGGACCACATGAAAATGAAGGAGGGGTAGAAATTGGAAGCAAAATTTATCATTTTTTCCAGATCCAGACGAGAGCATGAAGCAGCACTGAAGCAGTCATTGATGTACCGGAGAAAGAGTTGTGGGAGGGGGCCTGAGTAGGACTGGAACAAGGAATGTTCCACATACCCCATAAAGAGACAGGCATAACTGGGGCCTATGCGGGTACCCATAGCCACACCTTTTATTTGGAGGAAGTGAGACGAGTTTAAGGAGAAATTGTTCAGTGTGAGAACAAGTTCAGCCAGACAGCGGAGAGTAGTGGTGGATGGGAATTGTTCGGGCCTCTGTTCAAGGAAGAAGCGGAGAGCCATCAGACCATCCTGGTGCGGGATGGAGATGTAGAGGGATGGTGAAGAGGCGGCGGTTGGGGTCAGGGAACTGGAAATTGTTGATATGGTGTAGGGCATGAGAGGAATCGCGGATGTAGATGGGAAAAGAATGGAGTCAAGATAGCATGAAATAACGGGATGGGGACAGAGGGGTGGGCAGGGGTGGAGGGTCCTTTACTTGCCCCTTTACTTGCCCCCTCCTCACCGTCCAAGGGCCCAAACACTCCATTCAAGTGAAGCAGCATTTCACTTGCACTTCCCTCAATTTATTCTACTGCATTCGCTGCTCCCAATGCAGTTTGCTCTACACTGGAGAGACCAAACGCAGACTGGGTGGCCGCTTTGTGGAACACCTAAGGTCTGTCCGCAAGCATGACCCAGACCTCCCTGTCGCTTGCCATTTCAACACACCACCCTGCTCTCATGCCCACATGTCCATCCTTGGCCTGTTGCAATGTTGCAGTGAAGCTCAGTGCAAACTGGAGGAATAGCACCTCATCTTCCGACTAGGAACTTTACAGCCTTCCGGACTGAATATCGAGTTCAACAACTTTAGATCATGAACTCTCTCCTCCATCCCCACCCCCTTTCCGATCCCCCTTTTTCCAATAATTTACATATATTTTTCTTTTCCCACCAATTTCCATTATTTTTAAATGTATTCCCATCCATTATTTTATCTCTACCTTTTAGATTATTTTGATCCCTTCCCCCCACCCCACCCCCTCTAGGGCTATCTGTCCCTTGCTCGTCCTGCTTTCTACCCTTAATGTCCCCATTAGCACATTTCTTAGCTAATATCACCACTGTCAACACCCCTTTGTCCTTTTGTCTATGACATCTTTTGGTAATTTCCACCTATCACTGGCCCTCTATCCAGCTCTACCTGTCCCACCCCCAACTGCACCCCCCCCGCCCCCCCCCCCCCCCCCCCCCCCCCCCCCCCCCCCCCCCCCAAGCTTAAAGGAGCTTATATTTCACCTCTTTTCTATTTTTCCTTAGTCCTGATGAAGAGTCATTCGGACTTGAAACGTTAACTGTGTTCCTCTCCGCAGATGCTGTCAGACCTGCTGAGTTTTTCGAGGTATTTTTGTTTTTGTTCTAGATTTCCAGCATCCGCAGTATTTTGCTTTTATCTTAGTGCGTATTTTCTTGTTGGATTAGGCACATACTGCTGTAGAAAATTCTCCTGAACACAATCCAGGAACTTATGCCTTTCTCTGCCCTTTACACCACTACTGTCCCAGTCTACATTTGGGTAATTAAAGTCCCCCATTATAACTGCCCTATATTTTCTGCATCTCTCTGTAATTTCTCTGCAGGTTTGTTCTTCTAGGTCCTTCTCACTATTTGGCAGCCTATAGATTACACCGTGCAATGTAATTGCACCCTTTTTGTTCTTAATAAATCCCATGAAGATTTCACAAAAGACTGGTTAGAATGTAGAACTTGCTACTACAAGGAGTATTTGAGGTAAATATCATGGAAGCCTTCATGGGGAAGCTGGTTCAGCACATGAGGAATAATGAAATGGAAGGATATGAAAGTTGGGTTAGATGAAGTAGAGAAGGCTGTGTGTGGAGCACAAATATCAGCATAGACCATTTGGGCCAAGTGGCTTGTTTCTGCATTGTAAATTTTATGCAATATATTATAAAGTATGCAGTCCCCAATTTAAAAACATGTATTTTTGGGCTTTGTTTCAGCAACAACTTGTATTAATGTAATGCAATAAGGTTCCTCACATGAGTAATATAAAACAAAGTATGACACTGAACCAGTTAAGGAGATATTAGGTCAAAGAGGTAGGTTTTAAAGAAAGCCTTAAACGTGAAAAGAGAGGGTGGGAGGGAAAGTATTCCAGAGCTTGGGGCTCAGGCATTTGAAGGTAAGGCTACCAAGTGTTGGAACATTTAAAATTAGGGGTGTATGAGAGGCCAGAATTAGAAATATTTTGGAGGGTTGTGGAGTTGGAGAAGAGAGGAAGGGACGAGGCCATGGAGGGATTTGAAAACAAGGATGAGAATTTTAAAATCAATATTTTGCTTGGCCAAGAATCAATGTAGGTCAGCAAGCAAAGGGATGTCAGGGGAATGGGTCTTGCTGCAAGTTACAGAACAGGCAGCAGAGTTTTAGATGACCTCAACTTTATAGAAGTCAAAAATAGTAGCAATGGCTCACCTCATGGTGAACAACTTTCAATCTCACCATTTCTCACCATTCACATCATGTTAATTGTGGAACTTTGAAACAATGATGCAGTACTAATGATAATGCTGCATCTGAAAGCTAATAAATGCCATGCCTATTTGTCTATCACTGAGCAATCAGATAGCACTATAAAAAAGCTGAAAACACTAACTCAGTTAAGATGTGGCACTGAGAGATGAGTGACCTGCGACTTCTGAAATGAAGCCAACTTCAAAAAATTTATAAAAATAGAAAATATTATTTAAAACATTTATACAAAGCAATAGAAAGTACTTAATTGTTTAGCATAAAGCATCACAGGTTAAAGCTTGAAGAAAAGAGTTTCCAGTATTTGTGGAGGAGGACTCTTGAATGACATAAAGAAAAGGCAGAAGATTGTGAGGCCAAGATCTCCAAGGATGGTTAGTATTTTGAATTGTATACACTAAGGTTAATTATATAAAGGTGGAGGGTATTGATTGGGGGATTACTTGAGCACACATAAAGAGACATTTATTGACTCTGTGGTTGAAGTAGAGTTAGTAGCTATATACTTGTAATGTTTCACTCTGTGAATAAATCTAAAACTGAGTATAGATTGTCTTCTGGTCTCCTCCTTCATCGATTAACTAACAGGAGTTTAATAAGTATGGTTTCATGGAAAGAGGTGGCAGAGACTCTCATTGCGAGCTGCATTAATATCATCGCAAGCTGCATTAATACCTCACAAGGCAGACCAGGGTTGTAAAAAGTACAATGACCTGACCAGGGCATGCAAGGTAATTGTAACTATACAGTAGGACAGAGTATAAAGGAAGAGATAATGGGAGCTTGTCAGAAAGGTACAGCAATAATAATGGGGGATTTTAACCTACATATAAGCTGGAAAAATCAGATGAGCAAAGGCCTAGATGAGGAGTTCATAGAATGCTTTTGGGATAGTTTCTTAGAACAGCACATTCTGGAGCCAACCAGAGAGCAGACTATACTAGACCTCGTAATTTGCAATGAGATGGGATTAATTGATAACCACATAGTTAAGGCACCCCTAGGTAGCAGCAATTATAATATGATTGAATTTTACGTTCAGTTTGAGGGAGAGAAGAGCAGGTCCAAGACTAGTATTTTAAATTTAAATAAGGGCAATTATGAGGGCATGGAAGCAGAGTTAGGAAGTGGGAGCTGGCAAATGAGGTTAAGGGATAGGTCCATAGAGATGCAGTGCAGACCTTTAAAGAGATATTTCAGAATACACAGAATTCCAACAAGAAAGAAAATTTCCAAGGGCAGAACCCACCATCTGTGGTTAACTAAAAAGTTAAAGACAGCATCAAACTTAAAGAAAAGGCATATAATTGCACAAAGATGGGTGGCAGGTCAGAAGATTGGACAGAATACAAAGAACAGCAAAGAATGACAAAAAAATTAACAAGGAGGGAAAAATTTGAGTACGAGAGAAAGCTAGCTAGTAATTTAAAAACAGATAGAAAGAAGTTCTCTTGATATTTAAATAAGAAAAGAGCTAACAAAGTGAGTGTAGGTCCTATAGAAAGTGAGTCTGGAGAACTAATAATGGAAAATAAGGAAATGGCAGATGAATTGAACAGGTATTTTACATCAGAGGAATGGGGTAACATCCCAGAAATAGCTGTAAATCAGGAAATTGAAGAGAGGGAGGAAATCATGAAAATTACAATCACCAACAAGTGTAATTCAGCAAATTGTTGGGACTGTGGGTTAACAAATCCTCAGGTTCTGATGGACTTCAACCTAGGGTCTTCAAAGAAGCGGCTAGTGAAATAGTTGTTGTATTGATTTTAATTTTCCAAAATTCCCTAGATTTGGGGAAGGGTCTATTAGATTGGAAAATAGCAAATGTCACTCCTTTATTCAAAACGGGAGGGAGACAGAAAGCTTGAAACTACAGGCCAGTTAGCTTAACATCTGTCATAGGGAAACTGTTAGAAGCTATTATTAAAGATGTTATAGGAGGGCACTTAGAAAACCTCAAGGCAATCAGGCAGAGTCACCATGGTTTTGTGAAAGGGAAATCATGTGTAACCAATTTATTGGAGTTCTTTAAAGGAGTCACATGTGCTGTGGATAAAGGGGAAACGATGGATGTACTGTACTTAGATTTCCAGAAGGCATTTGATAAGGTGCCACATCAAAGGTTATTGCAGAAAATAAAAGCTCATGGTGTAGGGGGTAACATATTGGCATGGATAGAAGATTGGCTGGCTAACAGGAAACAGAGGGTAGCAATAAATAGGTCTCTTTTCTGGTAAGCAGGGTGTATCAAGTGCCATGACACAGGGATCAGTGCTGGGAGCTCAACTTTTTAAAATTTATACAAATGATTTGGATGAAGGGATAGATGGTAAAGTTGCTAAATTTGCTGACGACACAAAGATGGATTGGAGAGTAAGTTGTGAAGAAGACATAAGGAGGCTACAAAGTGACTTGGCCAGAATTTTCTGTGCCCACTGGTGTTGGGCATGGTCGATGGCATGAGTGGACAATATGGCGAGAAGGCGAAAAATCAGTTTCATAAAGTTGTGAAGCCAGATGACGATCGTCCGCTCCGCCCACCAATGGTGGGCCATGTTTCCCACCATTGGATGTCGGGAACCTCATTGTAATATATCAACATATCATTATAAGGCCAGACCACCTGAATAGTCATACCCGCTAGATCATCTGCCCACGTCAGCATGATTACATGCCGATGTGCATCACAACAGCATATAAAATGTGTGCACTTGGAGGGCTGCACTTTAAGGGGAATTCGGAGGTGAGTGCACAGTAATGTTGCGGAGTGCTCACCTGGGTCACCTGTTGGACTTCAAGGCTGAGACGCATTTGGGGAGGCCAAGGGCCGATCTGAGGTTGAGGCAACTTGGGGGGCAGTAAGCAAGGGCAGCCCTGTGGCTGAGGTGACTTGGTGGGGGGGGCAGGGCAGGGGCAAGGGCTGCCTTGCGGTTGAAGGTAGTGCACAAGCACGTGCGGGGTGGGGCGGTGGGGGGGTGCAGGTTGGGCAAGGAAAGTGGCCATGCATGAGGGAAACTTACTATGAAGTGACCATTCCTCTGCAGCTGAGACAGTTCAGCCGCGGCCACATTGATATGATTGAATCCGAGCCTCAAGCTTCTCTGCCCACTCTAGCAATGCAGAGGCATCAAAATGCCACAAAGTGCTCCAGAGCTTTTCACCCCTCAGGCACAGATTGCTAACTAATGAACGTCTTGGTGGACTGCAGAACAGTTGGACGACTGGGCACATTGTACTATCTCCTTGTGAAAGTGTTTTTGGGCAGCCATGTAGTGCACTAAACTCTGGCCATCCAAGGAGTGGCCAGCACTGTCTGGGATGTGTTAAGGGGCCTTCAGATTTAACCAGGACGGGTTCTTAGTACACCCATGCTAACCCACATGTCTCTCTCTTTTTCATCCTGCAGGAGGAGTACATCAGGAGCATGAAGCCTGGTGACCCAGCTGTATGCCTCATGGCTTACAGAGAGCGGAGACGAAGGAGAAGAGAGTGAAGGAAAGAGGAGCAGCACCTCCTGGAAGAAGGGGCGGCTGGGGCTCCCACACATGCCTCTGATGAGCCACAGTGAGCTGTCACTGCTTTGCGCCTAGCTAGACCCCGGGTTTATAGACACTGCCTTTCATTCCTGTAGATGACTGAGAACCAGTGTCACTGAAGACTGTGCATGTCTAAGGAACTGGTCGGTCACAGCTGCCACTTACTGCAGGACTTGGTGCTACAGGGACATGGAGGGCATCCACTGCCAGTAGGTGTGAAAGTGACCATGGTGCTCAATTTCTATGCCAGTGGCTCCTTTCAGGGCTCCACAGGTGACCTCTGTGGGATTTCACAATCCACCACCCACAAATGCATCCATGAGGTCATTGATGCCATCTTTGCGAGGGCACACAACTTGGTGCATTTCACTGAGGACCAGGAAAGCCAAGAAGCAAAAGCGCTGAGATTTGCCCAGATCTCAGGTTTCCCACAGGTGCAGAGTGCCATCGACTGTAATCACGTGGCACTCATATCTCCGTGGTAACAAGTGGTCAACTACTTTAACTGCAAGAGATTCCACTCGCTGAATGTTCAGCTGGTGTGTGACCACCACAAACACATTCTACAGATCTGTGCACGGTTTCCAGGGAGTGTCCATGACTCCTACATCCTCTGCAGTCTTCCGGGGTCCACAGAGGCTGCAGGTTTGGATCCTTAGGGACAGAGGCCATGGCTGATTACGCCCATGTGGCAGCCTCAGATTGCAGCACAGCGACGCTATGAAAAGGCTCATGCTGCAAATCGCACCTTGGTGGAGCAGACCATCAGGAAGATGAGGTTCCGGTGCTTGGACTGATCTGGTTGAGCCCTGCAATACAGTTCGCAGTCAATATCATCATCACCTGCTGCATCCTTTACAACCTGGTGCTGCAACGGGGAGAGGAGCTGGCTGAGGAGGAGATGGAGGTCTCCTCCAATGAGGAGGATGCCAACAGGGATGAGGGTGAGGGGGCCCTCAAAGGCAATGATGACAGGGCGAGGCCCTCGCACTGGCCAGACAAGGCAGGCATGCCCCCAGAGCTGCTAGGTTCATGGAGGATGATGATGACTTGCAGTGAGGAGACACCATAGATTCTCACACCGCATCCATGAATGTTTGCCTGCAGATTAGCTTATGGCAATGTGCATACCCTCTGTGAGAATGCTCCTGTCATGGAGATGCAGTGGAGGCCCTAATAGTCACTCAAATGCAGGAGGATAATGACAACATGCAGTGAGGACACTCCATGAGCCTTCACATAGTCTCTGAGAATGTTTGATTCCTGTCTGGCCAAGGGCAGCTCGCTTGCGCTCTGTGATCAGGGTCATATCACAGAGACGCAGCCATGAAACTTTAAAAGCGTCTGATCCTTTGTCAGACTTCAGCACCTGATCCCTTCAGGAGCACAGTCACTGGTTACAGATGTTGCTATGATGGGGGCCAGCTCCACCTTAAAGGTGCTGAGAGCACACAGAGAGACTGAGAGAACTCTGTGACTCCTGCCCACAACATTCTGGCAGCAATGACCAGTACTGCCGAGTTGCAGTCATCAGTAATGTTTCCAGGGAGTGAGAGACTGGACCATCACTGTGGTCTGAAAGCTGCACAGAGCACAGGGAAGAGGCTCTGGACTGAGACACCTGCCCTTGTCTTGTGCAGAAAGGCTTCACATCTGAGTGACACAAACACTGCTCTTCAGAACAAGGAGCCATAGGCAGGGAGACATTCTTGGGAGTTTATTGACAATAGTGAACATTATGTACAAGTGATTAACCCCATGCCCAGGCTGTGCAGCTACATCTTCTTAACTTTCCTAACCCTGCCGTTACATCTTAGAACTCCCCTGACATCCACAGCAGAGGTGGAGGCAGCCTGCTGACTGCTACGCCTGTTGGTGATGACCTTGGTGAACATCCTCTAGAAGGCTGAGACCTGGAGGGCCCCAGCCTGCTTTCAGGGTCCTGCTGTGTGGCGGTGACATCCTCCTCGGCCTGTGAAGCTGGATCTGTGGAGGTCACAGGAAGAGGGGATTTGGATGGGCCGGTTACTCCCAGAGTCACCTGGGTGAATGGCCCCAGGGGGTACATCTCCTGACCCTCCTCCCTGTGGGTGCCCGAGGGCTCCTGGCTGACTATGGTGTTAGTGATGGAGTTCTGCCCGCGAATAAGTATAGAAGCAACATCCTGGACCAAAGTCTCCTTGGCAGCTGCCATCCTGCCAGTGTTGACCTTGGTGCATTGCAATGCTGGCACTATCACCTCAGCCTGAAGATAGATGGGCTCCTCCATTGTGCCTTGCAATCTGAGGAGTGCAGCGGACATCCCTTCCTGATGTTCCTGAGCTTGTTTTTGCAGTTCCAGCTACTGTGGCATGACCGAGTCTAGAGGCTCCTCATCTAACTCGGACTCAACAAATTTATGGCCTCTGGCAGTCCTTTGAGTGCCGGGGACGTGGGAAGTCCCTGCCTCCGCCGGCCGTGGATCAGAAAGTGCAATGTGCTCACCAGATTATGATCCCAAAGCTACTCTAAAGCTAGGTCCCACTGAGGTGTGTGTCTTTGCACTGGTGGAGGGTGTAGGTGAGTGCTGTGACGGGACTTCAGGGAGGGTGCCTTCAGATTCCTCTTCAGAGGTTTCTTCGGGGCTTGATTAGAAGCCCTGGGTCATGGATTCTGTCGGCTGTTTCCCAGATGTGCCTGTGAAAGCAAGGGGAGATAATTAGTGCATGGCAGTGGCCTGTGAAACAGGCCAAATCATGGTTGTCTGATGGATGTTGCATTGCTGGATCCTCACTTGGTAGAGCAGCTGTGACCTCACCATCAGCACAGGACTGGTCCAGATCCTCGCCAGCCAGCTGGATGGCTCTGTTTTCAAAGTCCATGAGGACCTTGATTTCCTTGCCCATCCTGCAGCCAGAGCAGGGGTAGAGGATGTTGCAGTGGGCCTCTGCAGTGTCCAAAAGGCGTTGCAGTGATGTGTAATTAAACCTGGGGGCTGCAGTCTTCTTGCCTTTTGTGGACACCTTCCTTGCAGCAATCGTGGGTTGGAAGCACTGAGATGTGTGTGCATGGCTGGGCTTTAAATATGGCGCTTGGCATGATGAAGCAGTGAGCTGATGGGTGAATGAAAGCTCACCTGCCATGGAAATGGCATGTTTCCTGGGAATACATAATTCATGGGGCTGATTTGGGACGATACAGTATGAAAAGCTGCCATTGCGGATGGAGGGTAAAACATTGTTTTACCCACCCACTACCGCACTTTGTGTAAATCTGGGATGAATCCACCCCTGGATAGGTTAAGTGAGTGGGCAAAGACCTTTCAAATGGAGTATAATGTGGGAAAATGTGAAATTGTCCATTTTAGCAGGAAGAATAAAAAATATAATCTCTAAATGATGAGAGGTTGCAGGCTCTGAGATGCAGAGGGATCTGGGCGTCCTACTGCATGAATCACAAAAGGCTAGTATGCAGGTACAGCCAGTAATCAGGAAAGCAAGAAGAATGTTTTCATTTATTGTGAGGGGAATTGATTACAAGAGTAGGGAGGTTATGCTTCAGTTGTACGGGGCATTGGTGAGACCATATCTGGGGTACTGTGTACAGCACTCTTCTCCTAATTTAAGGAAAGATGTAAATGTGTTGGAACAGTTCAGAGAAGGTTTACCAGACTAATACCAGGAATGGGCAGTTTGTCTCATAAGACTGGACAGGGTAGGCTTGTATCCACTGGAATTTAGAAGAGTAAGAGGTGACTTGATCAAAACCTTTTAAGATCCCAAAGAGTCTTGACAGAGTGGATATGGAGAAGATGTTTCCCCTTGTGGGAGAATCTAGAATTAGGGGCCATGGTTTAAAAATAAGGGGTCACTCATATAAGACAGAGATGAGGAGAATTTTTTTGTCTTAGAGGGCTATAAGGTTTTGGAACTCTCTTCTTTAAAAGGCAGTGGGAGCAGGATCTTTGAATATTTTTAAGCAGAGCTAGATAAATTCTTGATTAACAAGGAATGAAAGGTTATCAGGGGTAGGTCGGAGGTTACAATCAGATCAGCCATGATCTTATTGAACGATGCAGCAGGCTCGAGGGCTGAGTGGCCTACTCCTGCTCCACGTTCATATGTTTGTCTGTTCATTCTTGGACAATTTTAGAACTCATCTCTGTCTGTCTTTATACAGTGTGGGAGGTTATTTGGTTACTAACTATTTGATTAAGGTTGAAGCCAAAGGTAAGTAAGTTGTAAAAATCAGTTGCCATGGCAGACAGCGCTTCCAAAGTTGAAGAGAGAATATATGCATGAAAAGAAACCTCTCACAGTAAGTAACTCATGTGATGGTCTCTCTGTTTTCAATGTATAGTCCAAGATAGTTTCTGAGAGCAAGCACAGATGGATGGGTCTGCCCTTTTTCTGAAGGAGCTTTCCTCTCATTTAGACAGGGCCCTATAGCTGTGATGCTTCCACAGTGGTGACTCTGACACATGCAGAGGTTGGAGCTGTATTGCTGCAGCAAGGTGAATGTTAAACCCTGTTGCTTTGTGTCCTAGTAAAAGCAACCCAATGATGTGATTCAGAGGAGGAACATTGAAGATGTGTGTCTTCACTAAGGGCTCCATGTTGAAAAACTCTTTCATGGAAAAAGGAAATTACAGTAGGAAGATGCTCATGTAGCAGTTGAGCATTGATTACTTGGAACAAACTGCCCTTTTCTGTATTGTGTATTGAATACAAAGATAACTATGAGTTGATTTGGAAAAATAGCATTCCGCATCATTATAACGCTTTGATCTTTTCCACAGGTCCATAGCAACCGAAGAGATGGGAGCTACCAGGGGATAGGGGCAGTGATTGAGTGTGAGGAAGAGGAACTGCGAGACCTGGAGGAGAAAGAGGAGGCTGCAAGCTCTGGGAGGAGGGCAGGCAAAATGGTGTCAGCATGCCTGTGAGGGTACAAATCTGATATATATCTCCACATTGTTCTCATTTCCTCTGTTTCTATTGTTCCATTGTTGGTCTTTGTTATTAAATAATTCTAAATCAATTTCAACTTCTTGATACTTCAAAAAAAGTTTACTACTTATGAACAAATCTACTTTTACAACTCTTGTATCTTGTTCATCTTCATTGCTATCTGCTTCTCATCTCATACCTAAGATCTAATATCTAATAAAACGTGCTTTCATATCTCTTTCCTCAGCAACTGTCTCTGGCTCCAACATATGCCACATGGATTCCAATTTAACTTCCACGCTTTATGTTTCAGATTCACCCATGATTACAGATATCTCCATGTATTCGGTGTTTCTCGAACCCCAAATCTCGCAGCTCACTGAGATCCATGCTTAACTCTCTGTGCCGCCACATGTATGCTCTCCACCTCTCTCTTCAGGAACACTGGCTCACTCTATTTCAGGGTTGTCCTGAGTGATAGTTCCATTTAACTTCGCCTCATCCTGTGCTTTAACAAAATACATTTTTTTTCTTATGCAGGTGTTAAGGTTGGAAAACTTCATCATTTTTCCCTTCAATTTCCCATGTCACCACGGGAGTCCATACAAATTCTAGCCATGTCTTCCCTTTTTGTGGGATATGTCAAATGTGCTTGTTCCAGTCCTACTCCGGTCCCCTTCCTCATTCCAAGATGTTGATAACTGTATTGATGCCATTTCCTTCTCTTGCCCTGAGCTGGCATCACATCTTTGCATGGTCCATTTCTGATCCTTCCTTTCCCTTCCTCAACTTCTCTATCTCCAGTTCTGGGATGGCTTCCAACCAATATCCATGATAATCCCTCTGACTGTCACAACTTCATTGATTACCCTTCCTCCTACCTGCTTCCTATAAGGACTATTCCATTCTCCCAGATCTCGGACTCCCATCACATCTGTTCTGATGATGCCACTTTCCATAGCCGTGCTGCTTCTCATATATCATTTTTGCCCCACCACTTTGGCCGACAGGGCCCTGTGTCCATCCCATTTATTCAATTTCTGCCCTCATCCCTCCCCCTCTCTCACATAACCACATTGAGGTCTGTTTTGTCCTCACATTCCATTTTCAAGCTTCCACATCAGCAGATCATCCTCTCCATTTCCGCTACCCTCAGTGTAATGTCACCACGAAACACATCTTCCCTTTTCAGTATTCTGAAGGGACCATTTTCTTCGCAACACCCTGGTTCATTATTTCATCACCCACTGTGTCCCCTCCCCTTCACCCCGGCAGCTTCACATGTAAGCATAGGAGATGCAATGCCGGATCTTATATTTTCTCTCTTCCTACTGTCCAGTGTCCCTACCACTCCTTTCTAGTGAACCAATGATTTGCATGTATTTCTTTCAATTTAATGTTGTAATCACTGCTCACAATGTGATCTCCTCTATATAGAGTCATAGAGTTACAGCAAGCATGGAAAGAGGTCCTACGGCCCATTGTGTCCATGTCAGTCATCAAGCCACTATCTACTCTAATCCCATTTTCCAGCACTTAGCCCTGTGTGCTATGGTGTTTCAAGTGTTCATCTAAATACTTCTTAAATGTTGTGAGGGTCCCTGCCTCTACCACCCAATCAGGCAGTGTGTTCCAGATTCCAACCACCCTCTGGGTGAAAAAGTTTTCCTCAAATCCCCTCTAAACTTCCTGCCCCTTACCTTAAATCTATGCCCCCTGGTTATTGACCCCATCCACTTCCTATCTAACCTATCTATGTCCCTCACAATTTTGTACATCTCAATCAGGTCCCCCCTCATCCTTCTCTGCTCTAAGGAAAACAACCCCAGTCTATCCAATCTCTCTTCATAGCTGAAACGCTCCAGCCCAGGCAACATCCTGGTGAATCTCCTCTGCACTCTCTCTAGTGCAACCACATCCTTCCTATAGTGTGGTGACCAGAACTGCACACAGTACTCCAGTGGCCTAAATAATGTTTTATACAGCTCCACCGTCCTAGGATCCCTTGCCTTCTTAGTCCTCCCAAAATGCATCACCTCACATTAAATTCCATTTGCCACTGTTCTGCCCATCTGACCAGCCCGTCTATATTGTCCTGTAGTCTAAGGCTTTCATCCTCACTATTTAGCACACCACCAATTTTTGTGTCATCTGCGAACTTACTGATCATACCTCCTACATTCATGTCTAGATCATTAATGTACACTACAAACAGCAAGGGACCAAGCACCAAACTGTGCAGTACGCCACTGGACACTGGCTTCCAGTCACAAAAACAACCTTCAACCATCACCCTCTGCCTCCTGCCACTAAGCAAATTTTGGATCCAATTTGCCAGATTACCCTGGATCCCATGGGGCAACATTCTCCCCCCAGTTGGGGGGGGCGGGCGGGGAGTGCGGGAGTGGGTGTGGGCCTTCTGATCGGCGCCCTTAGTCGGGGAGGCACTGCCATTTTACGTAGGCCGGCCAATTCAGGCCCGCCCAGCATGATGTCCGCTAGGAAGTGCTATGCGCTCCCTGTGCGGGCAGTGGGGGGATTCCCTCAGCCGGGAGCGCGCTCTTTTGCATATGCGCGCGAAAGTGCTGTCTCAGGGAGATCAGCTCCAATTTGAAACATTAAATAAAGGTATTTAAAAAATTTCACTGCCATGTCACCTAATGTGATACATAAGTTGGGACATGTCCATAATTTTTATTGAAACCTTTAATAAAAATTTAAATACCTTCATGAAACCTCATCCCGCCCGTGGATGAGGTTTCCTGCTTTTTCCGAGGCCCGCCTGGGCTCCCAGCCTGCCCGCTGACCTTAAGGTTGGACAGGCAGGTCCATCAATCAGGTTAATTACTTTTTTAATGGCCTTAATAGGCCATTGACAGTTCAACGGGTGCGCAGCCAATTTGGCTGTGCGCCCGCCGAACTGAAAATATAAATGACACAGGGTGAAGTCAGGATGCACGCCCAATGCATCCCCACCTCAT
The DNA here is from genome assembly GCF_017639515.1 of Carcharodon carcharias. Classification (NCBI taxonomy): domain Eukaryota; kingdom Metazoa; phylum Chordata; class Chondrichthyes; order Lamniformes; family Lamnidae; genus Carcharodon; species Carcharodon carcharias. Next base: position 65,178,360 of record NC_054475.1, read on the forward strand.
TTTACACATCAGCGAGCGGGCCCTGCCCCCGCTCACCGACCGGAAAATGCTGCCCATGGACTCTTATCTTCTTGACCAGTGTCCCATGCAAGACCTTGTCAAAAGCCTTACTGAAGTCCATGTAGAATACATCAACTGCACTACCCTCACCTATACACCTAGTCATCTCCTTGAAAAATTCAATCAAATTTGTTAGACATGATCTCCGCCTGACAAAGCCATGCTGACTATCCCTGATTAATCCCTGCACCTTATATGGGGAGACCAAACACAGATTAGGTGACCACTTTGCTGATCACCTCCATTCAGTCCACAAGCATGACACTGAGAATCTGATTACTTAACCCCATCGCACTCAGGCCTCTTTATCCTCAGCCTCCTGCACTGTTGCAATGAAGCTCAGTGGAAGCTGGAGGAACACCACAACATCTTCTGACTAGGTATTTTACAGCTTCCCAGCATCATACTAAGTTCAGCAACTTCAGCTCATAAACACTGTTACCACCCCTGTTCAGTCTACAGGGAGTGATTTATACACGTTCACTGTAGAATGTGTATTTGACACAGATAATAAAGTCCTAAAGATGTGCATAACAGAACCAGTTAGTTCTTCCTTTTAAGAATGCACAGTTTATCATTCTCATCTTCATCAACTAATTGAAATTGTTTAAAATGTTGCAGTAAATAAAAGTTCCACTGTTTCACTCTGAATCTTGCCTCTCCTTTATTTTGTTTTCTCCACAATGAAAAACAATATGTGGATACATTCAGGACTTCCTGGCCACCTGAATTCTAAAGTAACTTAGCACGAGGACAGCAGCTCATCCCTGAGTGCCATTTCTCACAGAGTGTGAACCTAGGAATTTGCTGAGTAAGGGAATTTTAAGGATTACATTTAGGGGTTAACCTCCTTCTAAAATCTAGTTTGTATTTAGAATTTAACTACAATTTACTGTTATGTTTCTTTCAGTCTTAGCCAGGGATAAACAAGTTCCATACAGGAGAGGCAGCTGCAGTTAGTTAATTAGTTAACTAGATTCTCTAGCCAGCAGTGCTGAATCATCTCTGTAGAATTTCAGCTAGTATAAATATAAGTGGAAAAAAAGCAAAATACTGCAGATGCTGGAAATCCAAAACAAAAACAAAAATAGAAATACCTGGAAAAACTCAGCAGGTCTGACAGCATCTGTGGAGAGGAACACAGTTAACATTTTGAGTCCGTATGACTCTTCAACAGAACTAAGGAAAAACAGAAGAGAGGTGAAATATAAGCTGATTTCCATTATTTTTAAAAGTATTTCCATCCATTGTTTTATCTCTACCTTTTAGCCTATTTCGATCTCTTCCCCCCACCCTACCCCCACTAGGGCTTTCTGTACCTTGCTCGTCCTGCTTTCTACCCTTATGTCACCTATTAGCATATTTCTTAGCTAAGATCACCACCATCAACAACTCTTTATCCTTTTGTCTGTGACATCTTTTGGTTATCTCCCCCTATCACTGGCCCTCTATCCAGCTCTACTTGTCCCAACCACCCCTTAAACTAGCTTATATTTCACCTCTCTTCTATTTTTCCTTAGTTCTGTTCAAGAGTCATACGGGCTCGAAACATTAACTGTGTTCCTCTCCGCAGACCTGCTGAGTTTTTCCAGGTATTTTTATAAATATAAGTGGCCTTGCTAAGCACACAATGGAAGCCAGCATGAAAACAGCAGCTCATGACTGAGTGCAGCTTATCACAAATTGTGAACTTGGGAATTTAGTGAGTAAGGAAATTCAGTGCAATACCTTGACCCTCCCTATATCAATTTGCTCAAGAACCTCGCGGTCTCACTCCCTGAGTTTAATACCTTCATCGTCATTCTCTTCGTTGAAGATGGATGTGAATTATTCGTTCAACACTCTACTGATGTCCTGTAGCTCCACCCATAGATTGCCCCCTTGGCCCCTAATGTGCCTTACTCTTTCCCTAGTTATCCTCTTCCCATTGATATACTTATAGAATATATTGGGACTTTCCCTACTTTTACCAGCCAGAGCTTTCTCATATCCCCTCTTTGCTCTCCTAATTGCTTTCTTAAGCTCCACCCTGCACTTTCTGTACTCCGCTAATGCCTCCGCTGATTTGTTTCCCTTGTACCTGCTAAAAACTTCTCTTTTCCTTCTCATCGTATCCTGAATATCTCTGGTCATCCATGGTTCTCTGGGCTTGGTACTCCCTCTTATCACCCTAGAGGGAACATGTTGAGCCTGTACCGTCCTCATTTCCTTTTGAACACCCCCACTGCTCCTCTGTAGATTTCCCCACAAGTAGCTATTCCCAGTCTACCTTGGCCAGATCCTGCCTTATTTTGCTAAAATCCACTCTCCACCAATCCAAAACATTTTTTGCAACTTGTCTACTTCTTTGTCCATAACAAGCTTAAATTGTACCATGTTGTGGTCACTATCACTAAAATACTCCCCCACCACCACCTCAGCCACCTGTCTGGCTTCATTCCCCAGAATTAAGTCCAGCACTGCACCGTCCCTTGTTGGACCCTCTACATATTGACATAAAAAGTTCTCCTGTACACATTTCAATAAATCCACTCCATTCAAGCCCTTAACACTATGTCTATCCGAATTAATGTTGGGAAAGTTGAAATCACTGAATATAATTACCCTATTGTTAGTATTTTTACATACCTCTGCAAATTGTGCACACATTTGCTCTTCAATTTCCCACTGACTATCTGGGGGTCTATAATAAACAACTAACAATGTGGCTGCCCCTGTTTTATTCCTAAGCTCTACCCACAAAGCTTCATTTGATGCCCCCTCCAAGATATAATCTCTCCCTTCTGCAGTAACCAACTCTTTAACTAATAATGCAATGCCTCCTCCTCTTTTACCCACTTCCCTGTCTCGCCTGAAGATTCTATATCCTGGAATGTTGAGCTGCGAATCCTGCCCTTCCCTCAACCATGTCTCAGTGATGGCTACAATATCACAATTCGATGTGTCAATCCTCACCCTTAACTCATCCGTTTTACCTGTAATACTCCTGGCATTAAAGTGGAGGCCATCCAGCAGTGCCTTACTCCCTTGAAACTTAATGCAGCTGTTCTCCCTCTGACTTGATTATTTTACTGTATTATGATGTGTCCCTATTCTGCTAACATTCTGTGTGCCCTCCCCCTGCCGAATTAGTTTAAAGTCCTCCCAACAGCACCAGCAAACCCGCCCGCAAAGATGGTAGTCCCACTCTGGTTCAGATGTAGACCATCCCACTTGTAAAGGCCCCACCTTCCCCAGAAATGGTCCCAGTGATCCAGGAATCTAAAACCTTCCCTCCTGCACCAACTCTTAAGTCACGTATTCATCTGCACTATTCTCCTATTTCTGAAATCGCTAGCACGTGGCACTGGGAATAATCCAGAGATTACAACCCGAGAGGTGTTGGCAGGCCTAAAAGTGGATAAATCTCCAGGTCCAAATGATGTGTCCCAGGCTGCTGAGAGAGGCAAGGGAGGAGATCGCAGGGGCTCTGACCCAAATTTTTAATTCCTCTCTGGCCACAGGGGAGGTGCCAGAGAACTGGAGAACAGCTAATGTGGTTTTGCTATTTAAGAAGGGTTGTAGAAATAAGCCAGGGAACTACAGTCCAGTGAGTCTCAGGTCAGTGGTAGGGAAACTATTGGAGAAAATTCTGAAGCAGAGAATCTATCTCCACTTGGAGAGGCAAGGTTTGACCATGGATTGTCAGCATGGCTTTGTCAAAGGGAGATCATGCCTAACAAATTTGATTGAATTTTTTGAGGAGGTGACCAGGTGTGTAGGTGAGCGTCATTTATATGGATTTAAGCAAAGCCTTTGACAAAGTCCCACATGGGAGGCTTATAAAGAAGGCAAATGCATGTGGGATACAGGGTAATTTGATAAGATGGATTCAAAATTGGCTTAGTTGTTGGAGACAGAGGGTGATGACAGAAGGATGCTTTAGTGACTGGAAGCTGATGTCCAGTGGCGTACCACAGGGATCTGTGCTGGGTCCCCTATTATTTGTTATTTATATAAAAGACATAGATGACTGTGGGGGTTAGGATTAGTAAGTTTGCGGATGACACAAAGATTGGCTGGGTGGTTAAACAGTGAAGTTAAGTGTCATGGGCTACAGGAAGATATAATTAGGATGGTCAAATGGGCAGATAAGCGGCAGATGGAATTTAACTATAAAAAGTGTGAGGTGATGCACTTTGGACGGAGTAATTTGACAAGGAAGTATTCAATGAATGGCATGACGCTTGGAAGTTATGAAGTACAAAGGGACCATGGCGTGTGTGTCCATAGATCTCTGAAGGCAGAGGGGCAAGTTAGTGAGGTGGTGAAAAAGGCATATGGGACACTTGCCTTTATCAACCGAGGCATAGATTGCAAAAGTAGGGAGGTCATGTTGGAGTTGGAGTGGTGAGGCCACAGCTGGAGTACCGTGTGCAGTTGTGGTTGCCACATTATAGGAAGGATGTGATTGCACTGGACGGGGTGCAGAGGAGATTCATCAGGATGTTGCCTGGGATGAAACATTTAAGTTATGAAGAGAGGTTAGGTAGACTTGGGTTGTTTTCGTTGGAGCAAAGAAGACTGAGGGGCGACCTGATCGAGGTGTACAAGATTATGAGGGGCATGGATATGTTGGATAGGGAGCAGCTGTTCCCCATAGCTGAAGGGTCATTCACAAGGGGACATAATTTCAAGCTGAGGGGCAGGAGGTTTAGAGGGGATGTGAGGGAAAACTTTTTCACCCACAGGGTGTGACGGTCTGGAATGCACTGCCTGGGAGGGTGGTGGGGACAGGTTGCCTCACATCCTTTAAAATTACTTGGATGAGCACTTGGCATGTCATAACATTCAAGGCTATGGGCCAAGTGCTGGTAAATGGGATGAGGTAGGTAGGTCAGGTGTTTCTCATGCGTCGGTGCAGACTCGATGGGCCGAAAGACCTCTTCTGCATTGTGTGATTCTGTGATTCTGTAAAGGGGAACATGGTTAAGGGGTTGATTGGTGAGCATGTTGCTCATTTATCTTTCAAATCTGGGTGATTTATCAGTAATTGTAAGGTTTTATTCGTAGTAGTAAGGTTTACTATCAGTGGTAAAGCTCACTGGGAGTAGTAGGATTTACTAATTATAAGTTAATTAAGAAAATAATAATAACTAATTAATTAAAACATAATAAAGATGCAGGGCAGGTGATGTCTTGTGACTGCAGAATGTGGGGTTCCTGGACAGCAGTGTGACCCAGGAAAAACATGTCTGCAGGAAGTGCTAGTGGCTTGATAAGCTTTGTCTCAGAGTCATTGAGCTGGAGGCTGAGCTGCAGACACTATAATGCATCAGCAAGGAGGAAAATTATATGGACACATCATTTCAAGGAGGTGGTCAGGGTCTTCTGATTATGATCAGTGATCAGGGACAGGAGGGAATGACTTTGTTGGAGGCAGGTATGGGGATCCAGAGGGTAGAAGTGGAGGAGCCTCAGGCTTTGCAATTGTTCAATAGGTCTGAGGTTCTTGGCATCTTTTGGGGATGAAAGCAGGAGTTGCAGGGTGGATGATTAAACTGACCATGGTAGCGTGGTACAGGAAGCCATCCAAATTGGTGGAGTTAATAGTAATGTAGTTGTAGTAGGGGACATTATAGTCAGGGGGATTGACACAGTTCTCCATAGTCAAAAGTCTAGATGGCTGTGTTACCTGCTGGTGACAGGGATCAGGACATCTGCTCAGGGCTGGTGCGGAACTTGCAATAGGAGTGTGAGGATCCAGTTGGCATGACCTACATTGGTACAAACAATATAGATAGGACTAGAAAAGTGGTTCTGTTTAGGGAGTATGAGCAGCTAGAGGCCAAATTAAGGGGCAGAATTTCAAATGTAATAACCTCTGGATTATTACCTGAGTCTTGAGCAAATTAGCATAGGGTAAACAAGATTAGAGAGATGAGTGCATGGCTCAAAGATTCGGCACCAGTACTGGGGAAAGTGGGAGCTGTACTGTTGGGATGGTCTCCACCTGAGCTGTACTGGGACCAGTGTTCTAGTGAGTGATATAACTAAAATTAATACTTTTGAAAACACAAGAACAATCTTTGAAAGAACTAATCAAAAAGAAGCAAAACTTACTTTTTCATCTTCTATGTCTCACATTATAGTACAACCATTAACAGATCCTGTATTCCTCTTTCTTTAAATAAAACTTTTTTAACGTATAAATAATTACAATTATTTATCAAATAATCAAAGAAAATATCAGTTTCCCATATTCTCTTGATGATACAAGGCATCCCTCCTCCAGTCCAAGTAATAATTCCTTGGAGCAAGCACATCTCTTCGTAAAACAGTGTAACAATTGGTGATTTGCATCCACCCATTTTATTTTGGAAATCTCTCTTCTTTCCAACATTTCTAGCAAGGTTAATCCTCAACCTTTTTTCAGAGACTCCCTTTGTCGAAAGATCATTGTCACAAAGAGAATGGTTATCTACATAGCAATCTACGGGCAAACCTTTCTCAGATTGCCCCTTGTATAGTATTTCCTTCAGTATATTAGATAAGTACACCCCCACATCTATTGCTTCCACTAACACCAGTTTTTCAGCAGCTAAGGTGCTTTTAGTTACTCTTTTTATTTTCTTCACTTCACAGGCCAAGGGACAACATTTATTATTCTTTCCCATGAAGAATATGATAAACCCTGCTGTACTAGAATTTCCATCAGGAAGATTGGCATGTGAAGCATCAATAAAAATGACTAACTTCGTATCTTCTGGATCACCCAAGACTGGAAACCTGAGTGCACATTTCTCTGAATTTAATTTCTTTCATGTTTTCTTTGCTCTCAGAGCCTCCTCACATAACACATTTCATTATAGTACTCAGTTCCAATACATCATCACTAGCATCAGTTCTGGTCTGGCCGCATAACCAGTTCAACTGTCCAATCAAATTTCTTAATTGGTCTGTTTCTTCCTTGGGTGTAAGATCCTCTTTTTGTGAGGATCTACCAGGAGTTATTGGGATATAATTAACATTTTCTAGATAAGATTGTTGATTCAAGGTCATTCCTTAATTATTTTGCTTAATTCTGCCTAATCCTATATACTTAAAAGCCCCTGAAGATTGACTTCCAATCTTAAACTGCTTCTTTATTTTATTTTTAACCCATTACTCAAATTGTACATAACGTCTTCACAGAACATCATCAATGTGTATTATAAAAATGCCTGCGAATATCTCCTTGTGATACCAGTAGAACATTGCTGAGTCTGCTTTTAACTAAATAGCCATTTTCAGCAGGATGGATCTTGATGCATCATTCAACCCATAAACATACTTGTTTAATTTCCAGTTTACCTTTGATATTGCCAGCTTCTTTAGGCAGTTTCAAAAACACCTCACTTTGAAATTTCTCATTCTGCAAAAATGCAGCTTTTGTATCAATTGATTTCCATTCCCAGGAATATGTTGTTAAAAGAGCTAAGCACATCTTCAAATTCACTTTTCCTGCAGCAGGGGAATCCATTCTGATATCTTGATCCCAAATCTCTCTTTGAAACCCCAAGCTACTAGTCCAGCTTTAGCCTGAAACGTGCCACCAGGAAGTATCTTTTGTGCATATCCTGTGACAAGACTGGCTGTCTCCTGTCTGGTATTTCAGCATATACACCAAATTCTTTCCAACTTTCCAACCCTTTTTATTTGGCATCCTTTATCAACTTATCTTCTAATTTGTTAGTAGCCACTAAAACTTCTCGATCATAAGGACTCCAACTTCACATGGCATTCCTAGCCTGTTCTTTGGTCCTTGTTCTTACCAAACTATGACCTCTATGCCCCTTCTGTCTCTTTCTGGACTATTGCTAGACAATCTCTCCCTCCTATGATCAGAATTCCTTTTACAAGTCTGTGATCTTTTCCTAGGGTCGCGATCACTTCCAGGTCCACTTTCAGAACTCACACTGCGTTTTTTGGCCTTCCACACCTTTACCTCATTTTGCCAATCCATGGACCTTAGCTTGTCCCTCATCTTGCACATTCAGCCAATGTTTGTATTTGCTGGTGGCTTTCCCTGTTCTCCCTATAATGATGGTATCCCTCCATTCACTGGCCCCTACTGGCAAATTGTGATGATATGGGTATAGTTTTATATTTCTGTGTTTATGTATATATTCTTTGTTGATAAGGGTAAGCAGTTTCTGTATGTGTCCAGGGTTAGTCAAAGGTGAGGTTGTTGGAACCAGATTGTGGAAAGTAAGGGATGAAAAAATTAAGGTGCTATCTTCTTGAATTTGTAATGAGGCCTTATGGTGGGCTTTAACTCACAAGTAAACAGTGCAGATTTGAGATTAGCATTTGGGGATAAGTTTTGAAATTCATTTGTAGCTATTGAATTTCAAAGGAGTCTCAGAGGTTAAAGAACAATTGCATTTTATGGGAGATTTATGAGAGAACAGGAGCAGGCCCAAAAATAGTGGTGAAATAGGAACATGAAAGGGTTTAATTATTTGGGAAACTGAGTTTTCAAAGGGATACTTGAAGACAATGGAGAACTAAGGTGAAAGGAGTGAAAAGGGTATATATGAAAACAGGGTTTCAGCTGTAGTGAGTTACTATGGGGGAAGCCCCACTGATAGCCAACTCCTGTGTATGTGAAGTGTGCTGGAAAAGCTGTGAAAGTCTTTTAGTTGAATAAAAGCAACTAGAGCTTTGGGCAAAGATAATACTTGTCCTGGAAAACAATTTGTTTCGAATCTCCCTTTGGAGAAACCACATCAGTGTGGATTTGTTCTGGGAAGTCGTGGATTGCACTTATGTTTAAAAATGAAAGCCATTTCTCGGTTTGGGTAATATTTCCTAGATTTTATAGTTAAGAGTCCATAAGGGCTGTTGCCAAAAAGATAGTTTTATTGTGTACTATTGATAAAGCATTTTGGTATTATTTCAGTAAGATTTTTCTAACTGTATCTTTTATATTGTGTGTGTTTAAGTTTTACCTTTTCTTTTCTATCTTTTAATAAACATTTTAATTCTTCAAGTTTTAAAAGTTATCATTGGAGTCCTGTGCTTTTGAATTCAGTAGCTTTCCCTCTTCATTCCTGCAATACAAAAAAAAGGTTCCAAATTTCAACCTGAGACCTGGTTTCTTCAGCATTACCATCACCTGTGGTCGTAGCTATATCTATCTTACTCTAGTGCCAACTTTTGGTAGTTGTCCTTTGGGATAAATAGCCCTATTCTGCACTTCAGTATCACTTTGTCCAAATTCAGTGAGCCCTTCATCTGCCATAATCTGCTCCTTGTAATTGTCCAATGTAAGTGCATGTGAAGTGTATGGTGCCAATTACTTTCTATTATTTGTTCAGATTCAGTAAATGTATAATCAGTGCCAATTAACCTCGAGGAAGTTACCCTAACAGTTTGATTGCCATGTTGTAAGATTACTGTTTTTCCATTATTGCCTTTAGCATTACCAAGACCATTACCATTCTTTCTGCCTTTCTCTTCTGCAATACACCATGCCCCCGGGTTAAAATTTATTTCTGATACCTTTACGTGGTGCTATTAGGCTCACGGAATTTTTTCTGAAACCTCAGAGAAACCTACTCCCAGCACGCAAGGCATTCGAGTGCTCAGAAAAAATTGAACTAATCCTAGTCCCTTCCAAGCCTGGGGGATGATCCCACATCACCAAAGGTATTTTTGAATCTCTCCCATAAACTAATTGATAGGGGCTGTAACTCTCAGCCACTTGAAGTGTAATCTTCACATGGACTGCCCAGGCCAGGGCAGATGTTAGTTTACAACTCAGTTGGTCCGCTGAGATTTTGCGAAGCACTTCATCAATGATTTGTGTGATTTCTTTCACAAATCCTATAACTAAAGGGACTTTCCACGGCTGTGTACTACAATGTTCATATTTCCACACATATTTTTAAACTCATCAATGGTAAATTCCATCCCTTATCATCAGTTAGGAATTTAACAAGTGCTCTCAGTCCAGTTCCTATCCGTTTTTCCATTATCTTGTCCACAATTACCTTTTTGTCTTTAGTTTGTGTTGTTGTTGACACATTGAATCTAGTTGCCATGTCTATGAAGTGTAAGAGAAATGTTTTTGTCCTTATCTCATACATTCAAGCCCATTGCTACAATTTCATTAGAGTCTCTTGCTAATGGGAAACTCACTATGGACTGTGATGGTGTCCTTTTTTTTTTACATATATCACATTTCTCACGGATACCTTCTATAAGTTTAATACATTTATCATCCCTGATACTTTACAATTGGTTCAGCAATTCTTCTCCAAAGTAACTCCAATTACAACCTTGTGTCTGAAAATAAATCTTAGTATACAATCTTCACTTTTAGGCTGTCATCCTCTGCTACCAATACTAATAGGATCCAAGTCAATTTGTGAAGGCGAAACCAAGACACAGAGCTTATTTTTACTGGCAGAGTTTATTGACTTGTTCAGTCTCACAGCTCTCTTCCTGAACATCCTAGTGTCCCAGGTATTCACTATTTATATGTGCTCAAAGACAACTAATAGCCATCAACTGTTTCTCTTAACCCTATCAATGTAATTGACATTAACAAACCTTAAAAATGTAATTGACAAGACATTAACAGAGATCACAATCAGACCAGCCATAATCTTATTAAATAGTGCAGCAGGCTCAAGGGGCTGAATGGCCTACTCCTGAGTCCTACATTCCTATACTGGTGAAAGTTTATGAGGGGGTGGGGTGATGGGTGGAAGTGAGGCACCTGACAACTATCATTGTCTGAATGATTGAGTCACCAGCTGTTGTCTGCTTGTCATGCACAGTACAGCTGGCCTTTCTTGGGGGAGTAGGTTCATGACCCATGAATCCTGATACATCCAGGTTGGCATCCTTCGAATCCACCAATATTTCACCTGCCAGGTCGAGGGTCAGTCCTTCCTGCAGGGCAAAACTGTGCAGTAAGCAACAGACCACTATCACCTTTGCAACTCTGCTGGGCAAAGATTGTAAAGCATCTTCCAATCTTTCCAGGCATCAGAAGCATGAATTAAGCATCCCTAATATCCTTTCCATCATCTGGCATGTGCCTGCATGGCACAGTTGTACTGTTCCTGTGCTGCATTATTGGTCAATAGTTAGGCCTTCTCACCTACAATCCATTCACCTCCTTGTTCAAGCCTGATGAACAGGTGATGGATGTCAGAGTGATAAAGAACAAAGGCATCATCAGCAACTTCCAATGCTCTGCATTAATATATCAGATGTTCAGTTAGGCATTATCCTTCATTATCATCACATTCAATGAATGGTACCATTTCCTATTTATGAAAATTCATCAGCTGATGCCTTGAGTAGCACTTGGTTCCCCGATGAGCCCCCTCACCTTAGTTTCAGAAAAGCAACACATCACGCAGGTCTCTCAATCTTACACTTCCATTCATCCTTCCCCCTTTGAACAGCCCCTTGTCTAGTACCTCACATTTATTGACATTGAAGCTCATTTGCCTAGTAAGAACATAAGAAATAGGAGCAGGAGTAGGCCATTCAGCGCTTCAAGCCCACTCTGCTATTCAATGAGATCATGGCTGATCTTCTGCTTCAATACAATTTTCCTGCACTATCCCCATATCCCTTGATGTTTTTAATATGTAGAAATCTATCGATCCCAGTCTTGAACATATTCAGCGATTGAGCCTCCACAGCCCTCTGGCGTGGAGTATTCCAAAGATCCACCATCCTCTGAGTGAAGAAATTCATCCTCATCTCAGTCCTCAATGGCCTGCCCCTTATTCTGAGACTGTTTCCACTGCTTCTAGAAGCCCCTAGCCAGGGGAAACATCCTTCCTGCGTCTACCCTGTCGAGCCTTGTCAGAATTTTGTATGTTTGAATGAGATCACCTCTCATTCCTCTAAACCCCAGAGAATAAAGGCCCAATCTATTTAATTTTTCCTCAGAGGACAATCCCTCCATCCCAGGAATTAATTTAGTGAACATTCTTTGCACTCCCTCAATGGCAAGAATACCTATCCTTAGGTAAAGAGACCAAAACTCACACAGTACTCTGGGTGTGGGTCTCACCAAGGCTCTATATAATTGCAGTTAGACATCTTATCGCAAATCCTCTTGTAATAAAGATCAACATACCATTTTGCTTCTTAATGTCTTGCTGCACATGCATGTTAGCTTTCAGTGACTCATGAACAAAGACACCCAAGTCTCTTTGAAGTTCAATACTTCCCAGCCTCTCACCATTTTAGAAATACTCTGCATTTCTGTTTTTCTGACCAGATTAACAAGAAGATAAGAAATAGGAGCAGGAGTAGGCCAATCGGCCCCTCAAGCCTGTCCCGCCATTCAATAAGATCATGATTGATCTGTCCCGGGCCTCAACTCCTCTTTCGTGCCAGATCCCCACAGCCCTCAACTCCCCGATATTTCAAAAATCTATCTACCTCCTCTTTAAATACTTTCAGTGATCTACCTCCACAGCTCTCTGGGGTAGAGAGTTCCAGACATTCACTACCCTTTGAGAGAAGAAATTCCTTCGCATCTCAGTGTTAAATGAATATCCTCTTATTCTGAAACTAAGATTCCCCCACTAGTGGAAACATCTTCCCTGTCAAGCCCCCTCAGAATCTTGTACGTTTCAATAAGATCACTCCTCATTCTTCTAAACTCTAATGAATAAAGGCCTAACCTGTTTAGCCATTCTTGATAAGTCAACCCCTTCATCCCAGGAATCAGCCTAGTGAATCTCTTTTGAGCTGCCTCCAATGCTAGTATAACCTTTCTTCAATACAGGGACCAAAACTGTCCGCAGCACTCCAGGTGCGGCCTCACCAACACCCTATACAGTTGTAACAAGTCTTCCCTATTTTTAAACTTCAACCTTCTAGCAATACAGGCCAAAATTCCATTTCCCTTAATTACTTGCTGAACCTGCGTGCTAACTTCTTGTGTTTCATGCACAAGAGCACCCAGATCCCTCTGTGCTGCACTTTTTTTGGAGTCTCTCTCCATTTAAATAATAGACTGCCTTTTGATTCTTCCTACCAAAGTAGGAGATGACCTCACACTTATCTACATTAAACTCCATCTGCCATGTTTTTGCCCATTCATTCAACCTATCTATATCCTTTTGCAGATTCCTTATGTCCTCATCACAAAATGCCTTCCTCCTATTTGTGCATCGTCAGCAAATTTGGATTCAATACACTCTGTCCCCTCCTCTAATTTATTAATATAGATAGTAAATAATTGAGGCCCTGGGACTGATCCTTTTGGCACTCCACTAGTTACCTCTTTCCGACCTGAAAAAGACCCATTAATCCCAACTCTCTGTCTTCTGTGTGTTAACCAATCCTCAAGGGGAAGATGAGGTCTGAGGACAGAGGCTGATGATCGGAAACTGGAGATTGGGGAAACAGGGATGTGGCAGTGGGGTGGTGGGGGTGAGTTATTTTTTAATCTTTCAAGTGATGTGGGCATTGCTGTCAAGACCAGCATTTGTTGCCCAGACTTAAGTGCCCTTGAAATAAATAGCTTGATGGGCCATTTCAGAGGACAGTTAAGGGTCAACCGCATTGGCTGTGGGTCTGGAGTCACATGTAGGCCAGACTGGGTAAGGTCGGCAGATTTCCTTCCCTAAAGGATATTAGTGAACCATATAGATTTTTACGACAATCGAGGATAGCTAATACATTATCCCCAATACCGTGAACTCATACCTGTTGCAATAACCATTTATGTGGTACCTTGTCAAATGCCTTCTGGAAATCCAAATACACTACATCTACCAGTTCCCCTTTATCAACTCTGCTTGTCATATTCTCAAAAAACAGGGTATAATGTTCTAATTTTTGTTTCTGACAAGTAAGCGCCGATTCTGCAAGTCTATTATTAAAGTCTTTTTTTTCATAGATCTTTTCTAAGAATATAAGAACCTCAAAAATAGGAGCAGAAGTAGGCCATACCATCCTTCGAACCTGCCCTACTGTTTAATAATATGTATATTTGATAGAAAGAATAAAGAAAGCACATTCTTGGAAAATAAGTGTTTAAATGGGATAGAGTAATGGAGGAATCCAGAATCACTAAAAGGAGCGATGCAGCTTAATAAGGCTACTAGAAAAAAAACAAGCAACCACTGGGGTTTATTCCTAGAGGGATAGAATTGAAAAACATAGTTGTTATATTTGTACAGAACCTTGGTTAGATAGGCTGGAATACTGTGAACGGTCCTGATTCCATGTTATAAAAAGAAATATAGAAGCACTGGAGAGTGTACAAAAAAGATTTCCAGCATTGATGCCAGAACTGAGAGGTTTATACCATCTGGAAAGATGAAACCAGCTGGGGCTATTTTCTTGAGAAAAACAAATACTACAGGGTTACCTAATTGAAGACCTGAGGACTATTAAAGCGTTTTATGGGGTTGATGTACAATTGCTGTCAAAACCAGAACTAGGATCCATAAATATAAGGCAGACAGTAATGAATTAAAAATAATCTTTACACAGGAGGATGTGGGATTTGCTACCACAATACATAGTTATGGCAAATAACATAGATGTATTTAAGATGTCTAAGTGGCAGGGAGATGAGGGGATCAGGAGACAAGGGTGGGTGGGTAAGGAAACAAAGGGATGAGTGAGGTGGGAAAATGAGGTGGGTAAGTAGGGTGTCAAGAGCAGGTGAGTAGAGAGATGAATGGGTGTATAGGGGTGGAGATGAGTGAGGGGTTGGTGTGGGTAGAATGACAAAGGGGAGGATGAGGTCTGAGGACAGAGGCTGATGATCAGAAATTGTAGACTGGGGAACTGGAGATGCGGCAGTGGGGCGGTGGGGGTGAGTTATTTTTTAATCTTTCATGTGATGTGGGCATCGCTGTCAGGACCAGCATTTGTTGCCCAGACTCAAATGCCCTTGAAATAAATAGCTTGATGGGCCATTTCAGAGGACAGTTAAGCGTCAACTGCATTGGCTGTGGGTCTGGAGCCACATGTAGGCTAGACTGGGTAAGGATGGCAGATTTCCTGCTCTAAGGGATATTAGTGAACCATATAGATTTTTATGACAATCGAGGATAGCTCATGGTCACCATTACTGACACTTGCTTTCAATTCCAGAATTATTAATTAATTGAATTTAAATTCCACCAGCTCCATTGTGGGATTTGAACCTGTGTTCCCAGAGCATTAGGCTGGACCTCTGGATTACCACTGATATCACTGCTATGCCATCGACTCCAAAATGGAGACTTGGCAGGGAGATAGGGACTGGCAGCGTTGGGCAGAAAGACCGTGGAATTGGAAGAGGAGGGGAAGAAGATGGGAATTGTGGTTGGGTGGAAGAGGATATTGCAGCGTCTGGGATCTGGGCTGAGGGAGATGGGATTAGGGTCTAGAGAGACTGGAGAATGGTGGGGGAGAGGGAGAGTGTAGAATAGTGAGGTCAGGGGTGTCAGTAGAAATGGAAACTGAGAAATGGGAGTTTGGGTGAAGCAAGAGAGACTGAGAAATGTGGAATGGAGAAAGTGAAAGACTGAGGCATGGATGCTTGGAGAATGGGGGCTTGGGGAAGAGGTGTACAGGAATAGGGGCTCAGGAGAGAGAGGCTATTGACTGGGGACTCAGAAGAGGACTGCCAAATAGAGGAATCAGATAAACAAAAACTGGGAAATGGGAGCTTGGGAGAGAGAAACTAGAAATTGGGGAGATGGTAGGGAGCAAAGTAGATTAGAATGGGGACTTGGGAAATTGAGGAATAGGAGTTTGGGAATGTTGGTTCAAGGGGAGATAGGAAAACTGGGGAATGGGAGTTTGCATTGAGGATGACGAGGGAATGGGCCGTGGAGAGAATGAGGAACTTGAGAATGGAAGGTATGAGGAATCAAGAGTGGAAATAGGATTGCTGGAGACATGCTGGGGAGTATTGGGTGCTGGAGGGGAAGAGATGGACCTCAAGAGGAGGGCAGAGGGGAGGTCAGGACTTCAGGGGAGGGATGCGGGGAGCCAATGGTTGGGGGGAGGGGATGGGGACATAGGTTGTTAAGGAGCATGCCTTGTGTGGACTTGGGGCTCAACAATGGAATGGGAAATGGGCATATTGGGGAAGGATCAGAGATTAGATGGTTGAAAGGAGAGGGCAGAGAAGGGGCCTCAAAGGGAGGGCAAAAGGGTTGGGGGCTAAAGAGGATGCAGGGGTGGGGGGAAACTGGGGGCTTGGTGAAAGAGGATACAGGATAATGGGATGTCAGTTGAGATGGAAAATTGGGAAATCTGGGGAATGGAGACTTGGTTAGGCTGGCGCCTGGTAATTGAGGCAAAGGAATGGGAACTGGAAAGAGATTAGGAAATAGAATAGCGAGGAAGGACAGAAACTGGGGAATGAGGTTGGGAGTGAATCTGGGGAATGGGTGTTTGAGAAGAAAGAGAGAGAAAGAAACTCGGGAGCTATTGGGAATGGTAGAATTATAGATTTGGTTCAGGGTGGAGTGAGAGAAATTGAGAATTGAGGAACATTTGGAAATCTTCCTTTTAGAGTGGAAAATTACAAATGTAACTCCATTATTTAAGAAATGAGGGAGAAACTAGAAAAATATAGACTTGTTGATCTTACATATGTAGTGGGGAAGCTATTGGAATTTGAGGACAAAACATCTGATCATGTGAACAAATTTAAGCTAATTAGAGAGAGATACATCATGGATTTGTAAAGAGCAGATCATGTAAAACTGCGATAGATGGATTTCAACACAGCTAATTGCGAGGTCAGCCATTTTGCATAAGTTTGATTTTTTTAAGTATTGAAAAGCTAGGAACAGTAGAGGTATAGAGATTTATTGGTCCATGTACACAGGTCACTAAAATGTAGTGGTTAGGAACAAAAAGTAATCAAAAATGCCAATTGAATGTTCATCTTTAACTAAAGAGCTAGAATATAAAGGGAAGAAGTTTCTCTATAGCTATACAAAGTCCTGGTTAAACCATATCTGGAAGACTTCTTATCATTCTGGGTACCACACCAGAGCAAGGATATATGGACTTTGGAGGGAGTACAGTACAGATTCTCAAGGTATTATCAGGGTTAGATATTGAGGAGGGTTTGTATTCCCTGGAATATAGATGATTAAGGGGTGGTGTGATTTGATAGGGTGAAATCGATAGGGTGCATAGAGAATTTTTCCCACTGCTGCAGAAGTCACGGATAACAGGACATAACCTTAAAATCAGAAGTAGTGCACTAAGGAAAGAAGATGTGATACAGAAAGCGTCTCACAATTCTTCACAGAAAGTGTGGTGGGAGTGTGGAACTGTCTCCTGTAAAAAGCAATAGATTTTTGCTAGTCAAGGGTTCAAAGGCAAGTAGTTGCAGCTATGAAACAGGTCAGCCATGATCTCATTGAATGATGGAACAGACTTGAGAAGCTTAGTGGTCTCCTCTTGTTTTGATGTTGCTATGGGCGGGATGAGGGCAGAGAGAAGGCACTGTGCATCAGGGATTAGGACTCATGGCTGGGGGGAGGGCTGGGGGGCAAAGGAGAATGGGCTGTGGGTGAAAAACAACTTTTTCTGCAGAGCCTGAAGCAGCATTGAGAGAAGCAGCTGTTAAAGGTGTAAATGTAACCTGGGTGTTGTATGCTGTATGTTCAGTAAGGTCTCACAAAGAGATTGAGTCTTGTTTTATTGATAACACATAACTATGTACGTTTATAGAGGGTGTAGCCAAACTATGAGCTAACTCTATGCTTGCTTCTACACAGGTCTCTGTCCAGTCCACAACAGATTTTAGTCTCAGGTCATGTATCTCTTTATATCACATTGTGGGCAGTACTGTTTCCCAGTCCCACATTAACCCTTGGTATGCCAAATACCCTTATACTACACTGGAAACACTACTGTGAGTAAATAGTGAAAGATTGTTTCCACTGGTGGGCAAGTGGGGAACTAGGGATTAGGAACCAAGCATTCTTTCTGGAAGAGTTTAAGGGGAAAGATTCTTCAACTGAGGGCTATTAGACCGTTGGGTTCTTCATCACATGTGGTATTAAATTAGAGATCAAAACTTTATTTCAAAGAGAAGAGGATAAATATTTGAAGAAGAGGAATGTAAAAGAATCTAGAGGGAAGGAGGTTACAGGTAACAGCATTAGCACCGAGGTCTGAATAGCCTTCTTCCGTGAGTGACTGTACTGTTGCACGCTAAGCGGACAACTGCTCTAGCTGTTTTCAGATTTGCAGGTGAAGAAAACATTTTGAATTAAACATTAATATTATGTGCATCACAGGGGCTATATCTTGAAATTTTCTGAGTGAGATTTGCAATAGTCCACTGCATTCATCCATGATCTTGCTACTCCCTGACCTGACTATTCCAATCCTCACTTGTCTGACCTCCCATCCCCGCTTTCCATAAAGTTCATCCTGCTTGCACCACATCTAGTTCACTCATCACCCATGCTCAGTGACACACAGCAGCTCCCATTCTGCCAATGCCTCAATTTAAAATTTGCAAACTTGTGTTCAAATCTCTCCATGGCCTAGCTCGTCCCTCATTTTCTCTGTAACCAATTCTAGCCCCAAAAACCTCTGAGATCTTCAGGTTTCTCTGGCTCTGGCTTCTTGTACATTCCTAATTCCTGGCCACTTTCCTTCTACAATTGGCAGCCGTGCTTTCAGCTGTCCAGTTCCCAAAACCTCTATGCGCCTCGCTGGCCTCTTTAGGACCTTCCATAATACTTACTCTTTGACCAGGACCTTTAAATCGGTGTCAATTTTTACTTTATTACACTTCAGTTAAAAACCTTGAGATATTTCATACTTCAAAGGGTTTTTCTTTAATTTGTCCATGAGATGTAGCTGCCATTGGCAAGGCCAGAAATTGTCACCCATCCTTAATTGCCGTTTATCTACCTTCTTGACCCACTGCAGTCCATGTGGTGTAGGTACACCCACAGTGCTGTTAGAAAGGGAGTTCCAGGATTTTTCATCCAGCAACAGTGAAGGAATGATGATATATTTCCAAGTCAGGATGATAAGTGGCTTGGAGGGGAACTTCCTGCTGGTGTTCCCATGTGTTTGCTGCCCTTCTCCTTCTAGATGGTAGAGGCTCTGGGTGTGGAAGGTGTTGCCTAAGGAGCCTTGGTAGATGACACACACATGGACCACTGCACAGTAATGGTGGAGGGGGTGAAGGTTTAACATGCTGGATGGGGTGCTAATCAAGCAGGCTGCTTTGTCTTGGATGGTGTCAAGCCTTTTGAGTGTTATTGGAACTGCACTCATCCAGGCAAGTGGGGAGTACTCCTTCACACTCCTGATTGTGCCTTGTAGATGGTGAAGAGGGTTTGAGGGGTCAGAAGGTGAGTTACTTGCCTCAGAATTCCCAGTCTCTGATTTACTTTTGCAAACACATTATATATGTGGCTGGATTAGTCAAGATTTTGGTCAACGGTAGTGCCCAGGATGTTGATGGGTTCAGCAATGATGATACCATTGAAGATCTAGGGGAAATAGCTAGGTTCTCTCTTGTTGGAGGTAGACATTGGCTGGCACTTCTGTGGTCCAAAACTTATCAGCCCAAGCCTGAGATTTGTCCAGGTTAAGCTGCATGCAGGCAAAGACTGCTTTAGTATCTGAGGAGTATGAATTTTACTTTGCAATCATCAGTGAATATCCACACTTCTAACCTTATGATGGAGAGAAAGTTATTGATGAAACAGCTGAAGATGGTTGGGCCAAGGACACTACTCTGAGGAACTCCTGCAGTGATGTCCTGGAAGTGAGATGATTGACCTCCAACAACCACAACCATCTTCCTTTATGCTAGGCATGACACCATGGAGAGCTTTCCCCCGATTCCTATTCACTTCAATTAGGGCTCCTTGATACCAAACTCGGTCAAATATGGCCTTGATGTCAAGGAATTAAGTTATTTTGTTCATGTTTGGCTGTATTGAGGTTTGGAGCTCAGTGGCCCAGAAACCATACTGAGCAGAAGTGATCAGGTTATTGCTGAGTGAGTGCCACTTAATAGGATGGTCAATGACACCTTCCATCACTTTGTTGATGTTCGAGAGTAGACTGATGGGACAGTAATTGACCAGATTGGATTTGTCCTGCTTTTTGTGGACAGGACATACAGTTTGGCTGGGAGACAGCTAGCTCTGGCACAAGTCTTCAGTATTACAGCCAGGGTGTTGTCAGGGCCCATAGCCTCTGCAGTATCCAGTGCCTTCAGCCATTCCTCGCATGGAGTGACTCAAATTTGCTAAAGACTGGCATCCATCAGGAGGAAGCTGAGATGGATCATTTACACAGCACTTCTAGCTGAAGATGGTTGAAAATGCCTTGTCTTTTGCTCTGGTGTGCTGGGCTCCCCCATCATGGAGGATGGGGATATTTGTGCAACCTACTCCTCCAGTTAATTGTTTGATTATCCACCTCTATTCACAACTGGATGTGACAGAACTGCAGAACTTTGAGGACAGTTCCATTGGTTGCAAGGTCACTTGGCTCTGTCTGTAGCATGCTGCTTTCACTGTTTGGCATGCATGTAGTCCTGTATGGTAACTTCACCAGGTTGGCACCTCATTTTTAAGTATGCCTGGTTCTGCTTCTGTCATGCACTCCTACATTCCTCATTGAACAGGGTTGATCCCCTGGCTTCATCGTAATGGTAGAATGAGGGATATGCCAGGCCATGAGGTTGCAGATTGTGTTTGAGTACAGTACTGCTGTTGAAGGCCCAGAGCACTTCATAGATGCCAGTTTTGTGCTGCTAGATCTGTTCTGGATCTATCCCATTTAGCACAGTGGTAGGGCCACACGTCACAATGGATAGTATCTTCAGCATGAAGCCAGGACCTCACCTCTACAAGGACTTTGCAGCGGTCACTCCTGCCATTACTGCCTTGGACAGATGCATATGTGACAGATGAGGACAACATCAACTAAGTTTTTCCCTTATGTTGGTTCTCTGACCACCTGCCGCAGACCCAGTCTGTCAGATATGTCCTTCAGCACTTGGTCAGCTGTGGTGCTATTGATCCCCAGGTGATGGACATGAAGTCCCCATCCAGAACACATTCTGTGCCCTTGGTACCCTCAGTGCCTCTTCCAAGTGGTGTTCAATATGGAGGACTACTGAGGGAGCACGATATGTATTAATCTGCAGAAGGTTTCCTTGTCCATGTTTGACCTTTTCTGTAATGTTTTCATACAACTGAGTGGCTTGCTGGGCCATTTCAGAGGGCATTGAAGAGTCAAACCACTTTGCTGTGAGTCCAGAGTCACATACCTTGAAAAGGTGGTGGTGAGCTGCCTTCTTGAACCGATGCAGTCCATGTGGCGTAGCTGCACGCACAGTGGTGTCAGGGAGGGAGATTGTGTTGGCAAATGCTTTATTATTTGAAGTGATTTCTCCGTGAATGCCTGCGGGCAGTGGTGAACAGTGCAGGTGTTAGTCAGCCTGCTCGAATCAGCTGGCTCAACAATTCGTACATTCATTGCTGCTCCTATCGGGAACAGATCGGGCTACTGGCAGGAAAGCCCCGTGCTGCTGTGTTGGGCTGGGGCGGGGCGGGGATCATCTGCACATTTCTCCACCTTTCCTGGCAGCCTTCCGGACCCATTCTCACAGCTGCCTGCGGTGATGGGCTCTGATTTCTGCGGCTGTACTCTGATCCCGCGGCCATATTTCATACAGGCAGACAGATTGCAGTGAGCTGCTAGATAAGCCTGCGTGAATACAAGGAATTAGACACCAGAATAAAGAGATGGCATATTATAAATGTTATTGAACATCACGAAGAAAAGTAGTTTCCAAAATGTAACATTAAATTAGGCTACATTTTAAAATTATAACTGGTAATTTTCACTTCTGGTTAACATCTCAGCCTCGTAGTTAACACATTACCTCAATTTTAATTTATAGGAATGTAATCCATTATTTCTAGTAATTGGTTATATAAACCAGATAGCAGATAATTACGTTTTAAAAAATATTTTGGAATGTTGGCGACTGCTCCGTTAATGTTGGTCGCTCGGCTCCTGAGACACTCATTGCCCTTGCTGCGACACATGGAATGGGATTGGGAACCATGCCCAGTTGCTGTTTCCTAGTCTGGAAATGTGCTTGTGTTTGTGTAATGGGGGGAGGGATTAAAGGTAATGACACCGAATCTGTAAACTAGATTCCAGGCACAGGGTTAAAATAAACATTGCTGTTGTCAGTTACTGGCCTGAAATTGAACAGTTCCAATAAAGCAAGCGGTTAATAAGAGCAAAATACCTCGAACGCTGGAAATCTGAAATAAAAACAGAAAATGCTGGAAAAACTCAGCAGGTCTGGCAGCATCTGTCGAGAGAGAAACAGAGTTAACGTTTCGAGTCCAATATGAACCTTCAGGTTCAATGAACGAGTGCTCCCCCCGGCTCCGAATACCGATGTTCATCCGGAGGGCCGGCGCTAACACGATGGGCCGAATGGCTGCCTTCTTTGCTCCGCTCTGCGTTTCCGTGTGATCGACGGAGAAGATGTGAGGACGGGACCCTGGTCAGAAAGTGCCAGCTCTCCCTCATGTGCAAAGTGATCTGTTTCCTACGGAATCAGTTATTAAAATGTGTCCCCAGGGCTTCAACCCGGCTGGCAGGAAACACTTCGACAATGAGTTCGAGTCTTGCCCCGGTCTCACTGCGCCCTCTAACTTAAAATGTAACAACAACAATGCAATGTTTTTGTGGAGCTGGGCGGGGGGGCGGGGGGGCGGGGGGGGGGTGGGGGTGGGAAGCCTTCGCCCCTCCCCCACACAACCATGCCTCTAGTGTTTGCAGAAGAGCGGTGTACTAAGCAAATGGGCTAGCATTCGCTTTCTAGTTTGGCCATCGGCTGCTTTGACCTGACCCACGCTCCAGGACAATCCTAGGATATGAGCGCCATGCTGGATAGCCCAGTTTGAGTTAGGCATCGGTCTCCAAAGTCTCACTAGACATGATGGAGGCTTAAATTATGAAAACACGTTGCATAACCTGGTTTGTATGCCTTGAGTTAAGATGGATAACTAACTGATATGTTTTAAATGACAAACGGGTCTGATAGATACAGATTAAACTATTGTCTCTGGATCCAGAACAAGGGGACACGATATTAAAATTAGAGCTAATCATTCAGGAGGTGAACCAGGAGGTAATTCATCAGACTGCAGTGATAAAAAGCTAGAACTTTCACTCCCAAAATGCGGTGGACGCAAAACTTGAGATGAGATAGGTTTGAACTTTGAACTTTTGTGAGACAAGAGCGTCAAGGGTTATGGATCAAGGGTTGATGAGTGGGGTTTATGTACAGATCAGTTGTGATTAGAATACATTGGCCACCTCCTCTTCCTATGGGGAATTGGTGACATTGTTTTTGAAATTATATCAATATATAAAGTGATTGAATTAGATATAATTTAACATTAGGGGCATTCAGCCAGAATACCTTTGGCCTCAACCACATGCTGGTTACAACAGCAGGGGTGACAGAGTCATTTGGGACCTCAGGGAGTGGTTGTCCCTACCTTTTGCGCATTGGCCCAGGAGGGTAAGCTAAGGGTCCCATGCTCAGGGTTCAGAGCCACAGCCAATAGAGGAACCAGTGAGTCAATGGCAGAACAGCTAGAACCAAGGGGCAACCTCTGCTTACAGGAGGAGGATTCTTAAGGAAGAGGACTTGTCTTTCCTTTAAGCACACATGAAGAAGTTAATAGGAAACCACCATCTACAAAGCACAAGTCAGGAGTGTGATGGAATACTCCCCACTTGCTTGGATGAGTGCAGCTTCAAAAACACTCAAGAAACTTGACCATCCAGGATGAAGCAGCCCATTTGATTGGCACCCCATCCACAAACATTCACTCCCTCCACCATCAACGCACAATAGCAGCAGTGTGTGCCATCTACAAGATGCATTGCAGGAATTCACCAAGGCTCCTTAGATAGCACTTTCCAAACCCACACTTCACAACCATCTAGAAGGACAGGGGCAGCAGATAAATGGGAAAACCACTACTTGGAAGTTCCTCTCCAAGCCACTCACCATCCTGACTTGGAAATATATTGGCCGTTCCCTCATTGTCACTGGGTCAAAATCTTAGAATTCCCTCCCTAACAGCACTGTTGGTGTACCTACACCACATGGACTGCAGCAATTCAAGAAGGTGGCTTACCACCACCCTTTCAAGGGCAATTAGGGATGGGCAATAAATGCAGGCCCAGCCAGCAAAGCGGACATCCTGTAACTGAATATTTTCCATAGTCATATTACTCATTGAAATTTAAAATGGAAAGCTGTTAAAGCAACTGAAGGCTAAGTGCAAGGCCGGGAAGTGTGAGGAGATGAGAAGTGGGCCTGCGTTTAGGCAGATCATTACTACAAAGAGGCACATTGTTTGTGATATGCTGATCCCAAACTGTAGGTATCATATTTCAATCCTTCATCTGCTCTTTAATCTCTAAGTGAATCAAGAAAAGGCTTAAGGAACGTCCAAGTTGACTGGGCTTCAGAAATTAGCACTGAACCCCTTCAGTAAACAAAATGGCAACTCTACAACACAAACCTTATTGCCGTAATTCGGATTCGAGCCGAGGTTGTTGCGGCAACAACGCAAAGTACTAACCATTATAAGATCACGGCGTGCTATTGTGGGTTCCATTATAAGAATTACTTTTTTCACGTACTGTGCGTGTGAATCGAAAGCCAAATAGATTTGAGATCCTCTGATTAAAGCATGGCCAAATGGTAACAAACAGCTCAGTAGGCAGAGGTACAAGCCTGGCTGATTAGAGCGAGGAACAGACGGATGAAGCTGTGGCTTTGCATACGCTCGACCGGAGACAGGATGCTTATATCTCTTGTGGCTTCGCGTTTCCCGAGTATATGTTAGTTGGGTTAAGTTCCTTTCGGCTTGAATGAGTGTACTAAATTACGATTTAAATTCTCAGGTTGTTTTTGCAACTAACGAGCTCCTTTGCTATAATAACAAAATAAAAATAGAAAATGCTGGGAAAGCTCAGCAGGTCTGACAGCATGTGTGGAGAGAGAAACAGAGTTAACATTTCGAGTCGAGCTCCTTTGCTTCACGCATCCATCTTGTTCTCTTTTTTCCAATGAATATGAGCTGTCAGCCCGAGAGAGCAAGGAAACAGTTAGGACCTGCTTCAGACCCTTTGATCCGATCTGTACTGTCACACCCCACCCGGCCTTCAATGTGTGCGGCTGTGTGCTGAATTTGTTCTCCACACCACCGCCCCCACCCCCCCGCCTTTGATGTATATATCCAATTCCCAATTGAAAGTTATTGCTGAGTCTGCTTCCATCGCCCCTTCAATGTATTCGAGATCTCAACATTATCAAGAGCTAAGAGTTTAGTCTTACTGAAGTTAAAATGTCACATTTTGCACAACAGATTTGTTCAGGGTGAAGAGAAGTGGGTGTTGTAGGCACGTGACAAGCTTTCAAATCGCGAGCGGTGGTAATTCTGAATCATGGATGGTGGGTTTAAAGTCCTACCCCAGACTGATATCCTTTCGTAGTTCTGGAGGAGCCTTGCCACGTGTCGAATTTCTGCGAGACATTAAACCGAGGCCTAGCTTTCCTTCTTGTTAAAGATTCCAGAGCACTATTTGTAAGTCGAACAGGTCAACTTTTATCCCTCAAGCAACACTTAAAAAGCAGGTTATCTGGTCATTTATAGCAGCGACTGCATTTTCTAACCGGCTGTTAAGAGCTTTAGGACTTCCTGGGATAGTGACAGGCGCTATAGAAATTCAAGTCTTTTTTCCCTCTCCCAACTGAATACAGACTTAAAACATAATCCATTTCACAAATGTCAGCTGGGCGTCTTCGAACGCTTCGCAATTATAAGCACTGAATTTGGAGTCTGTACAGCTGCCACAGGAAAGGCTGCGGTTTGCAAGAGCACTCGGAGGCTGTCATGTGAGCTGGCTGGACCAAATTACTGAGCGGAATGTGACCCTTTGAACTGGTAAATGTTCATGTGGGCAAGTGTCGGGGGGAGTTTCATTTAATAAGCATCAGCTACGTGGGCTCAGAAATTTTTCTGCTGGTTGCTCTGGGTTAATTTGACGTGCTCATTGTAATTCAATTTTAGTTCAGCTCTTCACTTTGAAGTTTATATGCACAATTCAGAATAGTTGTGATCTGGACTTGCACTGCCACTAAAGGGTGGTGGAAGCAGACAACTTTCAAAAGGGAACTGGATAAGTCATTACAAATGAAGCACTTGGTTTGCTAGGCGAGTGGGAATAATTGGGTTGCTTTTTCAGAGAGCAGGTACAGGCAAATGGGCCGAATGGCCTCTTTCTGTACAGTCATTTTATGATAGAGCAAAGTGTCTTAAGTTTTACTGGACTGTCATTTGAAGCAATGGGAACATTTAATCCACAGGAGTTGAGCTACAGATCAGCTAGGATCTAATTGAATGACGGAATGGGTTGGAGGGGCTGAATGCCCTGTTCCTCAGACAGGCAAGAAACATGTTAGCACAGAGATCGAAGGTCTGCTAGAATGGGAAATGTAGGGAACCACGGTCATTCCCCGGCAAATAACACGTCATCTGGGGTTGCCAACCCTCCAGGATTGGCCTGGAGTCTCCAGGAATTGAAGATTAATCTCCAGGACACTGCCATGTGAAACCCTGGAGAAAAATCATCAGGAGGTTAAAAAATATTGCTTTGTTTTTAATTTCCTTTGAACATTTCTCTTTACCAGACTTTTAAAAATTGAAAATGGGAAAAAAAGGCTGTTTGACTGACAGTCAAGCATCATCCAATTGGGTAATGAGTCTTTTTGCTTTCCAATTGGTGTAAGAAGGCAGAGCGTCACAAGGATGGATGTGTTGGCCGACTAATGGCTGGAGATGGGGATAGTCATTTGATGAAACCAGACTTTTAAAAATTGAAAATGGGAAAAAAAAGGCTGTTTGACTGACAGTCAAGCATCATCCAATTGGGTGATGAGTCTTTTTGCTTTCCAGTTGGTGTAAGAAGGCAGAGCGTCACAAGGATAGATGTTGGCCGACTAATGGCTGGAGATGGGGACAGTCATTTGATGAAACCTCCAGGGGTACATTTAATCGGAACAGGGCATTCAGCCCCTCCAACCCATTTCCGTCATTCAATTAGATCCTAGCTGATCTGTAGCTCAGCTCCTATTCATTAAATGTTCCCATCGGTTCAAATCGCAGTCCAGTAATACTTAAGACACATTGCTCTATCATAAAATGACTGTACAGAAAGAGGCCATTCAGCTCATTGTGCCTATACCTGTTCTCTGAAAGAGCAATCCAATTATTCCCACTTGCCTAGCAAACCAAATGTTTCATTTTTAATTCTTAATTTTGCTTTTGTACATTTAATCAGAGTTGGCAACTAGCGATGCAATATCCGGCATTCCAATTGGTGTAGTCCCTCTGCCTGTCTTAATCTAAGATCATTTTCAAACTGATAGAAGGATGGTTAAAAAGGGGACTCAGCTCCCACTATCCCGGAAGTTCATATTGGCCTGTGCTACTCAGTGAAGCAGAGATCACAGTCCCACAATCAGAAACCAAATTATTTAAAAGGATAAAAACAAAAAACTGCGGATGCTGAAAATCCAAAACAAAAACAGAATTACCTGGAAAAACTCAGCAGGTCTGGCAGCATCGAAGGGTCATGAGGACTCGAAACGTCAACTTTTTTCTTCTCCGCCGATGCTGACAGACCTGCTGAGTTATTTAAAAGGATGGTTCTTTGCAATTTTAAAAAAAACAAAGCCTTTTATTGAATAAAAACTAAAAAATGCTGGAAATACCCAGCAGGTCAGGTCGAGCGAGAAACAGAGTTAACATTTCAGCTTGATTACCTTTCATCCGAACTGAACAAAGATAGGAATGTAAGAGTTTCAAAACCGGGTGGGGGGTGGGGACTGAATGAACACAAGGGAAGGTCTGTGATAGAGTGGAGGCCAGGGAAGATTAAATAACACAAAAAAATTCATCATGCAACAGCCAAAGAGAATGGTAATGGGCACAGTAAAGGAACAAAGGTTGTGTTCAAATGGCTATATAAAAAATTATTGCAACATGAAAGGATAATGAAAGAAACAAGCTAGCAAAAAAACCAAAAAGGACACATAGAACAAGATGGAGGCAGAGGTTTTGATCTCAAGTTGTTCAACTCAGTGTTGAGTCCAGAAGGCCATAAAGGGCTGAGATAAAAGCTGAGGTGCTGTTCTTTGAGCTTGTGTTCAGCGTCATTGGAACACTGCAGCAGGCCAAGGACCGAAAGGTGAAGAATTAAAATGACAAGCAAATTGGAAGCTTGGGGTCATGCCTGTGGATTAAATGGAGGTGTTCTGCAAAGCGGTCAGCCAGTCTGCATTTGGTTTCCCCAATGTAGAGGTGACCACATTGTGAACAGCAAAGCCAAAATTTTAATGGATGCTTGGAACTACATATTTCTTTTGTAAAGAGAATTCCAGCCTTGACTGCTGAACATATGGTGATCAATGGTGGAGTGATTAAAATTGGAGATATTCAAGAGGCCATGTTGGAGGAGAGGTAGAAACTTGGGACTGTTGTTGGGCTGGAGGAGGTCAAGGAGGCTTTCGAAAATAAGGATGAGAATTTTAACCATGAGGCATTGCTTAACCTGGGAGCCAATATAGGTCAAGCGAGCAGAGGGATGATGGGTGAACGGACTTTGTGTGAGTTAAGATGTGGGCAGCAGAGATTCCGATGGACTAAAGTCAATGGAGGGTGCAAGACAGGAGACCAACCAAGGATGGATGGCACTTTCAGATGAGCTGAATGGTGAGGAGTTGGAAATGGGTCGTCTTGGTGATGGGGTGAATAATTCATCAGAACTCATCTCAGGGCCAAATATGACACCGAGGTTGTAAACAGTCTGGTTTAGCCTTGGGCAGTTGCCAGGGACAGGGTTGGAGTTAGTGGCTAGAGAATGCAGTTTGTGGAGGGAATGCAAGAACACATTGATTTTCCCAATATTTGGAGGACATTTCTGCTCACCCAGTACATTTATTTGTTAGGCAGTCTGATAATTTAGAGAGCGTGCAGAAGCTGAATGTAGAGCTGGGTGTCATCAGCATACATGTGGAATGTGACTGTACCACACAGAATTAACTATCTAATCATTATTGCTATGTTTCCTGTTGATGAGAACTTATTTTACATCTCATTTCTGAATGATATTTGACATTGATTTGTTTATGTCATTCTGAGTGATGCTCACCTACAAGAACATCTCATTGTTTCCACAAGCAACACAATTATAATATTTCTATTGAGCTAATGAACAAGCAATGAAGAGCAAGACTACAGTACTACCTTGGGACATCAGCGGTCAGCAATCAAGTTTGAAATGTTATTTAGCAATGATTTATTAAAATCTAATATCAATCTACATTGGCCTCAATGACTCTCATTCAGCCTAAGTTGAGCTGAGGCAGGGCAATCAATGCAACTGAGGAGGAAGTGGGCAGTCTTGGTGATGGTGCCAACTTGTGGTCAGAAGTTAGTCCAAGGGTCAAATATGACAACAAAATTGCAAACAATCTGGTTCATCCTTGGCAGTTGCTAGAGAGAGGGATGGAATCGAGGATTAGAGAACAGAGTTTAAACTGTGGGCCAAATAGCCTAATTTCGTGCTGTACGTTCTATAGACTTCCGTGTAAATCTCCTGCCCTCTTCATATCTCAGTTTCCTGGAAGACCCTAAGGAGTGCGGGCATATTGAGGGTATTTTGTTACTTTTCACAGAAAGCCAGTTTGGGACGCGAATTGCCAGGAAATTGCACCGATATTGGTGCAAAAACAGGAAACTGCCCGGCTCAGGAAATGGTACAAGACGATCCAAACCTGCTGATTGAACAGAGAGTAATGCCGGATAGAGCGTTGCTGAGCTCTCAAAGTGGGGCGACAGCTGGGCTGTTAATTTGAGGTTGCGGGAACTGATTTGGGGCAATGGGTTGGCATGCTCTTAACGTGTGGCATGAAATCCTCATTTTAAAATTGTCTGGAGTTGGTATATCCGTCATCCTGATTTTGGGAAATGGACATTGGTGGATATTCCATGATATTCACCCTAAATCGTTGCCTTAAAGTAACTGTGAAATGTTTTCCAATCCTGGTATATTTCGCTTTTTAAACAAAAAACAGAAAATGCTGGAAAAACTCAGCAGGTCTGGCAGCATCTGTGCAGAGAGAAACAGAATTAATGCTTCGAGTCCATGTGATCCTTCTTCAGAGCCTTCGCTTCTTGCCCGTTTTTGATCATTGATGACATTGGACTCTGGATGTCTCTAGGCGGTCCCGGGAACATAACAACGTAAACATGAGATCTAATCAGACTAAGAGAAATTTATCAAGCTAAATCACAATATCATCTATGTCAATCAGGCACTCCATTCCCTACAGTGCCCACCGGTCGCTGAAGACCCGGGGGTACAGGTGGGCACGGGATATTTCTCTTCCAGTGAGCACCAACAAGACTGGATGGAAGACAAGCAGACTGAGCGGCCCTTGCCGTGGGTCACTTTCATCTTGGAGATGGGAACCACTGGTGTTGTCAAGGCCAGCAGCTGGCCCACGAGGAGTTCCTCCAACCTGCCCGCCTCTCCCGGTACCGGGTTTCCAAAGGTCCTTTTCTGTGGACCTTTCCCTCCGTTCGCCAACATCGGTCAATTCTGAATCCCATCTTCCTAAATGTCAGCCAATTCCCTGTGCCTGTGGATGGTGTGGTCGATAAATCTGTCTAAAGGTCCACACGCCCGATCACAGAACAGTTAGTGGCGGACAATCCGCTTCTCAAAGCCCATTAACTATTCTCTAGAGGTGTGACTCACCTGTTAAAATCGTCTATAGTGCGGATCATTCAACACGCATTGCAACAACGCTCTATTGACAGGGCAGCCTTAGCGAGTCCTCGCTCAGAAATGCCAAAGGAAGCGATAGATTGGAGATAGAATGGGAGTCGGGGTGAGGCAAGGGAGCATCGGGGGATGCGGTTCAGCGGCAATGTAGTGAGATCACCCTCCCGATATATAGAGAAAGGGCCGGTCTCCATCTATCTGACAACCTGATGGGTGGGGAATTGCCTAAGAATTGATTGCCTCTTGCACGGTCATCAGAGTTTGGTCACACGAATAGGAGGAGGCCATTCAGCCCCTCGAGCCTGTTCCGCTATCAATTGGATCATGGTCCAGGAATGCAGGAGTCTCCTGCTGCCCGAATTCCCACCAGGTGGCGGAGCTGGGGTGGGAATGGCACTGCAGCCTGTTGTGTGTTTTGACAAGATGAGACAGCCCCCGAGGGCCCCCTTGGCACAGAGTCACTGTTCACCGTTGCTTCCAGAAATCACCCTGTAGATGATATGAATGCAGAATGCCAGCATAGAGAGAGCTGACTGTACAAGATCTTCATGTCTGTCTACAAGAAAAATGACACATAAAATCTACGGAATAGTCTATCCGGCTATTTATAGTCCATGTGATCTATCTATTCGCAAACCTCTACCTACCTTGTTCTCAGTTTCCTTCTCCCCGTTTACTCATTAAGCCTCCCCTTAAATGCAGCATTGCTTCTTCAGCCACTACATTTGGCAGCAAACTCCCCATTCTCACCAATTACTGTGAATGGAAATATAAACATCTAAAGTAAAATGTTTAAGAGATAAATTTAGTTCCTCACACTGGAAGAAAGTGGGAAATGATGTTTCACGGGGAACTATGTATTCGCCATTTACACACACGATTTGGGCTTGGATGTATACTTTCAAAATTTGCAGATGACAGTTAAATGTGACGAATATAAGAAGATTTTGATAATCTTGCAGAATGGGCATATAAACGGCCAATAAATTCCAAAATTAATCAGCGCGAGGTGGAACAATTTGATTGAATAAGGCGGCCACATAATGCTTGGAAAATGAGGCATCGAATTCATCTCCGTTGGCGGTGTGAAACGGGCGGGATCGGGTAGACCACCTGTTCTACAGTCAATAGAATTCAATATCGGGCACTGCGTAGAATGGGCGGCTGAACCAATAACACCCGTTCTACGGCAGTCTCCCTAAGAACCTAAAAGCAGTAAAGGACACTCAGAGTGCACATTTAAAAATCATTGAAATCAGCAACACAGGTTAACATGGTAATAAAAATGCAAACAAAATCCTGGGGTTCACTTCCAGAGGATTTGAATTCAAAAAGCAGAGAATTTATGGAAATCGTATTTTAAACGTGGGTTTGACCACACTTTACCCAAAGAGTGATATGACTGTGGAACTTGCTACCACATTGAAGTTAAGGCGAATAGCATCGATGTCTTTAAAAAAAAAGCCAACTAAGTTTATGAGGGAGACAGGAATAGATGGTTATGCTAATAGATGAAATGGAATGGCTCATGTACAGACCAGTTGGACCAACTGGCCTGTTAAATCTGATGTACGCTTATCATTTTTTTTCTGAAAGGTCGTCCTCTCCAAGCTTTCTCCTAACGCCCCTTCCCTCTTTTGGAGGCTCACACGGGTAGAAATAGATGGACAAGAGTTTGAAGTCAAGGTGGGCCTGAGTGGCCCACACCAGGATTTGGACGTGAGAAGACTAGACATGGAGAAGATGGTCTAGAACTAGCCAGGTTAAGAATAGATGGTCAGACGTTGGCTGGGCCAGAATTAGATGGTGAGGCCAGGGATAGAGGTACTGGGTCAGCCAGGCCATGTGCAAATACATAAAAGCTGACGGGTAGATGGACAGGAGCCGACTGGATCAGGAGGGAATGGACAGGAGCTGGCAGGCCAGGAATAAATGCACAGGCACTGGCTGTGAGAAGAGTACATGGACAAAAGCCAGGAGTAGATGGCCAGGCTCAACTGCCCATGGATAGAGCGGCAAGACCTGGATGGGTCAGATGCCCCTTTCCGGATGGAACCAATTCTTTATGTTAAAATCACTAAACAGTCTATAGAATCCATCTATCGTATACGAGCCAACTACAACAACTAAAACTTGCATTCATGTAACTCCTGACATAAAATGTCCCATGGTGGTTCCCAAGAGCCTATCGGACAACATTTGATACCAAGTCACATAAAGAGGTATCAAAGTAGATGATCAAAAGCTTGGCCAAAGAGATGGGTCTTAAGCAAGGTCTTGTGGAGGAAAGAGCGGTAGAGATGGTGAAGTTTGGGGAGGGATTTCCGAGTGTAGAGTCTAGGCAGCTGAAGACACGGCCGCCAATAGTGGAGCGAATGATAAGGGGAATCTAAAAAGAAATGGAGAAAGGCAGGTTTCTCAGACTGTTGTAAAGCTGCAGGAGGTTTCAGAGATTGGTGGGAACGAGGTTACAGAGGGTGTTGAACACGAGGTTGAGGATGTAAAACAATGGCGAATGGGACAGCAAAGTTTTAGACAAGCTCCTGTTTATGGAGTGTGGAGACTGATGAGGAGAGCATTGCAATTGTTCACGAATGCCTGGGTGAGGGTTCAGCAACAGATAAGCTGATGTAGGGATGAAGATGGGGATATTACACAGGTGGTTGGAGAGGATATGGGATCAGTTTAGGGTCAAATAGGACACTGATGTTGTAAGAAGTTTAGTTCAGTTTTAGACCCTGGTCAACGGCTCAGAACAGAGAAGGTTAAGCAGAGAGTTGATCGAGGAGCTCAGACTCCTCAAGGATTTTGATATAATCAATTAGAGCCGGGTTAGTAATACAAGGACATCGATTTTTTAAAACAAAGGGTTGGGAGGTTGAGGAATACACTACCGGACATAATAAATGAAACAGAGACCAAGTCGACATTTAAGAACACGGTAGAAAGGTAGTAGAATAAAAAAAAATGTGATTTGGCCCATGGCAGAATCAGGTGCATGGGATTAAAGCTACTGTCCATGCGCAGAATAATACCAACCAAGCGGCTTTTTCGTGTTGTGATTTCTGTGATCTCCTGAAGCCAGCTGGAGCTCTGTAAATTTGACAAATCATAGTCAGATATAGAATGGAAATAAAAAATAGCGGCATGTATTAGGTCAGATAAAGAGTTAGCCAGACAACAAGTAATGGGATGTAACGTCCAAAGGGTCTCTATGAGTGTATACCACGCTACCCATGAACTGGATGGAAATTAGAGGCGCCTGGGGTCACTTGACAATGGACGAAGAGCTAAAAGAATGATCATTTTCAAAATCCGGATAGTTCTGTTGAACTGTTAAAGGCGAACAATGGCCGAGTTGTCTTGTCTGAGGCGCATGAACAAGTCAGCAGGGTTCATGTCTAAGGAGCTCTGGTTGAAGCAAGTACTGTGGTTAGAATGGACTGGGTTCCAGGTCAGGCGAGGGACAGGTGAATGGTATGGAGGTTGGGGAAACAGGATCGGAGCTTTGACTGAGGTGGGGGAGGTCTACGGTGGTAGTAGAGGTGTGCCATACGGTGAAATGGACGTTACCCACTTGGCAAGTTGAAGGCAGGAGAAACAGATGCGGGTACAAACTGGAATTGATGTCTTGAAGCATCTTCACTGAGAAGGATGAATCGCAGGAACGGATTCCAACGTAGCCCGGGATTATACTGTCTGATTCCTTCGGTAATTGTCTCCGATCTTTCAGTAAATTCCTGCGCCCATTCTCGCTTTAACCAATCCTTCAAGCAGTTTACTCTGCCACATGTACATTCAGCGCCATGTATTGCGTTATTATTGGCCCCATGCTTAGAAACTAAAGACGGTTATGTCAACCAGACAGCAAATAATCTTTCTCAAATTTTTATTTTAAACATACAGAGGTGTAGGCCATTCGGCCCATCGAGCCTGCTCCGCCATTTAATAAAATCATGGCTGATCTGAAAGTAACCTCAAATCTACATTCTGCCTACCCCCTATAACCTTTCATCCCCTTGCTTATCAATAATCTATCCACCTCTGCCTTAAAATATTCAAAGACTCTGCTTTCACCAGCTTTTCAGGAAAGTGAAAGACTCACAACCCTCTGAGTGAAAAAAGTGCCTCATCTCTGTTTTAAATGGGTGACCCCTTATTTTTAAACAGTGACCCCGAGTTCTAGATTCTCCCACAAGAGGAAACATCCTCTCCACATCCACCCTGTGAAAACCCTTCAGGATCTTATATGTTTCAATCAAGTCACCTCTTACTCTTCTAAACTCCTGCAGATACAAGCCTAGTTTGTTTAATCTTTCCTCATAAGACAACCCACCCATTCCAGGTATTAGTCTAGTAAACCTTCTCTGAACTGTTTCCAACGCCCTTACATCTTTCTTTAAATAAGGTGACCAATACTGTACACAATACTCCAGATGGAGTCTCACTATTGCTCTGTACAACTGAAGTATAACCTCACTTCACAATAAATGATAACATTCTATTAGCTTTCCTAATTATCTGCATACTAGTCTTTTGTGATTCCTGCAGTAAGATACCCAGATCCCTCTGAATCTCAGAGCTCTGCAATCTCTCACCATTTAGATAATAAGCTTGTTTTATTCTTCCTGCCAAAATGGACAATTTCACATTTCCCACATTATACACCATTTGCCAGATTTTTGCCCACTTGCTTAACCTATCTATAACCTTTTGTAGCCTCCTTATGTCCTGTTCACAATTTACTTTCCTACCTATCTTTGTGTCATCAGCAAATTTGGCAACCATCTCATCCATCCCCTCATCCAAATCATTTATATAAACTGTAAATGGTTGAGGTCCCAGCACTGATCTCTGTGGCACACCACTCATTACATCTTGGCAACCTGAAAAGGACCCATTTACGCCTACTCTCTGTTTCCTGTTAGCCAGCCAATCTTTTCTCCATGCCAATAAGCTACCCCCTACACCATCAGCATTTATTTTCAGCAATAACCTTTGATATGGCACTTTATAAAATGCCGTCGGGAAATCTAGGTACAGTACATCCACCAATTCCCCTTTATCCACAGCACATGTTACTTCCTCATAGAACTCCAATAAGTTAGTTAAACATGATTTCCCTTTCACAAAACCGTGTTGACCCTGCCTGATGACCCTGAACTTAACCAAGTGCCTTGCTATAGCTTCTTTAACAATCGCTTTTAGCATGAGGGATGTTAAGCACACTAGTCTGTAGTTTCCCACTTTCTGTCTCCCTCCTTTTTTGAATAACGAAGTTACATTTGTTACATTTGTTACATTTGCTACCTTCCAATCTAATGGGACCTCCCCCGAATCTATTGATTGTTTGTGATATAACAAGCCTGATATAACAAGCTATCCGGGCTCATTCACCCAGATAAGCGACATTAAAGGCTGGGAATACTTCAATACATTGTATACCACAGGAAGAGTTGGGTTATTTTCAACAAAGATCTGACCTGTCCTGGTTAGGAATATATGTAAGGCATGTTCCTTCCCGTTGAACACAGTTCACACTCAATCACTCCATCCGTGATTGCCGAATGTTCTAGATGCCGGATTTTGAGGAATGGACACGGGCTGTCAGTACATCAACTACACTGTCCTCAGTGCCAAAAACTTTGGGAAGCTGAATCATTTCACAGGGACATAGGGGCATACCATGCTTTCAATACAGGCCACAACTCTTGGTCTTGCACAGACTATCTCTGCAGTTGTACATGCATGTACAGTTGTATGTATCCACACGCACTGTAGGTTCAGCTGGATGTGGCTACATATGTGCGATGTTCTGAACGTTAATTCCGTCTCTCTCTCTATTGATGTTGCCTGACTTGCTGTGTAATTCCAACATTTCCGTTGTTATTTCAGATTTCCAGCATCTGCGGTATGTCGCTTTCGTGTGATGAGCAAAGGTTCTACAACCCCGTGGTGAAGCGAAAGCCAGCGAGAGGAGTGCATGGATTAGGTAGGGCTGAAGCTACTCACAGAGGGAGGGTGGGAAAGCTATGGGGACCTCTGTAATTACAGACATGATTTTAAAGCTTCCAGTAGCTGGGCTTTCAGCTCTGGTTAAGGAGAGCGTATGAGAGGCAGTGCTTGAAAATACTGAGGTTTGTGTGGACTGGAGTTCAGGAGATCGCCGGGCGACAGTAACGGTATGGATCACAGATGAAAGCTCCAGCGGTGGTGGGAATGAGGAGGGGAGGAAGTGAGTAAGGTTATGTAGCTCAAAGGACTAACCGGGTTTGGGAGAGAGAAAGGGGGCGGTGCACGCAGCACTTGCTTGAGAAACAATTCTGGATGTCCGGGGTGGGGGGTTGGTGGAAATAGGAGCACTTGTTGCTCAAGAACCCGAATGAATGGAGTTTGGAGCTGAACTTGGGCCAAGCATGACATCGAAGATATAAAACCTCATGAAGTGGGCAGAAATTCAGAAAGGGGATTACATTCAGGGATAGGCAGCAATGGCTTGGATCTTGCCATTATTAAACTGACGGCTGCTGGGCCAGTGGGGGGATATGGTAACTCGATGGTTAAGATGTTGAGAATTCCCACAATGGGGTATTGAAAAAATCTGGAAGTTTGCAGGGCAGCACAATGGAAATACTGAAAATGAACGCCGTTTTCGGAGAGCGTGATAAAGGGACTAGGGCATTCATCTATCCTGCCCTTCCAATTGATCATAGCTAATTTCCATCTAGTCCCAATTTATCTAACCGTGGTTCTGCAATCTTTAACATCCTTACTCAACTAAAATGATCAATATTAGACCACATATCACAAGTTCGTAATTGAAAACAGGATTTTCAGGAGAGGTTAGGGCCAGCTTTGGTCTATCACTTCCCTTTCTGTGTTCTTTCTTGCTCCTTGTAATCTAACTCTTGAATCTCTAGGCAAAGTTTATTTTTAATGCATTTTGTTCATTTGTATAGGATTGTGGCCAAAATTCAAGCCATAGGCCAATATATAATTATATACTTTAGTTACGTAGCTAGATTGGAGACGTTAGGACTGTTCTCCTTGGAGGAGAGAAAATTGGTATTGAGAAATCATATTGGGTTCGAAACATTAACACTGTTCCTCTCTCCACAATGCTTCCAGACCTGCTGAGTTTTTCCAACATTTTCTGTTTTTATTTCAGGTTGAAAAGAGGTTTGAGAGAGATATTCGAAATCATGAGGGGTCTGAACAGAGTAGATCTGGAGAAACTGTTGAAATTAGTGGAAGGATTGAGAAACAGAGGGCACATATTTAAAAAGACGCGATGGCGACATGAGGT
Organism: Carcharodon carcharias; assembly: GCF_017639515.1. Taxonomy (NCBI): domain Eukaryota; kingdom Metazoa; phylum Chordata; class Chondrichthyes; order Lamniformes; family Lamnidae; genus Carcharodon; species Carcharodon carcharias. The sequence goes on from NC_054475.1 coordinate 65,216,644, forward strand.
AGAACTTTTTGACGCTGTCAATTGTTCGGATCAGGAATGCACTGCCTGACGGTATGGGGGAGGCAGGGTCAATCGAGGCTTTTATAAGAAGGAACTATTATTATCTGAAAAGGAAGAATGTGCAGGGCTGTGGGGAGAAGGTGGGGAATGATACTAGATGAATTGCTCCTTCAGAGGGCCATCATAGTCAGGACGGGCCAAATGGCTGCCTTCTGTGCTGTAACCATTTTGTGATTCAGTGCATAGAACTTGAAGCACTGAAACAGTTGGTCTGTGGAATGCTTTTACACCATGCCCTCAAACCTTATTTCCATCCTACTTTATCCAATCCTCTGAGCATATTCTTCCGTTCCGCTCTCCCTCATGTACTTACCAAGGCTCCCGTAAAAGACCTCAACACTATTCACCTCAACTACTCCATGCGGCAGCATATCCACATTCTAACTACTCCCTGGGGAAATAAGTTTCTCCTGAATTCCTTGTTGGATTAGCTGGCGATAATTTTATACACGCATGACTCAGTTTTGGACTCCATACACGGGATACATCCATATCAAGCCCCTTCATAATCTTAAAAATTCTGTTCGGTCAGTCCTCAGCCTTCCTTTTACAAGACGAAAGCACACCAAGGTGAAGAGTCTTTCCCGATAGTTATAACCCTTCAGATCTGGTTTACCCTTGCAAATCTTGTTTGCACCTTCCTCTATATCCTTTCTGTACTGCGGAGACCAGAACTGTTGCAATCCTCCCAGTGCAAACATTATCTATACAACTGAACTATAACTTCTCTGCTGTTCAATTCCACCGCTCCACAAATTTGGTTAGGGAGAAACGACACTCCGAAAAACAAATGCCTTTAAGCAACGCGCTCCTTTGGACTGGAGTTTCCAACTGGCACGCTCATCATTGCGGAGCAGGAGTGGCCAAAGGTCGGGAACGAAGGAGGAGGACATTTGGAGACTGAAAAGGAGCGGTGCGTTCCCAAGGAGATACAATCTTACCTGGGAATGTCAGCCATTAACAGCGGACCCGGGGTCTGGGCGCGTGTAAAAATAATAAAATGCATGATTGGGCTGGAAGCAAATTGAGACAATGTAAATGTGCTGAGTGTACATGGGGGAGCATCAGATCACGTGTGTCTGTGACCTAAGGCTGGGCTTCTACCCAGAATGCGCAGAACATGCAGGAGGAACAATAGCGAGTGCAGCTTTACAGCTGCATTTCCAACACTCGCTGCAGCATCGCATGGGTAAGTAAAAAGATTGCAATAGATCCTCTTTTCATTCAGAGTTAGCCTCCTCTTGCTCCCGCCTTTTAAACTAGCTCCTTTACACAATCAGTATGTTGATATTTTTAACAACAAACAAAAGGTGTAATGTAGCCGTCAGATTACAAAGGCTGCTGGATTCGCTGGTTTTGTGTTTCGAACCTGCGAATTTGATGCTCCCTTCGCCAAGAATCCGGAGCTGCTTTAACTGAGGAATAAAGTGTCTCCCAAAGGGGACAGTACGAACTGGCACTTCCGTGGATTAGGCAACAGCGCACTCTGTTAACGCACTGTTGGAATTACTAGGCTGATGGAAGATTACTGCCTTACAAAACCGATCTCTTTTTCTCTCTCATTTCTATCCGTGCAGATGTTAACACATTTGCGACCTTATCTTCCAGTTTATTGTGCCTTTCTCTTGGGCATGCTCGCTGTATTCTACCTTGAGGTGTTGTGTATCAAGGCTTGTGGGGGTGGGTGGGGAGGCGGAGGTGGTTGGTGGTGGTGGCGTGGGCTTGCTGGGAAGGGCAGCAGGCTGGAGGAAGAACTCCACCCACTGTCCAGGGCTTGTTACTGCTGGAACCCAGGCCCCTGCTCTCTCCTGTCCCATCTCTACATTCACCCGCCTCCTCTAACCCTTGCTTGATGTTTACAAGACCAGGCACTTGCTCGGCTGCTTTGTATTCTGCCTTATAATTGCTCCACCATTGGTGGCCATACCTTCAGTTACCTAGACCACAAGCTCTGGAATTCCCTTCCTGAACCTCTCCGCCTCGCTTTCTTCCTTTAAGACAACCCTCTAAACCTACTTCTTCGACCACACTTTCGGTCATCTGTAATATGTGGCTGCGTGTCATAATTTGTTTTAAAAGCTTACGTGAAGCGCCGTTTTGAACGTTTAGTTACGTTAAAGGCGCCATATAGTTTTTCCAGGTATTTTTGTTTTTGTTTTGGATTTTCAGCATCCGCAGTTTTTTGCTTTTATATAGTTGTTGTTCTGTGGACCAAGCCTGTATCCCGATTCAACTTTGTTTATCCATCAGTGAACTCATTTCCCGCACTTTGTCCCCTCCCTATATGCCTAATGCTCTCCATGATAACAACCAAGTACTGCTTGTCTCTGCCACCGTATTATTGATTTCCAATTAAAATCCACTTTTCATTAACCCTGAGTCGCCCCTCATGCTACTCTGCTTAGTCTGCATTCAGTTTACTCCAGAAATGCCACCAACACCAGACAAAGGACACATCATTCCTAGGCTATTCCCATGCGCTGGATCCCTCATGTCCCTGACTCCACCTTGGGGATTGTACCCTGCCTCTCATTCATTCCTCAGGGGATGCCTCTGTCTTCCGCCCTTGACTTAACTCTATATTTACCGACCGAATTGCACGGCCTTGCGTTGAAGCACCTGAATTTCCTCCAGCGTAAAATTACCCCGAATTTTCCGGGACTTCCTTAATATTTTCACCGCACAGTATTTTTACTTTGAAAGGTACTGCACCCTACATATATTCCCTAAAATTGCCTTTTCCCCCTACATTTGTCTCATGTATTGCCCCTGCCTAGCATATTGAGTAGTGCTGCCTGTCCTAGGGGCGGAATTTTACACCAGCGGGATTTTAGGGTCTCGCCGAAGTCGATGGAGTTCAGAATGAATCGCTGCATTTTACGCAAGTTCCGGCATTGCCAGTCTCTTGCGTCTTGCTTGCGGCAGCGGACTGTGATTGACAGCTGTCAGAATCTGAGATAAAAACAAAAAAACTGCGGATGCTGGAAAACCAAAACAAAAGCAGAATTACCTGGAAAAAGTCAGCAGGTCTGGCAGCATCGGCGGAGAATCAAAGAGTTGACGTTTCGAGTCCTCATGACCCTTCGACAGAACTTGAGTTCGAGTCCAAGAAAGTTGAAATATAAGCTGCTTAAATTTCAACTCTTTCTTGGACTCGAACTCAAGTTCTGTCGAAGGGTCATGAGGACTTGAAACGTCAACTTTTTTCTTGTCCGTCGATGCTGCCAGACCTGCTGAGTTTTTCCAGGTAATTCTGTTTTTGTCAGAATCTGAGCCCGGATCCGACACTGATTGACAGGTGGGCTAGCCGAGAGTCGGGGCTGAACTGGCGCTTACGCTGTGATTGACAGAAGGCTTTTCGGGGCGGGGCCAGACTGACGTTGGACGCGGTGACTGACAGGTGGGCGTGTCGGGAGTGGGCTGGGAGAACACGTCAGGTGATTGACGGCGGGGCTGCCGGCTCTGGGCGCCTGCGTAGTGACGGACCCGGCTGTACAGTCGCTAAGCGGGTTAGGGAACACGGCGGGGCCGGAGAGGCCGTCATAGGTAATGGGCTTTTGTTGACTTGTCGTTCAGCTGGGGGTTCGCTTAGTGATCGGGCTCAGTGCTCCTTTCAGCTCGGTGATGTCACTGCGGCCTAACGGCCGGACCCCGCTGGAGGATGAGGGGCGGCTGGGCCTTGGCTCTACTTGTGGGGATGGCCGGCCGGAGCCAGCTGGGGGCAGGGGCGGTAGGGGGAGTGGGAGAGCAGGCTCGGTGCTCCAGGCCCTGTCCGCTGTGGGAGGGATGAGCACCGCCGCGGACAGGGTAAGCAGACACTGCCAAAGCGGGCCCGAGGCAAGTCCCCCCCCTCACCCCGCCACCCCCGCCACCGGGGAGCCTGATCTCCCCACACACCCCCGCCACCGGGGAGCCTGACACCCCCCACACACACCCCCGCCACCGGGGAGTCTGACCCCCACGCCCCGCCCCCCCCCCCCCCGCCACCAGGGAGTCTGACCCCCACGCCCCCCCCCCACCCCACTCACCACCGGGGAGCCTGACCCCCCCCACCCCCCGCCCCCCGTCGCCACCGGGGAGCCTGACACCCCCCCTCGCCACCGGGGTGCCTGACACCCCCCCCCCCTCGCCATCAGGGAGCCTGACACCCCCCCCCCCCTCCCCAACCTCACCACCGGGGAGCCTGACCCACTCCCCCATTGCCACCGAGGAGCCTGACCCTGCCCCCCGGGTGGCTGCCACCCCCCCACCTCCACTGCAACCAGCTAGTCCAACCCCTCACCTCCACCCCATCCCACCGGGAACTCGACCCCTCAAGCCCTGCCCCCGGGGAGCCTGAACGCTCCCAACGCACAGCCCCCTCCCACCCAGAGGAGCCCGACTAGTCCCACCACCCCAGAGGAGCCTGAACCATCAGCCTCCGGGGTCCCCTAATTTCCTGCTCACCTGGGGGTGCTTAACCACTTACCCACCCTCCCCCCTGCCCGGGTTGCCGTACCCCCTTGCCACTCTACCCCCGATCCCTTATTCTCTCCCCTCTCCCAGAGGTGCCCAACCCCTTACCCACCAACTACCCCCAGGTGTGCTGTCACTCCCCCCCCTTCATTTCCTGCCCCCACCAGGGGTGGCTAACTCCTCACTCACCCCTTCCCCCAGAGGTGCCTCCACCATGAGGGGTGCCCAACCCCACACCCACCCTCTAAACTGCAGGGTAACCTGAACCCCTCACGATCCCTGGGGGATCCTGACCAATCGCTGCATCTCAGTGGTCCCCTAATCTGCCCTCATTGCCCCCCGGGGAGGCTGCCCCTCCACCCCCCACCACCCCTCAGTGGAGCTCTCCCCATCAACAACACCCACAGGGGACCCTGGCCCCTCAGCCTTTCCCTCCCCCTCCCGCCCCAGGGGAGCCCGACATGTCACACCCCCTTCCCGCCCCCCTCTGCTCTGCCCCCTCCCCCCTGGATTAACCTGGTGTGCTTTGAGGCATGAGTGAATATAATATGCCTATACCAACTGAGGCTGAGGACCCATGTGAAATCTGCTTCTTGTTGCCTGCCTTATGGTTAGGTTAAAACAAGAGCATATATCTGGATGGTGAGTGATGGCAGGTTTTCAGATGGGACAATTTACAAGAAGTTTTTATACTTGCTCCTGTTCTAATCTGAATTGCTTGGATTTATTTAATTTTAAATTCAACACATCACACTCTTCCCCTCCCCACTCGCTAATAAAGGTGTTGATTAATTTGGGATACAAACCAATTAATATTCCCCTTTTTGTGCTTTCAGGACCTGGAGCCACTGTCAAGTACCCCATGTTCAGAGGACTGCTGCTGTTTCTACCCCTCAACATCAAGTGGTCTACAGCCAGTATTTGGGGCCATGTTGTGTTGAGTAGAGGGCCTGCCTGTCCAGTTTCTGCTCTGTGGAAAGCCCACTGCCAACAATCTTCAGCCACTTGCAAGCCTCTTCCCAGGTGGCTGGATCTGCAGGAGCTATGAACCAAAATCAGCTGGGTCCTCAACCCCAGACGGCACATACTCCCAGGCCCTCTGCCAGCAGCCTTGTCAGTGTTGGTGAACAAGTATACTCCTCTGTTGCCTCTCCTGCAAGCGGTTCGGCCGCTAGCCCTTTCCCCACCACTGGCTCGGGGATGGCACAAAGCGTGGCCAGTCCTGGGACCTACATCCAGATCCCCATCAATGCCGAGGTTCGCTGTGTCTCCACGTTTTCTTTGCCCATGGCAGTTCAACAGAAGATCTTTGGAGGAACTCGCAACCTGCCCAAGGGAGGTGATTGCAGCAAACCCACCACGGCCATCTACATTTGCCCAGTGAACCCTGTTAAGGTGACTGAGGCCAAGCGCCTCTTGCCTTTGGTGCCCAAACCATCGTCATTGATCCGTGGGGTTAGGGGTGTGACTGATCCGGTTCAGGAGACACCCGCTGCTTCACCAGTGGCCAAAGTGCCGAGCAAGGAGCCTTCTTCAGGCAGACAAGACACAAAAATGAACAGGGCAGGAAAGGAAGGTGCTACTATCCCAACACCAGTTTCTGTAAAATTTTGCAACAACCTGGCTTCTCAGGTGCTGAAGACGTTTGTGAAGCAGCAGGCAAAGGGAGTCAGCATGGATAGTTTAATGCAGGCTTACTCCAGCAGTCCAGTAGATACCAAGGTTGTGGGGAGTTCATTCAAAGAAAATGCGCTGCTTCTCTTCAATGGACAGCTATACTTCTTAGCCCAGAAAGGCATTGAGATTCCCACTGGTGCAGACAAAGGGAGGCTGTCTCGAAGGGAATCGGGACCATGTGAACCAAAGGTGGTTTTTGCTGAAGAAGAACGGGTGGACCAGAGGATTGAGACTAGTCAAAGTTCACTTAGCACTGCAAATGCAAAACAGGATGCTGATACACCTGAAATGAGCAATGAACCTGACACAAATGGGCAGGAACATGCTGTAAAGAGAAATGACTGTTTAAATAACCCTCAGGCGATGGATATGGGTGCCCATGAGACAAGCCTGCATCCGGCTGAGAATGGATTGAATCTAGTACAAGAGGTGAAAAGCTTTGAAAACAAATAACTAACATGCATGCGCCTACATAAATGGGCACCCATGGAACCATCAGCTATTGATCATTGAGCTTTTTGTTATCATGGGAGTTCATTATCATATTGGATAGTGCACTTGATTAGCAATCCCTAGTGTATGTAGTAAGAACCTTGGACAAACAACCATTTTTCACTTTGGATTGATGCACTCCAACTTAAATCAAAATGTGGGAGAGGGTGTTGACTTGGGTACAATTGTGTATAGTACTGGTCTCCTTATTTAAAGAATGCTGTAAATGTGTTAGAAGCAAGTTCAGAGAAGGTTTACTAGACTAATACCAGGAATGGATGGGTTGTCTTATGAGGAAAGGCTGGAGAGGTTAGGCTTGTATCCACTGGAATTTAGAAGAGTAAGAGATGACTTAATTGAAACCTTTAAGATCCTGAGGGGTCTTGACAGAGTGGATGTGGAGAGGACATTCCCTCTTGTGGGAGAATCTAGAACTAGGGGTTACTGTTTAAAAATAAGGGATCGCTCGTTTAAGACTGAGATGAGGAGAAATCTTTTTCTCTGAGGGTAGTGAGTTTTTGGAACTCTCTTCCTCAAAAGGTGGTGGAAGCAGTATCTTTGAGTATTTTTAAGGCAGAGCAAGATAGATTCTTGATTAACAAGGAGGTGAAAGGTTATCGAGGGTAGGCAGGAATGTAGTGTTGAGGTTACATTCAGATCAGCCATGACCTTGTTGAGTGGCAGAGCAGGCTCGAGGTGCTGAGTGGCCTACTCCTAATTTGTATGTTTGCATTGTTGGTACACAAGGTATCTCGAGCAGCATTAAATGAAAATTGGGTATTTTATGACTTGTAGTAAGATTTCAGCAATACCTTGTGTGTTTTAGCACCCTTGGTGCTCAGCAAGTGATTGACATAAAGGCAGGTTGAACCAGTGCTTCACTGCTATACTCCCACATCAGCTGTGAGGAGAATCATCACAATAGTGGTACCATTTTTAAAATGTTCCTTGCAGAAGATAGCGTTGCACATGAATGGACTTGGAGTGCCATCTGCTGGCAGTTTCAGACTGGGTTTGAAATAATCTAGATTTGAGCTGCTTTCTAAAGAGCCTGCCCTACCTGCTGAAAGGTTCAGAGATTGATCATGACACAGCAGTAGATCAGCTGATGTGACATAGGAACTGAGGTGATGGGGCTCACGATGCATTAGCATCAATTGGTTACTGACTTTACATTTCCACTATTGCAGAAGAGCCTCAAAGAAGCTTGACTTTTCCCTTCAGTACCAAACAGTACTTTTCCACAACAAATTTGTTTTGAATTTCCAGCATCCGCAGTTTTTTTGTTTTTAGTACTTTTCCACACCACATATTGGTTCAAAGTGCTTTTGCCATTCCATTGACATTTGTAGGCTGTGAATCAGGTGGTACAGTGTGTGAAGTGAGGCTCCTTTTCTTGATGGGGTTTTTGTGTGGTGCTAGAATGCAACCTTGACTCTAGATTTTGGCCACATTTGCAATTTAACCTGATATGTCAATGCATAAAAAATATTGGAAGAAATCCAGAATGAGAAGTGGCTGTTAGCTCATAAATGCCCATTGCTGTAATACTCTTAACTGTCCATACTTGTATCTGGTTGTGTGCTGAATATCCCTAACGTCTTTGACAGTTCCACATAGGAACAGGAGGAATCCATTCAGTCTCTGAAGCCTGTTGTGCCTTTCAATAAGATTATGGCTGATCTGCATCATTTATTGCTTTTCGTGGAAGAGACTTCTGCATTTTCACCTGTATTTCCTAACTTCTCTTCTGATTGACCTGGCTCTAATTTTAAGGTTATGCTTTCTTGTCCTGGACTCCCCCACCAGCAGAACAAGCTTATCTACTGGTCAATTCCTTTTAAAATCCCAGAAAGCTCAAAGAAATCACTGTAACCTATATTGAAGGGAACACAAGCCTAACTTTTGAATCTTTTAAATTATCCTGTGGAACCCTGCCAACATTCTAGTAATTTTGTGCTGTGCTGTATTCATTTCAAGGCCACTGCACCTCCTTTCTATGGTGTAGTGCCCAGAGCTATACCCAGTACTCTAGATGTGACTGAATGAGGGCTCGCATATCTTTAGCAAAACTTCCTTCCTTTTATTCTCTAGCCCTCTAAAGCTTAACATTCCATTCATCTTTTTGATTATTTTTGTACCAAACTACTACATTTTAGTGATCTGTGTACATTGATTCCTGCTTCTCTTTAGACTTCAACTGTGCCTGGTTTTCTACCTTTTTTTAACAAAAAACTCAATTTATCTTTCTTCTGGCCCCAAATAGATGATTTCATACATACCTGTGATTAAATTTATTTACCCACTCTTTATTAATGTCTTGCCACCAATTTGTGTCATTGGCAAACTTGGATATATGATTCTATTAGATTTGCTATTAATAAATATAATGAATAATTGAAGCCACAGTACTGATCCTTGTGGGATGCCACTAGTGATGTCACTTCTTTCCAGTTTGAGCACAAACCCATCATGTCTATTTTCTGTCTTCTGCCTAAGCAATCTTCTAAGCGAGTCAGTAATTTGCCTTTAATTTCATAAGTTTCGGATAGCAGTCTCTTATGTTGAAGCTTATTGAATGCTTTCTGGAAGTTTATAAATTACATTCAGAGACATTCCCTACCACTTTATTAGATTATTTTCCAATTGGAATGCAGACTGTACTCAACCAGCTCGTACTTACAAAACCCAGAACAAAACATCTATGCGATTGAGCAGCACTTGTTGAGTGCATTAATAACTACACCAACAACCAATTTAGGGTGATCAGTCGAGCTCCTAAAGTGGCTCATTTACGCTTGCTAAAAGCGACATACATTCATACGTGGGAACCCGTTCTCTGCAAACAAAAAGAATATGTTCGACCTTTGCACCTATTTTGAATTACTTGGGAGCTTGGGGATCCTAAGATTCCCCGTTGTCTTCTCCCCTTCTCCATGGCAATGACTCAGCCAATCAGAATCAACTTGCCACCGATCAGAATTTGTTTTTGAACAACTCCCATTCTAGTTTTCCTCAATAACTAGTTTTGACCAGTTTGCTCTCATCCACCTCTGCCAACACCTGTTGGATGTTAGCCATAACAAAGTATAGAATCTTAATAACCATGATAACTTTCTCCTTTTCCAACCAAGCATTGAATTTGATTATATTGTGATCACCTAATAATTGATGATAACCAAGTCTAGCTCATTGTTCCTTACTAAATCTAGCAAGGCCTACTTCTTGGTTGTGAATATACCTTTCTTGGATAACTGTCCAAGTTTGCCCATTTTTAGTAATTGATTTTTTTAATATCAATTTTAAATTGTTTTTTATAAGATTAATTAAACACTGTACCTGCACCCCCTGTACCTCAGAACTCTTGCGTACTCTCTTCCCGTCCTCATTGATACTATGGCCATTGCTCCTTTATAATTTGCCCCTGGAGGTTTCTATTTCTGAGTCCTCATCCTTTGATCTTCTATCCACTCATTTACTAGGTAGATAATTACGCAGAAGCAGAAAACCCCAGCCCCTGCTTCTCCACTCTTCATCCTCACCGTGCTGAAATGAAGTTTTGTGACACTGCCACCCCCCCACCCCACCCCCACTCTAATTCATTGTTTCTGAGAATCTCAAAGCTGTGGGACTCTTTATCTCCCCTTTAGTCATAATGTCAATGCATGTGTCTTCACTTACCCTAAGGCCTGAATTTCAAACCACCCCCCCACCACACAATCATTGTGAGGCCTCATTGGATTCCTGTGTTCCAGAGAATTTTTTCTACTATTTCTCCTATTGGTGGCCACTGTCCATCACTTTGCATGTGCCCTTAGAAACAGGCTCCCTTGCCATCTCTCTCTCTGCTTTCTTCAGACATTTCGCTTTGACCATGCTTTTGGCTTTTTCTGATCCGGATACTGTTCCTTCCTCTTCTTCCACCAAACTCTTTTCCACTCCCTGTCTCCCCACTTAAAGTATTCTGCAATAGTCAGCACCCTGTAAAGTTCATTGACATGTCTTTTAATAGAATGAGTGCTACACAAACATCAGTAGAGGCCAATTTCTTGTCATCTCTGATACCAAAGCTTGTAAAAGTGCATTTCTTATGCAGAAATGTTCTTTGTAGGCTTGGTCATCAAGATTGGGTCTGAACAGCATTCTGCATCTTAGAGTGGTGCTTTCCAATTGGAAAATAATCTAGTTGCACAAAGAGAAAATGTGGAAAATGTTAGTTTTGTCTTAAGGCCATAAGACGTAGGCCATTTGGCCCGTCAAGTCTGCTCTGCCATTCAATGAGATCATGGCTGATCTGATAATCTTCAACTCCACTTTCCTGCCTTTTCCCCATAACCCTTGATTCTCTTAATGATTAAAAATCTGTCTATCTCAGCCTTGAATATACTTAGCGACCCAGCCTCTACAGCCCTCTAAGGTAAAGAATTCCACAGTTTGACTACCCTTTGAGAGAAGAAATTCCTCCTCATCTCTGTTTTAAATGGATGACCCCTTACTCTGAGATTATGCCCTCTGGTCCTAGACTCTCCCACAAGGGGAAACAAGCTCTCAGCATCTACCCTGTCAAGCCCTCTAAGAATCTCTCATTCTTCTAAACTCCAATGAGTACAGGCCCAACTGACTCAGCCTCTCCCTATAAGAAAATCCCTCCATCCCCGGATCAACCTAGTGAACCTTCCCTGGACTGCCTCCAATGCCAGTATATCTTTCCTTAAATAAGTGGACCAGAACTGTTTACAGTATTCTAGATGTGGTCTAACTAGTGCCTTGTATAGTTTTAGCAAGACTTCCCTATTTTTATATTCCATTCCCTTTGAAATAAAGGCCAACATTTCATTTGCCTTCCCTATTACCTGCTGAACTTGTATGCTAGCTTTTTGGGATTCAAGCACAAGGACCCCCAAATCCCTTTGCTGGAGCTTTCTTCAGTTTTTCTCCATTTAAATAATATTCAGCTCCTTTATTCTTCCTGCCAAAATGCATAACCTCACACTCTCCCACATTATATTCCATCTGCCACATTTTTGCCCACTCGCTTAACCAGTCTATATCCCTTTGTAGACTCCTTGTGTCCTCCTCACCATTTGCCTTTCTGCCTATTTTTGTGGTCATCTGCAAACTTGGCAATAGTACATTAATTTCCCTCATCCAAGTCATTAATATATAATATAAATAATTGTGGCCCCAGCACTGATCCCTGTGGCACTCCACTTGTTACAGGTTGCCATCCTGAAAATGCCCCCCCAATATCCCAACTGTCTGTCATTTGTTAGTTAGCCAGTCCCCTATCCATGCTAATATACTACCCCCAACACCATGGGCTCTTATCTTATTAAGTGGCCTTATCGAACGCCTTTTGGAAATCCAAACATTAATATTAGTATGTTATCTTACCAGTGGGATAAAATTCCTTTCATGTTGAATGTATGTGATAGTTAAGATTCTTCCCCCTCTTTTCCATCTCTGCATTTAAAAATATCTCTCAATTAAGTTAGATTTTTCCACTTACTGACAATGCGCGCAGTCTAGCACAATAGGGAAGTTACAACTTCATTTCAACACATTACTGTTTCTGGTACAAACCTGATGATTCATTGAATTGTCTATACTTGTTCTTTCAAACCCTAAACAAAATGGCAGGTGAGTGTGTTGCTGATGGGGTAGGGATTCCTGAGTGAGAATATTTTGGAAAATTGAGAAATTGGCCTAGATGAGATCATCCTGTGACTGACCCCAGGCAGGCTTTGATTCCATTTTTGCTTGATTGTCAATTTCTCCTGAAGTTGTTTACAGGTTTTTAAGGTTTTTTTTGTCTCCCCAGGATGTCCAATTCATAGAGTTTTGGAGGATGATAGAATGTTGATGAACTTCAACCTTTTGTTGAGAGAATTGTTGCAAGTCTTACTCCTGTGCACAAATTTTACTACTTGCAGCATTCTCTTTATAAACAAAAGTCTATCACTGGAAAATCCTTGTCTAAATACTTCAAATATTTTCACCATCACACATCCAGTTGAGTCAGTCAGAATATTTTTGAAGAAACGTTTATTTGCCATTTTTTTCTGCATTATTTGGAATTTTTATATTCATAATCAGCTTCTAAACAAGATGTTTAAAAATCCATTTTTCATAATGATGATATTTAAATTAGTCATGGGGTCATTTATGGCACAATCACAGAATTATTACGGCGCAGGAGGTCATCTGGCCAGCTGTCTGAATGACCAACTCACCTAGTACCATTACCCAGTCTTTTCCCTGTAACCCTGCATGTTGTTCCTTTTGAGATAACAGTTACGCTGTTCGACTCATCGAGCCCATGCCGTCTCTCCTCAGAGCAATCCAATCAGCTCCACTCCCCCCCACTCGATCCCTGTAGCCGTGCAGGTTTATTTCCTTCAAGTGCACATCCAATTTCCTTTTTAAATCATTGATTGTTTCTGCTTCCACCATCCTTGTGGGCAGAAAGTTCCAGGTCTTTACCACTTGCTGTGTAAAAAAAAAAAGTTATTTTTCGCATTCCCCTGCATCTCTTGTCCAAAATCTTAAATCTGTGTCCCCTAGCCTTGTACTATCAGCTAATGGGGACAGTTTTTCTGTGTCTGCCTTATCCAAACCTGTCATAATCTTCTACACTTCTATCAAATCTCCCCTCAATCGCCTTTTCTCCAAGAAGAACAACCTTCTCATATGTCCTGCCACCTTCAAAAATCTATGCACATGCACCCCAAGGTCCTTTTGTTGCTGTACACTCTTTAGAACTTTGCCATTAAGTCTGTAGTGCCTATCCATATTCCTTCTGTTAAAATGCATCACCTCACACTTCTCTGTATTAAATTCCATCTCCACTTTCCTGCCCATTGTTAGCCTATCCATGTCATGTTGCAGGTGATTTGTATCACCCTGAATGTTTGCACTCCTTCAGGTTCGTACTAACGGCAAATATTGAAATTTTACTCTGTATTCCAAGATCCAAGTCATCTATATATATCAAAAGAAAGCAGTGTCCCTAGCACTGATCCTTGGGGAACACTCACTATCTACTTTGTCCCAGTCTGAATAATAGCCATTTATCATGATTCACTTTTTTCTGGCCTTTAAGCCAAGTTTTTATCCAAGCTGACACTGACCCTCTGATTCCACGAGCCTCAATTTCATTAAGCAGCCTTTTATGTGGTAGTTTGTTAAACACTTTCTTAAAATCCATATAGGTAATATCCGCTACATTCCCTTCATCAACCTTCTCTGTTACTTGATCAAAAAAGTTTTAAAAATGTTCTTTTTGTCTTTTAATACCTTGAAAGTTTTTTCATTTCACCTGTCAGAAAAACTGACCTTTACCTGGATATTTTTACCTCAAAGTTAGATAGCTTCTGAGCTTGTGTAGACTTCCCCAGCATACAATATGTACATTACCATGAGATGAAGGTAGACAGTAGTGCTGTGAGGAATTCATAAAGCCATAGAGGGTTACAAATGCCCTCTTGAAGACATTAGGAAAAATGCATTTCAGCCGCTAACATTTTGAGCAGCTGTAAAACTGGACTGGCTTGGAGGTAAGGTGCTCACTACTTGTTTTCTGATCAGGATATGAGTAGTGTGGTTAAAGAGTTGCTGAATTTGTGGCCTGACCATAGTTTTGGCTACATTTCAGAATTGCTGTCTGCCCATGAAACCTTTGTTCATATCAGGAGTGCAGTAATTTATAGTGATTTCCCTCCCTCCTCCCCCTGCCCAATTTAATTAAAGCAGGAGCATCAAATTATTTCTCTCTACACCGTATGATGGGAAACATATCACTTGGTTTGCTGCTATGACCCCTTGTGTTTTTATTTTGTTGTTTTATGTGACATTTTGGGGCTGATACAAATTGTATGGTGTTTTCTAGTGCAATTCCTTTACTGAAATTCTTGCCTCTCATTTTCACAGGTTGTGAAACAGCTACCAAATCCCGTTACAGGGAGCTCTGCAAGAAGCCATCTGCTTTCTAAGGATAAAGACTTATTGTTAAAAGCAGGAATCTATGCTGATGTCAGAGTTTGCCTTGATAGAATCTCCTTGGTTGACCTTGCTAATATTTCAGGATGTCAGTTGGAAAGTCCCGTAAAATATATTCCAAAACTCTCCAAGGAGCCTGATCCACCGGATTTGGAAAAATGTGAGGAACACTCATGGGTGCCTGGGCTGCCAGAACTGGAGGAATGCCCAGAGCTCATCAGGGAGCATGACCAAACAGAATTCAGAGAGTGTCCAGAGCTTTTCAAAGAGGTTGGACCATCAGATTTAGAAGAAGGTCCAGATGCCTTGAAGGTGCCTGATCCAGTAGCATCCCAAGAATGTCCAGAGCTGTCTAAAGAACTTGCTCCACTGGAAGAATGTGCAGCTATCTCTAGAGTGTTAAGCTCAGCAGAATTGGAGGAGTGCGCAGCTATCTCGAAGGAGCCCAGCCCACTAAGATTGGAAGAATGTCACGATTATTCCAAAAACCGTGTCACAATAACATTGGAAGAAGGTGTTGATGCCTTCAGAGTACGTAGCACACCAGAATTTGGAGAGCATTCAGAAGCTCCTGTGAATCCAAGTTCAGATTTGATGGACTGTCTTTCTGAATCAGAAGAGGGAGGCCAAAGTAAATTCAGAAGGAAGAGGAAAGAGGTATTTAACCTAGAGCATGATGATCTGTTTAACACTCGAATGGTTCAGGAAAAGCTGAGATAGATGAAACTGAAGTCAGAGGAAAACAAATAAAATCATGTTTTATGTGAGAGAATTGCAAAAATTTGGGAGCTTAGTGCTTACTTTTGGTTTTGTAGTAGTGGTTGTATGACTTCAACCCAGATGAGTGGGAGAATCACTCAGAAGGGAAGGAGAGGAATTGATAGTATTTTAAGTGGATGGATTGGTACATAGTTTTGTCATCAGAATTGGAGTAGCTGTTGTGACACTTTGATTCCAGTCTAGCTGTGAAAGGGGGAGGGGAAATGATATTCAGAAGATCGATGCTGTGTGTCTGTAACAAGATTATAGGAGTATTCTACAGGCAACTCTAACTGGAAAAGGGTGCTGGACCATATGCTTTCTGGGTACAATTGACTGACCCCCTGAGAGGCTTAGTTTTGTATACAGTAACAGTTTTAATTCAGAATCCTCTATGATGGATATAGCACAAATTCAGTCTTCTGGGAGGTAGAGATGAAGGTAAGTACACTCCCTCTATGACTACTATGTTAGAGCCCATTATTGGACCAATACTGGACATGCCTGTGGCAAACACACTTTTTTTTGTATTCGTGCTTTTGTAGCATGAGAGCATTATCCAGTTCAATCTTGAGAACTTGTTTTGACGCTAATTTTGGAACCTGAATAAACAAGCAGAACGTTCCCTTCTCGAATTTCCAGTTGTAGGTAGGGGTGGTTAAAGAACCTATTCCCACCTGATGTCCCACTGCTTTCAGGTGAAGCTGAGAAATCCACAAGCATACCAGTGGTATAGTGATATCAAGTATGCTCTGCATAGGTTGGGTTTTTATTCCCCCTTCATCTTTTGGAAAAATATTCACTAATGCTGGTAATTATAAGGTGATCCTGATGAAAATCATGAGGGGAAAATTCTAGTGATGTAAAATTTTCCGTGTGCCTTGAATGTTGATCTTGGCCACCTTAGTTTGGTTTCTGCTATTGTTTTTTTTTTTGTAGATAATTACCTCAGCAAGAATTCTGTTTTATGGTGGCCACTGCATTGTCAAAAGAGCAAACCTGTGCTCCACTCTAATGTCTCCTAAAGGAACACTGCCCATGGCATTTGAAGTATAGCTAATGAAGTAAGGTCATGGGCTATTATGGCATTCATCAATATATATATATATAGAGGCCACCGTTCAGCTAATGAAGTGTATATGTCAATGTAAAAGTATAATACTACAGCAATCTGAAACAAATACAGAAAATGCTAGAAAAACTCAGCAGGTCTGGCAGTATCTGTGGAGAGAGAAGCAGAGTTAACATTTTGAGTCCAATATGACTCCTCTTAGGAACAAGAATCATTGGACTCAAAATGTTAACTCTGTTTCTCTCTCCACAGATAATGCCCAATCTGCTGAGTTTTTCCAGCATTTTCTGTTTTTGTTATCTACCAATGTATCCTGGTCCATCAATAGGCTACTGTCTTTCACTCTTCCTTGTTCTTCCCCTCCCTTCTCGAATATGTGCTTCTTCCTCAGCAATTGGCTTGTTTTCTTTAGTCAAGTTTAGTTTAACTCTCGATCTTGCTTTTGTACTTTCTGGTGGACTCCTCCTGTAATCGGAAGGTTGTAATTTAGAGAAGGACATAAGTTAGGGGCCTCAGTGACACTTTCATATTTGGGTTTGCCATGCTGATTTTGTGAAATAACCATCACTTGTTCCGAGGAGAGCCAAATATTTTTTATTGGTTTATTGATTTCTTTTATATGTTCATTTTGATCTTTTGTTTCAGCATAAATTATCAAATATCATTTTGCATATTTAATATTTTCTTGAGGTCGTTGCTTGGAGTGCAAGAAGCAACTAATCCTCTAGAATCAATGCTAGGATCAATTGAGACTCCCAAGTATGAAGTCAAGACTTGAGCACTGAAATTTAACTATTCTGAACATAAGTGAGCTGTTTACTTGTCTACTTCTTGGTATTGGAGCAATTAATTCGGTTGGAGCGATCAGTTGGAGATTTCTCACTTAAAAGTCCCACCTTTACACTTCCCTCTGATTCAATGAGCCCTGGTTGGTGAATAGGATGAAAATAAGGGAAAGTGAAAATAGTTTTTTTGACCAAGCTTCAAAGACTACATGGATCTAAACTGCAGGTGATGGATGTGACTTATCTGAAATGAGCTATGTTGGTACTTTAAGGCTTTTTGCTTTGTTTTTTGGGTACATGTATATTGTAGCTGTAGGTGAGAGATTCATGGATTTCAGCTAGCAAGTACCTGTTTTATGCTGCCTGTCTGGAACTGCTATGTTCCTGCCAGGGCAAATGCAAAAGTATCCCATGTCCACATTTGACAAAACGACATAGGCAGTTCCATTATCAAGAGTTACACAGAGCTTGCAACACAGACACTGGCCATTTGGCAGGTCAAAGAGGTTGGTTTTAAAGAATGCCTTAAAGAAGGAAAGCAAAGAAGAGAGGCAGAGAAGCTTGGGGAGGAAATTCCGGAGGTTAAGAACTTGGCAGCATAAGGGAGGGCAGCTAGTGGTGGAGCGATTAAAATTGGGGATGCTCAAAAGGACTAAATTGGAGGAGAGCGGATAACTCAAAAGGTTGTAGGTCAGGAACAGATTTCAGAAATAGGTCTCTAGCAGGTCACCCACAGCCTACCCCTTCTCTTGGAAAAGGAGCACCAATCTGTTCCACCTTTCTTAATAATCTCTTCAGTTCTGGGATCATCCTTGTGAGTCTATTTTGCACCTTATCTAATGCCTCTATATTTTTATAAGATGGAGACTAGAGTTGTTCACTAAAGTGTAGGCTGTACAAGTTTAACACAACTTTGATTTTTAATCCCTCTTTTAAGAAAAATGAACCCCAGTGCTTTTTCAATGCCTTATTAACCTGCAGTGCTACTTTTAATCATTTGTATCTGCTCCTTTGCTTGTCTACTTAATTTTGACTCGTTCCAAGCTCTTCATGGCCTCTTTATGCTTCCTGTCAAAATGCACTACCTCGCACTTATTTACACTGAAATTATTTTGCAAATTTTATGGCAATTCTGCAAGCTTATTAATGCCTTCCTGTACTCAGTTGCATTCTTCCTTTGGATTAACTAAACTGATATTTGCAAACTTTGAAATTATAGTTCCAGTTCCTAAGTCTAAAATCATTAATGTAAACTTAGCAACAGTGGTCCAAGCACCAATCCCTGTGGAACAGCACTTCCTTTTGCCAGTTTCAGTAGCTATCTTTAATCCTTGTTGTCCATTGTTTTATAGTCACTTTACTATCATTCTACTACCTGTTCCCTGACTCCACAATTGCAAATTCAGCTCTCTAGTGTCACTGGCATTTGCACTACTGGAGTGTGGAGAATTAAAAGATGGTGGAAAGTCTGCTCCCAACAACTTAGCACATACGGCGTCAATCTCGCCTGTTAACACTCCCCCCTAAAAATCTCATAGCTGACAGGGGACCCCTGACTAGCACAAGACAAAGGGCCTTTCATGTGAGGTGCTTTTGTCTTTCTTTTGTTGCTGCAGAGTTAGTAGAAGTCCTATGTTAGAGAAATTGACAGAAGCTCATTTCAGTCAGAAGAAAGTGGTGCAGCACCTTTGGAAATAATGTAGATTTGAAAGGCCTCTGAGCAGAAAGCTTGTTCCCAGGTCATGGGGGCCATAGTTGCAGTTCCTCTTGGGCTGGAGATGGAGCAGAGGCAGCAGAGAGAGGAAGCTGTTTGCAGAGGGCAGAGGAGGAAGTCTCCCAACAGGAGGCCTCATCAAGCTAGCTTCTTCAGAGAACACTTAAGTCCACCTCAGCCAGGAGCCGTGTCTTCCTCCATCAAGGAAGTGGCACACAATTGTGCCATCTTTTTGGACTGCACCTGCAACCACAGCAGGGTAAGGACCATGCAGCCACTAGGGTCACTGTGGCCCTCCTTCCAGGCTGGAGCTGACGACATTGCCAACATTTCTCAGTTGGCTGTGCTTTGTTCCATCTGGAAGGCCACTTGAAGTCCTGTAAACAAGGCTTAAGGACACCTCCAATTTCTCTGTAATAAGGCAGATGACAACAGGGCACATGGCTTTGCCAGGGTATTGTACTTACTAATGATGCAGGGAGCCTATAACATCACAAATGTGGCTCTGTGGATGCCACATCTCAATGAGGAAATGCACCGCAACCTTAGGGTTCTATTCTGGCAAGAGTCACAATGCTTTCATCCTGCACCAGTCATTCATTCCCACCACGCTCAAGCCACCATATTGAAACAAAGCCTACCTGCTCTACATGTTGTGCATGACTACCCTCTGCCACCAACCACCTGTGGACAATGTTTCTACGTGGTGGAGCAGGACATTGGCATCTTGAAATGACAGTTCCACTGCCTGGACTGCTCGGAACTGGGGATGGGGGAGCCCTCCAGCACTTACCGGTGTGTGTCCTGTCATTTAGGGTAGTCTGTTGCACCGTCAACCACCTGACAATCATGAGGCCACTGCCCTTGTTACCAGGCCTTTGCTGACCACCTTAAGAGGATGAGGAAGGAAGAGTTCATCCAGAACACCATTGCCCTGGACAGAGAGACTATGACTCTCTCATCAGGCCTCCAGTACTCCTAAAAAAAGTTTCCCAGATCGTATTTGCTCCAGACTTTCATACTTTTCCAATATGTATATTACAGAGTATTACAGTGTACTCTTGACCAAAATTCTGTAATAAAGACACCATGAACCAACCATCTACACCAAAATTATCCAATAATACAAACAATACTCAACTATGCATTCTTTTGCTTCCCCTTAGTGCCTGTCTTGCACTTGCTTTTGCCTAATCTAGTGTACCTATGTAGATTTAGGAAAAGTCCTATTAAGAATTTGGCAAATGTTGCACCAGTTTTCAAGAAGGGAGGGAGAGAGAAAACTGAACTACAGGCTAGTTAGCCTAACATCAGTGTTGGGAAAATGCTGGAATCTATCATTAAGTAAATCCTAAACAAAAACAGAATTACCTGGAAAAACTCAGCAGGTCTGGCAGCATCGGCGGAGAAGAAAAGAGTTGACGTTTCGAGTCCTCATGACCCTTCATCAGAACTAGGTGAATCCAAGGAGAGGGGTGAAATATAAGCTGGTTTAAGGTGTGTGTGTTTTTGGGGGGGTGGGGGTTGGGTGGGGGGAGAGAAGTGGGGGGGGGTGTGGTTGTAGGGACAAGCAAGCAGTGATAGGAGCAGATAATCAAAATATGTCACAGACAAAAGAACACAGAGGTGTTGAAGTTGGTGATATTATCTAAACTAATGTGCTTATCTGCTCCTATCACTGCTTGCTTGTCACTACAACCACACCCCCCCTCCACTTCTCTCCCCCCACCCACACTTTAAACCAGCTTATTTTTCACCCCTCTCCTTGGATTCACCTAGTTCTGTTGAAGGGTCATGAGGACTCGAAACGTCAACTCTTTTCTTCTCCGCCGATGCTGCCAGACCTGCTGAGTTTTTCCAGGTAATTCTGTTTTTGTTTTGGATTTCCAGCATCCGCAGTTTTTTGTTTTTATCATTAAGTAAATCCTGTTTGACAAATTTATTAGAGTTTTTTCAGGGTTTATCTAGTAGAATAAATAAAGAGGAACCAATAGACGTTATATACCCGAATTTCTATTAAGAATTTGATACGGTGCCGCACAAAACGTTAATAGGCAAGATAAGGGCTCATGGAGTTGAGGTAGTATTTTAGCATGGAAAGAGGATTGCTTAATGGATAGAAAGCAGAGAGTGAACATAAACAGGACTTTTTCAAATTGGCAGGCTGTGAATATTGGAGTACTGCAAGGATCATTGCTGGGGCCTCAGCTATTTGCAATCTATATTAATGACAGATGAAGAGACAGAGTAATGTACCTAAGTTTTGCTGATGATACCAAACTAGGTGGGAAGGTAAGCTGTGGGTAGGACACAGAGGCTGCAAAGAGATATAGACAAATGAAGCGAGTGGGCAACAAGGTGGCAGCTAGAGTACGACGTAAGAAAGTGTGAAGTTATTCACTTTGGTCATTAGAATAGAAAAGCAGAATATTTGGTGTTCAAAGAGACTTGGGTGTGCTTGTACAAGGAACGCAGAAAGTTAGCATGCGGGTGCAGCAAACAATTAGGAAGGCAAATGGCATGTTGACCTTTATTGCAAGAGGATTGGCATACAGGAATAAAGAAGTCTTGCTACAATTGTACATGGTTTTGATGAGACCACATCTGGAATACTATGTGCAATTTTGGTCTGGAGGCAGTACTGTGAAGGTTCACTAGATTGGTCGTTGGGATGAGGAGTTTGTCCTGTGATGAGTGGCTAAGTAAATTGGGCTTGTATTCTTTGGAGTTTAGAAGAATGAGAGAAGATCTCATTGAAATCTATAAAATTCTGAGGGGGTTTGATAGGGTGGAAACTGAGAGATTGTTTCTTCTGGTTGGGGAATCTAAAACATAGGAGCACAGTCTCAGGATAAGGGGGCAATCATTTAGGACTGAGATAAGGAAAAGTTACTTCACTCAAAGAGTTGTGAATCTTTGGAATTCCCTACCCCAGAGGATTGTGGATGCTCCGTATCACGGATAGATAGATTTTTGGCCATTCGGAATTATGGGATAAGGGGAGTGGGCAGGAAATGAAGTTGAAGCCCAAGATCAGCCATGGTTGTATTGAATGACGGAACAAGCTGGACGGACTGAATGGCCTACTTCTTTTATTCTTGCGCACTGCTACCCTAGTGGCCACAGTATGCCTGGTGGAATACTGTTCACTTTCAGTGAGGGGCTTTGCAGATAGCTCTGGTGCTGCTTGTTGTGTTCCACCTTATGCTGCAAGTGAAAGAGGAAGAGTGTTAGTGAGCATGTTGTAAAGTGTTTGGGTAATGTGCCTGTTCTAACGGAATAGCTGGAAATACGTGGAATCTGAGAGGCTTTAAGCAGTGGTAGGTATTTGATGATGAGCAGGAGCATATGAATGAGTTCTGAATGCAGAGGTTATTGATGGGCAAGTGTGGGGGATATGGTGCATTGAGCAGTGTGAAGCTGGTGGTGCATTTGATAGGAGATGGCATTTAAGGATGTATTCACTGGCTTTGACTACTTTGGAGCAGACACCTAGCATTAACTCCCTTACTCCCATTGCCTTTGCAGTGTATGTCTGCCCGAAGGACTTCTTGCTGAAAGATGACTTCTCTCCTTTCCACTTCAGCGCTAATGTCTCCAGTGCTGCATTTGAGAACCTGGGAGCCTCCTTTCTGACCAATTGTTCCATTGCTCTGGTTTGTCCCTGCTGAGAGAGCCTCTCCCATTCACTGTTGCAGCCAGAATGCACCTTCCCTTTAAGAAACACAGGCTAGCTTCAATTGGTGCAAGCCTTGCATGAACTGAGTGGAGCCACTCAGCAGCAGGTTTAGCATTGGGCTGCATGCCACAATTATGGAGAAGAGCAGGCAGTATGGTTTGTATACATTAGCTCCATTGAATGTGGAATAATCCTGCCTGCTAACATGGCTTATTCAAATTTAGCCCCACATTTTTTTTTTACCCACAGGATGTAGCCATCAATGGCAAGGTCAGCATTTATTGCCCATTCCTAATTGCCCTTAAGATGGTGGTGAGCTGCCTTCCTGAACTGCAGTCCATTTGGTATAGGTACGCCCACAATGCTGTTAGAGAGGAAGTTCCAGGATTCTGATGGCGATATAGTTCCAAGTCAGAATGTGTGTGACTTGGAGGGGACCTTGCAGATGATGGTGTTGCCATGTGTTTGCTGCTCTTGTCCTTCTAAGTTGCAGAGGTTGTGGGCTTGGAAGGTATTGTCAAAAGAGCTTTGGTGAATTGCTGCAGTGCAACTTGAAGATGGTACACACTGCTGCCATATTGCAGATTCAGATATTGGAGATTGTGAATGTTAAGACAGTGGATGGGGTGCTCATCAAGCAGGCTGCTTTGTTCTTGATGCTTTTGAGCTTAAGCTGTTGGAGCTGCACTCATCCAGAGAAGAGGACAGTATTCCATCATACTATTGACTTGTGCATTGTTGCTGTAGTGTTTAATAATGCTGTTTACAGATTCAATGTCAGTAGGAAAACTCACGTAAAGTATCTACTGCAATTTACATTTTGTACGTTGGCTAGATATGATTGTCAGCTTAGGAAGACCTCAAGAAATGTCTATGGTAACATCTGAAAGTATGAAAATGATTGTCTAAGTGTTCTTCTGACTTTATTTTCAAGTTTTAATGGTTAGACCCAGGTTTAAAGTACCTTCATTGACTATTTTTCCATAGATTGTCTCTCCAAATTAAACTGTGTTAAGTATAGTCCCAAATCTAATCCCAGGGGCTATTAAGTCAAATTTAATTATTTAATACACCTGGTAATCTCCCACAAAATGAGAAGGTTTGGCAAGGATGACCATAGAAGATTGGCGGATTAGCAGAAAGGCAATCTAGTATGGTGAAATGTGAGAACCTTTTGCAAGGAAAAATGAGGAATAAGAGTATAAACTCAATGGAAAAGCACTCTGTTGTGGTGCAAGAGACTTAAAGATGCAAAATAGGTTATTCCTTGAAACTAAAAGTTTGCAGAGATGATACCATAAAAGTTAATAGCATAAGGGTTTCACAAATAGCAGCATAGAGTACAACAAGGTGGATAGGATTTGAGCCTCTGACTTGCTCTTGTAGCCACAGTATTTATATGACTGGCCCAATTAGATTCCTGGTCAATGGTAAACCCAGGCTGTTGGGGTGGAGGTGTGAGCGATGGCAATGCTGTTGAACATCATGGGGAAATGGTTAGATTGTCTCCTGGTGGAGATGATCGTTGTCTGGTACTTGTGTGGTATGGATGTTAATTGTCACTGATCAGCCCAAGCCTGAATGTTGTCCAGGTCTTGCTGCATCCGGACATGAACTGCTTCAGTATCTGAGAAATTTACAACGGAACTCAACAATCGTCAGAAAACATCCCCACTTCCAAAGTTAGGGAGGAAAGGTCTTTGAAGCATCCAATGCCTCAGATCTCTCCGTCACAATCTCTTGGTATGTCCTGTCCCACTATCAGGACAGACCCGGAGAGTTGGTGGCACAATGGTATACAGTCAAAAGGGCATAGCCCTAGGAGTCTTTAAAATTGACTTGGACCCCATGAAGTCTCATGGTATCAGGTGAATCATGGACAAGGAAACCTCCTGCTCATTGCCAGCTCCCTCCCCACCCAAGCCCCGCAAGCTGATGAATCAGTACTCTATGTTGAATACCATTGGAAGAAACACTAAAGGTTATGATACAGATGTATTCTGGGTGGGGGAATCTGCTGGGACACTGGTCCTGCTCTGGTTCAGGTGGAGCTTAACCCAGTGGTACAGCTTCTTCCTATCCTAGTACTACCCCATGAATGGAGGCATAAGAATTTACAATGATAATACATAAAGTAAAGGCTTGTCTTTACTCAAAGTAATTTGAATGATGTATTTGGTGCTACACAGTGCTTGAGCAGATAGAGCAGATAGCATTGGCGGGTTTAAGGCAATACTTGATGCACACATGAGGGAAAATGGGATAGGAGGCATATAGGGAAAGGGTGGGAAGTAATAATTGGAGTGGGAGCGCCTTGGGCAGGGGTGGTGAGTGGGAAGCAGCAAGAGGGCCGGGGGAGGAAAGCGACAAGGGGGCTGGGAGAGGGAAAGGGCAAGTGGCAGGGAGTGAGGGGGCTGGGAGAGGGAAAGGGCCAGTGACAGGGAGTGAGGGGGCTGGGAGAGGGAAAGGGCAAGTGGCAGGGAGTGAGGGGGCTGGGAGAGGGAAAGGGCAAGTGGCAAGGGGTGAGGTGGGTTGGGAGAGGCGGTGAGTGAAGCAGACTGAACATACTCAGTGACAAGATTCAAAACATAATTCTTTGAAATTTTCCATGCAGGTTGAAGTTGAGACTCAAATTCCTGGCTGTCTAAACCCAGACTGGACTTATCAAGATGTAAGTGCCAAGAAGAGAAAGCACCTTGGAGTGGACCTTTGTTCTGAAACCTATGCTGGTACTCAAATGGAAACGTGTGGGAACCTTGATGTGGGAAGTCTGGAGAGTGTCGACACTGAGAATTCCCTTCCAACATTGCCAAGCTGTCTCGAAGCTTCAACTGCACCTGAGCTGAACAGTCTGGTTGCAAAGGAGGAGGAGACGAGCACATCTCTGACCCTTCATAAATCAGATCTTCCCGAAGGGGAAAACCTTGCAGACCTCTCATTATCGAACCCACTTGAGGTAGATGAAACAGTCAGGGATGAGAAAATAAATCGTCTGAAAGAAATGTTGAAGGAGAAGCAGGCAGCATTGGATCAGATGAGGAAGAAAATCTCACTTTCAAATACAGCCTCATCATCTCCTACTTTGGAGTCTTTTACACTGTAGGTCAGAGTGAACTGTATACAAAATAAATAATATGTTAAACATCAACTTTCAAGCAGGTAATGAGAAGACAAACAGGAAACTTGACTGATAATTCTGTAGAAGGTTAATGACAGCCTCCTAAGGAGTGCTGCAACTATCAGATGTTCCTACAGGAAAGTAGTGACCCATACTTGTACCTGTATATTTAAATTCAATAGTTACATATTTTAAAATAAAATTAATTTCTATGTTTTCTTTTGTAATTCTAAGATCTTGATTTGTATTTTGCTATGTGTGTTTAGAATATTGGGTGTTTAATAGAGCTCTTTTTCCCATTGTCCAAAACAAAATCATTGTTGTTTCCTATAGTTTAATATTACAAGACTCCTGAAATATCTGTTGATTTAAATAAAGATTAGCTTGAATGAGAATGCAGTTCTATCTCAAATTTTAGTAGCTGGAAAGTTTTTAATTCTTGATTTTCACTTTCTGGTGCTTAGAGATTTTAACAATGGTAGTGAGGTGAATGAGTGAATAAACCAAATGCATTTCTAATTAATTCTAGCTTTTCATTAATCTGTTTTGTGATTATTGGTGGTGAGTTTGTTCCATATTCACAAAAAATGAAATCCTAACTGCTATTCTTATGTATGAAGTTTTGTCTTTGGTTACCCAGGGGGTAGGTTACACATGAAACCAATCTACCAGAAAAGCACTTCCCTGCGTGATATAACCAGGAGAGGTATTTTATTAAGGACCTGGTGCTGGTGAAGGGCAAGGGGCATATGGCTCGTTTTTTGCAAGTTGGGGCTTAACTTCTGTGTAGTGAGAGATGCTTTGATTCATATTTAGAACTACAAGAGAAAAGAGGAATGACCTGGATTATTATTCATTTAAAATTTGAGTTTTTAAATAGGCAGTGAGTATTCAGTGAACAGGGCAACATAATGACTTAGCTACTGCACTTTTGCCCCTGGGACCTGGGTACAAATCTAACCCATTCCAGCATCGTCAAACTCTTTTCTGGCTTTAGGGTCCTATTGTGAAACCAGTTAGTTTCCGTCCATTTCCAAATAGATGCTAACCCAAACTGAAAATTGTTTCCAGTTGGTAAATGGAAGTAGTAGTACCTCACTGGTGTCATTTAGGGATTGAGGTAGAATAGTTTTAATCTGGCCACACTAGGAAATATGCAGGATTGCTTGATATTATTACACGGTGCTTGAAAAGGGGAAGAGTTCTGTTCCCCAGCTCATTTCTTGATGAGCACAATTAAGTAAGGTAGTTGAAGGATCACCTTAGACAATTTTTTCATCCTTGTTTCTTCTTTACACATAGGTGTCAGTACTAGAGGGAAGAATACTTCAACTTTGTAATATCTGTGCTGCTGCCTGAGTATAAATGTTAAGTTCCTTATAAAATAAAAACTGTTCAGCTGGAACAAAAGCCAGTGCTCAACCTTGCTTTCATAATGTGATCAATATAAGGAGTGACCTTTAAGGTCAAGGTTTAAAAAATCTCAAATTATTGTGGATAAATGGGAGGGATCAAAATTATTAATACAACTGGCAAAGACGATAATAATAGAATGGCAGATAACAAAAGGGAACCATCCAAAAAATTTCTATTGGTATGTAAATATTAAATGCTTAGTAAGAGGTGGGGTGGGCCAGAGAATACAAGACAGCAGTATAAGGAGTGAGGCCTAGGAGTAGTGCAGAGAGCGTCTCTGACTGCGAGTCTGTGAACTGAAGGCAGGCGTGGGGGGTGGTGATGAAATCACTTTTATTCATACAAGTGGGGAAGCAGTTATAGTTCGATGGAAGAAGTTAACAATCCATTGAACAGTTTCAGCTGACTTGGTGAATGGTTGTAATGGCACCAGGAATGGATCTCCCAAGGTAGAATTTCAGTAAGTGAACGATGGTGTTACTTGGGGTGGACTCAGTCACAATTTGCGCTATGCAGAAAGAAGCCACATCTTCCCTGGCCCATCATCAAGGGTTGTACGGATTTTCCATAGAAGGTTGAAACTTGGGAGTTCGCTTGCAGTCAGCCTGGAGGTGTGCTATTCGGAGGTGAGGCTGTCCACTTTTAGGGTGTGGAGCAACTTAGGTAGGGACGACAGGATTTCAGATTTGCTGATAGGTTTGTTTTGGGGTCCTGCAGTAATGGTAGTGTTGCATTAGCTGTCAGCTGATGGTGTTCTTTCAGGAGGTTGGGTGCTAACACAAGCTATGTTGGTCTCAATGTCCCAGAAATAATCCTCAACTTTGTGGAGGCAGATAGCTATCACATTTGTGTGCTGGCTCCCAAGTTAGGTTAAGCAACAATACTCTGTTGGGTAGACCAGGGTGAGGAAGCAGTGTGTAGTGTTGGCTCTGCTGCCCCAGATGGTACATGACAATTTCCATACAGGATTCACTCACATTTTGACTTTGATCTAGCAGCTCTCCAGAACACTGGAGCCAATGTGCAGTCAAGAGTGATGCCAAGGATGTGTGGATCTCACAGGACAAGGAGCCATGTCTACAGGTAAATATTTAATTTAATCAAGATATATAGCAAGTTAGGTGGTATAAAAACTAAAAGTAAGCCAACTTGATAAAAGTAAATAAATTAACTCATTCTATACATTGTCATGTCTTTTTTTCAGCAATATGCAAAGTTTTTTTTGTCTGGCACTCATCAGGACACAAGAATACCAATAAGGGGAAAACAATTTGTACTGTGAAGAGAGCACTCATTGGTTGGCAAGTGGCATTGCCATGGAGTATGCACCACTGATGGTGATTAACAGTTAACTGCCAAGCATAGTTTGAAATTTAAACCCTGATTGGTCAAGGCATTGCCCTGAGGAATAAGTCAGCAAACGGCTGTCACTTTTGTTTAGCTGAAACAGGCACAAAGGCTTTGTGTATTAAATACGTAGGTTCCAGTACATGAAAATTCACCACACGGCAAGCCCGGACAATCTCAAATTGGTTGTCAGCATAATTCTTAGCAGTGTTTTGAGTTTTGCAAGCATGGACTGGTTGGGTATGGTCTGTACCCTGCCCATAACAAACAGCAGCTGGGATATGCTGTTTGATATGATCAGCCAGTCTTGGGGCCATACAGCCGACATACCTAGCATCACACTGGCACTGAAATTCATACACCACATTACTCATTTGTGTAATAGGCAGAATGTCTTTTTGGCTTGACGGCAGCATCCTGTTAGTGGCGAATACCACTCATGTTGCTACAGCATAATAGCAGCATGAAACAGCTAGCTTCACCTGTTGCTCAAATTTTTGAGATACCTTACCCTTCTAGAGTAATCTAAGGTAGACTGGGCACTTTTCAGGCCAAAAGTGACAGCCTTGGGCCTGTTCATGAGTTTTGAGATACATATAGCGCAAAATGATCTGAACAGGGTGGCCATTTTCCTGCAGGATGCCTTTGATGCACCCTATTTCAGCATCAAACTTGCACGGTATGCAAATAGTTCGGACTCTATTTACAACATTGCTGATAAGACCAATCTTATAGCATGTGGAACTGTAAAAATCCCACTGTGTACATTGATCGGTGAAGGTGGGCTTGCTGTAGACTGTGGTAGCGAACCCTCTGGCAGATTTTTCAACTATTCCGTCAAGGAAGGGGAGTCCACTTGACTGCTCCATTTCAAAGGTGAATTTGCAGGATGGAGCCCATTAAGACATGTAAGGAAATTGGAAATATGCAAAAAGCTTAGACATTTTTTTTTCAGCAATACTCAAGTTCTATGCTACCAAACAAATATTTGAATTATAGTTACTCAATATGCATTTTATAATGTTCAGTGTTAAAGTACTCATCTGGTGGGATAAAGTTAAGACCAAAAATGAAATGAAAGGGATAGTAACACTAAAGGACTCTGAACTTTTCAGAAAATTATCTGGTGTTAAGCAAAACATTTAAGTTAAGCCTAGTGACTTAGTACAAAGTGGTGGTGATTGGTGAGCAGATGGTGAGTCTTATGTTTACTTCTCAATTTAATTAACTTTTAGTCTAATTAATAGAGGTGAGATAGGGCATCTCGGTCCCATGGAGTGCACACCCTGTTCCATATTGGAACTCCAGGCCACTTCTCAAGTCCTGGGCAACCACATGTGCCAAGCGCCTTGTTAACTAGAGCAGCTTGAGCTTTGCTTTTCAGAGTTTGAGTGGCAGCAATTAGTCAGTGGTGCAATGCGAGGCTGAGTGCTATGTGGATAGCACATTTTGAGAGGTGGTCACCCCGAAGCTTAAGGGAGTGAGGCAGGGAGGGAATGGTTGACCAGGTAACTAGCACAGGAGTCTCAATTGCATTTCACCCTCCAACTGGTATTCAGTTCAAAATGCTAGTGAAGGTTCTAGTTCCACTGGAGAGTGCAGCCAGAGCCAGATTCACTGCATCAGCTGTACAAAGGGGCAGAAGGAAGATTGGGAAAGCAATAGTGATAGGGTTTCTTTAACTGGGGGAAAAAAAAAGAGGTATTTCTGTGGGTGCAGACATTGCCAGGGTCAAGGAGTACTCTTGAGGAGTAATAATAAATAGCCAGAGATTGTAGTCTATATTGGTACCAATGACATAGAAAGAGGGATGAGATCCTGCAGTTAGAATTTAGGGAGCTAGGAAGGAGATGAGCAAACAGTATCTAAAAAGGTAGTAATCAGATTACTCCCAGTGTCTCTCAGCAGTGAATATAGACTTGGACAATATAGCCACATTCATCTGTTCTAGAGATTGCACTAAGAGGAAGTGCTTTAGATTCCTGGGAATTGCTCTACAAATGCTGCCTGACCTACTGAGTATTTCAAACTCTGTTGTTCATTCAGTGAATGTACTGGAAATCTATTTTGTTTTGGAAGAGTTTTAAGTGTTCAGGAGAATTTTCTTGATCAGAACATCTCTGGCCCAAATGAAGAAATAAACATTGCTGTGTCTGGTTCTGCAGAATGAGGTGGGTCAAGTGGATCAGGTGTCATAAGAGGATACTTAAGGGACAGTGATCAGAGTATCATAAGGTTTAGTTTGGCTATGGAATAAAAACAAGGAACAATCTAAAGTGAAAATACTTAAATTAGGGGAAAGCCAATTTCAGTGGCATCAGAACAGATTTGTTCCATGAAAATTGGAGCCAAAATTGGCAGGGAAAGCTGTAATGGAACAATAGATTTTCTTTAGAGAAGAGTTGTTTCGGGTACAGTTGAAGTAGGGCAACCAAAGCCAGAGCTCCCTAATGACAAAACAAATAGAGTAAGATGAAAAGGAGAAAAAAAATGGGCTTATGAAGTCAGGACCAGGTTGAATATAGAAAGCTCAGAGGGGAATGATAGAGGAAATAAGGCAAAGAATGTAAGAGAAAAGACTGGGAGTGAACATAAAAGGGAATCCAAAAGTCATTTATAGACACTAAGTCTATAGTCTATATTTGGTCTACCAATATGCAAACTAGTACAGGTAGTTAGAGGA
The DNA here is from genome assembly GCF_017639515.1 of Carcharodon carcharias. Taxonomy (NCBI): domain Eukaryota; kingdom Metazoa; phylum Chordata; class Chondrichthyes; order Lamniformes; family Lamnidae; genus Carcharodon; species Carcharodon carcharias. The sequence goes on from NC_054475.1 coordinate 65,247,899, forward strand.
GGAGGTCTGATTAGGGATCAAGAAGGAGATTTACACATGGCTGAGGTACAAAATGAGCACTTTGCATTGGTCTTTACCAATGCAAGGATGCTGCAGGGAAAGAAAGTAGCTGAGATACTAGATGGGCTAAAAAGTTATACAAGTTTATTAGAAAGGCTGGCTAAGTTGAGGCATAACCAGGACCAGGTGGGATACATTTAAAGATGCTGAGGGAACAAGGGTGGAAATTGCTGAGACACTGGCCATAAACTTCCAATTCTCCTTGGATACTGGGGTAGTTGCAGAACATGAGAAGTGCAACTTTTACATCCTTGTTCAAAAAAGGTGCAAGTATAAACCCTACAGATGCAGGCCAGTCAGTTTAAGCTTGGTGGTGGGAAAGCTTTGAGACAATTATCTGGGACAAAATTAAAAGTCACTTGGACAAGTGTGAATTAATTAAGGAATGCCTTTAACAAATTTGTGCTGGTTAACTTTTCAGCTAAGGAGGTTTCAGCTAAGTTCATGGAGGGCTGATGTGGTGTATGAGGACTTACAAAAAGACCTGGATAAAAGAATGCATGATAGGCTTGCTTTTTTTTTCCATTCATGGGATTGTGGGCTTCGCTGGCTGGGCCAGCGTTTATTGCCCATCCCGAATTGCCCTTGAGAAGTTGGTGGGTGAGCTGCTTCCTTGAACTGCTGCAGTTCATGTGTGTAGGTTCGGCCACAGTGCTGTTGGGGAGGGCGTTGCAGGATTTTGACCCAGCGACAGTGAAGGAACAGTGATATATTTCCAAGTCAGGATGATGAGTGACTTGGAGGGTAACTTCCAGGTGGTGGTCCCATCTACCTGCTGCCCTTATCCATCTTGATGGTAGTGGTCGTGGGTTTGGAAGGTGCTGTTGAAGGAGCCTTGGTGAATTCCTGCTAGCAAAGTTAAGCCTATGGAATAGGACACACGAAGCATGGGTACAACAATGAATGACAGGGAACAAAGTAGTTTTACAGACTGGAGGAAGGTACACTGTAGGGTTCCCCAGGGTTAGTACTAGGAGCATTCCTTTCCTTAATATGAGTTAATGACCTAGACTTGGATATACAGGGCAAAATTCCAAAATTTGCATATTACAAAACCCAAAAGTATTGTGAAAGGCGAGGAGGATAGTGATAAACTCCAATGAGGAAAGGTGGAATGGGTGGACACAACATTTATGCACAAAGTATGAAATGATACATTTTGGCAGGAAGAATAAGGAGACACATTAGAATTGTACCCTTTATTTTATAAAGGAGGTGCAGGAATAGAGACTTGAGAGAGTGTATGCAATTATTCCATGTGGCAAGCCAGGTAAGGAAAGAGAGTTAAAAAGGCATACAAAATCCTGGACTTGAGGCAAAACTCTGATACAAGAGAAAAATAATGCATTTTTGGAAATCTGAAATATAGACAAAAATGCTGGAAATACTCAACAGGCCCGGCAGCATCAGCAGAGAAGAAACAGAGTTAATATTTCAGGTCAGTGATCATAAAACATTGATTTGGTCTGAGTTGAAGTAGTGTGTCCAATTCCAGGCACCACACTTTAGAAAGGGGTTGAAGGTTTTAGAGAAGGTGCAGAAAGGATTTACAAGAATAGTACTAGAGATAAGGGACTTCAGTTACAGGGATAGATCAGAGAAACTGGAGCTGTTCTCCTCAGAGAAGGTTGAGGGGGGGAATTTGAAAGAAGTATTCAAAATTATGAGGTGTCTAGACAGAGTAGATAGGGGGGAAACAGTTCCCATTGGTGAAGGATTGAGAACCAGAGGACACCAATTTAAGATGATTGGCAAAAGCAACAACAGTGGGACATGAGGAAAAACTTTTTTCAATCAGCAAGTGGTTAGTACCTAGAATGCACTGCCCGAGTGTGGCAGAGGCAGATTCAATTGTGGCTTTCAAGAGGGAATTGGATAAGTACCTGCGGGGGTAGGGGGGTTGGGGTAATGCAGGAAGGTAACGAAAGTGGGACGAGTGGAATTGCTCTTGCAGACAGCTGGAATGGTAATGTTACACTGAATGGCCTCTTCAATGCTGTAGCCATTCTACAAGTCATTATTCAACATGTCCATTTTATTTTATTAAGAATATCACTCACTGAATTTTAATGCTTCTGTCCACTTCCCCCTATAATTGTAAAAGCTATGATTTTAATATCTGTTGCAATTTTTTTTGTACTCCATTTTGTAGCTGTTATCTTACTGCTATCATTCTATCTTTCCCATTTACCAGTATCTGTGCTTTTTTGTACTTTAGTTTTATGTTGTCTCTCATATTTAATCATGCATGATTGATTTTTGGCAAATAGTGCTCGTCCCTTGGGGGATTAACTGGTGTGTCACATTAATTTCTTTTTTTGACCTTCTTGTTTTATTCATTAACAGATTTGCCCAGTTTACTGTGGGCAGTCTCCATCTCATCGAAGTCAATCTTACTTGAACCTTAGTCATGGTTTCTCCCTTTCAAACACTACAGTTAATTCAATGATTATTACTGAGATAAAAGTTTATGCATTAGAGTGCTAACTAAATATGGCTACTGCTCATTGCTAAATCAAAAATGGCTTCCTTCTGCAGAAAACTAACCTGGATATACAAGAATATTTTAATGGATGAGCTAATCTACTTATTCCAATTTATATAAATCCCCATTGAAACCACTCTTTGCTGGTCTGCATTTATACAATCTACCCACTTCAAAGCTGCTCCTAGAGGGCCTATACACAATTCCCGTGACAATTTTATATCCTTTTTTCTATTTCTTAATTCTACTAGTGAAGTCTCCACTGCCTGCTTCTCATTATCTCTTAGCAAAGAGATTGCATCCTTAGTCACCAAGGCTATCCCTTCCCTCTACTATTTTCCCTATCTTTCCTGCAGTTCTTATAACCTGGTATATTAGTTCCCAGTCCTGACCTCTTGCAGTCACTCCCAGTAATAGCTACCATACTCTAATTCATTCAATCTGTTCAGTAGGTTGATCCCAGATATGGACGGATTTTCTTAGGAAGAGAGGTTGAGTGGGTTGGACCTGTACTCATTGGAGTTTAGAAGAATGAGAGGCGACCTTATTGAAACATAAGATTCTTAACATCTTCCCGAGAGGTTGTTTTCCTCTTGTGGGAGAGTCTAGGACCGGAGGGCAAAATCTCAGAGTAAGGGGGTGCCCATTTAAGGCAGAGATGAGGAGGAATTTCTTCCCTCAGAAGGTTGTGAATCTGTGGAATTCCTTACTGCAGAGGGCTGTAGAGGCTGGGTTGTTAAGTATATTCAAGGCTGAGATAGATAGGTTTTTAATCAGTAAGGGAATCAAGGGTTATGGGGAAACGGCAGGAGAGTTGAGGATTATCAGATCAGCCATGATCTCATTGAATGGCAGAGCAGACTCAATGGGTTGAATGGCTTACTTCTCCTACATCTTATGGTATACTCTGTGAGTTTGTATAAAGAACATTTAATTGTTCCAAACACACTAACCAGTCCTCCTCCTCTGCTCACGTTTCTCAATTTCTTTCCAATTAACTTGCAACTTTCAGCTTTTCCCCTTTATCTGCAGTGTCTAAAACACTATTTCTAATTCTTTCTCTCCTTTACCATTTGTTTTTGGACCATTATTTATGCTATCTTTTCCATCTGTACCCTCTCCCTAACTTACTAGTTTAAAGTCTTTGTTGCTGGCCTATTTATCCTTCCCACTAGGACTTTGGTCTTAGCCTGGATCAGGTGGAGCCCATTCCAATGTCTACATCAGTGATGTAAGATTGCATGACAGAGCCTCCTGAGAGATGTTTGTGTACGAAGCCTCATACTAAGCCTCATCTTGTATTTGGTTGGAAGAATTTTTAATGAAAGGTAAAGTTTTACTAATTGGTGACTGCTGGAGGCAAGGCATCGATCTTAACCAAGGACAATCTAAGCTAAGGCCCACAACAATAAATGACAGATGGTAGCAGCAGTAAAGACAATGGAAAAAACGGAGTAAAAACCTGAATAAAAACCCCAGCAAGACTGAAGAGAGGAGGGGGAAAAGCCCAGCTACTGAAAAAGCAGCAAGCAAAATGATTGAGGAAAAGACAGCATGGGGGAAAAAAAAAAAAATCAGAACTCAAGGAAAGGTCAGAGTGATGGAAAGCCATAGAGAAAATCTTACCCTTACCAGAGCACTTGAACACATGGAAGGCCCAGATCAAGCAGAGAAGTGGCAAAACAGGTGTCACAGGTTTACCGAGTACAGAATAGCTTTGAGACTAGCAAAGAAGCATAGCCAGGAATAGTTCAATAGCCTTCTCTACATCACAGGAGGTAGCACGTATGACATTTTGGTCAGTTAGCATAAATGAAGAAACCGTGACTTACAAAGATGTAGCAAAAGCTTTTGTTACATATTTCAATCATAGAACGAAGGCAATCATAAGGATGAAGTTACATAGTACCCCAAGACTAGGAGAAAGCATAAATTGTTAATGAAGGAATCTATCATCCAGCTGCTGAGAATTGAGAATATAGAGCCCTGAAAGATGAATTAATTTGGGATTGCATTGTCATAGGAATCTTGGAGGAGACTATCAGATTTCCTACAGTCAAGGGGAGGATTATATGCTACCAAAGGTGCAGTTAACAAGGCAGGCAGAAGTGAGAAAGCAAAATTGTGACAAGAGATTTTGTGGAGAAAAATGACTGAATGAAGTTTGTAGGACACAGAAGTAGCAGCACGCCTACTCAAAAACAGGAAGCTGCCATTACTCAAGTGTTCTCACCGCAGCAGGAAAAGGCTGCAACAACACGAAGAATGTCCTGCCAAAAATGCAGAGTGCCATTCCTGTAAGAGAGAAGAGGACATTTTAAAGCTGCAAGCTGCAGGAAAAAAGCTCCCAATTCAGAAATTTAAAGAGAAACCAATTAAAACATAACATTCAAGGAGGAAGATACAAAAAGACAATGAAGTGCCATTCTTGGAAGAAATTATAGGATTAATGGGAACTATTGGAGAGCAGGCATTGTGGTCAACAGGCAAACACTGAAAGCATTATCTTCCTTTGTACTACAGTGTAGCACACCCACTTTTACAGAAGGTGAAGCATGAAATTGAGTCAATGCTGCATCAGGAAGTAAACTTACCTGTAACGAAACCTCCAAGTTGGCTGTCACTATGATATCACTCATGCACAAGTCACAATCTATTTTAAATCGACTGTCCAAACAACTAGCGAAGTTTTTTTTTTAGAAAAAAGGACTTTTTAAAAAAGTAACCATTTGTAATTGCTTTAACACAACAGCTAAAGACAAGTAGTCAGTAGCCTGGAAAAGCTGCCAATGAAGCAGTAAATAGCTCCCTCCCTTCTCTCCCAAGTTAAGGCCCTACCTCCAGAGTTTAAAAAAATCTAAAGAGATAGTGAATTTCTATTGAACGGAACCTGGTGCACAAATCAGACTTGGAGATGGTTTACATTTTTTAAAACAACAGCCTTCAGCAATTGCAGTTACATGGGCTCCTGAAATCTAAAGGCAAACCTGGAAAAAATTCTGCCACAGCCAGTGACCAGTAAAGGATTCTGAACTCAATTTTTTGCCTTTTAGCATTGAACTTTAATTTGGCTAAGTAACTAACTACCTTCAGTATGACCTGTAAACTTTGCATGCTTGAGAGAGAGTGAGAATGTGAGTTGTGAAAGTTCAAGAAGTGCAAGTTAGCTTTTTAAGTATTATTTATTTATCTGGGTATGTTTTTAAACTCAAACTAACCCCTTTTGTTCTAAACCCAAGAAAGCCTGCCAGACTCATTTCTTTGAGATCAGTGCATAAACAATTAAAACTTGAGTAAATATCTTCATCTTCTAAATCCTTCACACACAAACCTGTTAAAGTCAGACTTGGATGTTATGATAGGGGAGTCATATTTTACCGTTGTTAATGTGGCCACAACATGGTGTTCAAGTGCTGAAACCAAATGGCTTACTGCAAATCTGTGTTGACCTCAGTTAAACAAAGCTGTGGAATGATAGATCCGCCCAATGGTACCTGGATGGCAAAGCTGGCAAAAAGCACAATTTTTACCAAACTAGATGTAAACAGTGGCTTTTGGCAACTACCTTTAGTCAAGGAATCCTAATTACTGACAACATTCATCACACCTTTTGGGAGATATTGCTTCAATTAACTATCCTTTGGTATTACATCTACACTGGAGATTTTTCAGAGGACACTGATGAGTACTAGAAGGATTGGAAGGGGTCATTTATCACATGGATGATATCCTGATCCATGAGTCCATGACACCAGGACATAATGGGGAGGCAGTGGCGTAGTGGTATTGTCGCTGGACTCGTAATCCAAAGACAAACAGAAAATGCTGGAAAAACTCAACAAGCATGGCAGCATCTGTGGAGAGAGAAACAGTTAATTTTTTGAGTCCCTATGACCTTCCTTGAAGAGTCATATTGGACTCAAAATGTTAACTCTGTTTCTGTCTCCTCAGATACTGCTAGACCTGCTGAGCTTTACCAGCTTTTATCTTAATAATCCAGAGACCCAGGGTAATGGTGGAATTTGAATTCAATAACAATCTGGAATCAAATGTCCAATGATGACCATGGAACCATTGTTGATTGTTGTAAAATCCCATCTAGTTCACTAGTCCTTCAGAGAAGGAAATCTCTCATCTTTACCTGGTCTGGCCTACATGTGACTCCAGAGCCACAGTAATGTGGTTGACTCTTAATTCCCTCTGAAATGGCTGAGCAAGCCAGTTGTAACAAACAGCTACAAAGTCACAAAAAAAGGGATGAAACTGGATGGACCACCCGGCATCAGAAATGACAACGTCAATCTCAGCCCTTTTGACCCTGCCAAGTCCTCCTTACTAACATCTGGGAGCTAGTGCTGAAAGTGGTAGAACTGTTACACAGACTAGTTGAGCAACAGCCTGACAGTCACCCTCACGGAATCATGCCTTACAGAATGTCTCAGACACCACCATCACCATCCCTGGGCACAGTGGTATACAATCAGGAGGGAGTTGCCCTGGGACTCCTCAACATAGACGATGGACCCATGAAGTCTCATGGCATCAGGTCAAACATGGGCAAGAAAACCACCTGATTACCATGTACTGCCCTCTCTCAGCTGATAAATCAGTGCTCCTTCATGTTGAACATCACTTGTGGGAAGCACTGAGGGTGGCAAGGGCACAGAATGTACTCTGGGTGGGGGACTTCAATGTCACAGAATGCAGAAGAGGCCCCTTGGCCCATTAAGTCTGCACCGACACGTGAGAAACACCTGACCTACCTACCTAATCTTATTTACCAGCACTTGGCCCATAGCCTTGAATGTTATGACATGCCAAATGCTCATCCAGATACTTTATAAAGGATGTGAGGCAACCTGCCTCCCAGGCAGAGCATTCCAGTCACCACCCTCTGGGTAAAAAAGTTTTTCCTCAAATCCCCCCTAAACCTCCTGCCCCTCACCTTGAACTTATGTCCCCTTGTGACTGACCCTTTAACTAAGGGGTACAGCTGCTCCCTATCCACCCTGTCCATGCCCCTCAATCTTGCACACCTCGATCAGGTCGCCCCTCAGTCTTCTCTACTCCAACGAAAAACAACCCAAGTCTATCCAACCTCTCTTCATAACTTAAATGTTTCATCCCAGGCAACATCCTGGTGAATCTCCTCTGCACCTCCTCCAGTGCAATCACATCCTTCCTATAATGTGGCAACCGGAACTTCACACTCCAGCTCTGGCCTTACCAAGGTTCTTTACAACTTCAATATAACCTCCCTACTTTTGTAATCTACGCCTTGATCGATAAAAGCAAGTGTCCCATATGCCTTTTTCACTACCCCACTAGCATACCCCTCCACTTTCAGAGATCTATGGACACACAAACACCAAGGTCCCTTTGTTCCTCAGAACTTCCTAGTGTCATGCTGTTCATTGAATACTTCCTTATCAAATTACTCCTTCCAAAGTGTATCACCTCACACTTTTCAGGGTTAAATTCCATCTGCCACTTATCTGCCCATTTGACAATCCCGTCTATATCTTCCTGTAGCCCAAGACACTCAACCTCACAGTTAACCACCCGGCCAATCTTTGTGTCATCCACAAACTTACTAATCCAACCCCCCATAGTCATCTATGTCATTTATATAAATGAAGAATAATAGGGAACCCAGTACAGAACCCTGTGGTATGCCACTGGACACTGGCTTCCAGTCACTATAGCATCCTTCTGTCATCACCCTCTGTTTCCTACAACTAAGCCAATTTTGAACCCACCTTATCAAATTACCCTGTATCTCATGTGCATTTCCCTTCTTTACAAGTCTCCCATGTGGGACCTTGTCAAAGGCTTTGCTGAAATCCATATAAACTACATCAGCTACCCTCATCAACACACCTGGTCACCTCCTCAAAAAATTCAATCAAATTTGTTAGGCATAACCTCCCTCTGACAAAGCCATGCCTACTATCCCTGGTCAAACCTTGCCTCTCCAAGTGGAGATAGATTGTCTCCTTCAGAATCTTCTCCAATAGTTTCCCTACCACTGATGTGAGACTCACTGGTCTGTAGTTCCCTGGCTTATCTCTACAACCCTTCTTAAATAGCGGAACCACATTAGCTGTTCTCCAGTCCTCTGGCACCTCCCCTGTGGCCAGAGAGGAATTAAAAATTTGGGCAGAGCCCCTGTGATCTCCTCCCTTGCCTTTCTCAGCAGAATGAGACACAAATCATCTGGACCTGGAGATTTGTCCACTTTTAAGCCTGCCAACATCTCCAATACCTTATCACTCCCTATATCAATTTGCTCAAGAACCTCACAGTCTCTCTCGCCGAGTTCGATACCTTCATCCTCATTCTCTTGGGTGAAGACAGTGTGAAGTATTCATTCAACACTCTACTGATGTCCTCTGGCTCCACCCAGAAATTGTCCCCTTGGTCCCTACTCTTTCCCTGGTTATTCTATTCCCATTGATATAGATTATCTTGGGATTTTCCCTACTTTTACCAACCAGAGCTCTCATATCCCCTCTTTGCTCTCCTAATTTCTTAAGCTTTCTTAAGCTCCACCCTGCACTTTCTGTACTCCACTAATGCCTCTGCTGATTTGCTCCCTCTGTACCTGCTAAAAAGCCTCTCTTTTCCTTCTCATCGTATCCCGAATATCCCTCGTTCCCTAGGCTTGTTACTTCTTCCGATCACCCTAGAGGGAACATGTTAAGCCTGTCCCCTCCCCATTTCCTTTTTGAACACCCCCCACTGCTCATCTGTAGATTTCTTGTCCATCACCAAGAGAGGCTCAGTAACACCACTACTGACGGAGTCCTAAATTATGTAGCTGCTAGACTGGATCTGTGGCAGGTAGTGAGGGAGCCAACAAGAAAAACATACTTGACCTCGTCCTTACCAGCCTGCCTGCTGCAAGTGCATCTGTCCATGACAGTATCAGTAGGAGCGACCACCGCATAGTCATTGTGGAGATGAAGTCCCGCTATCACATTGAGGATACCCTCCATCATGTTGAGACACACTACCACCATGCTAAATGGGATAGATTTCAAACAGATCTAGCAACAAGACTGGGCATCCATAAGACACTGTGGGCCATCAGCAGCAGCAGAATTGTACTTGAACACAATCTGTACCCTCATGGTCTGGCATAGTCCCCACTCTACCATTACTATCAAGCCAGGGGATCAACCCTGGTTCAATGAAGGGTGCAGGAGGGCATGCCAGGAACTGCACCAGGCATACCTAAAAATGAGGTGTCAGCCTGGTGAAGCTATAACACGACTACTTTCATGCCAAACAGCATAAGCAGCAAGTGATAGACAGGGCTAAGCAATCACACAACCAATGGATCAGATCCAAGCTCTGTGGTCCTGTCACATCCAGTCGTGAATGGTGGTGAACAATTAAAACAGCTCACTGGAGGAGGAGGCTCCACAAATATCCCGATCAATGATGGAGGAGCCCAGCACATCAATGCAAAAGATAAGGCTGAAGCATTTGCTGCAATCTTCAACCAGAAGTGCCAAGCAGATGATCCATCTCTGGTGCCTCCAGAGGTCCCCAGTATGACAGGTGCCTGTCTTCAGCCAATTCGATTCACTCCATGATATCAAGAAACAGCTGAAGGCACTAGATGCTGCAAAGGCTATGGGCCCTGACAATATTTCAGCGATAATACTGAAGACTTGTGCTCCAGAACCTGCCGCGCCCTTAGCCAAACCGTTCCAGTACAGCTACAACACTGGCATCTACCCGGCTATGTGGAAAGTTGCCCAGGTATGTCCTGTACGCAAAAGCAGGATAAATCCAACCCAGCCAATTACCGCCCCATCAATCCACTCTCAATCATCAGTAAAGTAACGGATGGGGCCATTAACAGTGCTATCAAATGGCACTTGCTTAACAATAACCTGCTCACTGATCCTCAGTTTGGGTTCTGTCAAGGCCACTCACTCAGCTCCTGACCTCATTACAGCCTAGATTCCAACATGGACAAGAGCTGAACTCCTGAGGTAAGGTGAGAGTGACTGCCCTTGACATCAAGGCAGCATTTGATCGAGTGTGGCATCAAGGACCCCTAGTTTCCCCCCTGGAGTCAATGGGAAACGGGGGGAAACTCTCCACTGGTTGCAATATACCTAGCACAAAAGGAAGATGGTCGTGGTTATTGGAGGTCAGTCATCTTAGCTCCAGGACATCACTGCTCAGGGCAATGTTCTCAGCCCAACCATCTGCAGCTGCTTCATCAATAACCTTCCTTCCATCATAAGGTCAGAAGTAGGAATGTTCCCTGATGATTGCACAACGTTCAGCACCATTCGCGATTCCTCAGATACTAAAGCAGTCCATGTCTGAATGCAGCAAGACCTGGACAATATCCAGGCTTGGGCTGACAAGTGGCTAGTAACATTTGTGCCACACAGGTACCAGGCAATAACCATCTCCAACAAGAGATAATCCAACCATTGCCCCTTGATGTTCAATGGCATTACCATCACTGAATCCCCCACTATCAACATCCTGGGGGGTTACCATTAACCAGAGACCGAATTGGAATAGCCATTGGAATACTGTGGCTACAAGAGCAGGTCAGAGGCTAGGAATTGTGCGATGAGTTATTCACCTCCTGAGTCCCCAAAGTATGTCCAGCACAAGTCTACAAGGCACAAGTCAGGAGTGTGTGATGGAACGCTCCCCACTTGCCTGGATGAGTGCAGCTCCCACAACACTCAAGCTTGACACCATTCAGGATAAAGCAGCCCGCTTGATTGGCACCACATCCACAAACTCCCTCCACCACCCACACTAGCAGCGGTGTGTACCATCTACAAGAGGCACTGCAGGAGTTCACCAAGGCTCCTTCAACAGCACTTTCCAAACCCATGACCACTGCCATCTAGAAGGACAAGGGCAGCAGATAGATGGGAACATCACGACCTGGAAGTTCCCCTCCAAGCCACTCAGCATCCTAACTTAGAAATCTATTGCTGTTCCTTCACGGTCACTGGGTCAAAATCCTGAAATTCCCTTTCTAACAGCACTGTGGGCATACCTACGCCACATGGACTGCAGCAGTTCAAGGCAGCAGCTCAGCACAGCCTTCTCAAGGGCAACTACAGATGGGAAATAAATGCTGGCCCAGCTAGCAAAGCCCACATTCTGTGAATGAATAAGAAACAAATGCCAGAATGAAAGCGATACTTACAAGAAGCAGAACTAACTCCTCAATGCGTTCTCACAACCAACCACTAAATTTCTGAGACCATCGTTCATACATCAGACATCAGGACTGATCCTCAAAAAAAAAGAGACCAAGGCAATCAAAGAATTTTCACCACCTCAATGCCACAAAGCTTCAACCGTTCATGGTGACGATCATCCAAATAGAGAAGGTCCACTTTTATCTGACATATGCAAATGAACCATTACCAATTGCTTAGGCACCACCAAACATAGTATTGGGAGGAAAACAAAACAAATTTCGTTCATAGAGAGAAAAGAAATGCTCATTTCACCAGACATTGGTTCACTATAATCCAGAACTGCTCATGCTAGTTGCTGCAGATGCATCGTTAACTCTTTCAAACTCGAGAGATGGTAAACAGAACGTTGTGCTACGCATCACAATCATTGAAATGGAACAAAGATACACTTAAATTGAAAAAGCATTAGCAGATCCATGAGCTTGCCAACTATGCCTTAGGCCTAAAGTTTACCATTGAGACAAGACCACAAACCATTGGTTATGTTATTAAATGAAGAATTAGCAAAGATGCCGTTAATTTCATCTGAGATTCAATGCTACAATCAAGTACGTCCAAGGAAAACAAACTATGGCAGACGCATTGTCACACATTCCTGTTGAAAAGCCTGAACAAGAGGACATTAATTTTGTTAGAGGTGAGCCCTATACTTCATTGGTAGCCATTTTCTACCAGCAACAGAGGCAAAATGAGAGTTCTCACAACCAACCACCAAGGCACAAAAAGAAGAAGAATATGCTAAATTAGGGAGTACTGCATCAGAAGATGGCCAGAATACATTCCAAATAATCTCATCCTGAAGCAATACTTTGCGCAAAGATATCTCAGTAGCACTGATGACTTGCTGATTTATGATGAGATTGATCAGAGTTTTCAGTCTCAAGATACTGCAGAGAATACACCAGGGACACTAGCTGTTGTGCTGGAGCACAAAATTCTGTTTGGTGGCCAGGGATCTCAAAGTCATTAGAAAAAATTATTTCAAACTGCATCACCTGTGCGATCCATTGCGTGGGGCAAAGAGAACCACTGATGGCATCCTCATTCCCATCCAGACCATGGGAATGTCTCAGAATGAATATTTTGTGCTCAAGGGGAAGACATTCCTCATAGTTGTTGACTATTACTCCAGGTGGATTGAGGTTAAACACCTCATGCTCCCACCTCAGAAGCTATCACTAAATTACTAAAACAAATTTTGCCACACACAGCATTTCAGGCTTAATCATTTCAAACAATGGCTGTCAGTGAGAATGAATATTTTAAACAGTTCACAGAAACTTATGGATTTGGTCACATGTAGCTCATCCAGATACCCACAAGCTAATGGGGAGGCCGAAAGGCAGTAAAGGCTTTGAAAAAAAATGGCAATATCAACTGGGCACTGTTGAGCTACCATTCCACATGGTTCCAGAATGATCTGGCTCCATGTGAACTTCTAATGGGACAACCACTGCAGTCTCAACTTCCTTCTCCTCCTTATGCCATGCCTCAAGGGAGAAGGAGTATCATCATGCAAAAATCAGACCAGGAATAGTACCAGAGGACATAACTTACTAGAACTTCAGGCAGGGAATCAGTATGGACTTGTAACCAAAATCATGAAGGCCAGATTTTGGAAAAACACATCCTGTAATCTTATCGTATGAAGATTGAAAATGGAAGAGAGAAGAACCAGAAGTGTATTCTTATCTACAAGATGACTTTCGATGGAATGGGCCAGTTATCCAGAAGATCAGGGAGACAACCTGAACAGCAAGCTGGTATTCTCAGGATAATTCACATACTATACCAAGTTTGAGGGACAGAGAACTTGAAACTTACATATTCTCAGGAGAGAGCTGAGAGCAAGGTCAGGGAGATTCATGAAACCACCACAATGGTTATCTCTGTGAACCAGGGAAGAGGAGATTACTTCAGGGCAGATGTAAATAATGTATTCAATAGAGTTGGACTTGTTTTTTTTTTGGGGGGGGGGGGGAAGTGGGGTGCAGGGGAGATGTACTATTAAAAGTTATTGACAAATATGTAAATAGACAGTCTACATCAGTGATGAAGGATCACATGACAAGAGAGCCAGAGGGATGGTTTTCTGTGAAGCCTCGTGCTAAGCCTTGGTATTTGGTTACAAGAATGTTTAGTGAAAGGTAAAGTTTACCAACAGCCCTGCCTCCAGCAGTCACCATGGATCCTAACCAAGGACAACCTAAGCTAAGGCCCACAACAATAACAGTGAAATCAGCAAGGATATCAGAAACCCAATTCTCAATTCTAATTGCTCATTGCTAGAGATCAGAGCCCATTGTTCTATAATTACCATTAAAAAAAGGTTAAAAAAAAGATTAATCAGCCTCTTGCAATCATCCAATGAAGCTCAACCAGTATATCAAGAGTTGGAAGTTCCTTGCATACTTCAGTTAGCATCATCCCAGGCACATGTTATTTTGAAAGCACTAAATCTTTAGCATGGTTAGAGAAAGGATTAGTCCAGTACAGACTGCTCACTGTTTCCAAATGTTTATTAACAATTAAGCACTGTAGACCTCCAGCAACTCCCATCAGGATTAGAAGCAAATGTGGGACCTTGCAGCGCAGTTTAAAACCAGGTAATGGTTTTACAATTGAGGAAATTCCAAAAATCAGTAACATCACAATTAAAGGCCAAGTTAAGTCATCTTGTGCGCTATTCAAACGGATCTTCTGCCATCTGATGCTGAAGGGCAGCATCAATATTGTGGAATAAGGAGCAGAATTCACATTTAGGACACTACACAAGGCCACATCCAGAGAACGGAGACTTTCTGTAGCCCCAATTCTTGCTGCTTCATTACAGCTCAGTCCATGATGGTTGCAACCTGAAATGCAGATTATAAAAATAATCTCATGTGGAAAACACCTAAAAAAAAAAGCAAGCATGCATCAGGAATGTGTTTGGATGTCAATTTAGCACATTTGAAGGCCACAACTTGTGTTCTGGAGTCATTGTCTGTGGCCAGAGATCTGTTGAAATGTACACTTAGTGTTACTTTAAACCCACAAACAACTCAGGAAGTTTAACCACAAAAACAATTCACACAGCTACAAGAATAAGTCAAAGTTCTCATTTATCTTGTTCCACTTTCAATCGTGTGAAAATCTTTTCTTCCTTTTACTAGTTAGCAAGTTTGGGACCTGCAAGGCTTCAAAATATCCCAAAACACAATGAAACATTGTTTAGATCCTCAACTGTCTCTCCCCTCTCATTCCTGAGAAATGAAAGATGTTTCAAAGGTTTGGCAGGGAGAATGACAAGTGAAATTCAAAAATCAAGATCTCCTAGTTTACAGGATTACACTGCCAGTCAAGTTAAGAGAATCACATTCATCTGCAATGGTCTAAGCTATCTAGAGAACTAGAATACATGAGGGCAGGAGTCCTGCTTCAACTATACAAGGCTCTGGTTAGGTCATACCTGGAGTTAGAGCAGTCTGGGCACCACATCTTAGGAAGGATATATTGGCCTTGAATATATTCAATATAAAAATAGAAAATGCTGGAAAAACTCAGCAGTTCTGGCAATATATTTGGAGAGAGAAACAAAGTTAACGTTTCAAGCCTTGACAATTCATCCGAACTGGAGAGAAGTAGAAATGTGACGGGTTTTATGCTGTTGAGAAAGGGGGAGGATCAGGTGGAACAAGATCGAAGGTCAGGAATAGGTCAGACAGCAGGAGACATTTCATTTTTATTTTGAATATATTCAAGGCTGATGTGGACAGATTTTTGAGCTACAAGGGAGTGAAAGGTTTTGGGAAACAGGCAGGAAAGTGGAATTGAGGCTACAATCAGCTCAGCCATGATCTTATTGTATGATGGAACAGGCTTGAGGGGTCGAACGGCCGACTCCTCATTTCTTACGTTGGCGGGAGTGCAGTCTGGGCAGATTTAGCAGAATGATATTTGAACAATAGATTACATAAACTAGAGTTGTACACCATGGAATTTAATAAGGTTTGGGGGGTAGAATTTGATCTAATTTTAAGATATTTAGGGGAATGGATGGTGTGGTAAAGTGGAGCACCTTGAAGAGAATGCAAGTGGACTAACCATGTGACAGTACTGACCAATTAATATACAGCACAGGCTGCTGGTTAACTAGAGCTGGAGGTGGCTGTGGGAGCACAGAAGGAGTTAGTGCTCTGCCTTCTGTTGCAATAAACAGTTTGTTCTTATCCTTTCCAATATTGATAGAGAGCATCAACTAACAGGTGTACATGAAGGCATGCAACTCAAGTTTACTCGATTAGTGAACTCAGACTCAAGACAAAACTGGCAATGAGGATGAGCATAGCAAAATTGTAAGAACCCCAAGTGAGAATTCACAAGATGGACGAGCAAAACATAAAGACAATCTGCACTTACATCACAGCAGAAAGAAATGCTGCAGTTTTAAATTAAGAAAAAAAACTGTAGATTCGTGATTGTGGGGATCCTACCCAAACTCGAAAAGAGTGTGAAACACAGCACAGAAAAGTGGACAGCTGCAGAGATGGAGTTTAAAAAAAAGTGACTGCTCTTAAGCGGCAGTATATTTAAAGAGGTACGTGCAAGAACAATGGCTATGGACTGAAAATCATGAGACCCCAGGCAGAGGGCAACCCTGCAGAAGGCAAAACGCGAATCAATCGACAGCAGTCAAGAAAGCTGCGATAAGTCAAACACTCAAATTCGTCATTAACTGGGAAGCCATCAGGAAGCGCAGACCCCTTACAGTCATTCAGGATGTCGCTGTTCAGGTTTGTCGACCGATTCAATTCCATTTCAGATGTTTGGTCTCTGTCGAATGCCTAGTGTTCTATTTTATCACTAATGACATCACGGCAGAGGACAATTCTTTTGTCCATGTGCAGGAGCAAAGCGTATGAGCTGATCCGCAGGCTCATGCCACCTAACACCCCTTTCAATGAGTTAATAAAAATTTTACAAAACCACCTGAGACCAAAGCCCTCATGTAGCGCTTCCAAGTTCAATTCAAGGGACGGGCATCCAGAGGAGACGATAGCTGACTATGTGGCCGTTTAAAAGGCATTAACTGAGCATTGTGAATTTGGAACGTCCATTAGTGATATGTTAAGAGACCGACTGATATGCAGGATTGGAGATGATACTACTCAAAAGGTGTTTGCTAGCCGAAGCTAATCTAGACTTCAGTAAGGCATTAGAATTAACCACAGCCATGGAGAGTGCTGTTAGAAATTCGGAAGCTATAAAGAGTTCACAAAATGGCGCTGTCCATCTGGTAGGGTGGGACAGACCGGCACAAAAACATCAGACCCCACAGAAAGGCAGGAAACACCCACTATGTACAATTTAGTAAAAAAAACAGTACCACAGTGAAAACCTACAAAAAATGAATGAGAGCAAGAAATGCATCCAGTCATCCAATGGGTGATCAACAATTCAAACAAGTCGAATGCTTTTTCTGTCACCGCTATGGTCACATAAGGCAGCACCGCAGAGATAGGCTGAAACAGCATTTTAAAGACAAAGGGAGAAATCGTGACATGTCTTACGAAGAACAAGAAATAGGATCAGACATCCATTCATTATATAACCTGAAAGTGGGTAGAATGGAGCCAATCCAAGTAGTCATTATAGTCAATGGGCAAGCTGTTAAGATGGAAGTTGATGTCCATCATTGGAGAACAGACATTCAGATACTTGAATAAAGGAACCCGTCCTTTGAGATTGGAAGTTTTGAACACTAAACTGAAAACACACACTGGTGAAGTGCAGTATGAAGTACAGTCTGTAACATTACCCCTATTTGTAATGTCAGGCAAGGGATCGAGTCTCCTCAGAAGGAACTGACTGGGAGAGATAAACCTTAAGGGCCCCTAAGTTCCCAATTGGAAGACAGAAGCATTACTGCAGAAAATAATGGGTGCATGAAGATCCAACAGGAGAAAGCTATAGAACTGTTACACTGGGGTAGAGTTCAAGCTGAAATTAGCATCCCTCAGAAAGAAGAGGAAAACTTAGACTTTCGGGCGCTACAAAATTTGATTAGCTCCCAATTTGTGCCACTGAAAAGATAAGGAAAGGAACAGTTAAACCTGTCTCTGGCAGAGTTAAGGAACAAATTAGTCAAGAAGAGGCAATATGAGATTCTCCAGGAAATGATTAAATGAGAATAAGAAATAATTGAAAGAGCTGAAGCAGCAGCTGTGTAAAAACCCTGAAGGCCCCGAGTTCTCAGAAGAGCTGTCAGAAATCCCAACTATCGAGCTCACTCATGTTCAGCTCACGCCTGAGTCTAATCCAGTCAATAACGAAATTAACGAGATACCAGGTATCAGTGCTATGAAGAAAAGGACATGCAGGGAGAAAAAAATTATTGACAATCCTCAAAGAAAAACAATTTCCCCCCCTTTTCCTCTTTCTTCTCCCTTCACACATCGTGTAGCTCATCACTGTATTGCTTTGTGCTTGTTGCCCTTTATCTGTTTCAGCTTGGAGGAGGGGGGTGGGGCCTGCAGGAGTGAATGTGACTGCACCCGGAAGATGGTGAAATCATCCAGAGGTACTTAGTGGACAACTGTTCGCTGAAAAGGAGACCTCGGAAAAAACAGCTGAGGTTGTTGAACTGCAACGTTCAACTCGTCCAAGGAAGCCTCCTGAGAGACCTGATTTGTAAATAGTTGTAAATTAGTGTAAATACTTCACATTAAGTTTGTCAACTGTATTTTTTTTTAAGTAAGGGGGAGGGATGTGGTAAAATGGAGTACCATGTACCTTTAAGAGAATGTAGTGGACTAACCATGTGTCAGTACTGACCAATGTACAGAGCGGGCTACTGGTTAAGTCTGAAGCTGGTGTTGGTTGTGGGAGCACACAAGGATTTAGTGCTCTGCCCTCCTTTGCAATAAACAAACAGTTTGTTCTTATGCCTGTCTCTCCATTTTTGATAGCGAGCATGAACTAACGAGTGTACATGAAGGCATGGAATGAGAGTTTACTTGACTAGTGAACTCAGATTCAAAGCATGAAAAATGGTTTCTCAACTCCATTTCTGCTGTTGGCTGGTATAGGACTGGGAACATCGCCTAAGCTGAGAGCCAGACCTTTCAGGAGTGAAGTTAGGAAAGATTACACAAAGGGTGATGGAAGTTTAGAAGCAATGTGTACACACATTGCACCTATTTCAGCTAAACAAAATGAGTGACAGCCTGGTTCATTCCTCAGGGCAATGCCTTAACCAGTCAAGCTGCCTGGTTTAAATCTCAAACAATGCTTGACAGTTAACTGTCACCATTAGCCAGTGCATTCTCCATGGCAACACCTCTACCAATTAGAGTCCACTTGCCAACAGTCAGCACTCTCTTCGCATACATTATAAAGTTGTTGCTTCCCCTTACATTAATATTCTTAAGTGATTATCCTGATGAGATGCAAGACGAAAAGCCTTAACAACCATGTATAGTCACTGTTATAATGCAGGACATAGAAGTGACTAATTTTCACCCTACAGCTTTTTAGGGTGAGTCTCAAGTTTCACTGGACATGTTTGATAGAATTGAATGCTTCAGTCAGCCCCAACTGCATCAGCTCGATCCTGCCTGACCTGTACTGACACAAGCAGTGGTGGTGGTTAGAGTGGGGAGAAGGCTGCAAAGAAAGCAAAAGCATGAAACTCAAACACCATTTCAACAATTGTCTGCACTGGTACCAAATAGCCAGAATCTTTCAAAATGCACAACCGTTTCTCTATTCTACCCCTCACCCTTCCACAATGGTTAACTAGTCAAGGTTATGACATGAGCCACATGGACCATGAAATTCAGGTTTGATCTCCAATCTCTGCTGAGTTAATAGACTGGAGCTGTAGTAGTGATAACAATACCTTTGGTCTTCAGACCCCCAGCCAGAGGGAGGAGGCAAATAGGCTAGGGTTCCTACTGTGATCCACCCCAGCCAATAACTGTCTGCCAACACATGAATGGCCACTTGAACAATACAATGAACCAATCTCAGAACCCAATCACGAAATGGGACATTTCATAGAATTTTATTTTAAAGTGTTGAGCCAGATCTATTAATTACATACAGATATGCTTAGATTCTACAGGGTAACTCTCCCCCAAGTTCTCTACCAAAGCCTCTAAAAGGAAGAGCAAAACCATAAACCACACTGAGCAGTGCCCAATACACAGGCAATGAACAGATGAGTTAAACACAATGGACAAATGGGTTATGGATAGAGGACTTCAAGCTTGTTCTGATTAGGTAAAACACAATATTCTGCCTCCCTCACCACAGTGTATACACCATCTTAATGTCCCTTTAAACTAAAAGAAATGAAAGCAAACAAAAGACTTCAGTTCACTGAAAATCACCGCTATTATTTTAAACCCCCATGCACCACATTGGTTTATAAACCCCAGCGAGCAAATTTCAGCCTGTGTAGAACATTCCCCCTGAAACTTTCTGCCTCCACTCCCCTCCTTCAAAACCCTCCTTAAATCCAACTGATTTGACAAAGTTGTCCTAATGCCCCTTCTTTAGCTTAGCATCAATTTGTGTCTGATTATGTTGCTGTAAAGCATTTTGGGATGTTTTACCATGAAGGTGCTATATAAATGCATCCAGCTGCCATCTCAAACTCCACAGCTTGCATTTTGTCCTTGGAATGCGAGACAAGCAAATGTCTGCTGCATCCATCTAATCACCATTGAGGCCTTACCTTCCATTAGACAGCAATTAGAGATAAAGATTCATTCAGGCTGCAGTTGTGCAATGGCCACTAGGTAGCAGCAGATACTTAAAATTCCTTGCATGGGCAAAGTAAAAAGACTGCTCCAGGACAACAAAAATGCAGTAGAGATAAAAACAAAAAACTGCAGATGCTGGAAATCCAAAACAAAAACAGAATCACTGCTTGCTTGTCCCTACAACCACACCACCTCCCCCCCAACTTCTCTCTCTCCCCCCACCCCCTCCCCTTAAACCAGCTTATATTTCACCCCTTTCCTAAGATTCACTCAGTTCTGTTGAAGGGTCATGAGGACTCGAAACGTTAACTCTTTTCTTCTCCGCCAATGCTGCCAGACCTAAAAATGCAGTAGAATTGCCTGAGCTCACCATTATATGTAGTCTAAAACAACTTGCATTTTATTTATATCTTTCTTACTCAAGATATTTTGAGTATCCTGAATTTTCAATCACCCTCCCAGGTGAACCCATAATGTGCCACTGAGTAAAGTTTCAGTCACTTATACTAAATTATTTGATCAGAGTGATAAAGATAGGAGGCCATTCAGTCCACCGTCCCAGTACTGGCTCTTTGAAGTTATTCAATTAGTCTCACACCCCTGTTCTTTCCCAATAGCCCTACAGTTTTTTCCTTTCCCTTCTGAAAGGGAATATAAAATCTGTTTCTATTAACCTTTCAGGCAGCCTATTCCAGATTGTGTAAAAAAAATTCTCCTGTCAACTCTGGCTCTTTTGCCAATTATCTTGAATAATGCCCTCTGTTACTGATCCGTTCACCACTGTAATCATTTCTCCTTCATTACTCTACCGAATTCTTCATGATTTCGAACAACTCGTTCTTAGCTACTGGATTCATCCTGTCCCCCCATAGGCAGAGGATTTAGAAAGATGAGTGAACTGCACAGGCTGAAGTGAACTTCACACAGGACTAAAAACAATTGCTCTAAACAGATTATAAAAGTATATTTCATTAAAAATGCAAATAGCTTCAATATGTCAGAAAGAGGTTAGAAAATTAATCCAATTTGAAGAGGGTGTGCAAGGACCAAAAATAACGGAAAAGCTAAATTAGCAATGAGGGAGAGGTAGTGAGGGGACAAACTCCAAATATCAAAAGGAGCCAGAAAGCATTTTACTAGCGTCATTAGGAAAGGGAAAGTTAAGTGTGGTGGGACCCAAATTTAAATGATCAAAAATAGCAGTGGTATTTTGTAATTACTAACCATCAGCATTTACTAAAAAGGATAAGAGAAAGGGGCTGTCAAGGGAGTTGCCAAGAGTGATACTTGTGACTTTTGGATAAAGGAAAATTTTAAACAAGTTAGTTTAAGGGGTGACTGAGCACCAGGAAAATTTTAGAATCCTGAAGGGGTTGAGGGAAGAAATTGCAGAAGCATTGGAAAATATATTTCAGGACTAGACATATGCCAGAGGATTGAAGAGTGGCCAATGTAATAAGCATTTTGAAAAAGGAGACAGCCAATTTGGGTAATTACAGGCCAGGTTGACTAACATCTGTGCTAGGAAAAGTCTACAGTCCAAGGACAAAATTACCATGCATTTAGATAAAAAGAAAAGAGCTCGAAGGAGCCAACACCAATTTCATAAGGGATTATCATGTTTGACAAACCTCAGATCTTTTGAAGAGATAACAGACATGGCAGGTGGGAAATACAGAAGATATATAGTGTCCATGAACTTCAAGGGCAGGATTTTCTCCTCGTCAGGTGGGCTGGCCCAGGAGTGGCGGTGAAACTGACTACCATCTGCGATCGGGCCCAACTGCAGTTTCATGCTGGTGGGTCAATTAAGGTCTGGCCAGTGTGAAACGTGGCTTGCCACACTGGCCAGGAAGCGCCAAGCAGGGGCAGGGGCCTGTCAGCTGCCGGGTCCAATGGTGACCTGACAGTCAGTTTAAAAGCAGTGCAGGCAGCCCCTGGAAGGCTGCCATGGGGCAAGTTTCCTGAGCCAGCACAATGGACCCGAGTGAAGCTGGACATGGCAGGTGGGAGGGCAAGTTGGGTGGGCACTAGGCCCCCTGTTTCTCTGGAGAGTGACTTGTTGTGCTCCTGGAAGCTGCCAGAAGGGACACCCTTGTCCCCAGAGATGGGAGGAAGCGGCCACTGCACCTCACCAAGAGGGCATGGGAGGAGGTGGCAGTGCTGGAAGCGCTTCAATGACCTGCTGCACTCAGAAGGGTGGAGTACTCTGTTGGCATGTGTGCAGATGTGTTAAGATCCAGCCATCCCTCCCCTGTGGAGCTCAGGGGTGCTAAAGTCTAAGTGCCAACTGTCAATCACACCAGAGCTGGCCAAGGGAGCGAGCCCTGGCTGCTTGAACTGCGTGCCTTGCAGCTTGAGAGCAACGACTCAGATGTGCTCTGTGAAGTGTTCCTCAGCTGGGATTGGCCAGGCTGCAATGGGGCTGCAGGTACAGAATGGACTGATCAATGCTCCTCTCTTGTTCCAGGAGAAGACCGCCCACAGCAGTGTAGAAAGGTCACGATCGGCAGAGGCCCCACTAGCCACCTAATCCTTTCAAAATATGAACAAGATACCCTGGAGCCTGAGAGCCGGCATGCCCCGTGTGCAACCAGGCTTGGAGAGGTGGGGGTGCCAGATGAAGGTAAGAGCGCAGTGCACAGAGGTGAGAGTTTTGGATTGTGCAAGCATCTAGTATAGCCTCCTCATTGATGGGAGCCTTGAACCTGGATTCCCTATTGATCATTGAAAGAAGATGGCACCATGATGTAGATCTTCATGGTTTCACCAGGGTGCCTGGGATGCACAGTGACAGTGTGATGACTTAAACTAATGACATGTCCTGTTCTCCCTTTTATGTTCATCAACAGGCGTCTGATCTGCAGACCCTGAAGGGCCACCCAGCACTGGAGGACCACTGGGCATCGTTTGCACCTGCGTCACACCCACTCTCTGAAGTGGGACCTAGGGCAGATACCAGCACCTCAGTGGGCATTAGAGCAGCAGCTGGTATCTCTGTGCACATTGGTGCAATGCCCTCACAATTGCTGGAAGTGCAGGTGGAAGCAGAGTGCACCCATGGCACCAGCAGTCAGGATTGCTGGAGACCAGGATGATGCTCAGTTGAAGGCTGATGAGCCTCTGGAGTTGTCCATTAGGCAGCAGATGCTGGATTTCCAGCGGAATGTGTGGGAGGATCTCGTGGATATCCAGAAGGGTCTGCATGCCATGGTCCCCGTTGTGGAGGAGTCCATGTGGAGCATGAGCATTGCATTGGCCCTCATGGCCGAGTGCACTGCCTCCTCCATTGAGAGAGTAGCGACTCTCAGTGAGGCAGCTCCAGGGACAGAATGAGGGGTTCCTGAGGATGCGCTTGGACATGCAAGCCCTCATACAGGCACTGACCTCAGGTGGTCAGTGCCAGTATGGGAGATGGATGAGGCACCCAGTATCCCAGCTAGGTGCCCATCCATCAATGATGTGCAGGGAGGGCCACAGCAACTTCACAATGGTGCATGAGCTGCCGGTCATTTCTGCGGGCTTCCCTCAGGACATTCTGGATGACAGCAGCAGCTCCTTTGCCAGTGACTGTGGCATCTGAGGCTGCAAATGGGGAGATGCCAGCCCTGGTGACTCCCTCCCACATGGGGCTAGCACAGGCTCCACTGACCAGAGGGCGACCACCAAGGTCATCAAGGCCAACAAGACAGCAGAGTCAGCAGGCTGTCTCTAATGCCAGTGCCAGCGAGGAAGGGCAGCAAGACATAGCATTCACAATTGTAAGTTAAAGGCACCATGAGCACAAGAGGGGAAAGTCATGGGTGATTTTATGTTCATTTGTTTACTTTATCTATACTGGTCTAGGAAAGACGACCAGAGAAGTTTCTGTGAACAATTTTGATTTGTCAGAATGAGATAAATTTTGTTTTTGTCATCATGGCCTGAGTATGCTTCACCTTTGTATTTTCTTGGTACAGGGAATGCCAGTACGTATGCTGGACGTAGGTGGCTCTGAACTTTATTGAACAGGCACTGAGTGTTCTTTGGGTTCAAATGAAAGGGTCCTTCCAGACATCCAGGATGGAGGAGGCAGCCTTGGCATGAGGTGGAAGCAGATCTTTGGCAGCCTAGCTTAAGGAGCGTTGGATCAAGACGTCCCTGGTGTCCCTGCCTCCCTGAAGGTTACTGAGGTTTGCCTCCATGCCCTCAGTGTTCTCACCATGCTCCTCTTCTGACTCACTACTGGATTCATCCTCTGGGGAGGTGCCATCAGCGGAGACCACAATCCCCATTACCAAGGTAAGGGAAGGCTGTCTGATACTTGGAAGGGTCCATACGGTCTGAATCCTCCAGGGCCCTTGGAGATGCCAGAGAGTCCTGAAATGAAGCTCAGAACAGAGACAAAGCTGTGAAGTTCAAATAAGCAACCAGCAAACTATCTCCTAAACTCCTCACTACTCTCACTGGCAATGCCGCTGACCCTTTTTATCCAGCCCATGGATGAGATTCTGCAAAATGTGGGCTGCCCATTTTGCCCATGCAACAAGCAGAAAAATCGCATGGGCAAGGAAAGATCACAGCCCATTGGACTGTTAAGTGGCCGCTTAATTAATGGCAGGCTCCGCTCCAGCACCTGCATGCACCACCGAGCGAAATATCACACCAGTGCACGATAACATCGGGACACGCAACTGAGGCCATCGTGCAATATTTTACTCTTGTTTGGGTTGGGTGAGTGTCTGCCTGCAGGATGAAAAATTCTGCCTAAGAAAATCTTTGACAAGGTGCTACACAGATGACTAGCTTTAAAGGTGTGGAACTGGGAACAGGAACACAAACAGGGTTAAAAATTGGTTTTCTCCCCTTTAAACATATGACTCAAGGACAGTTTAAAAAAATTATATATGAAAGTGTGCTTGAAATTGGGTGGTGTGCCACAGTGATCAGTTCTTGCGCTGCTTCTGCTCACCATGTACCAAGGTTTGGATAAAAGCCTGGAAGAGGTGGTAAAGTTTACAGATGTCACCAAAACAGAGAATTCAGGAACCTGCAAAGGGATATTGATAAAGGGTATGAACAAGTACAGAGACCTTTAAAAGGTTCTTAAACCACTCGAAGTGATAGCCAAAACAAATGGGGTGTCAGTTTGCATTAGGAAGGAGGGATTGGAAGGAGAGCAGTGTTAGGTTTACCAGAATGACACCCACTATTCAAGGATTAAATTACAAGGAGCGTTTACACAAACTACAGTTGTATTCCCTGGAATTTAGAAGGTTAAGGGTGATTTGATCAAAGTTGAAGATATAAGGGGAACAGATAGGATTGAGAGAGAAACTGTTGCCATTAGTTGAGAATGTAGGACTAGGGAGCTTAGTCTAAAAGTAGAGCCAAATCTTTCAAGAATGAAGTTAGTAAAGACTTCTACACAGTGTAGTAGAACTTTAGAGCTCTCTTTCACAGATGGCAAGTAAGGCTAGACCAACTGTGAATTTTGAGATTTTTGCTATCCATTAAGGGGTATGGGACAAAGGATGAATTAGGTCACAGAACAACTATGATCTCATGGAATGATGGCTAAATTATAAGACAAAGCATAAAAACAAAGTGCTGAAATACTCAGCAGGTCAACACAGCATCTGTGGAGAGAGAAACAGCTAATGTTTTGAGTTCAATATGACGCTCCTTTGGAACTGGGTGTATTCACCAGCTATTGCATAAGGGTCACTACATTGAATGTTGGGCCAGAACTCCCACATATCTGCTCACTTAGCTCAGTGCCCTGACCCGAGAGATCCTGGAGCTGACAGGCAATATGGTCCCTGCCAACAAGACCAGGATCATCATTTCCCTGCAACCTGTAGATCACTATCCACAACATTCAGCGACTTGAATTTATATAGCACCTTCAGTTACATAAAACATCAAGGAGTTGATAAAAACAGAAAATGTAACATCGAAGCAAAAGCTAGGACAGGTGACCAAAAGCTTGTTCATAGTGGTGGGTTCTTAAAAAGAGAGGTAGAGAATTAGGAGCTGAGGGGTAAACTCCAGAGCTGAAAGGAAGCGCCACCAAAAGGTGAAGCACTCAAAATCA
Source organism: Carcharodon carcharias (assembly GCF_017639515.1). Taxonomy (NCBI): domain Eukaryota; kingdom Metazoa; phylum Chordata; class Chondrichthyes; order Lamniformes; family Lamnidae; genus Carcharodon; species Carcharodon carcharias. The sequence goes on from NC_054475.1 coordinate 65,274,527, forward strand.
GGAACGTACAAGAGGAAAGAATTGAAAGAGCTTAGCGATCCAAGGTTGTAGAGGGGGGAAGAACATGGAGGAATTTGAACACAGGGATGCGAAACTTAAAATGGAGGGGGTGCTGAACAAGGAGCTCATGTCAGTCAGCAAGCACAGTATTGGGATTATGGAGAGAGTTTGGAATGGTTGGATGGGCTCAGGTTTATGGAAGGTGGGACGCTGGCTAGGAGATCATTGGAAAGGTCAAGTCAGGAGGTAACAAAATGAGGGTTTCAGCAACAGATGGGCTGATGCAGGGCACAAACCAGTGAAATTCAAAGTTTGATGAAGACAATACACAATGGGAAGTTCAATTTAGGATTAAATAGGACATCCAAGGTTGTGAACAGTTTGGTTCTGCCTTGAGCAAGTTGAGGTACTGGAACAGCACAGTGCAGAGTCCTGCCCAACACCCAGGCCATGATACTACCAAGAAAATTGGGCATCTGAGCAAGGTTTACATCCAAAAACCAAAAAAAAACACCAACTTGCACCTCAATTTAAACTGCATTCAGTTTACAAACTAACTCCATATCACTTAGAGGGGATTAGAATGGATTAAATACTCAAGATAACTGGTCATTAATGAGGCATTGTTTGCTTCCACTTTTCACAAAATAAACAGAGGATTTAAGATACCACAAGCAGCAACTTTGAAAATAACATTTTTATCTTTGCTTAGGGAATGTCATCATCTTTTGGCTTAGTTTGTTTCTGGTCTTCATATTACAGACAAGATGTATAAGCATGGGAGAGGATACAAGAATGATTTAAGGACGATATCAGAATTGAGTTGTCATACCTATCAGGAAAGATTGATCAGGGTGGAGCTTTTTTCTCTGGGGAAAGAGTGGAGCCAGGGCTGACTGGATAGAGGCTTTTACAATTGGAAGGGTTGACAGGGTAAAGTCAGAGAATGTGTGACCATTTGTGGGGTTGTCAAAAACTAGGAGCCATAAATAAAAGGTAGTGAACTAATAAACCCAATAAGGAATTCAGGAGAAACTTATTTACTCAGCAGTTCAGATGTGAAACTTGCTACCATGGAGTAATCGAGACATATAGCATTGATGCATCCAAGGGGAAGCTAGATAAATACATGAGAGAGAAAGGAATAGAAGAATATGTTAAATGGCAAGATGAAATAGGACAAGAGCATGCTCATGGTGAACACACAATGGCATAGGTCTGTTTTCCTGCTGTAAAACTCCATATAATAAACAAATACCTGTTTTAAATGCAGCTATGTTTGGTGCCAATGCCATGCACGTGCAGCCACCATCTTTATAAGGGGCAACATGAAGCAGGGGCAACGTGAAGCAGGGGCAACGTGAAGCAGGGTACTTGTGCGATCATCACAATCTGGAACTGCAAATATTACTGTGCCGGCAGCATCAAGTTAACAACTTTTACTAAAGGGAAGCAGTTTGCAATTACATCCTCCCCACAGTTTCCGAATCTCCCACTCTGGAGTCTCTTCCCCTTAATTCAGGTCTGTCACTGGGAACAAGCTGTGGAGCTGCAAACAGAATTGTGGCCGTCAACCCTATGGATCCGTAGTCTCCCCTCCCTCCCCATTCTGGTCCCTGGAAACAACAGGGAGATCACACCCTGCCTGCTGCAGGGCTCAAACTGGACAAATGGGCTTCAGGATAGGAAGATGACTCAAAGATGGTCTGGCACAGTGTCTCCTGCAAATGACATTGGATTCTGTGCATGTGTGGACAGGTATCAGTGACCATCTTGTGTTGGCAGGAAATGCAGCATTTAAATGCAATGGTTCTCACTGTGGGAATTGTTCATACACGGCAGACACCATCATGATTTGTTGGGCCAAATGACTCATTCCCATGTTGGAATTCTGTGCATGTTTCCATTTCAACCTTACACCTTAACTTAGGGTTAAATTAACAAATTTACTTAACACTACAAACTGAATATATTTGCATCCAAAAACATTGTTTTTCTTTGAAGGTCTAGATACACTGACAGGTCATTTCTCCTCACCCCCCCAACCCCACCAACTTCTCTCCATTGCAGCAGCTGTGTTAGTCTGAACCATCTTACTCCAATTTGAACAGTCTTAGCTCCTTCAGTGACTTAGACAACATTACTGGGACTTCCTGGGTTTGGGTAACCAGTCATTTGAAGGGAATTGGCCATCACACTCAGTTTATTTATTTTGAGAGGAGTTTGGCTTTTCCCTTAAGTGAAATGAAACATGCAACATTTGTATCAAGTTATGATTCTGATTACAGCCTGTTTCCCCCTCAAATTCCTTATGATTAGTGATCAAATTTGGGGGAAACCCCTGCAAAGCCAGAACTTCTTTATTTCTGGCCCAACCTTCATTTAAATATTTAACTCCCAGAGGCCTAATGGTATACATTTCTGCAGCTGCTAGACAACTGCTTGGAAATTAGTGACTTGTCCCTTTACCCAACTAGACCGGGTGCAACAATCTCCCTTAATTGCTGCAGGCATTTCTGTAGTCACCTGTGCATGTTAGTACAGATTACAGTGCAGACTGGTGGCAGGATGCTGTTTTACGTAGGGATTAAAACAAGCCATTAACAGAGAAAGACATGGGCCAGAATTTTACCTTTGGCATATGGGCGCGCACCTGACACGCCGAGCGTAAAATGACATGCGATGATGTTGGGTGTGTGTCCAGACATCACCATGCAGCGTCACAATATTTTGTTCGCCAGGCACATGCTGAGTTGGCTGCGCGCCTGCTGATAATTGAAAGGCCTAATAAGGCCATTAACAAGGTAATTAAGTTGAAGTTTATGCTGCCCGTCCAGCCTAAGTCAGCGCTACCACTTGCGATCCACGCGTGAAATCGCGGTGTGGAGCCGATCGCAGGCAGTGGTCAGCTTCCCGACCACCCCCACCCGCTCCCACCGAGCCCGCCCGACATGGAAAAAATTCAGGCCATGGTTCCAGTGCACAATAACAGCAGAGTATATTCTACAGGTAGGATGTCTGTCACAATGCTACTCGTTACTTCCACAGCCAGACAGCGTTTGAAGAGTCATTAACATAAAGACATGGCTTGAATCCAAATACTAGCACCATCTTCCAAGATGATTTCAAAGCACATTTCCTGTCTGTCAAGCTTCCAAGTATCACTTAAATTTGCAAAGGCATTAATTTGCCTTAGGAGTGAAAAGGTTTAATAACTGGCTTCTACAAATGAAGAAATATGAATATTGGAGAAATTAAACTGATACATTTACTGAACTATTAAGCCTGCTTAATATGACTTCACTGCATTATACGTTATATAAGCAGCATTACATAACAATATGTACATATACGAATATACGAAAACAGAAAATATCTGCATACTTTTTCCATTAGCCTTTGCATTGTAAATTCTCAAGTCCAGCTTTGTTGTGGAAACTGTCTGTATCACGAAGACTACAGCACAAATGAGGCCATTTGGCCCAAACTGCTTTATGCTCCAAATGAGCTCCCTCCCAGCCTGCTATTCCTTTCTGCTTCAATTCTTCTTTAAATGTATCAATCACATCAGCTATTCCTTTTGCTAGTGAATTCCACATTCAAACTACGCGGAATACAAAAGTTTCATCTTGGATTTATGATAGCTTTTCTTGATCTGTATAACTTCCCTTTTGGTTTCATCCTTGTAATCTCTTTTTCCTTCAGTACCTGACATCTTTCTTAGTAAGAAAGACAAGAGTGCACAGTACTACAGGTGTAGCCTAATCTAGGTCCTATACAAGTTTCATAACTTCCCTACTTTTAAATTCTATCCTGCTAGAAAGCAAACTGTTTGGTTTGCTATTTTTAAAAAAAGGCTTATTAACCATCGCTGCTATTTTTAACAATTTCTATATCTATATCTCAGATTCCTTTACTCCTCCAGACTCTTTTCCAAGTTGTTTGTGGCTTCTTTATTCTCCCCGTCAAAATGTACCATCTCACACCCATATTGAAATTCATTCACCACTTACTCATTTTACAAGTTCAATATCTTTAACTCATCACAGCTTTGTTCAATATTAATTGTACCTTTTGTAGGCGTCTTGTTTCCAAAATGACAGTCAATCATTTGTGCATGTGATCAACAGCACCACTGAACACCTTTTGCCAGCCTGGGTAATAACCCCATCACTGCCTTTTATGAATTGTAATATGTCCTCTTGTTGGTGATGGTGCTGTGGGACCTCAGTTTAGTGCTCCCCAGCCTGTACTGCTTTAACAAATTACTTTTACTTCACAAACTGACATATTTTACTGTACCAACTATTGATATAAAATTGAAGTATAAAAAAATAAAATGACAAGTTACATGAGTACATGGTGGTCTAATTATCCATACCTAACTCTGCTCCAACTGCACATGATCTATATTGCTAATGTGCAGTTAAGGGGTCCCCACATGCACAGGTATAAGTCTTGTGTCTAACTTACTTCCATGGCACTCATTGTCCCACTAACAATCTTAACATTTCATTCAAGCTCACCTGGTCCGATGTTTGAGAAATTTACCACTAATTCACAGGCCTCATTTTAAAATTAGCCAGAGGAGATCTACTGAGGATTAAAACTCTAAAATAGCAAAAGGCTAGAGTTCACATCAATTCCTGCTTTAGTCCTGCTCCAGAATTCAACATTCAGAAACGCAAAACAAATTAAAAGCAAAAGTAGAGTTGAGATATTTGGAAGCCATAAAACGATGCAGAAAAATTACACTATTCAGCTCTTCATGTTTCTGCCAGAAGTTGCAAGTTATTAGATGGGATTCTGAACAAACCATTCCCACTGTGTTCAAACAGAACCTATTCTCATCTTCCATAAAAAGGGCTAACACAGGGTGTGACAGTTTTGTTCTATTGCATGTAGAGAACTTTTATTCCACTGTGTCCCTCTCAAGAACTTTGAATAGGTCCCGGTTAATCTATCGAAGTCCTTCCTGGCAACCCGAAGTATAGCACATTGACCAGGATTACTATTCAAATCTCTCATTAAGTGCCATTTTTCCGTTATGATTTGTAATCAAATGTTGAAACAGGCCAGTTTCTTTATTCAGCTTGCTGCACCATTTGTGTTTTAATTTTAACCAGGTGTGGGAAAGTGGCAAGGTCCCTATTACTGATGCCTACAGAATTCTTAATCTTCTGGAACTTTCCTTTGATACTATGGTTATATTTGACTATACAAACCAGCAACTTACTGGAAAGTGCTAACTCCTCCTGCAAACTTCCTCACCACTGCTCATAAAACGAGCCACCCGGCCTAATCCTATAATCTCAAATACCCACATTAACACTCTAGGGATAGTATAGCTTTGCCTCTGTCCAATTTGGAAATTACTTCACCTTTGAAACGATGATAGTAAAGGTATAGGCTAGTATCACTAGCTGGCTAGTCTGCCAGCTACTGAAAGCAAAGCAAACCAAACATCACACTCAATGTTCCTTTTGACCAGAACAGCAGAATGGGTGATCACATGGTAAGGCCTCACTATTCAGTGAAAACCTGCAATGCTTTAGGTATGATTCTCATGCAAGGGACTGGTTCTAACAGAGATCCACAGTGTGCCATTGGAGGCAGTGATGCTAATGCAGATAATGTAGCTACAAGAGCAGGTCAGAGGCTGGGAATCCTGTGGCGAGTAACTCTCCCCCTGACTTTTCCCAAAGCCTGTCCACCATCTACAAGGCACAAATCAGGAATGTGATGGAATACTGCCTCCTTGCCTGGATGAGTGCAGCTCCCACATCACAAAAAGCTCAACACCATCCAGGATAATGCAGCCCGCTTGATTAGCACCCCTTCCGCAAACATTCACTCCCTCCATTGCTGACGCACAGTAGCAGCAGTGTGTACCATATACAAGATGCACTGCAGGAATTCACCAAGGCTCCTTAGGCAGCAAACCAACGACCACTACCACCTAGAAGGACAAGGGCAGCAAAGACATGGGAACACCACCACCTGGAAGTCCCCCTCCAAGTCTCTCACCAGCCTGCGTTGGAAATATATTGCCGTTCCTTCACTGTCACTGGGTCAAAATCATGGAACGCTCTCCCTAACAGCACTGTGAGTGTACCTACACCAAAGGAACTTCAGCAGTTCAAGAAGGCAGCTCATCATCATCTTCTCAAGGGCAATTAGGGATGGGCAATAAGTGCTGGCCCAGCCAGCGACATCCACATCCAGTAAATGACAGATGTTTTGATTGTACAGTTCCTTTTGGAAGCAAAAATCCAACTTTTCATAATTTTAGCCTGAAGCCCACGGTTGGTTCAAAGTGCTATTGCAGAATTTCAGCAGATCATCTCAACTAACCAGCGCAGTACAGAGTTGTGCAGGATTGGTAGAGACCCGAGCTGTCAGACAAGATGCTAAACCAAGATACCATCTGAATACTGGAACACAGAAACAGGAGGAGATCATTCAGTTAGATTACAGCTTCTATATTTTAATTTCATATGCCCACTTTGGTTCCATTATCCTTAATATGAATTTAATAAAACAAAGGCTCCATTATCAACAAGGCTGGACACAGAGCCACATACGGTTGGTCAAAGAGGTAGGTTTTCAGGACCATCTTAGAGGAGGAATAGAGAGGTAGAGAGGCAAAGAGGTATTGAAAGTGAATTCCAGAGCTCAGGGCCTAGGCAGATGAAGACACAGCCACCCAGTGGAACAATTAATAACGTTTTCTGGCTCAGTTTTAAAATGTTTAGCTGACCTATCCTCTATCTCAAGGGGCAAAATGCTCCCCCTGTGGAAGCACACCTCCTATTGGTGCCCCTGACTGGGGGCGTGCCATTTTATGCAGGTGGGCCAATTAAGGCCCGCCCAGCGTGACATTCACAAGGAAGCACTATGCGCTTCCTGTGCGGATGGGGGGTATTCCCTCAGCTGAGAGTGCGCTCTTTCGTGCATGCACGGGAAAGAGCACACTCATCTCCCTGAGGCTAAGTGCTGCCACAGGAAGATTGGCTCCACAATGAAAAACCTTAAAAACAAAAAAAAATTTCCCTGACATGTCCCCTCATGTGACACTGTCACATGAGTTGGGATATGTCCATCACTTTTAAATATACTTATTAAATTTTTAAAAACCTACATGAAACCTCATCCCACACATGGATGAGGTTTCATGCTTTTTCCAAAGTCTGCCAGGGCTCCTGGCCTGCCCACCAACCTTAAAGTTGGACGGGTAGGCCCTTTAAGTGCTACAAATAGTTTTTAAATGGCCTCAATAGGCCATTGACAGGTCGGTGGGCGCACAGCTGATTCGGCTGAGCCCCCACAGACTTGAAAATTGAAATGAGGCGGGGTGACGTCAGGAGTTCCACCCGACATCGTCCCATGTCCATGAGCAGGCCCCACTCCCCCGCTAGCCAACTGGGAAATCCTGGCCATGGTGTTGGACAGGGGAGTGGGGCCGTGGGGGGGTGGGGGGCGGGGAGGTGGGGGAAGATGCAAAGACCTCCAAATTTCAAAATTATATTTTTACATAAAGTACTTCCAGATATCACTCCCAAATTTCCTAGCACTAAGGTTAGACTGTCTTGTTCTGGACTCTCCCACCAGAGGAGATAGCTCATCTCCATCCACCCCATCAACTACTTTAATTGTAACAACTCAATGAAATAATGCCTTAATCTTCCAAATTCTAGGTAATAGAAGCCTAGCCTATGTATCGGTCCTTATAATCTAACTTTCTGCCCCCAATATCATAACGAGAACAGAAGAAATGGAGCAGAAGTCAGCTGTTCAGCCCCTCAAGCCTGCTCCATCAGTCAATAAGTAAACAGATATGATACGATTGTGACCTTAACTCCACTTGGCTGCCTGCCAATCCTCCTGCAGCCATGACTCCTTGTCTCAATCTGTAACTCAGCCTTGAATATACTCAATGACCCAACTTCCACTGCTCTGAGGAAGAGAATTCCATACATTAATGACCTTCAGTTTCTGGTGTGTTTACATGACAGCATGTCCAGGCCAATATATCCTGAGGTGCCCAATATCCAGAACACAATACTCCAGCTGGAGTCTGCCAAAGCTCTGTATAACTGAAGCATTATGTCAATTCTTTTGTATTCCAGCCATCTTATGATAAAGGGCATTTTTTTTAATACATACCAGGCTCACATATGGGGATAATGGAACTGTGACTTCAGTGTGCCAAGATCCCACAACACTAGCTGAAGAACATGACGTTCTGCTGGACTTCACTGCCACCAAAGACATATCAATCCATTGTCTGTTGCCTCTGCTGGCATCCTGCTGTACACAGGCGCACACAAACAGTACTTCAAATTCATTAATTCTCTGAAGTGTTTAACAGATTTGAAATCCAATACCATGCTAATAGATACAAGTCTGTGCTGTTTGCAGCTATTTATCCACCTCATTCATAAGAAATAGGAAGAGAATAGGTCATTCGACTCCTCCAGTCTGCTCCACCATTCAATAAGATCATGGTTGATCGGATTTTGGTCTTAACTCTTACTTTCCTGCCTGCTCACCATAGTCCTCAACTCCCTAGTAGATGAAACATCAATGATCCAACCTTCACTGCTAGTTGGCAGGAAGAATTGCAAAGCATACCAACCCTCAGAAGCAATTCCTCCTCATTTCTGTCTTAAGTGGGGGAAACCCCTTGCTTTGAAACTGTGCCCTCTAGTTGTAGTTTCCTCATGTGTGTAAACATATTCTCAGCATCTACTTTGTCAAACACCCTTAAAACTTATTGTTTCACCTCTCACTCTTCTAAACTCCAATAGGCCAACCTGCTCAACCTTTCCTCATAAAATAACCTTTATCCCAGGTATCAGCTTAGTGAGCCTTCTCTGAACTGTCTTCAATGCAATTTTATCACTCCCTTAAATAAGGAGACCAAAACTGTATGTGGTATTCTATGTGCAGTCTCACTAGTGCTCTGTACAGTTGTAGCAAGGCTTCCACCCCTTTTGCAATAAAGGACAACATTCCATTTGCCTTTCTAAACCTGCATGCTAACTTTGTGATTCACGTACCAGGACACCCAGATCCCTCTATACTGCAACATTCTGCAGAGTCTCTCCACTTAAATAAAATGCTGCTTTTCCATTATTCCTACCAAAGTGGACAAGTTCACATTTTCTCACATTATAACCCATCAGCCAAATTTTTTGCCTCCTCACTTAACCCATCTATAACCCTTTGCAGACTCTGGTCTCCTCTTTGCAACTACTGTCCTACCTTTGTCATCAGCAAATTTAGTGATCACACACTGTCTCTTCACCCAAATCTTTGATATAAATTTTAAATAAACAGTTTGAGGCCCTAGCACTGTTTTCTGTTGCACTCCATTAGTTTGCATACCAACCCAAAAACCATCTTGACTGAGTCCTATGTCCTATTTGCTAACCAATACTCTATCCATGTTAATATGTTGCCCCCACTACCATGGGCTCGTGTAGTGACCCTCTATTGCTCGTCATCTTCTGGGATACTTGAAGGTTATGGATTAAGAATTCACCATAAAAATGTGACCAATAATATCAAGCAAAGTTCTCTGCAAAGATCAATGTTAATTATTGTCGTTGTCTTTTTAATTTGTAGACGTTTACATGTGAAACACACCCCAGGCTGTCACACCCAACCACTCAAACAGCACTTTAAAATATTAAAAAGTGTCCTTAGGCACCACACAGAAGCATCAGACAAAAGTTGACAAAGAACGAGGTATTAAGACAAGTGAGGGAAAGTTTGGTTAGAGGTAGATATTAAAAGTAGGAGGTGTGGAAGAGGCAGAGCACTTTAGGGAGGCTTAGAGTAGAGGCAGCTGAAAGCAGCAGCTGCCTATGGTGGGATGAAGGACTGCAGGGTGTGCAAGAAGCCAGAAATTGAGGAACAGTTATCCGGCAGATTATGGGACTGGAGGAGGTCAGAGATACAGGGCTGCGTAGACAGCATGAAAAATTTAAAAATGGAAGCTGGACCAGGAACCAATGCAGTTCAGCAAACACAGCAGTGACAGAGGGACAAAGTCTTGTTCACCTATGTGAACCCACACAGTATTGGATGGGCACTGAAAATTATGGAAGACGACAGACCAGCTCGGAGAGCATTGGAATAGCTTGGATATAACAAAAGCATAGAAAAGACTTCAGTAACAGCTGGGCTGAAGCAGGGATGAAGATGGGCAAAATTACTGAATTGAACTCAGGACTCAACCTATTTCACTTTATTGGGATTCAAAAATTGGCACAGCCTCCAATGCTCAAGGACAGGACCATAGGGAGCACATTTAACAGTTTAAAAAGATTGTATTTATGATAAAGTCTACAAGGCATACTGTTAACAGGGAGACCAGGAAAAAAGATAAAATCAGATCAAAGTCAGACAATAACTGTCCTGAAGTTTAATTCATTGGTTGACATCCAAACAACAATACCTAAAGATAGTACATGAATGGCTTCCTGGAATACAGGATCAATTTCTACAATTCCAGGATTACAGACGTGGGCCTGACTTTTTCCTGCGTCAGGCAGGCTTGGTGGGAGCTGGGAGGAGGTGGGGAAGGGGGGCTGTCATGAAGCCGACCACCGCCCACAATCAACTACACACAACCATTTTACACGGGCGAGCCAATTAAAGTGCGAAAGAGCGCTTCAATCACCGAGGAATGGAGCTGCCTCAGGGAGATTGAAGCTCTTTTGAAAACAATAAATAAAATCAATAAAAATTTAATGAAACATGTCCCCTCATGTGACTGTCACATGAGATGGGACATGTTTTTATATTTCAGAAAAACTTCTTATTTGATTCATAAAAGCTTTAGGAAACCTCATCCCACTTATGGATGAAGTTTCCTAAAAAACACAATAAGGCCGCTTGGCATTTTCGCCTGCTCACCAACCAGAAAGTTGGACAGGCAGCATAAATTTGACATTAATTACTTTGATAGGTCTATTAAGGCCATTAACAATTATCAGGTGCACAGCCAACTCTGGCGCACGCCTGCTGAACGAAACATCAAGTGACAGCAAGATGATGCCAGGACACATGCCCAACGTCATCACGTTATTTTACACGCCAGCGTGTCAGACCCAGCCCTGCACGCTGACTGCAAAATCCTGGCGATGGAGTAATTTGGGTATCACTTGCCACATCTCCCCAACCCAAGAGCTGTAGTACATCACAGACACCTCCACCACAATCACATCTCCTCACTCAATTTCTATGAATCTACACAGTTATTGCAACAATTGTGGGCGATTTCAGGCAAGGATTGCATTTTTGAAAAAACCATCCCATCCTTAATGTAGGGCTAACTGGAGTCAATTGCAAAACCTAATCTGGGCTCACATCAGTTGGCCAAGCTCAGAGGAGGAATCCAACCTCTCTTCACTACATGGCCCACTGCCACACCACACAACTGAGCTTTTGGGAAATGTCTTGGCTTTTGCAGTTCACAATTACCACAAATGTAACAATGGATTTCCTACTCAGGATTGTGCATTCCACAAGGCAGAGTAGTCTTAACTTTAAGACCCAGGTGGTATGGACAAATTCCCAACATTCCTGGACAGTGATCGATACAGGGAGTGATTTCAAGGAGAAGGGGCAACCAGCATAGTTTCTGAGAACATAAGATCACAGTATATGAATTAAACTTGTATCTCCATAAAAATGGAACAAATTTTAAAGCAGCGCAATTCTTTATTTTATCATTCCCATGTTGTTCTTGAAGTTCTCTGCCCAAAGGCATGTCCGACCACAATCTCCATCAGCGTGGGACAAGGAGGTAGGTCCCAAATCCACCCCAGCTGGAGTGAGGATTGAGCCCTGTGCACCAGTTGGATCCACATCAGCCAACTGAACCTACCAGGCCCCCCAAGGAGTCAGTCATGTGGCAACATACGTGCATGTTGTAGCCTGGATAGTGCATGCAGGGAGCTCCAACTGTTTTCCACCATATTGCAGTTCAGAAATCTCCTGCCATTGGCATATTTTGGAAAGATTTACAAGTTGATGCTCAACCTCTTTGGCCGTGTTACGAACGCACCTTCCCTGGCCATCAAGTCCTGGAGTGGGATTTGAACCTAGAGCTTCTGACTTATTCCAAAGGTACTTTGATTGCAATACAGACTTTTCCAGAAACCATGTTCATACACATGCTACTATTTTAATCACCCCTTTTAGACATCCTTAACATCTTAGGCACAGTACCAATTTTTATCTGGGAACACCTTGTAAAGCACCTTTGGAACATTTTTATTTTTAAAGGTGCTACATACATGCAGGTTGTCGATGAACACCACCACCACAAGTGCCGCTGGTCCAAAACCATCTGTAACTTTTGTGGATAAGCAGATTCCTCACCATATATTCCAACTCCCCAACAGATGCTTTGGCTCTCTTTAAAAGGAAATAATGTATTAGACTGACAAGCCTCACACTGAGCAAAATACTTTGTAAACAGGCAGACACACAGGGCCAGCCCCTAAAGAATCACAGGACAGTGCTGTTACCATGAGCTTTATATGGACTGAATGATAATCAGAATCACTACAGCACCACAAACTAAGACTACAATTGAGATTTTACACAACAGTTGAACATGGAAACAGGTTTGATTAAGGTAGCTGGCAAGTGTTATCATCACATAACCAGCTACCAAATAGAATGATCAATGTTGAGTGTAGGTCCTGATATAAAGTTTATAATACTCTTGAAGCGGAGGTAAGCTAACCGTAAGATTAGGCCAGACTAACTCACCAGAATATAGATACCATTCTTTCACAGTAGCACTAAACCTACATATGCTCATCTCACCTCCTTTACATCATATCAGCAAATCTATCTCTCTTTCAAATGAGGTCTGAACCATGATAATATTCACTTTGAGGTAAAAAAAAGACACTGAGATGAAAAACAACTTGGAAGATACACACATTCAGGAAACAGTTGAGTTGTGAGACCTGTAAAGTGATAGTCAGAATCTTACCTGAAGATGATAGACATTAAAGAGTAGGAATTAAACATAATCCACAATCAACGTTCAAACTCAGGAGGAAAAGTAAGCAGTTTAACAGAAGGGAAGAAACATCAATGAAGTATTTTTGAGCTCTCAAAAAGTTAAGAATATTAAAGTTATCACATTGCTACTAAAATTAAAAATTGTTTTACTATAGACATAGAAACACTGACATCAAGACAACAGATTCTTTCTGATGCAGAGACTAACATTCCTACACTACATTTCCTTCAATACAGCAATTTTCTTACTCAAATCTTCATTTTCAACATAGACCTCCATTATACCCACAAATAAAAACTAATCATGAAACAAATACCAAAATATTAAAGTTAGGAATCTGAAAGTGAAAGCTTGTTTGAATCATAAAAAGGTAACATCTAATCAGTTTAGTAACCTACAAGCACCACTGGACCTAAATGCTGAAAATATCTGGCCTGATGGTATACAACCATAACCCATAAAGAAAGCCACTCCCTCTTGTCTGCTCTGTCCTATAGATTCTCTATGATCTCACCTCTAACATTATTGTATAGAGATGAACTATAACTCAATATACCTGCTTTAGGGGTTCTTTATAGGTGTTCTTACCTGCTAGTAATGGGAGCAGCTGGAACTAGTTAATAGGGAAACACCAACATATTAATCATTTATTAATTGGCTGTTAGGATACATCTCATCTGCTAAACAGGTTTGCAGGACACATTTAATATGTTAATTGCTCATGGGCCATTAAATGGTTTTCAGAATACCTAGTCATCAGGTCTATTCAGACATATACTACTGAGATGTAAAAGTCGTCCTTGCTTCCATTGTTTCATGTAGGTAGTAACTGGTGATGGGGTAAAATCCCATTGATAGTCATAGACCTCTAGGTGGCCATTTTTCTTCCAGTCTAGGTAGTAGTGACAGTAGACTAACTACAGAAGGTATATTCTTAAGACTGTTCTAACCTCACCTGAGACTTCTTTAGACTGTCTAGAGGGAGTTTTTCATAGAATTGTACTAATAGAAGGAGGCCTTCAGCCCATTGTGCCTGTGCTGCTAGAATGGAAATCTCTGATCTCACTCACCTTGCCCTGAAGTTGGTTATCCAGCTTCTGTTTCTATTCCTGCTGCCAAAGCAGATCTTCTATTTTAATTTGCATTATCAGAGTTGAAAAGTTCCTATTCAGTGCTATAACTATAGAACATATGAATTAGGAGCAGGAATAGGCCACTCGGCCCTTCGAGCCTACTCCAATTACCTCAGCTATACTTCAATGCTCCCAGACCTGCTGAATATTTCCAGCATTTTCTGATTTTATTTCAGCCACTCATTTTCTTCCTTATTTGTTTCCTCTTTCTCTCACTTTTTAATTGACATTCAATTAAAGCATGGCTGATTTGTGTCTTAACCCTATTTATCAACCTTTCGTCCGTATCCCCTGATATTATCCTTGACCTTGAATACACCAATTGTTCCAGAATCTACAGAATTCCAGGGGGAGTGATCACATCTCCATTAACGTTTGTTTGAAAAGTGCTTCCTAATTTCCCTCCTAAATGTTCTAGCTCTGATTTTAAGATTATGCCCCTTTGTTCTTGATTTCCCCATCAACAAAAATAATTTCCCCATCTCTGCTCTATTGAATCTTTTTAAACACCTCAGTTGGATTAATGTCAAACTTCTACATTCAAGGGAATATAATCCGAGTTTTTTTCAATTTATCCTTCTAATTTAACCCCAAAAAAGTCTGATGAATCTGTGCTCCATCCCCTCCAAGGGCTCCTGAGGTGTGTTGCCCAGAACTGAACATCCCAAACCTGAGCAAGCTGAGTTCAATTGAGGCATAACTTTCTCCCTTATGGATTCCAGTCATCTGAAGATAAAGACCAATGTTCCAGTAGCCTTTTTGATTGCTCTTTGCACCTGTCCACTAGCTTTGTCTCATCCCAGTTCCTAATGGCAAAATAAACACAATACTTTTTGCATGCAAACTGACCGTGGAAGTGTCTTGAATTCCCGTACATTCAGCGGAAACTGTCCATACACTGACAGGTAAGGTTTTGCTGTTAATATTTTAAAATGTTTGTTGTTCTTAGCCTGAAGGAAATCTCTGGGAACTTGGAACATGTTGTTTCCTGACATCTGGCAAGTGAACAAATCAGGGTGGAATTTCCTGTGCATTTTCTTCCTAATGAGAGACACATAGAGTCATGTAACATAAAGCAAATATCCAGTGTATATGATAGAGGAGACATTGGTGCAAGTACGTTATGCATGTAGTTACACCATGCCTGAATTTCCTTGGCCTTAATGATCACTGTGCCTCACACATCTTAGCTAATTATAAGTGCTTTAACCCCTGGCTAAAAAAACTATGCACAAAAATTTAGACAATATTCAGCAAGTCAGGCAGCATGTGAGGAGAGAGAAACAGAACTATCATTAGTCATTAGTCTTGATGGTCTTTCATATTTCCAACATTTTTTGTATTTATTTCCAGTTTACAGCATCCACAGTATTTTGTTTCTGTGTACACAAAACTGTCCTGGACTTGCATTGGTTCAAAATGGGTGTAAAATTAAGCCCAGTGGGAAAAAAACGTTTTTCTTGTGTTTGATGGTGATTTTTTCTGAGCAACTTTTATCTCCTCACTGAGGTCTGCATTGTAATTTTTCTTTCTTTGCATTGATGTCTATGGCATTGGTATAAGTCACATTGCAAATTGAAAATCTACCACAATTGCTGAACCTAATGTGCATGAATGATAAATAGTTTGACACTACAAATTACGTGCCTAAGAGGGAGTACACAATGTAATTTTGGCACTTTCCTCAGGCCACAATGTTTTTATTCCTTTATGGGATGTGGGCGCTGCTGACTAGGCAAGCACTTATTGCTCATCCCTAATTGCCTTTGAGAAAGTGGTGGTGAGCTTCCTTCTTGATCTGCTGCAGTCCATGTGGTGTAGGTACACCCACAGTGCTGTTAGGGAGGGAGCTCCAGGATTTTGACCCAGTGACAGTGAAGGAATGATGATATATTTCCAAGTCAGGATGGTGAGTGACTTGGAGGGGAACTTCCAGGTGGTGGTGTTCCCATCTATCTACTGCCCACGTCCTTCTAGATGGTAGTGGTCATGGGTTTGGAAGGTGCTGTCGAAAGAGCCTTGGTGAATTTCTGCAATGCATCTTGTAGATGGTACACACTGCTGCTACTGTGCGTCGATGGTGAAGGGAGTGAATTGAGCTGCTTTGTCCTGCATGTTTACACCATGTATGTTAGCCCAAAATATGAGTGCAAATACAGGTTGGTAAAATGCACATAATGTGTAAACTCAGTTACAATTTCCTAATTTTTTCACTAGGAAGCTCCACTTCATCATTAGAGAGGTTAATTTACATGGTAGTTGTTTCATGACATTAGCATGAGACAGAGCTTTGTAATATTAAAAAGGATACAGAGTGAGAAGTTTAAGGCATGTAAATTTAAAAAAAGCAGCAAATGCCAAATACTCTGGCATCTTGCAGGACACAGCAAGATGTGGGGAGATGAGCACAGTGCAATGTTCCCACAGTTCCACCGCATCAATGTTATACTGATTGATGGGCAGGGGCTATCCCTACATTTGGTAGCTATATTCATGTGCAAGTAGCCTGCCAAGAAGTTTCTTCCATCAGAACCACATCTGTATGAATTTGACCCAATTAGTAATCAAATTGAAACACGCAAAACAACGAGAGATGATAAACAGTCATACGTGGGAGTGAGCAGAATTCCTCGAAAATGATGATTTAGCAATTGTATGTTGAAGTGTGCAGCAGGAAATTTATAGCAGCAATCTTGAATCAGTGGCCCCATTCCCAGGAAACCCAGCTGGTTCTGGTTATGGATGCCTGCACTCTTTACTCAGGAACAGCTGGAGCTGGAGAGGCCGGCAGCCTTACATGCCTGTAGTTTGCAATCTATTAGGGATTATATGTGCTCTGCTGTTGTTACTGAGATAAATAGAATGACTTCCCTGTGAACATCACAGGGGCTAAGTAAGAGCAGGCCGTCTTTCTAGAATAGAAAAGATTTTGGGAAGTCAGGATGGGAGTGGGCCAATCAGTCCTCCAGCTCGTCCTGCTCTTTAATTAGATCATGGCCAGTCTGTATCTTAACTCCATCTACCCACTTGGGTCATGTAACCATTAATGCTCTCACCAAGCAAAAATCTATCCACGTCAGTTTTGAAATTTTGAATTGACCTAGTTCTGGCAGTTCTTTGGGGGGGCTGAACTTCAATTACCCTTTGTGTAAAGAAGTACTTGCTGACATCACTAAATGGCCCTGCTATAATATTAGGCTTTGTTTTGGACCCAAACAGCTGAGGTCACAGCTTCTCTCCACCTAGTCTATTAAATCCTTTAATCACCTTAAACACCTTAATTCAATTACCCCTAAATATTCTATACAAGTGGCTCTCAATCTTTTGCTGCTTCTAAGGATCCTTTCCCATGGGTTCTAGGGACTCTTGTAGCACAACTCAAAGTGCTTTTACTGTATCCAAGTAATTTCATTCATATTGTGCATGCTCTGCCTGAAGGCAGGTCCTTGGCCATTATCTGCTGATACTTCATCCTGAGTTGCTTTTTTTGGCAGTGGTGGTTTGCCATTGCCTTCCACTCTTGGGTAGGGTGAGGAGGCAGGTCCCAAGTCTACCTCAACGGGAATGGGAATCAAGCCCTCACCAGTGACATTATTCTGCAGCACACGCCAGCCATCAAGTCAACTGAGCTAACTGGCCCCTATAAAAGTAATTACACAATTAAATCGTTTTATTTATTATTTTTGCTTTACTGATTTTGAAACCAACTTGCTATTGGTTCTGAGTAACACTTCTGTCACGATCATAACCTAATAGACTTTCATATTCAGTTGAGTGTGAGAAACTCTGGTCTGAAAATAGTTATATAAAACTTATATAAAGGCAATTTCAAAGGTATGAAGACCCAGTTGGCTGAAGTGGACCGAGTAAATAAGCTAAAAGGTAAGATGGTAGAAAGGCAGTGACAGACATTTCAGGATATATTTCATTACACTCAACAAAGATATATTCCATTAAGAAAGAAAGACTCTTGGGGGAGAATTTTCTCCCCGTTGGGGTTGTGCGCGGGTGGGCGCAGACCCAATCTGCGCCCCCCAATCGGGTCTGCGCCGCTGTTTTACATGGGCAGGCCATTTAAGGCCCACCCAGCGTGATGTGCACCCGGAAACGCTGAGCAGGTGGCGTTCCCTGAGTTGGGAGAGTGCTCTTTTGTACATGTGCACGAAAGTGCGCAGAAACCTCCCTGAGGCACAGAGCTGCCTCAGGAGATTAGTTTTACATTTTAACAGTTCAATAAAGCGTTGAAAAATTTTTTATGACCATAGAACCATAGAAAAGTTACAGCACAGAAGGAGGCCATTCAGTCCATCTTGTCTGTGCCAGCCCAAGGACACCCAGGTGCCCTTTCTAATCCCAGCTACCTGCACCCAGCGCGTAGCCCTGCAGCTTACAGCACTGAAGGTACTTTTTTTAAAAGAGTTGAGAGTTTCTGCCTCTACCACCAACTTGGGCAGCGAATTCCAGACACCCACTACCCTCTGCGTAAAAAAGTTCTTCCTCATGTCCCCCCTACACCTTCTGCCACTTATCTTGAATCTATGTCCCCTGGTTCTAGAATTCTCCACCAAGGGAAACAATTTTATCTTGTCCACTCTATCCATTCCCCTCATAATTTTCTACACCTCAATCAAGTCACCTCTCAGCCTTCTTTGTTCTAAGGAAAATAACTCCAATCTAACCAATCTCTCCTCGTAGATACACTTTTCTAACCCTAGCAACATTCTTGTAAACCTCCTCTGTACTCTCTCTGGAGCTATTACATCCTTCCTGTAATGTGGTGACCAGAACAGCACACAATGCTCCATTTGTGACCTCACCAAGTCCGACATTATATCCTTCCTTTTATATTCTACATCTCTGCCAATGAAGGGGAGCATTCCATATTCCGTCTTTACAACCTTGTCTACTTGAACTGCTGCCTTCAGGGACCTGTGTACTTGTATGGCAAGATCTCTCACTTCATCTACCCCTCTTAGTATATTCCCATTTATTGTGTAATCCCTGTAACTGTCTGACCTCCCTAAATGTATGACATCACACTTCTCTATGTTAAAATCCATCTGCCACTTTACCGCCCACTCCACCAACCCATCTATATGATTTTGGAGATTATGGCTATCCTCTACACTATCCACTACTCGGCCAATCTTTGTGTCATCTGCAAATTTCCCAATCATGCCCCCCACGTTCACGTCCAAATCGTTAATATATAACACAAACAGCATGGGTCCCAACGCCGAGCCCTGTGGAACACCACTTAAGACAACTTTCCATTTGCAAAGGCATCCATCGACCATTACCCTTTGTTTCCTGTTACAAAGCCAACCTTTTATCCAGTTTGCCACATTACCCTGAATCCCATGGGCTTTTACTTTCCTGACCAATCTGCCATGTGGGACCTTGTCAAATGCCTTGCTAAAATCCATGTACACAACATCCACTGTACTACCTTCATCAACCCTTCTTGTCACTTCCTCAAAGAATTCAATCAAATTTGTGAGGCAAGACCTTCCTTTTACAAATCCATGCTGACCATCCCTGACTAGTCCATGCCTTTCCACATGACAGTTAATCCTATCTCTCAGGATTGATTCTACTAATTTGCTCACCACCAATGTAAGACTAACTGGCCTAGAATTGTTTGGCATTCCTTTGATCCCTTTTTAAACAATGGAACTACATTTGGATTTCTCCAATTGTCCAGTACCTCCCCTGTATCTCGTGAAGCTTGGAAAATCATCCTCAGAGCATCTGCTATCTCCTCCCTGACTTCCTTCAGCAGCCTCAGAAACAATCCATCTGGCCCTGGTGACTTATCAACTTTCAAGGATTTCAACCCTTTGAATACTTCCTCTCTCTTTATGACTATCCCATCCAATATCCCGCAGTGTTCTTCCTGGACTACTATACCTATGTCCTCCCTTTCCTTTGTAAACATGGAGACAAAATATTCATTCAAAACCCTTCCCACAGCCTCTGCATCTACACACAAGTTTCCATCTTCATCTCTGATAGGTCCCACTTTTTCCTTAACTAACCTTTTAGCATTAATGTATTGGTAAAACATTTTTGGGTTACCTTTAACTTTACTTGCTAATCTTTTTGCATGCCCTCTCTTTGATTTCCTTATTTCCCTTTTATTACTTTGTCCCTGCACTTCCTATATTCGTCTAGGCTATCTGCAGTGCTTAGTTCTTTGTGCCTATTGTACGCTTTCTTTTTCTGTTTGATCTTCCCCTGTATTCCTCTAGACAACCAGAGGGGTCTAGATTTGGCAGTACCACTCTTATTTTTGAAGGGGACATGTCTACTTTGTACAATTAGGATCTGGCTTTTCAGTGTTTCCCGCTGGTTTTCCACCGTTTTATCCTCCAGCAGTGCTGTCCAGTCCACCTCAGCCAAGTCCCTTCTCATTTCTGCAAAATTTGCCTTCCCCCAGTTCAAAACTTTTCCTCCTGCCTTATCTCTGTTCTTTTCTATGGTAATGCTAAATCTAACTGAATTGTGATCACTTTCCCCGATATGGTCGCCAACTGTCACTTCACCCACTTGCCCTTCTTCGTTCCCTAAGACTACGTCTAGAATTGCATCTCCTCTCATTGAGTTTATCACTAATTGGTTGAAAAAATTTTCCTGGACACACTGCATGAACTTTTCTCCCTTAGTGCCCCTTATATTGTTTGAATCCCAGTTGAAATTAGGATAGTTGAAGTCTCCTACTATTATTGCCCTCTTGTTCTTACAAGCAGAAATTTGCCTACATATTTGTTCTTCTATCTCTCTTTCACTATTTGGGGGTCTGTAGTATAGCCCCAGTAGTGTGACTGCCCCTTTTTTATTTCTAAGCTCAATCCATAAAGCCTTGTTTGTTAACCCATTTAGTATATCATCCCTTCTCACAACTGGAATTGATTCTTTAACCATTAGTGCTACTCCCCCTCCTTTTTTATCTCCTACTCTATTGTGTCTGAAGACGCTATAACCAGGGATATTTAGCTGCCAGTTTTGTCCCTCCTTTAGCCAGGTCTCTGTTATAGCAATGACATCCTGCTGCCATGTGTCTACCTGTGCCCCTAACTCATCTACCTTGTTTGTAATACTCCTTGCATTGAAGTATAAACAGTTTAACCCTGTCAATTTCCCTTGTTGGACACTTTTTAAACTTTGCTTTTCCTGTAACTCCATGTCTATCACAACGTCCCTAGCTAATGTTCCACCTCCATTTTTCTGATCTGAATCTGACCTATCTGATCCTACTCCTGGGATCCCATCCCCCTGCCACATTAGTTTAAATACTCCTCAACAGAACTAGCAAAAGCCCCTGCAAGGACACTGGTCGCAGCTCTGCCTGGGTGTAGCCCATCCGGTTTGTAAAGGTCCCACCTTCCCCAGAACCAGTCCCAATGCCTCAAGAATCTGACTCCCTCCCGGCTACACCATCTCTCCAGCCACGTGTTCATTTGGTCTATCCTCTTATTCCTGCTCTTGCTAGCACGTGGAACTGGGAGAAATCCTGAGATTACTACATTTGAGGTCCTGCATTTTAATTTATCTCCTAACTTCCTGTACTGAGCTTGCAGGTCCTCATCCCTTAGTTTACCTATGTTGTTGGTATCAATGTGTACCACGACCACTGGCTGCTTACCTTCCCTCCCCAGAATGTCCTGCACCTGCTCCGTGATATCCTGGACCCTGGCACCAGGGAGGCAACATACCATCCTTGATTCACGTTTGCAGCCACAGAAGCGTCCGTCTGTGCCCCTCACTATTGAATCCCCTATCACTATAGCCCCACCACTTGTTTTCCTCCCGGCCCTCTGAGCAGCAGAGCCACCCACAGTGCCGTGAACTTGGCTGTTGCTGCTTTCCCCTGAGAGGCCATCTCCCCCAACAGTAGCCAAAGCGGTATATCTGTTAGAGAGGCAGATGACCACAGGGCACTCCTGCACTACCTTGCTGAGTCTTTTACTGTTCCTGATGGTCATCCATTCCCTTTCTGCCTGTGTAATCTTCACCTGCGGTGTGACCACCTCGTTAAACATGCTATCCACAACTTGCTCAGCATCTCGGATGCTCCACAGTAAGTCCACCCGCAGCTCTGGCTCCGAAATCCGGTTAGCTAGAAGCTGCATTTGGACACACCTTTCACACACATGGTCACCAGGGACTCTGGAAGCGTCCCTCATTTCCCATATCCTGCAGGAGGAGCTTATCACAGGTCTGAGTTCTCCTGCCACGACTTCCCTCTCGATTAAGCTAGTTTCTCTGTTAAAAAATACGCTCGGGGCCTTATTTATGTTAGCTAGGAACCTTGCTTCTTGACTAATTATACTTGTACAGTACTACTCTATACTTTTTTTTAGCTCCTACCTCAGTATTAAGCAATGAATTACTTTAATAGATTGAAAAAAAAACTCACCAGGATGTACTAACCAATCAGCTGCTTTTTAAAAAAAATCCACTTTCAGAAGAGTATCCCTTGCAGGTCTTGTGCACTCCTGAAGGTACTGCCTCTCCCTCTATCTTTGGTTTTTAGTTTGAGAAGGAGGAAGAGATGGAAACAGAACAGCAATGTAATGTTTGGGGCTATTCCGTTCTTTGACAGTGGGTCCTCCTCGATCCCCTTCTGAGTTGCGGTGACTGTGTTGACTTCTCCAGAATTCTTATCAGTCACTTCTCACCACCGCCCTCTGTTGGAACGAAAACCTGGAGAATGTGGACACTGATCCCACTACCTCCTGCATGCAAAGCAAGTACTCTACATTCCTCTATGTCCCCTCATGTGAAACTGCCACATGAGCTGGGACATGTGCATTAATTTTATTGAAATCTTTTGTGAAAACTTAAAATCATTCATAAGACCTCATCCTGCCTATGGATGAGGTTTCATGAAAAATGTGAAGGCCGCCTGGGCTCTTTGCCTGCCCACCAACCTTAAGATTGGATGGGCTGCTCCGTTAATTATTTCAATTGTAAGTTAAATGGCCTTAATTGGCCTTTGAGAGTTTGGTGGGCCCACAGCCAAGTCGACTGTGTACCTGCTGAGCTAAAAATCTAAATAACTTGCAGTGACGTTGGGATGCACATCTGACGTCACCCTGCATCATTTTACACCTTGGCGAGTGGGCCCTGCCCCCACTTGCTGAGCTGAAAATTCTTCCCTAGGAGAAGAATGAATCATTTGTGGTTAACTAAGGAAGTTAAGGGTGGCATCATATTGGAAGAAAAGGTATACATTGCAGAAAAGATTAGCGGTAGCCCAAAAGATCAGTAAAACTTTAGAAAGCAGCAAAGGACGACTAAAACCAATAAAGAGGGAGAAATTGGAATTGAGAGTAACTTAGTAGGAAATATAAAAACAGACTAAACATTTCTACAAGAATACAAAAAGGAAGAGGATAGCTAAAATAAACATTGGTTCATTAAAGGTTGAGAATGGGGAATTAATAATAGGAAACAAGGAAATGGCAAAGGCTTTGAAAAGTTTTTTGTATCTGTCTTCAGGGTAGAAGGCACTAAAGGCATCACAAGAGCAGTAGATAATTAATCGGCAAAGCAATCACTATCACTAGAAAAAAAGTAATGAGTAACCTAAGGGGATGAAAGGCTGACAAGTCACCTGGACCCGATGTTCTGCATCCTAGGGTCTCAAAGGAAGTGGCTACAGAGATAATGAATGCAATGGTTGTCATTTTCCAAAATTCCCTAGACTCGGAGAAGGTAGCCTGGGATTGGAAGACCATAAATGGTACACCATTTTCCAAGAAAGAAGGGAGACAGAAAGCAGGAAACTATAGGCCAGTTAGTCTAACATCTGTCAATGGGAAAAGGCTAGAATCCATTATTAAAGAGGTAGCAGTAGGACATTTAGAAAATCATAATACAATCAGGCAGAGTCAACATAGTTTTGTGAAAGGGAAATCATGTTTGACAAATTTGCTACACTTGTACAGCGCATTTATGAGACAGCATCTAGAATACTGTGTACAGTTCTGGCCTCCTTGTTTATCGTGGGCTATACTTTCACCTCAGAGAACCTTCACCAAGTTGACTCCTGGGATGAAGGGGTTGTCTTATGGGAAAAGGTTAAGCAGGTTGGGCCTGCACCCATTGGAGTTTAGAAGAATGAAAAATTATTGCACTGAAATATATAGGCCAGAATTTTACTTTTGGAGTGCAGGTGCACGCTTGACATGCCAGAATGTAATATGACGTGCAATAATATTGGGCGTGCGTCCCGACGTCATTTTGTTGGATGCTAGCTTGCCGGAGTTGGCTGCACACCCGCCAATAATTGGAAGGCCTGTTAAGGCCATTAATGACGTAATTAACTTGAAATTTACGCTGCCGGTCCAACCTAATGATTGGCTGGCAGGCACAAAGGCCAAGTGGTCTTTACGTTTTTCAGGAAACCTCATCCATGAGCGGGATTTCCTAAAGCTAATACTAATTAAATAAAACCTTTATTTTGACATTAAATTTCATTCAATTTTTACTGTGTTTATTAATTTTTAAAAAAAGTTTTGCAATCTCCCTGGGACAGCTCCATGCCCATACGAGGCCCAGCTCTCCCCCCTCCTACTGCCTTTCATGATCCATGCAGGGCGGGCCTTAATTAGAAACATAGAAACTAGGAACAGGAGTAGGCCATTTGGCCCTTTGAGCCTGCTCTGCCATTCATCATGATCATGGCTGATCATCCAACTCAATAGCCTGTTCCTGCTTTATTCCCATACCCTCTGATCCCTTTTGCCCCAAGAGCTTTATCTAATTCCTTCTTGAAAACATACAATGTTTTGGTCTCAACTACTTTCTGTGGTAGTGAATTCCACAGGCTCACCACTCTCTGGGTGAAGAAATTTCTCCTTATCTCATTCCGAAATGGTCTACCCTGTATCTTCAGATTGTGACCCCTGGTACTGGACTCCCCCCACCATCGGGAACATCCTTCCTGCATCTACCTTGTCTAGCCCTGTTAGAATTTGATAGGTTTCTATGAGATCTCCCTAATTCTTCTGAAATCCAGTGGATATAACCCTAACCGACTCCATCTCTCCTCATATGTAAATCCCACCATCCCAGGAATCAGTCTGGTAAACCTTCGCTGCACTCCCTCTATAGTAAGAACATCCTTCCTCAGATAAGGAGACTAAAACTGCATACAATATTCCAGGTGTGTTCTCACAAAGGCCCTGTTCAATTGCAACAAGACATCCCTGTTCCTGTACTCGAATCCTCTGGCTATGAAGGCCAACATACCATTTGCCTTCTTTACCGCCTGCTGCACCTGCATGTTTACCTTCAGCGACTGGTGTACGAGGACACCCAGGTCTCATTGCACATTCCCCTCTCTCAATTTATAGCCATTCAGATAATAATCTGCTTTCCTGTTTTTGCTACCAAAGTGGTACCCACTTTTACCCACATTATACTGCATCTGCCATGCATTTGCCCACTCACTCAGCTTGTCCAAATCACACTGAAGCACCTCTGCATCCTCCAGCTTTGTACCCGCCTGCGTGAAATCGCGGTGCAGAGCCAATTGCGGGTGGCGGTTGGCTCCCCGACCGCCCCTGCCTGCTTCTGCCAACCCCACCTGTCGAGGGCACAATTCAGGCCATGAGACTCTGAGGGGGCTTGGGAGGGTAGATGAGAGAGGATGCTTCCCCTAGTGGGTAAATTTAGACCTATGCGGCACCGTTTCAGATTAAGGCATCTCCCAGTTAAGGTGGAGGTGAAGGGGAATTTCTTCTCTCAGAGGGTTGTTAATCTTCAGAATTCCATACTCCAGAAAGCAGTGAAGGCTGGGTGATCAAATATATTCAAGGCTGAGAAAGACAGATTTTTGTTCTACAGAGGAGCCAAGAGTTATTTTGGGGAGGGCAAAGGGGGTGGGTGTGGGGGAGGTGTGTGTGTCAGACAGGAAAGAGGAGTTGAAGCCAGGATAAGATCAGCCATGTGTACTTCAATATCCCCACCATTGGTCCCATTAATTTATTGATTCATATTTGTTGTGACCGATGTCATTACCAACAATAGATGTCACACTATCAATACTCTGGGAGATACCATTGACTAGAAAT
This sequence comes from Carcharodon carcharias, assembly GCF_017639515.1. NCBI lineage: Eukaryota > Metazoa > Chordata > Chondrichthyes > Lamniformes > Lamnidae > Carcharodon > Carcharodon carcharias. Next base: position 65,300,797 of record NC_054475.1, read on the forward strand.
CCTAACTGGATCAGCCACATAAAAACTGTGACTGCAAGAACAGGTCAGAGCCTTCTGTCAAGAGTAACACACCTGACTCCCCAAAGACTGTTCACCAGGCACAATTTAGGATTGTGACGGAATACTCTTATTTGCCTGGATAAGAGTAGCTCCAGCAATGCTCAAGAAACTTAACACCATCCAGGACAAAGCAGCCTGCTTGTTCAGCACCCAATCCATCACCTTAAGCATTCCCTTCCTCCACACTGATACACAGTGGCAGCAATGTGTACTATCTTCAAGATACACAGTAGAAACTCGCTTTGACAGCAGCTTCCAAATCTGTGATCTCCAACACCTAGGACAAAGGCAGCAGACACATGGGAACACCACATCTGGAAGTCCCCTCCAAGCCACTCACAATCCTGACATGGAAATATATTGCTGTTCCTTCACTGCCGCTGGGTCAAGATCCTGGAACTCCCTCTATATAAAAAATCATCACAAGTTAGAAAGCCACTTACCACCCAACATCAAAGAATGGACAAGATAGGGATGTAGTAAAAAATAACATTTATATGAGCTAAATAAAGAATAAAAACTTAACAAAACAACATTTTCTCAGATAGCCATGTGCATACCCTTGTGCAACTACAAATCCTCTCTTCTTTTTTCTACTCCTATCCTTATAGGATTATTAGAATAGGACCATTACATAGGACTATCATGGTGCAACCTCTTTGTCTTCAGGTAGAGACAGGTTGCTCACATCCCTGCTCTGACTGCTCAGATGTTCTCGGCTAACATCCTCTGGGTTTTGGTGTCTGTGAGGGTCCTGCCAATGGCTGCTCCACCTGAGCCTGGGCAGGGGCAGACTTTGCTATTGAGAGACGAGACCACAGGTGGGTTACTGACAGAGAGGTGGGATGTGGGTGAGAAGTCTTTTAATGACCCCTTTTATGGCCCAGTCACATTTCAGTGCTACCGCATTGCTGGAGAATGCTTTGATAGATCAGTGCTGTCCTGCAAGGCTAAGACTAAGGTATCTGTTATCCTATTTAAGGTGGCAGACATCTAGGCATCCAGAGTCTGCATGTTGGTGTTCAAGGCATTCATGGAGCCATTTGTCTGGACAGCATGGCAGTCCTTGGTGATGGCCGCACTATCCATAGGAGAAGGCATCATCACATGGCTGGTCACATACACCTCTCTGCAATGGCGGTGATGCTATTTTGAAGACCTCTCAGTACATTGAGCAGCAGCAAAAACTGTGCAATGATTCTCCTTTTTATTGGCAGCCTTCAAGATACAGCCTCTGTGTCCAGCTGAGTAGAACTGGGGGAGGCTGACTGACTTGAAACATTAGCTCTCATTCTCCCTTCACTTATGCTGCCTGAGCTGCTGAGTATCTCCAGTATTTTCTGTTGTTATTAAATCTTGGAGATGGCTGTGGTCCCTGACATGGACTCTCCACTACTGTCCCTATCTCTGACATTTGCACTTGTGAGCTCAACAGGTGAAAACCCAATTTTACAGGGCGAGTATCCTTTATCCAAAACCCTTGGGACCAATTGCATTTTGGATTTCAGATAGTTTTAGTTTTCAGATTCTGCATATGAACTTACATTGCAATAGCCTAAGCCTAGGCTAACTATAGTCTAAAATAAATAAAATGGCTAGAAAAATAAGATGTATCATTGAATAATAAATACAGGGTACCTGTAATAAGTTTCTTTTTGACATGTTCACCACAAAAATCGCAATGTAAACAGTGCAGACAAACAATGAGACTTCCCGTGCTAAAGGTCAATGCAGTTTTTGGATATGTTTGGTTTTCAGATTTACAGATAAAGGATACTCGACCTGTATCTTTACTGAAGTGCCAGTATCATTGCTGGTGCTTAGACTATATAACAGATTGCCACTGTAAGGCTGGTAGGCTGCCACAGTGATAGCGAACCCTCAAGACTTTGAGGAATCATTGTCAGTCACCTCTATCAACTGTTGCTACGTGTGCTGGGCCTTTGGGTCATAAGCAAACTAAGAATATGGGGCAAATCATCATTAGGAAAATTACCATATCTCATTTGCTGTTGAAATCAGGTCAACGTGACTGAGTGCTGTATGGCAATTGAATAGCTTTTATTTATTTGTGTCACCAGGAGCTGGGAGTTCCCCATCTCCCCATGTGCGACACCAGGCACACTGAAATTCTACTGATCTTCCTCTGTGCTTGTCAGCTGTGAATTGGTTGAAGGGTCATCTGTGATTCTCACCCTCTCACCAATGTTCTATGCTCCCTTCTCCTGCAAGGAGGGAAGAAGAAATGTATGAATGTATTGGCATATGTCCATCTGATGGATGGAGAGCATTTAGTGAGGGCAGCTATGAGGGAGATGTATGAAATTCATAAGGATGAGGGTAAGTGGGAGTGGTGGATGGACATTGAGGAAGTGTATCAAAAGTGGATGGACGTACCTGCAAGGTAAGTGAGTATGAGGGGAGTGATGTGATGGAGTAGGCTTGATTTGGCAGATTGAGGAGATTGGGGTGATATACACAGCAGGATCTAGGTGAATGGGTTACTGTAATCACCAGTTTTGACCTGCTGAGATCCCAAAGCACTATCTACACTGAATTCAGGAGCATGGCACCTGAACACCTGCTGCTGATCATGACCTCCAGCCACACCTCCTTGATCTCCACTGCAGGCTTCTTCCTCCTTTTGACAGGGAGGAGTATCTCTCTCAGGTTCCTCACTGACACCAGAAGGACATCCTGAGAGGCGTCACTGAAAGGATGCACAACGTTTGCTCATTCTGACATTTGCTTCTCCAAACAGCTTCAATTTGTATATTTGGATTGTTTCTTTAAAGAGTGGAGTTGGGATCATGCCAGGTTGGTCCATATTAGTGCTGATTGGATGGAACACCTGGAAATAAAATTACAATAAGGTGATTGAGTTCAAAACTCACTGACATGCTTGCTACATTTACTTCAGGGTTTCCTGTGCTCCATCAGGACACACACTCCCAGCGTGTTGCAAATTTAAAATCAAGACCAGTGACTCTATGCAATTACACAATGACCAATCCTTACCATGCTGAAAGAACAAACAGTTACAGAATGAGTGACATTTATCCTGTTGAATGAACAGCACCATTACCCAGTGAGCAACTCTTATCTTGTTGAACAAACAGAAACTGCACAACAAATGCTGTAACATATCTGTAATAAACTTTGAGTATTGGACAGGTTCCTCCTAAGAAGCAGTAAACTTCATTTAGAGCTCCCAATGAAGCTACATGCTTGTACCGTGGCCAAGGCTAGAAAATTCCGCCCCTAAGATTACCCGGGTTTAGGGCTGATTCGTCTGTACAGTCACATTGTCCCCATAACAGTATGATAGGTTTTACTTACAATCACTACATTCCTCCTCTTTTAATTTAGCTTTACCATACTTATTTACAAAAATATCTTAAACCATATCATATACAAATATATACAGTTGATGCAATTATAAATTTAGTCTTTGAGGTGGTTTTCTGATTCGGGGAGAGTGAAGCAACACTACCACTTAAGACTCTTCCATTGGATCAACTTGACCAGGAACTGCAGCATCAGGGACATCCTTAGACAATGGCAGGTCAGAATTATTTACTTCAGGTATGTCTATTTCACGTTAATCTGGCACCTTAGGTATTAAAGGTTCTACTTCAATTTCAGATGGATTAAGTTGTTGTTGGAGCATCTCTCTACTTCTTAGATGATCCATGTGTTTCCTAACATTCCTGTTTTCCACTTCTAGTTGGTATGATAAAGGTCCTGTTTCAGAGACAATTATACCAGGAACCCATTGAGATCCAGTTTCAAAATTTTCCAGTCTTTACTGTGAACATCATAATTCACTTTCTGACTACTTTGGTTCTTCTCTACCTTCCCCATTTAAGTTAGGGAATACCAGACTCAATCTTGTATGAAGGCAGAGTTTCATTAGTAATTCAGACGGTGCTGAACCCGTAGTTGCATGAGTTTTTTATTTGTTCATGGGATGAGAACATTGCTGGCTAGGCCAGTATTTATTGTCCATCCCTATTTGCCCTAGTTCAGAGGGCATTTTAAGAGTCAGCCACATTGCTGTGGGTCTGGAGTCACATGTAGACCAGACCAGGTAAGGATATCAAATTTCCTTCCTTAAAGGGCATTAGTGAACCAGGTGGGCTTTTACAGTTGACAATAGTTTCATGGTTATCATTAGACTTTTAATTCTAGATTTTTTATTGAATTCAAATTCCACTATCTGCCATGGCAAGATTCGGACCTGGCTCCCAAGACCATTACCCTGGGTCTCTGGATTACCAGTCCAGTGACAATACCACTACGCCACTGCCTCCCCTCATGAGATAGCTGAGAAGAAATCTTGAAATTCATGTTTCTAACGTTTTTTCAGATAATCTGTTCATGCCTGTTTTAAAAGTTTGCACCCATTGGATGAGGGATGATACGGTGCTGTTTTGACATGTTTAATCCCATTTGGGTTCATCAATCTCTGGAATTCTGTACTAGTGAAAGCTGTACCATTATCTGATACAACAACTTCTGGTAGGCCATGTATACTAAAACATTGGTGCAGTTTTTCAGTAGTTGCATACAATGTAGGTGATCTCACTTCATATACATCTATCCACTTTGAATGCGCATCGATGATCACGAAAACATGGTCTACAAACTAAAATTAACATAGATTCTGAAGCAACACCCTGGTTCTTTAAGGTAAGACCTGTGCCTTACGTCCTAAAGGTGAAGGGGATGCAGAATTGCACCACTTGGAGAAGTTAGGTATGATGCAGCCAGTCCAATTTTCAGAATGGGCAGCACCCATAATCCCTGTGATGAAACCAGATCAAACCATAAGAACGTAAGAAATGGGAGGAGTAGACCATTCTGTCCCTCAAGCCTGCTCTGCCATTCATAAGAACATGCTCCAGTACCTCAAGAGGCTGTACTTGTGTTGAATTTCCTGGACTCCTCACCAGTCTGTGTGAAGCAGAAAAAGAATTGGACAAACTGGGATCCAATTTTATCAAGAGCCCAAGAACTGGCATCACAAGGATGGTCAAATACACACGTTTCTGAAGAGTTATGCCCATAAAACTGAATCAAGTTGTCAAGATGGTGTCATGTTGTGGGGAGCAAGAGTCATCATCCCTTTGCAAGGAAGAGAACCACTATTGACAGAGCTTCACAGTGTGCATCCTGGCATTGCGAAGATGAAGATGCTCACACGCAGTTATATCTGGTGGCCAGGTATAGACAGTGATATAGAAAAACTGTTGAAACACTGTCTCCAGTGTCAGCAACAACAGGAATTGCTCCACTGCATCTCTGGGAATGGCCTGGTCAACCCTGGGTTAGACTACATATAGCATGTTTTTACGTATTTTTCCCAACTTATCTCAGAATACTCTGTCATACTTTTTTAGCAGCTCAGGAAATTCCCCTGACTTGAAAAATTTCTGACCAGTTGAGTTGAATTTCTTTCGACCAATCGCAGCCCAGAAGGCAAGGTCCTTCACCCGTTCCAACAATCACTGGAAGCTGGGCTGTCTGTTGCCTGTAGGATATGGGTACAGAAGCGATGTCTTTCACCTGTACCGCTTCTCCCATGTATGTTTTTAGCTGAGTCATGGTTTGCTCTAAACTCAATGGTTGGGTACCTTCTCTGAGGTATTTAGAGATGTGTTCTCTCACCATGGTGGTTGATGCTCCTGTGTCAACCTCCATGAGCAGAGACTATCCATTTACTTGAACGGTGATGGTGATTGGTTCAATTTTTACTGCTTTGTCATTGTATAGGGAATAGATATCAGTATCAGTAGCTTCAGTTATATTATGCACTTCAAACACCTTGGCCTGCTGTCTGATTGGCTGTCTTGATTTCACCCTGCTTTATAACATGCCCTTTTCCTGACAGTAGTGGCATTCTGCCTCTTTAAATCTTCAGGTTTCTGGTACATGGTTACTACCCCACGTCGATAACAACTTAATTTCTGAATCACTGGTGAGCTACTCCTGGTATTTATTTTTGTTTTTTGAGCAGTAGGGATTGTCTCCCACTTCACAGTTGTCTCTCCCTGGTTTTCATGCCACGCCCAGAGGCAGGTTCCCACCCCAACTAAAGGAAACGTTACTCATTCTGTAAAGCCTATGAGTCCCTCTCAGCACTCTTGGTGCTATTTCCATGGTGTGCTTCAGGTCAATATTAACTTCTGTAAGTAAACGGTGCTGAATGGCATGGTCGTGTATGCTGCAAACCAAATGATCTCGCAACATGTCACTGAGAGTATCTCTGAAGCTGACAATCACTGCAACTGTTTTAACTTCGCAATATATGTTGCAATTGACTCATCAAGGGCCCTTACTCTAGAGTTGAACTTGAATCTCTGCATGATCACTGATGGCTTAGGTTGAAAATGTGCCTTCATGAGGCCTATTAGCTCATTGAAGAATCTGGAATTGGGCATGTTCGGGGCTGTCAGGCTATGGATGAGGCTATATGTCTTGCTCCCATAGACGCTTAGAAGAATTGCTTTTTGCTTCTCCTCCGCTGTTATTTCATTTGCCACAAAGTACAAACCTAGGTGCTCTATGTACCGACTCCAGTCTTTCATGGATGGGTCAATTCTGCCGAAGAGTGGCTTGGCTGGTCAGTATACTTTTCTTTCTTCCCTTGAAAATAGAAATACTCACATTTACCAGGTGAGGTGCAACATTGGAGCCATTTATCCTCGTTGCCAATTGTAATAAACTTGGAGTACTGGACAGGTTTCTTGTTAGAAACAGTAAACTTTATTTACAGAGCTCCTGATGAAGCTTTATGCCTGAACCAAAACCGAGACTGGAAAGCTCCACCCCTAAGATTACCCACACTTAGGGCTGATTCAGACAGTTACATGATCCCCATAAAAGTATGATAGGTTTTACTTACAATCACTGCAATAGTCAAGGATTTCCAGTTGCTAATTGGAATTTCTGTCAATGATTTATCCGTATAACACTTTGAAGAGTTTCAGGTGCTTCTGCTGTTTCCTCACTTCCCCAAGTCCACCAAACAAGACATCTTTTAAGGTTCTTGTCCTGCCCTAGCTCTGAACTCACTACTTTCTCTAATTTCTCTCCTATTTTTCTCCAAGTCCTCTTGTAACTCATCCTGTCTACGAGACTCATATCCTGCACCCTCATCTCTATTCTCACCAACTGTTAGACAACCAATTTCCCTTCCTGGCCCCCATGTTACCCTTCCCCTCCCCAAGTCACAGTCCTGGAGGATTCAATCTCCCTCAGCATTCTCGGCCCTTAGGGAAAACATCTTGGAGGCATGAAGGTTTTCTTCTGTATCTGGTAGAATTGATTACCTGCAGAATAGGTCTACACTTCAGCAGCATTGCTGCCAGCATAGCTGGGAAGCAGAGTGTAGGCTTCAGCATGATGGAACTGAAAGGACAATGAAGACTTTTCAACGAAAGGCTGATCCATAAGAGAAGACTGAAGAGAATCGACCTTTGGACCCTCTGGCCCTCTGGGACTAGAAGAGAACTCAGGACACTCTGAGGAACTTTCTGCTTCTTTGAAGGAAACAGGCAAAGAGCTACAGAAGCGGAATGATCTTCAACTCCAGGGAAGACTGTCACAGCTGTATTATCCACTGCTGTATCGGAGACTGAAAAGACATTGAAGATCCGAGATTTGAAGGAACATGGATAACAAAGGAAAGAATGACCCAATTCATGTAAGTCTGTCAGGAAAAGATGATATTTCGGGAGAACTGTCAATTTCCCGTAGGCAGTGTTAAGAAAACCACATTTCTCTCTGCATGAGGCTGCTCTGGGCAATTGGAAGCATCACTGAGGATATGGAGGCAAGATGGCCTCCTTCTCTGTAATAGGGTGAATTTCCTGGAGACCAGCAACTTGGTGACAAGGTTGCTGTATAGGATTCTGCAGCTTCAGAAGTGCTAAAGATTCTGTTGCAGCTCCTGAGTTGACCTCCAGCTCCGGAGCAAAGAAGTCTTGCAGCTGGGACTGAAGTATGGGGGTGAATTGACTTTCACACTTGGAACCAGCTCTTAAGCAGTGTGATCCTCTATGGACTCTGACCTGGACTCAGGCAAGGCACCCTCTCTGGAGGATTCTTCATAGTCAACAGGAGATAAAGTAGGCAATACATTGGTAGATTAAGTGGAACAAAGACCTGAATGCTGCTCAGCCACTAGAAACACAGCTGACTCCTCTAAAAGGACAACAGAGACTTATATGGTGCATCCATCGACAGAAAAGATGATTCATTCTCTAGTACCTCAACCTCCAAGAGATCACTCAGTACCGCAAGGGATTCTTCCTCATTACTCTCTAGGAAGAGCCAATTCAGGCCCAGAAGGTTTTCATGAGGATGGTAACCATCTGCTGCAGTGCCTTCTGTATTCTCCACCTCTGGACTTACAGTGAGAGATTCATAGCTTCAATCTCCGCCCTGGGTATAGTGGATGGCTTCTCTGTGAAAGAAAGGAACTTACTGCTGAGTGTATAAACTTCTTCAGCTCCTGAAGGCTGAATTTCCACTGCTTCAAAATAAAAGGTTGAAGATTGTTGCATGAAGGACAGTGAATCCTTCAAATGAAGAGCATCATCTGGTTTTTCTAGGATCTCTAGAAGTATGCCAACATCACCACTCAATAAAGATGTACGCTGATTATTAAGAATGTAGAGAGAATCAATGATCTGTCACCCCCATGTAGCTAAGAGGAGCAATAATCCTGCCTTGCTTGGAAGGCATTGTCATTAGACCTTGTAATTTGATGTCTGATGGATAAAGGGTCACTGTTGAAGCTAGTTGAGATCACTTCCAGTATTAATTTTAAAAGTAGCATTAAAGCCTTGAACTTGGACTGTAATTGACTAATAGCTTGGATTAAGACTATCAACTTCTCGGAACTCCATAATTTTGTCTTTTTCTGAGCTTTTCATTTCTTGGATGACAGTCTTGACGTCTATGCTTGGTTGTCAAAATCGCAACATGGCTCCTGCTCTGGAGTTTCCTGCCCTTTTGCCTGGTTTGGCAGGCTTTCTTATGGGTTGGGCCACTGCCCTTGGGCCTACCCAATCTACAGAATCATGCGAAGCCTCGGAATTACCCTGAGAAATAGTCCGATTAAATGCTCTAAGCTCAGCCTGCTTTGCGTACTGGACCACTTAATCCAAAGTAAGTTATCTTTGTTCTGCATAAAGTTGGAGAGATTTTCATCTCGGATGCCCATGACTATGTGATCACTGGATTAGCTCCTCCTTCAGTAGCTAGCCGATATAAGTTGGTTAGGAATAGTTCAACCAATTCCTCAGGTTGTTGGAACTACTGGTTAACATGTGTTTGTTTGATTACTAAAGCTGGAATTTTCTGGCCCCGGTGGCAACGGTGGGTGGGGGGGGGGGGTAGGGTGGGGAGGGGATGCATGGTAGTGAACGACAATATGGTGAGAAGGCCAAAAATTGGTTTCATATAGTCATGGGCATCCGAGATGAAAATCTCTCCAACTGTATGCAGAACAAAGATAACTTACTTTGGATTAAGTGGTCCAGTATGCAAAGCAGGCTGAGCTTAGAACATTTAATCGGACTATTTCTCAGGGTTGCTTTTCCTGCCAGCACAAGGTGGGAACCTAATTTCAATACTTTAGCATCTCATTAAGAACATAAGAAATAGGAACAGGAGTAGACAATTCGGCCCCTCAACCTGCTCCACCATTCAATAAGATCATTGTGTTTTGATTTCCATCTCCCATCTAACCCCGATAACCTTTGATTCCCTTGCCTAACAAGAATCTACCTCTGCCTTAAAAATATTCAATGACTCCGTCTCCACCACCTTCTGAGGCAGAGAATTCCAAAATCGCACAACCCTCAGGGAAAAAAAAATCTCCTCTCTCCTAAAAGGGCAACCCCTAATTTTAAAACAGTGCCCCCTAGTTCTGGACTCTCCCACAAGAGGAAACATCCTTTCAATGTCCACCTTGTCAAGGCTGTTCAGGATCTTGTATACTTCAATCAAATCACCCCTCACTCTTCTAAACTCCAGTGGAAACAAACCCAGTCTGTCCAGTCTTTCCTCATAAGACAACCCACTCATTCCATCACTGGAATCATTCCCATCATGCTGGATCATCTTGGCAATCACATCGACAACTGTACACAAGTGACGTGCACCTAGCGAGCTGCACTTCGCTGGGGACCTCAAGGTTTGTTTGCCTACCTCGCTTCGGGTAGCACTTGTAGTCATCAGCGCTGGCTTCATAGGCAGCACCACATCACTTTTAGGAGGGCTCATGGGCAGGTCTATACCTACCAGACCAGCTGTAATGTGGGGGTAGCTTTTTAATGGCTGCTGGGCTAGGGCTTGCTTGGGGAAGGGGAGGAAGTAGCCTCAGGCAAGGGAAGAGCTGTACTGGGGTTGGAGGTGCATCCCAGGATGTGTGTGGGGGCACATGTTGATCTGCAAAAGTGGCCAAAAGATGGCGAGGGCTGAGGATGCAGTCGCCAGAGGAGATGAGGCTAGATGGAGATGTGAGGGTATGTGAGAGAGAGTGAGTGGTGATGTCCCTTGAGCTGGCAGTGAGTGAGATGTCAGTGAATGCGTGATGGGCTTGTGAGTGTGAGTTTAGAGTGATGAACTGGTTGCATTACTCTGGCAGCACGGATGAGATCATTCATCCATTTTCTGCACTGGATGCCGACCTTGTGTGTGCAGCATTGGTACTGACCACCACTGCCACTGCCTCCCAAGCTGGAGTGGTGAGACTGATGAGCCTTCTGTGGCCAGAGCCGGGGTAGAGGACATCGCGGTGGGTCTCCATTGCGTCTAGAAAGTGTCCCAGGAAAGCATCACTGAATCAGGGTGCTGAACTCCTCTTGGCTTTTGGCGTCATGTCTTCACCGGAGCAGTCCCGGGCTGCAAGCATTGAGAAGCATGTGCACAGCTGCAGTTTAACTATGGCGCCCTGTGTTTAGAAGTGGCGAGGTGACGGTGTGATGGGCAAATCAGAGGCCGCCCGCGAGCAAGAGGGTGTGTTTCCTGCGGTTGCATAATTAATGATGAGGAAAAGGGATGATATGGTGCAAAAATCCGCCATTGTGGCCATGGGTAAAACAACCTTATTCCGGCCCACTACCCCACTTTGTGCAAATCTGGGACGATTCATCCCTAAGTTTTGCTTTGGGCTAAAATAAGTGTTAAATGCTTTAAGAATGGACTCAAAGTCTGCAGAGGTCTCCTGAGCCCCTTGCTTTAGGAGAACATTGTCTGCTACTGGACCTACAGCACAAAGAAAGGAACTAACTTGAAGCTTTGGCTCCTTTTTGTGAAGACCTGAGGTTGCTCAGTACCGGAGAAAATGGCATTTTCATAATTCCCACTGCTGTCCTCTCTGAGACAGTCAAATGAGCTGGACAAAGGGCAGGGACTGCTCGCCAGGGATGGTCATCGTTATATCTCTCCAGTGTACCTCCCTCTTCTGCTGACTTTTTATGAACTACTTTCAAAGGTTTCTTCACTCTGTGGTTCACATGATGTCTCCACAGCTGCCACCATGTTCTGGGATGTGCTCTTCTACCTTGGACTCTAGGCGTGGGACTTGGTTTGTAGACAGACTACAGTCATACTCTGGTATTTGCTTCACACTTGTTTAGATGTAGTTCTAATAAACAAATTACAGCATAGGTGTGTTGCTCCTAGGCATAATTCCAACCTCTCTCTCTCTTGAGAGAGCCTAACACATAACTGACTGATGTCAGTGGTACATCATCATCTACTTCATACATTAGCATATACCATCTGTTAACTCTTTATACTACACCCAGCTCTACTGCATATGTTCCTGCCCCAATTCCTACATTGTTTCTGCTTTGGCACACTGTTTATCTGACATCCAGTACTGGGTGAGCAGAAATTTCCTCCAATTAAATATTGGGAAGACCAAAACCACTGTCTTCAGTTCCCATCACAAACTCCACTTTCTAGCCTTTGACTCCATTCTTTGCCCTGACAGCAGTCTGAGACTGAACCAGACCATTTTCAAACTTGATATTATGTTTGGCCTCAGGATAAGCTTCCAACCACATATCTATGCCATCATTAAGACTGCCTCTGTAACTGCCACCTCTGTAACATCACCTAACCCTAAGCCTGCCTCAGCTCCACTGCTGCTGAAACCCCACTCCCACCCCAATAACTTTGTTACATCTAGGCTTGTCTATTCCAATATTCTCCTGGCATGCCTCTCATCTTCCATGCTCCATAAAATTTGCTTATCCCAAACTCTGCTGTCTATATCCCAACTTGCATCAAGTTCCATTTAATCATCACCCCATACTGACTGACTTTCAGCCTGGCATCACCTCTATTTAAAAATACTCATCCTTGTTTTCAAAACTCTCCCTTTCTCTGTAACCTTCTCCAGCTCTACAATCCTTCGGGATCTCTGCATTCAACCAACTCAGGCCACTTGTACATCTCTGATTTTAGTTGCTTCAACATTGATGGCCATTCAGCTGCCTGGGGTCTAAACTCAGCAATTCTCTCTTTGAACCTCTCCACATTTAGAATGCTCCTTAAAACCTGCTTTTCTCACAAAGCCTTTGGCCATCTGACCTACCAGCTCTTGATGTGGCTGGGACATTTGCCAAATGATAATTCATAACACTGCTGTGAAGAAACCTTGGGATGTTTCACTCCACTAAAGGTGCTACATAGAGACACATTGTTGTATGAAATAACTAATTTTCAGATGCAGTAATGGAGTTAAACTTCACTCAGTCCAGTGAATTTGTTTTGCCTGTAATTAACATGAAGCAGCGAGGGAGATGACTTGGCATCCTTCAGCTGAACATCAGCCAAAGATTTGTTGAAATGTACAACATATTGGAATCCAGTGACGAATATATTTTCAGTTTTGAACTGAACATATTTGCAATCATCTTTTCCCAATGACAGGATTTTTTTTACTGGAACTTGTTGTTTTCCAGTGGAATGGGTTTTGTGTTGTTTGGCCATTGTTTCATGTGTGGGGGACCCCACACGGTGAGTCCTTACGGTAAAGGATTACAAATTTAATGTTGCTAAATCTCATTCTACAAGCAGGAGGTTTCCTTGAGATTCTCAATCTGGTGAACCCTAAAGTTTTGTAGTTGCCCTTATGAATGTCTCCAAGCTCCCCATATTTTTTAAAAATATATTAAACGTGCATTGTATGTGGGCATTGCTGGCAAGACTGGCATTTATTGCACATTTCATGTTGCCCTTGTACCTCAGGGCAGTTAAGAGTCAACCACTTTGGAGTCACATATATGTCAGGCTGCTTTCCTTCATTTAAGGACATTAATGAACCAGTTTGGATTTTACCCAAAAATCTGACAACTTCATAGTCATTTACCAGAATTTAAAAAAAAGTGATTTCAAATTTGCCAACTGTCACAATGGAATCTGAACTCATATGCTCAGAATTATTAGTCCAGACCTCTGGTTAACTAGTCCAGTATCATACGTAACACATTACCATAATCACTTATGGTGGTGTCAAGTACGATCATGGAATGTTGATTAAGATGTGAGGCAGATGCTCTTCATTGGCTCCTCATTCTAGACCCCACACGTGCTGGAATCTGTTTGCTTCTGCCTATATTATCTCAACCTTCATACTTTCCTTATACTTGTACTTCCTCATACCAGACAAATCTGGTATGAGGAAGCACAAGTATAAAGAAAGTATGAAGGATAGAATAATATAGGCAGAAGCAAACAGATTCCAGTACATGTGGGGTCTAGAATGACGAGCCATAGATTCAAGAGTAAATGTACTGAATTTAGAAGACAAGATAGGAGGGACATCTTTGCTGAATGGGATTTACTTCCAGCATTGGTACTTGTTTCAGAACTGATATCAAACTCAGGGTTGGATTGGATGGGTGGATGGATGAAGGAAAAATGAAATGTTGGGTTTCGGAAAGAGGATGGGGAAATGAGATGAGAGTTATCCGTTCACGTGATGGTAAACACTGACATGGATTGTTTCCTGCCTAGTAACTGAGGAACAAAAGAATTATAGGATGGAAAAGGATAGAGGTGGATCTAGTCTGTCATTCTTATGTTTATATGATACAAAGATAATGGAGTAATTGACTTATCATCACAATAAATCACCAATGAGTCTACAATGGAACCAGACATGACACAAGGAAAAATCCAATGGTAGAAAGCTTTGTAAACCATAAGCCCCCAATGTCACTTGTTCTTCACACAAGCTTCCTACACTTAGAAACTGTCATGTTACAAATCACTCACATATTGTATTTCATAATGTTTTCTAAATATGTCTTATCTAATTTAGATTAAACGATACTAAATGTTTTTGCTATGTCCCTAGGGAGTTTGTTCCATAACTGACCACTGAAATATTAACGCAGCAGTTGCAATGTTTTTGGTGGGGAACTGTCAGTGTTTGCAACATTAACCTTCCGAGAAACTGATCGCAACATCAAGATTGAGCAAGTGCACAGATTAACATGGAAATTCTGAAGTTGCAGTCTGTTATTCATTATGCTATCAGAGGCTGTACTGTAGACACCCATTCCCAGTGGCCCCACCTCCATTCCCTTCTGTCCCCACTTCTACTCTCCTTGCACCACCTCCACTCCACACCCTAGGATCAGTAACTAATGCAGTCAGTTAATCTGGGGAGACTTTCTCCCTTTCCACTTAATTGCTGTTACAAACTTCATAAAAAATTCAAACATGTTCAAAAATGTACAACTGGGTTTTTAACAGAAACCCGAGTAATAAATACATGCTGAAAACCAATTTGGCCATGAATTTATTTTTTAATATGTGTGGCATGTCCTTATTTATGTTAATAATTATGATATTTTAAAATATTTTTTAAAAGATATCCTTGTAGCATTTTAGCTGCTACCTTAACCCCATGTGTATGTCTTGATCTTTGTGCGCCTGGCACACCTATACTTGAAATAGTGCTCGACGATATCGGGCAAGTGTCCCGACATGATCGGGCACTCGCGCGATATTTCGGTCGGTTGGAGCGCGTGAGAGTTGGTAGTGTGCCCGCCGACAATTAAGAGGCTTACTAAGGCCCTTAAGCAGTTAATTAAGTACAATTTTTCACTGCCCATCCAACCTTACAGTTGGCAGGTGGACAAATAAGCCAGGTGGCCTTTGCATTTTTTGCGAAACCTCATCCATGGGCGGGATGAGGTTTCCAACTGTGATTTAAAAAAAAAAAAAATTTTTTTTGAACTCATTTTTCACATGTCCCTCTTCATGTGACTGAGCCACATGTGGGGACATAACATAAGAACTAGGAGCAGGAGTAGGCAATTCAGCCCCTCAAACCTGACCCGCCATTCAATACAATCATGGCTGATCTCATTTCAGCTTCAACCTTTTACTAATTAAAAATTTGTCTATCTCCTTAAATTTGTTCAGCGTCCCGGCATCCACTGCACTCTGAGGTAGTGAATTCCACAGATTCATGACCCTTTGAGAAAAGTAATTCCTCCTCATCTCTGATTTAAATCTACCACCCCTTAGCCTAAAACTGTAGCCTCTCGTTCTAGAATGCCCCAGAAGGGGAAACATCCGCTCCACGTTAACTTTGTCTATCCCCATTAGCATCTTATATAACTCAATTAGATCTCCGCTCATCCTTCTAAACTCTAGCTTGTATAAGCCTAAACTCCTCAAACTCTCCTCATAGGACAAGCCCCATATCTCTGGAATCAATCTAGTGAACCTCCTCTGAACCGCCTCCAATGCAACTACATCCTTCCTCAAGTAAGGGGACCAAAACTGTGCACAGTACTCCAGGTGTGGTCTCACCAATGCCTTGTACAGTTGCAACAACACTTCTCTATTTTTATACTCTATTCCTTTAGCAATAAATCCCAAAATTCCATTTGTCTTCCTTATTACCTGCTGTACCTGCATACTAGCTTTCAGCGATTCATGCACGAGGACACCCAGATTCCTCTGCACTGAAGCATTTTGAAGTTTCTCTCCATTTAAATAATAAGTTGCCTTTTTATTCTTACGACAAAAATGGATAACCTCATACATATCTGTGTTAAACTCCATCGGCCAAATTTTGGCCCATTCACCCAACCTGTCCATATCCATTTGTAAATTTCTTATTTCTTCATTGCAATTTACTTTCCCACCTATCTTGGTGTCATCTGCAAATTTAGCTACCGTACCTTCTATCCCTGAATCCAAGTCATTAATCTAGATTGTAAATAGTTGGGGCCCGAGGATAGAACCCTGTGGCACCCCACTAGTTACAGCTTGCCATCCAGAAAGAGATCCATTTATCCCGACATTCTGCTTTCTGTTGGTTAGCCAATCCTCTGTCCAAGTTAATATATTACCCCTAACTCCGTGTGATCTTATCTTGTGTATTAATATTTTGTGTGGCACCTTATCAGAGGCCTTCTGGACATTCAGATATACTACATCTACAGGATCCCCATTATCCACTTTGCTTGTCACAAAACTCCTCACTGTGCTTCTCTTCTGACTCACTACTAGACTCATCCTCTGTGGCCTGTGGAGCTGCGTCAAGATCCTCTTCCTCCAGTGGGTCCCCCCTTGCCAGTGCCAGGTTGTGGAGAACACAGCATGCAACCACTACCAGTGACACCCACTCTGGGGGCTATTGTAGTGCTCCCCCTGAACAGTCCAGGCGTCGGAAGCACATCTTGAGAAGACCTATGGTCCTCTCTATCACCACCCTTATGGAGGCGTGGCTCCTGTTGTACTGCTGCTCGGCCTCTGTTCTTGGGTGGTGGAGGGGCGTCATGAGCCACCTTTTGAAGGGATAGCTCTTGTCACCCAGCAGCCATCCATCCAGCCGGGCTGGAGCACTGAAGAGCCCCGGCACCTGGGAGTGTTAGAGGATGTATGCGACATGGGAGCTGCCTGGGTACCTTGCACAGACTTGCAGTATCTGCATCCTGTAGTCACACACTATCTGCATGTTCATGGAGTGGAATCCCTTCCTGTTGACAAAGGCACCTGGCTGACCCACTGGCACATTGATGGCCACATGTGTGCAGTTGATTGAACCCAGCAATCTCTGCAAAACCTCTGGCTCGTTCTGTACGGAAATGAATGAAAGTCATTATCTGCCTAAACAGAGCTTCTGTCACCAGCTTGATGCAACTGTGGACAACTGATTGGGAGACTCCACACAGATCCCCCACTGAGCTCTGGAAAGAGCCGGAAACATAGAAGTTGAGGGCCACTGTGACCTTCAGAGCCACTGGCATGGGGTGTCCACCCACACAGTCGGAGTTGATCTCAGGCCAAATCATCTGACAAATGGAGGTCATGGTCTCTCTGGAGAGGCGGAGCCTCCTTCGGCACTGCACCTCAGACATATTGAGGTAGCTGGATCGCCGCCTGTAAACCGTGGCAGCAGGATAGTGGTGTCTTCTGCAGCTCCTTCCACCTTGGACTACCTGCTGGCCCTGTGCCCCTTGTGCCTGCGCCTCTCCTCCCACAGGTCCCTCTCCTGGAAGCTGCATTGGGACACCAGGCCTCCTCTCCCTTCCGCCCCTCTCTTCCTCCTCAGAGGAGGTGTCACCAGTGGAGACCACAATCCCCATTCCCAGGGTAAGGGAAGGCTGTCTGATACCTGGAAGGGTCCACACGGTCTGAATCCTCCGGGGGCCTTGGAGACATAAAGGAGTCCTGAAATGAAGCCTGGAAATGCTAAGAATGAAGCCCCGAACAGAGATGAAAATGCCAAGTACCAATAAGTCACCAGCAGCAAACTACCTCCAAGCTCCTCACTACTCACACTGGCAATACTGCTGACCCTTTCTACCCAGACCGTGGATGAGGTTTTCGAAATTCTTGGCTGGCCACCTGCCTGTTTTGCCCATGCAATGCGTGCAAAATCACATGGCCAGCGCAAAATTAGCGTCAATTGACTTTTTAATGGCCTTAACTGGCCTCTTAATTAATGGCGGGCACGGCTCTGGCACCCGCGCGTGCCCGCTGACTGACATAGCGCGCGAGTGTGCGATGATGCCGGGAAGCTCGCCTGATGTCATCATGCGCTATTTTACGCTTGAGCGTGTCAGACGCATGCCCACAGGCCAAGCGAAGAAACCTGCCCCTGATGTGATGAGAACACCGCAGGATCAGAGACATCTGGATGAGGGACAAGCTCATCAGAGAGATTTGCAGCAATATTTGATTATTTTATAGGTACACAACATCTGGAGTGTGAAAGCTGCTTTGCCTAATTTAAAAGTACAACCTTTCAGAACATTACATTCATATTTAAAGCTGACGTCTCATGAGGTTCCTATGGGGGTTCTGGAACTTTATAACTGAGATCTTAAATAGACTCACCATGGCACTCTCGCTTTGTTAACCTTTTGATTGCTTTTTTGTTCTTCAGTTCTATTCTATCACTTTTTAAGTGCCAACTGAGGGCCTGGGATCTGAGATATGGATTTCCTTTGTGGATGACCAAGCCCTTGGAATGGGGGTTGTTTTCCTCTCCTGTTGCTATATCCTGTGTTGGACACACAATAGACAATTTTTATGACATTTGGGTTTCTGCAACCTTGAAGACCTTTGAGAAGATTGAGCAGAAAGTTCTCTAGGATGCAGAGGAAATGCCCACAACCATCTCCTGTTTTCTCACAAGGCTTGCATTGAGATTATTGGTGTTCAATGATGTACAAGATTGTAGTCTTTATTGAATTACTATTATCCTTTAATCCCTGGGAGAATTATTAATATCCAGAAGCCCTCATGCCCTGGATATCTCAGAACCTGATAGATATTCTTCTCTTCATTCTGTCGCCCAGTCAAACCTGGCACATTGGAGATGGTGACTGGCTCCAGGTCTCTGATGTGTGAGATGGAAGTGGAAGCCTCTTATCTCCGTTTCACTGTTGAGGAGCCTTCTCTGATGTCCATGAAAAGAACGGCACCCAACTCGGCCACCAGCCCTCCCATCTGCTGCACATCTTTAGAGATTCTTTGCAGTACTTTCCAAGCATTTGATAATATGCTGGCAAACTTCTCTTCATCAGCCCTGAGATATTAGACTATACCTAGGACCATCCTTCTGTATGCCAACAAACTCTTTTCCAGTGAAGCCCAATGCAAACTGGAAGAACAGCACCTCATCTTCTGACTAGGCACTTTACAGCCTTCCGGACTGAATATTGAATTCAACAACTTTAGATCTTGAACTCCCTCCTCCATCCCCACCTCCTTTCCGTTTCTTCCCCCTTCCTTTTGTTTTTTCCAATAATTTATATAGATTTTTCTTTTCTCACCTATTTCCATTATTTTTAAATCTTGTATGCCCTGCTTGTCTTTCCACCCCACCCCCACTAGAGCTGTACCTTGAGTGCCCTACCATCCATTCTTAATTAGCACATTCGTTTAAATAATACCACCACCTTCAACAGCTCTTTGTTCCTTTGTCTGTGACATCTTTTGATTATCTGCTGCGATCACTGCTTGCTTGTCCCTACAACCACACACACCCAACTTCTCTCCCCCCACCTCCCCCCCCACCTTAAACTAGCTTATATTTCACCCCTCTCCTAATAGTCACTCAGTTCTGTTGAAGGGTCATGAGGACTCGAAACGTCAACTCTTTTCTTCTCCGCCGATGCTGCCAGACCTGCTGAGTTTTTCCAGGTAATTCTGTTTTTGTTTTGGATTTCCAGCATCCGCAGTTTTTTGTTTTTAAACTCTTTTTCTGATGTGCTTATGTGTAGCACAGCACCCAGTGTCTACTCCTGACCTGCGCTGTCTACACCACCACATCAAAGAATTCTCTATTAGGGCTGGAGTGACACTGGGGTGAATGTTCCCCATCCATGTTCATGAGGGTCCTGCTACTGGGTCACTTCATTCTCTCTGCTTCTCTCTTTCTTCCAGCTCCTGTATGTTCAAAACAGAAATCAATAGATTTGTAGGAATGGAAATGTATCAGGAGTCACTGGGATAGGGCGGGAAAATGGTGTTGAGGTAGAAGATCAGCCACAATCTAGTTGAATGGCGGAGGAGGCTCGAGGGGATGGATGTCCTACTCCCACTCTTATTTCCTATGTCCCTCGGTTCCTGTGGAGAGAGAGACTGAGAAATACATTGAGTTTCCTGTTTGTCATAGTTTCCCTTTCTCTTGAGGCTATGGTTGCCAGAAAGTAGAATTCTTTGAACTCTGGCACTTGTTCAGTAGGTACAGGACAGGACCTTTCATGTCTCCTTCTTGCCTCAGCTGATAAGGAGAGAGTTGCCCTGGGAGTCCTCAACATTGACTCAGCCCCTGTGAAGTCTCTTGGCATCAGGTCAAACATGCGCAAGGAAACCTCTTGCTGATGACCACATACTGCCCTCCCTCAGCTGATGAATCAGTAATCCTCCATGTTGATCATCACTTGAAGGAAATACTGAAGATGGAAAGGGTGCAGAATGTACTCTGGGTGAGGAAATTCAATATCCATCACCAAGAGTGACTCGGTAGCACCACTAATGACCGAGCTGGCCGAGTCCTAAATGACATAGCTGCTCGACTGGGTCTGCAGCAGGTGGTGAGGGAACCAACAAGGGGGAAAAACACACTTCACCTCATCCTCATCAACCTGCCTGCCACAGATGCATCTGTCCATGACAGTATCGGTAGGAGTCACCACCGCACAGTCACTGTGGAGACGAAGTCCCAGCTACACATTGAGGAGATCCTCCATCGTGTTGTGTGGCACCTACCACCTTGCTAAATGGGATTTCGCACAGATCTAGCAACTCAAGACTGGGCATCCATGAAGAGTTGTGAGCAGCAGCTGAATTGTACTCGAGCACAATCTGTAACCTCATGGCCCATCAAGCCAGGGGATCAACCCTGGTTCAATGAAAAGTGCAGGACAGCATGCCAGGAGCAGAACCAGGCATACCTAAAAATGAGGTGTCAACCTGGTGAAGCTATAACACAGGACTACTTGTGTGCCAGACAGCATAAGCAGCAAGTGATAGACAGAACTAAGTGATCCCAAAACCAACAGGTCAGATCTAAGCTCTGCAGTACTGTCCCGTTATGAATGATGGTGGACAATTAAACAACTCACTGGAGGAGGAGGCTCCACAAATATCCCCATCCTCAATGATGGGGGACCCCAGCACACCAGTGCAAAAGATCAGGCTGAAGCATTTGCAACAATCTTCGGCCAGAAGTGCCAAGTGGATGATCCATCTTGGCCTCCTCTGGAGGTCCCCAGCATCTCAGATGCCAGTCTTCAGCCAATTTGATTCACTTCACATAATATCAAGAAACATAGAAACTAGGAGCAGGAGTAGGCTATTCAGCCCTTCGAGTCTGCTCTGCCATTCAATATGATCATGGCTGATCCTCCATCTCAGTACCAGATTCCCGCTTTCTCTCCATGCCCCTTGATGCCCTTAATAGCCAAAAAAATGATCAATTTCTTCCTTGAATATACTCAGTGACCCGACCTCCACAGCCTTCTGTGATAGAGAATTCCACAGGCTGACCTCTCTCTGAGTGAACAAATTTTCACTCATCTCAGTCCTAAATGGCCTGCACCGAATTCTGAGACTGTGGCCCCTGGTCCTAGACTCCCCAACCATCTAGTCAGTCTAGCCCTGTTAGAATTTTATATGTTTCAATCAGATCCCCTCTTATTCTTCTAAACTCGAGTGAATACAGGCCCAGTCGAATCAATCTCTCTTCATATAACAGTCATGCCTAGTGAACCTTCGCTGCACTTCCTCAATGGCAAGTATACCCTTTCTTAGGTAGGGAGACCAAAACTGCACACAATACTCTAGGTGTGGTCTCACCAAGGCCCTGTCTAACTGCAGTAAGACATCCCTACTTCTGAACTCAAATCCTCTTGCAATGAAGGCCAACATACTATTTGCCTTCCTAATTGCTTGCTGCACCTGTCTGTTTACTTTCATTGACTGGTGTACAAAGGACACCCAGATCCCTTTGTACATCCACATTTCCCAATATATCACCATTTAAATAATACTCTGCCTTTCTGTTTTTCAAATCGAAACGTATAACTTCAATTTATCTGCGTTATACTGCAACTGCCATGTGTTTGTCCACACACAACCTGAAGCCCCTTTGCATCCTTCTCATAGCTCACAATCCCACCCAGTTTTGTGTCATTAGCAAACTTGGAAATATTGCATTTGGCTTCCTTACCCAAGTCATTTATATATATATATCGTGAATAGCTGGGGCCCAAGCACTGATCCCTGCAGTACACCACTAGTCACTGCCTGCAACCCGGAAAAAGATCCATTAATTCTCACTCTCTGTTTCCAGTCTGTCAACCAGTTCTCAATCCATGCCAGTATATTACCCACGATCCCATGTGCTTTAATTTTGCCCACTGGCCTCTTATGTGGGACCTTATCAAAAACCTTCTTGAAATCCAAATACACCACATCCACTGGTTCTCCCTTATCTATTCTATTAGTTACACCCTCAAAAAACCCCAGTAGTTTATTTAAGCGTGATTTTCCTTTCATAAACCTATGCTGACTTTGTCTAATCCCATTAATGCTTTCCAAGTGTTCTGTTATCAGGTCTTTTATAATAGACTCTAGCATTTTCCCCACTACTGATGTTCAGCTGAAGGCACTGGATACTGCAAAGGCTATGGGCCCTGACGATATTCCAGCAATAGCACTGAAGACTTGTGTTCCAGAACTTGCCACGCCCCTAGCCAAGCTGTTCCACTGGCATCTACATGGATAGAAAATTGCCCATGTATGTCCTGTACACAAAAAGCAGGACAAATCCAACCAGGCCAATTACCGCCCCATCAGTCTACTCTTGATCATCAGTAAAGTGATGGAAGGGGTTGTCAACAGTGCTATCAAGCTGCACTTGCTTAGCAATACCCTGCTCACTGATGCTCAGTTGGGTTCTGCCAGGGCCACTCAGCTCCTGGCCTCCTTACAGCCTTGGCTCAAACATGGACAAAAGAGCTGAACTCCTGAGGTGTGGTGAGAGTGACTGGCCTTGACATCAAGGTTGCATTTGACATCAAGGAGCTCTAGCAAAACTGGAGTCAATGGGGATCAGGGAGAAAACTCTTCGCTGGTTGGAGTGATACCTAACACAAAGGAAGATGGTTGTGGTTGTTGGAGGTCAGTCATCTCAGCTCCAGGACATCCCTGCAGGAGTTCCTCAGGGTAGTGTCCTCAGCCCAACCATCTCCAGCTGCTTCATCAATGACCTTCCTTCCATCATAAGGTCAGAAGTGGGGATGTTCACTGATGATTGCACAATGTTCAGCACCATTTGCGATTCCTCAGATACTGAATCAGTCCATGACCAAATGCAGCAAGATCTGGACAATATCCAGGCTTGGATGCCAAATGGCAGGTAACATTCACACCACACAAATGCCAGGCAATGACCATCTCCAACTAGGGAGAATCCAATCATTGCCCCCTGATGTTCAATGGCATTACCATCACTGAATTCCCCACTATCAACATCCTGGGGGTTACCATTGACCAGAAACTGAACTGGACCAGCCATATAAATACTGTGGCTGCAAGAGCAAGTCAGAGGCTAGGAATCCTGCGATGAGCAACTCACCTTCTGATTCCCCAAAGTCTGTCCACAATCTACAAGGCACAAGTCAGGAGTGTGATGGAATACTCCCCACTTGCCTGAATGAGTGCAGCTCCCACAACACTCAAGAAGCTTGACACAATCCAGGACAAAGCAGCCCGCTCGATTGGCACCACATTGACATACATTCACTCTCTCCACTACTGACACACAGTAGCAGCAGTGTGTACCATCTACAAGATGCATTGCAGGAATTCACCAAGGCTCCTTTGACAGCACCTTCCAAATCCATGACCACTGCCATCTAGAAGAACAAGGGCAGCAGATAGATGGGAACACCACCACCTGAAAGTTCCCCTCCAAGCCACTCACCATCCTGACTTGGAAATATATCACCGTTCCTTTACTGTCACTGGGTCAAAATCCTGGAACTCCCTTCCTAACACCACTGTGGGTGTACCTACACCACATGGACTGCAGCGGTTCAAGAAGGCAGCTCACCACCACTTTCTCAAGGGCAATTAGGGATGAGCAATAAATGCTGGCCCAGGCAGCGAAACCCACATCTTGCGAATGAATAAAGAAAATCCCAGAATGTCAATCACAAGATTCTCCAGTGATTATAAAGTAATTGTTCCATGTGAGGGAGTTTGCAGAGTTCACTCAGTTCACAGACTGCTACCATCGCCCTTATCTTTGCTAACCTTGTGAGGTCATTAAACTTTTTCCTGCATTGATGGAAGTGGAGTTGGAGCTGGGGCTTATGTAGTTTATACTCTCTTTCTGTCCCACTGCCTTCAATATGGTCCTTGTTGCCTTCCAAGCCCACAAATGCATCCCTCCTGTATATAATTTCACATTACCTTCAGCAAAGTTTTCTCTCCTTTAACTTCCTGAAAGATCTATTTTGTTCAATTCCCCACATGTTGCTGCTACACAGCTCTAAATCCTGCATGTTAACATCTTCAAAAATCCCCATTAACCCCCCCTTTACCCTCCCCAAGGCTGAACATCTCAGCCCGCCCTCCTCACTACACCAACTGATGGTGGTTGGTAGGTCTAGCAACTTCAGAGCATCAGAAAACAGCTGTAATCTTTCAGAGATACAAGATTGTGTTTGTTAGGTGCATCAGTCCAGTAGGTGGCAGGGTAGACCAAGGTACATCAGAATGAACCAATTGAGAGGGCTGACATTGCCTCTTTGTAAAGATTCAGATAATAAAGGCAACAAAAGCAGTTGTCAAAGGAATAGGAACAGAAGCAACATCCACAATGGGCTGTAATGGGCTCAGGCTAGTGCTTTTCAAAGCATCTTAAACACACAGGTTTATCTTTTGGTTCTTATCTAGTGTGTTCTTATACGTTGGCTGAAATAGTTGCTGTGACAACTAACTGATTTTGACCTCGGATTCCAGTCAGAAGCATTTAGTGAGTTGCCCGCATGAAACCATCTACCCAATGGGCAGCTCTCCTCGGTTGTCTAGAAATCAAGCATGGGGGATGGTGGTGTGCTGGGGGCTAGGACCATAGGTGGGAGGTGTCGGGGTAGGTTGGAGGGGGTTGGTGGGTGGTGGTGGTGTCAGGGTTGGGGGGGGGGTGTGGTGTCAGGGTAGGGGGGAGGTGGTAAACCTGAAGGGACTGTGGCAGCTCCTTAAAGGGGTCAGGTATTAGCACTGGGTATGAGACAAACAGCACCTGAGAACAGCCAGCAACATGTCTGCAAAATCCCAAGGAAGCTTTAATGGCTCAAATCCACGGGACTGCCATGAAAATGCTTCCCAAAACTCCATCCAGCTTCCCTGGTAACATCTGCCTGCTGCCATGGGGGTTGATGGGAGCAGTTAAGTTGGGGGACATGAAAATGGCAACAGCTTGAGGAGATGCTAACTGCTCAGTTTGGCCCGGATTTGTAAATGTGTTGCCTGCCTGCTGCGGACAGGCACACTGAACTCGCCTGGATATCTGCAGGAAAATCACCACTCCCAAATCACAGGACATCAGCAGTGATGGTGCAGCACTCTGGAAATGGGTACAGCCAAAATCAAGATATGATTTGTCCCAAACAAGTTGAACTTCAATTAAATTGGGAATGCACAGGTGCCGACAACATTTTACCTGGCCTGCTCTATCTTCTAACTAAAGAATAACACAATGAAGTCTGTAAAACTACTTGCAGTGCCAATCACAACATTATTTTATTGTCATTAGGATATGGCAGGTGAGGAGAATTCTAAGCATTGTATCATTGAAGGATTACAGCACAGAGAGAAACCACTCAGCCCACCATGTCCATGCTGGCTCTCTGTAAGAGCAACTCAACTAGTTCCACACCACCACCTCCCCCTATAGCCCTGCATTTTTTTTCTCTTCAGGTGCTTATCCAATTCCTTTTTGAAATCCATGATTGATTCTGCCTCCACCATGCTCTCAGGCAGTGCATTCCAGACCCTAACCACTCAAGTGACCCTGCCTCCACCACACCCTCAGGCAATGCATTCCAGATCCTAACCACTCAATTAACCCTGTCTCCACCACACTCTCAGGCAGTGCATTCCAGACCCTAACCACTCGCTGTGTAACCAAAGGTTTTCCTCATGATGTCGGTGATTCTCTTGCCTCTCATCTTGAATTGACTAAATTATTTCCCATTTACTCACAGTCTTTGAAATTCCAACGTATTGAATCCCAATCACTCCCAAAATAAAGCATTCTGATGGAAGGAATCCCTTCCCATTCACTCCCATTTAGGTAGAAAACTAATGACTTATTTCGATTCTTAAGCCCATTCACTCCCATATAGAATTTCAATGCAGTGATTCATTTCCCATTCCCTTTACATAGGACCACAAAAAAAATCTCCAGGTTCATCCCCAGTTACATGGCCAGGAAGAAATGAACCACTTCCTATTGCTCTACCTACTATGTCAGGATCAATTACACAGAATTTGCACAACAGCTACAGGATCAGACATTCCAACTTGTCTCTGTTGGTGTTTCTGCTTCACGTGAGCCTTCACATGAACCCTATCAGCATATTCTTTTATTCCTTTCTCCCTCGTGTTTATCTAGATTCCCCTAAAATACATCAATGCTTTTTGCCTCACCTCATTAACTAGTAGATTAATCTGCTAAACTGTGATCAGATTAATCACAATCTGAACAAAGAAGTGCCTCCTGGATTTATAAGTGACTATCTTAAATCTATGGCCCCTAGTTTCAACAGTGTCAGTTGCGGCTCAGTTGGTAGCACACTTGCCTCCAATTTATCAGGTTGTGGTTTCAAGTCTCTCTCCAAAGCAAAAGTCAAGTCTGCCCCTCTCCTGTAGCACTGAGGGAGTGTCTGTTCTGTTAGCAGTGCTGTCTTTTGGATGGGATGTTTAAATGAGGCCCTATCTGCCTTCTTGGGTGGATGTCAAAGATCCCATGGCACTATTTTGAAGAAAAGCAGGGGAGTTATCCCAGGCATTCTGATCAATATTTATCCCCCAATCAACAATCCAAAAAACAAATGATCTGGTCTTGTCACATTGCTTGTGGGAGTTTGCTGCGAACAAATTGGCTGTGTTTCCTACATTATGTTATGGACAGGAGGGGGTTTAATTTAAACAGCCCTGATTCCTCCTCTCACCTCCAGTGATAACGAGCTGTGTCTTTCCCTGATACTGCCAGATTACCTCCTCTTGTTTGAAGGTCACAGCCATACATGGCTTCAGTCATTTTAAAAGGTCATTGTCCAGTTTTAAAATTTTAGGAAGTAGCTATGAGGATATGTTTCTATTATATATTTTATAAAAATATAATGTGTGAGGTCTTAGCCCTATTAGAATTACAACAGTGAAAAAATGTGTTTTTTCACTTTGAGATGTTTGGTGGTTGTGAAAAACGTGAAATAAATGTAAGTCTTAGTTCTGGACTTCCTCACAAATAGAAATATCTCCTTTATGATTCCACCTTATCAAACATCTGTCTTTTCTTTTCAAGGGAAAACACCTTCTTCACAAGTGCGCTAAAGATTTACCAATACGAATATGTTATTTATTGACATTGTACAGATTTACGTAAAGTCATACAATGGTTACAGCACAAAAGGAGGAAATTCCAATACAAAGGAAGATGGTTGTGGCTGTTGGACGTCAATCATCTCAGTTCCAGGACATCAGTGCAGGAGTTCCAACCATCTTCAGCTGCTTCATCAATGACTTTCCTTCCATCATAAGGTCAGAAGTGGGGGTGTTCGCTGATGATTGTGCAATGTTCAGCACCATTTTCGAATCCTCAGATACTGACGCAGTGCATGTCCATATTGCCAGACCTGGGCAATATCCAGGCTTTTGATGACAAGTAGCAAGTAACATTCACACTTGTGTGAAGTGCCAGGCAATGACCATTTCCAATAAGAGAGAATCTAACCATCTCCCCTTGACATTCAATGGCATTACCATTGCTGAATCCCCCACTATCAACACCTTGGAGGTTACCATTGACCAGAAACTGAACTGGGCTAGCCATATAAATACTGTGGCTACAAGAGCTGGTCAGAGGTTAGGAATCCTGTGGAGATTAACTCGCCTCCTGACTCCCCAAAGCCTGTCCACCATCTGCAAGTCAGGAATGTGATGGAATACTCCCCACTTGTTGAAAGAGATGATGAGATGATGAAACATAAAACACTGATTCAGCCTCAACTGGAGCATTTCATCCAATCCTGGAATTTACATTTTCAAAAGGATGTGAAGGCATTGGTGAAGGTGCAAAAAAAATTCACAAGAATGGCCCTGGGAATGAGAAATGTCAGTTATGTAGATGGACTGGAGATGTTGAGACTATTCTCCTAGGAAAGAGAAAATGGAGACGGTATGAGAGCAGCTCCAATAACACTCAAGAAGCTTGACACCATCCAGGACAAAGCAGCTCGCTTGATTGGCACCACATCCACAAACATTCACTCCCTTCACCACCGACGCACAGTAGCAGCAGTGTGTACCATCTACAAGATGCACCGCAGAAATTCACCAAGGCTCCTTAGGCAGTACCTTCCAAACCCATGACCTCTAACATCTAATGGACAAGGGGGGCAGATACGTGTGAACACCACCTGGAAGTTCCCTTCCAAGTCACTCACCACCCTGACTTGGAAATATATGGCCGTTCCATCACAGTCGGTGGGTCAAAAGCCTGGAACTCCCTCTCTAATGGCACTGTGGGTGTACCTACACCATGTGGACTGCAGCAGTTCAGGAAGGCAGCTCATTGCCACCTTCTCAAGGGCATTTAGGGATGGGCAATAAATGCTGACCTAGCCAGTGATGCCTCCATCCCATGAGTGAATAAAATAAAAAATTTCAGCCCATTCGTATCCCTAATGGCTCTCTGCAAAAGTAATTTAGCTAGTCCCACTCACATGACTTTTCCCCGTAGACATTCAATTTTTTTTCTCTTCAGGTGTTCATCCAATTCCCTTTGGAAAGTTGTGATTGAATCTGACCTCCACCACCACACTCTCATGGAGTGAAGTCCAGATCCTATCCATTTGCTGCATAAAAGCATTTTTCCTCATATAGGCTTTGGCTCTTTCGTCTTTCACCTTAAATCAATGTCCATGGTTCTTGATTTTTCCACCAATAGGGACAATTTCTATCTATCTAGTCTGTGACCCCTCATGATTTTGAACACCTCTATCAAATACCCTCTCCATTTTCTCTTTCCTAGGAGAATAGCCTCAACATCTCCAGTCCATCTACATAACTGACATTTCTCATTCCCAGGGCCATTCTTGTGAATTTTTCTGCACCTTCTCCAATGCCTTCACATCCTTTTGAAAATGTAAATCCCAGGATTGGATGAAGTGTTCTAGTTGAGGCTCAACCACTGTTTTATGTTTCATCATTATTTCCTTGCTTTTGTTCTTTGTGCCTTTATTTATAAACCCCAGGATCCTGTATGCCACATTCTCCACCTGTCCTGCCGCCTTCAATTATTTATACACATATCCCTCCAGGCCCCTGCTCTTGTACAGCCTTTGAAACTGTAGCCATTATTTTATATTGCCTCTCTTTGTTCTTCCTACCAAAATGTATCTCTTTATACTTCTCCGAATTAAATTTCATCTGCCATGTGTCTGCCCATTCCACCAGCCTGTCTATGTCCTTTTGATCAGCCTCCGCACAATTCACAACACTTCCAAGTTTTATGTCAATTGCAAATTTTGGAATTGTGCCCAGTAACCCCCCAAGTCTTAGTCATTAATGTAAAGCAAGAAAAGCCGTGGCCCTTGTAATCTGTCTTTAAGGGATAACAGCATGACATCACTAGAAGGGAAACATGTCATGTGATCCAGTCTTAGTTTCATTTTAGCTTTGAACAGAGCACACTCACACAGCTCTGGTGACTTCAAGCTTCATTCCGATATATAGATGTTCTCATGTGCCTAGTCCTAAAAAATGGACCCACAACATGTTTACCTAATCCCTTATGAATGATTTGTGCTTTGTGTCGTACATAGTAAATAAGTCCAAGATATTATATCATTATAATAACAAGACATGGTGATCAGCTGTCGTCAGACAGTTGGCAGCAAGATTAAGTACAGGTATGAAATGGTGAACAGCCTTAGATCATGCAATATGGCATGAGAAAGCCCTTGACGTTTTGGTTAGACTGCAACAAACTTGCAGCATCGGAGAATGTTGAAAGCACAGGTTTGTGCCTGCAAAGAAAAGCTTTGAAAACACAGCACTGAGCTGGTGCTCAGATAAAGAGCTGGTAAGCAGATGGATGCCTCATGGTGAGATTGCTGCACATAGCCTGTCACTTCCTGTCACTTCTCTAAGTGGGACAGTGTGCGGAGAGGACCAACACCGAGTTAGCTCAGCCGGGAAAGTTGAGTGGCCAGGGTGTGGGCGAACCAATAGGGAGCGAAGGAGTGTCAAACAAAAAAAAGCATCATAGAAATTGGGCCAGGGAAGGTTGCGATTATATGGGTGGACTTATAGGAAGCAAGTGAAAGCGGCCATAGCAACACTCATCTCAAGTACTACAGAATAAGGAAGGTCGAAGGTATATTGTCAGAATGCCCACAAAGTTCCCTAGTTTGAATTCAGATACAGCTGACCGACTATCCAAATTCAAACTATTTAAACAGCGTACAGAGCAATGGTTTCTTGATTCAGGTGTGTTTGAACCAGACATGAAAGCCATAAAAATTCACTAGCAATTGGGAATGATGGTCTATACAGTCTGAACATGTCAGGTTTAACAGCAGAAGAGTTAAAGGATCCTCAAAAGGTACAGACTACATTGGAAGACCGGTTCAGAATCAGGTTAAACTTCCGTATTCATCGACTAGAGTTCATGTCACTTCGACAACAGCCTACAGAATCCATAGACCACATCGTCAGCAGATGCAGAGAAAAGGGTAGGTACTGAGATTTTTCAAATGCAGAGCTAGCAGACAGAATCGTTGAGTTGGTGATCGCATCCATTCCCATGGAAGCTTTCCAGAAAGATTTTCAAGACCAGTCTAAAACACATAGCATCAAAGAGCTACTCAGGAATGGACGTGAGTACGAAGTGGTCCTCACAGGTTGACAAAGCTTACAGGTCCTAATTGTTAACACACTCGCTAGAACACTCAAACCTAGCAGGACATGTGGGAGGTGTGGCCTTCTGCATGCACCAAGGAAATGCTCAGCTTTCTTTCAATTCTGCAAGGCATGTGGCAGAAAGGGCCATTAACAGTGGCAGTGAATTAGAGCAAAGGCTGATGCAGCTACAGAGAGCTGCACACTGATCCAAACAGACTGTAAACAACAGGTATCTTCAGGCAATAAGAATGGCCATATGGTATCCTGTCAGAAACATATACATGAGGTGACTGACCAATCAGAAAATGACAATGATGTGCACAACAAGATGAAGAGCAGGGAACACATGTTTCACACCATCAATTTCACAGGGAACATAGATACCATCTCACTGTCCGAAGTGTTTACTAAGATTCAAATTACCTACCCTAAGAAAGTTGGTAAATTCATTATTGGCCAAGATTTACAGTGGGGCAAGTGCCAACATACTAACCCTGCAAATGCTAAAAGATATTTATCCACAAATGTGGAAGGCTATGCAAAACTTACTGCTGTGAAACTTTCAGCATACAACACTTCACTAATTCCTCGCACAGGATCCATAGCCCTGGAGTGCAAATATAATCAATGCTCCTGGTGTCACAGATGTTCTACACTGTGGAAACTAAAGGCTCAGTAATTGCAGGTCTACCGGCCTATCATGACCTCATAGTAGTTACTATCAGTGAAATCAGTCAGATAATCCTCAGAAACTACTATCACCTCAGTTCATAACCTAACATCAAAATATCCAGAATGTTTTGACAAAATTGGCAGTTTCGAGGGATCTGCATCAATACATTTGCAGGAGAATGCAAGTTTGTCAATTGATCCACCATGTAAGTGCAGCATCCACATAGATGAAAAATTGAAAATTGAATTAGAAAAAAATGAAGAAAGGTGGAATCATCAGAAGAGTACAAGAGCACACAGATTGGTGCAGCTCAATCACATGTGAAATAAAGAAGGATGGATCATTGAGAGTATGCCTTGATCCACGACGTTTAAAGGCAGCTTTGAAACATTGTCCTTACACAACACCCACATTAATGGAGTTAAAACTGAGATTTGCAGCTTGATGACAAGCATGGTTACTGGTCAGTACATTTTGTAGCGCATTTGGACAATACTGTTTTCAATGAGTTCTTTTTAAGGCTATCTGTTAGCCAGGATCTCTTTCAAGCTCACATGGACTGTTTTACATACACTGTGCCAGCATGCATCTGTATTGCTGATGACAGTTGTCGGAAAAATAAAGTAGGAACATGACCATGGTCTGCATTTATTGATGCAATGGTATGTAATGAAAGGTTGGTGTTCAACAGTCTGAAAAGCGACATCAACATGAAACAGATCAATTTCTTTGGTTCTATTTATTCCATGATGTCATATGTCCCGATATAAGTAAATTAGAGGATATTAAAGCCATGACAACTCCTCAAGATAAGGACGATCTTCGAAGAGGTCTAGGTCTCTTTAATTTCTTATCTTCATACATTCCCAACTTTACTCAAAAATCTTCATCGCTAAGGGAATTGTTGAGAAAGGATGTGCCTTTCCTGTGGAACGAAGACCAGCAATACCTCTTCATAGCTCTGAAACAGTCATTATCAGAAGCATCGACATTGCAATTTTATGATCCTAGGGAGACAACGACCCTGAAGATAGATTCCTCACAGAAACATGCACACTACAAAAGGCAAGCCATTTGTATTTGCTTCAAAAGTTCTGTCCGTAACACAATTGAACTATTCCAACATCGAGTGGGAAACAGCTTTAGTGTTTGGAATCATGTGTTTTCATATCTATCTATTTGGCAAAAGATTTATGGTAGAGACTGACCACAAGCCACTGGAGATGATTTGGTGAAAACTATTGATCGGTGCACCACCAAGATTGCAATGCATCTTGATAAAGATCCAAGGTTATAACCGAGAGATTAGGTACAAGGCAGGTCACATTGGATACACTTAGCAGATTGCCTAACCCAGCGAAAACAGAAGATATATTCTTAGATCTACAAGTTGATTTCATTGACATTGAACTTGGAGATGTTCTCCAAATTGATCTGGTACATTTTGCACTATGCAAATACCAGCAGCTACAAGAAGAAATGGTGAAAGATTCCACACTACAGAAACTGTGGAAAACCACCATTGGAGGATGGCCTGATTCAATTCAGCATTGCCACAAACACGCAAGACCATTTTGGCCTTACTGGGATGAGCTAGGCATCTTCCGGGGAGTCACTTTTAAAGGCAGGCGGTTTATCATTCTGGAATCCCTGAGATCTGATATTCTTCAACAACTTCATCACTCACATATGGGCATAGAGTAGACGACAAGACTTGCAAGAGAGTCAGCCTATTGGCTGAGTATGAACAATGACATTGAGGTCATCGTCAAGAAGTGTGAGGTATGTCAAGAGCATATGCCGAGTCAGCACAAAGAACCACTGATTCCACATGTGGTTCCTACCCATCCTTGGCCCAAAATTGCATCCGACCTC
This sequence comes from Carcharodon carcharias, assembly GCF_017639515.1. Classification (NCBI taxonomy): domain Eukaryota; kingdom Metazoa; phylum Chordata; class Chondrichthyes; order Lamniformes; family Lamnidae; genus Carcharodon; species Carcharodon carcharias. Next base: position 65,334,611 of record NC_054475.1, read on the forward strand.
TTTCATGTCTGTGGCACTGACTTCAAAATTATTGTTGACCACTTTATTAAGTACCCCATTATTCGACAATTGTGCAATATGTCAAGCACAATTGTCATACATGCTCTAAGTTCTATTTTCAGGTTTTTAGATATGCCTAGTGAGATCATTACAGATAACATTCCACAGTTTATTGGTAATCCATTTCAGGATATGTGTGAGAAGTAGAATATTGATTGTACTACTACTTAGATTGCCTAGATCTAATGGCCTAGCTGAACGAATGATTCACAAGGTGAAATCCCTAATTCTCAAATGTAGACAGACCAAGCAAGGTCTATACATTGCAATATTCCACCTGAGAGCAACAGCTTTAAGTGCATCACCATTACCTTTATGTGTAATGACTTCATAGGACCTTGGTTCTAAACAAATCCTTGTCACCTCGACTGGTTGCCATGTATCTTCTGTGGGATCCTGGATATAAACTTGTTGTCTCTACTGTAAACTTGGCAACTTAGTACCTGCATTTCTATCGTGCATCAGTAGAGCTCATGTTTGGCAGGCCATTGCGTACTGATTTATCTACTTTTACCCATTCTACTTTGTGAGAAACTAGAGAGCAACATTTAAAACTACAAGAGAAGATGACCAATGCGCACGATAGAAATGCAGAGTTTATATCCAGGATCCCACAGAAGGTACATGGCAAACAGCCGAGGTGACAAGGACTTGTTTAGAACCAAGGTCCTATGAAGACATTACACATAAAGGTATAACGGTGAGGCATAACTGAGGATGAATCAGATCCATTCCAGCTCTTCAGTCACCTATTGTGTCTAGGACAAGATCCCAATTGCAACCAGGAACAACATTCAAGAATGACAATCCCACGGATCACTGTGAGCACTTAAAGAAACCTCCAGACAATGTTACCATTACAAGACCTCGGCATACCAGTAGATTACATCCACACTTTAGAGACTCATAAATTCACCAGTTCTATGCACTGTGTAATTGTGACTGAATATGAACATGTATTGTAGATAGTTATACTTCTTTGGAATGGGGGAAGTATCTTTAAAAAGGGGGATGCTGTAAAATGCCTTGACAAGATAGCAGAATGACATCACTAGAAGGGAAACATGTCATGTGATCCAACCTTAATTTCACTTTTGCTTTGAACAGAGCACACACACCAAGCTTTATACCTATGTGTAACTTCTCATGTGACTAGTCATAATAAATGAACCCACAACATGTTTACTTAATCCCTTATGAGAGATTGGTGCCTTGGGTCTTGTATAGTAAATAAATCCAAGGACTATAACATGAGAGCCCTAGTAATAGCTCCAGAACCCCACTATATATTTTCCTCCAGTCTGAAAAATAACCATACACCACAACTCTCTGGGCATGTTAATTACTAACTATGTATTGCAAATTCAACCTTTTAGTATTAAATTGCAAACTGTTTGACTATGTCAGGTTGCTCTTGGGTAAAGACTGTTGGACAAACAGCCTTTTACTTTAATACAACAGTTTTGCAGCCAAAGAGGGAATGTTCATCTGAGGCATGGCTGAAGCAAACCCAGGCCCCTGAGATGAATGAACAGTACCATACCCCAGGGATCTATCCACTTCTCATGGCCTGCACTCCTCAGTAATATTGGTATGGAATTTGTGGGTTCCTGATGACTCACTAGCTCTCAAACATGTTTAGGGATTTTCATTAGGAGATTACCATGACCACTCTTAAACCAGACCCACCCTTTGCCTGGTGTGGTGGCTTAATAAGGTTGGAAATGTTGCTTTTGCGTCCCATTCACCACAATTGCAGAGTACTTTATCGAGATGAATTTGAAGTCCTAACCAGATTAATTGTGAAAAGGTCACATTCCACATTTGGAAAGCACAATAATGTTACACAGCACTAGCATTGGAAGAGCAATATTTAAGGCTTATTTTGATGAAAGCTTGTGTCTATTCTTTGTAATTCACTGAGAATAAAACTAAGAATTTGTTTTCTGAATAGTAATTGTACTTTGATGTCAACTAGAAACACCTCATTCCAATAGAGTAAGGGGGAGGCGGTAGCCTAGTAATCCAGAGACTCAGGGTAATTCTCTGGGGGCTTGGGTTTGAATCCCACTACAGCAGATGGTGGAATTTGAATTCAATAAAATGATGACTATGAAATTTTTGTTGTAAAGACCCACCTGGTTCACTAATGTCCTTTAGGAATGGAAATCTGCTGTTCTCACCTGGTCTGGCCTACTTGTGACTCCTGACCCACAGCAATGTGGTTGACCCTGAACTAGGGATGGGTAATAAACGCCGGCCTGGCCAGTGACGTCCACATCCTGTGAACAAAAAAAAAAATCACCAATCAATGGCTATCATGCTATCATTATTGCAAGGGGATTGGAGTAGAAGAGTAAGGTTGCTACAATTGTACAGGGTTTTGGTAATACCGCATTTGGAATACTGTGTGCAGTTTTGGTCTCCATATTTAAGGAAGGATATACCTATGTTTGGGGCAGTACACTGAAGGTTCACTAGTTGGGCCCCTGGGATGAGAGGGTTGTCCTATAATGAGACACTGAGTAAATTGGGTCTGTATTCTCTGGAATTTAGAAGAATGAAGGGCAATCTCATTGAAACCTTCAAATTTCTGAAGGTGCTTGAGACGGTAAATACTGAAAGATTGTTTCCACTGGCTGGGGAATCCAGAACATGAGGGCACAGTTTTAGGATAAGAGGCTGATCATTTAAGACAGATGAAAAAATTCTTTACTCAAAGGATTGTGAATCTTTGGAATTCTCTACCCCAGAGAGTTGTGGATGCTCCATCTTTGAATATATTTAAGGCTGGGTTAGACAGATTTTTGTACTCTCAGGGAATCAAGGGAATGGGTGGGAAAGTGGAGTTGCGGCCAAAGATTGTCCATGATCGTATTGAATAGCAGAACAGGAACAAGGTCTAATTCTGATCCTATTTCTTACGTTCCTATCTTCTGAGGTAGAGATAAGTGAAGTTAAAACCCTTTCATCTCTTATGTTGTTATTGTCACCTGTAGCTCAGTGGTCTTATTCTTGTTTCTGAGGCAGAAGGTGATGGGCTCAAATCCCACTATAGAGAGTTCAGTGCATAATCTAGGCTGACACTCCAGCAAAATACTGAAGGGAGTGCTGTACTGCCAGAGGTGCCATCTTTCAGACAAGTCATTAAACTGAGACTCCATTTCAACTCTAAGATGGATGTCAAAGATCCTTCAGCACTATTTCGAAGATCTGCAGGGGCGTTCTCCCCAGTGTCCTGTCCATACTTACCCCTTACCTAACACCTCTGTATTAAAAAGAAAGTGATTATCTGGTCATTATCCTGTTGCTGTTTGTGGGATCTTTCTATGTGCAAATAGGATGTTGTATTTCCTACACTTCAAAGGTAAGTACATATAAACAAAATACTGTATAAGCTGGAAATCTGAAATAAGAAGTGAAAGTCGTTATGAACTTCATCTCCTCTGGGCATCCACCCATTCATCGTCCTGCCTAGGCCCTCAACCTCATAGTCTCCCAAACCTGAACAGCCTCCTTCCCAAACAGGACAGCCCTGGAAGGCTTATCATTTCAGCCTGTTCCTCTCCCACTGAACTGACTTCTTCATTACTTGCCTCAATATTTTCTCGTTTTGTCCTGTCTCATCCCACCTATGTCCATGAATCTACCAACACCCTTTGTCACTTTAACAGTTTCCTGACCCTAACCATCACCTTTTCACCATGGACGTCCAATCCATCTACACCTCCATCCTCCCACCAGGACAACCTGCGAGCTTTCTTCTTCCTTGAACAGAGAGCCAACCAGTCCCCATCCACCAGCACCCTCCTCTGCCTGGCTGAACACCAAACAACTTCTCCTTTATCTCAACTCACTTCCAGCAAATCAAAAGATGTTGCATTGGGAACCTGCATGGGCCCTAGTTATAATAAATAAAAATAGAAAATGCTGCAAAAAATTCAGCAGTTCTGGCAGCGTCTGTGGAGAGAGAAACAGAGTTAACGTTTCCAGTCCTTTTGACTCTTCTTCAGCTATGCCTGCTTTTTTGTGCGATATGTGGAACATTCTTTTTTCCAGTCCTACTCGGGCTCCTTCCCTCATCTCTTTATCCTGTACATCGATGACTTTATCAATGCAGCTTCCTGAACTGGAAAACATCAACTTCACTTCAAATTCCCATCCTCTCACCTTCACATAATCCATCTCCAGCCTCCTCCCTTTCCTTTTTTGACTTCTCTGTCTCCATTTCTGGTGATAGGCTTTTCACCAATATTTATTGTACGTCCACTGATTCTCTCAATACACTTCATCATACTCCACTTCACGTAAGATCTCCATTCCATTCTCCCAGTTTCTCTGTCTCATCTGTTCTGGTGTTATCACCTTGATATCATGTGCTTCTGATATATCTTCTTCCTCCTCAACTGAGAATTCCCTCCGCCCACATGAAACAGTAATTTACTTGTTCTTCGTTGAAGTTAGTATACTTTACATACTGCTCATGATGTGGCCTCCTCTACATTGGGGAGGTCAAACACACACTGGGGGCTTGGTTTGCTAAATACCCCTATTCAGTGCACAAGTGTGACCCTGAGCTTCCGATTGCTTGCTATTTTAATTCCCTGTCCCATTTCAACCCTGACCTCCCTGTCCTCAGTCTGGTACACTTGTCTAAAGAGGCTCAATGGAAGCTCAAGGTAGAGCCCTCCACTTGTCCATTAGGCACTTTACAGCCCCTGTACTAAACAATGAGTTCATCAGTTTCAGGTCTAATGCTTTGCTTCTTTTTCTTCTTGGATGGCAGCCATTGGTGATGGGAATTGGAAAAGGAGTAGGCCATTTGGCCCCTTGAGCCTGCTCTACTATTCAACTAGACTGTGATTCTGTTTTTCCCACTTTCTGTCCCTCCTAGACCCATCTCTTGTTTCTTTTCATGACCTATTATCATCCCCTTTTGACTTGCACCATCATCCCTTTTGTCATTTAATCTCTCCTTCCTTCAACCCTTTCACAGACCTTGATTCTTTTCCCCACTTCCTTAAAACCTGTTATTATTCCTAACTTTTTCCAGTTCTGATGATTAACTCTGTTCCTCTCTCCACAGATGCTGCCAGACCTGCTGAGTTTTTCCAGCATTTTCTGTTTTTTATTACAGATTTAGCCTTTTATCTTTGACCTAAAGTTGCAAGTACAGCCTCAATAAAGTTGGGAATACAGCCTAACTAAAACACTAGACAGGCAAAGAGTCTTGGGTATCTGATTGGTAAGTAGCATATCTGACATTGCAGAATCCCTGCCTGAAATTCTGGTTGGAATTTTTTGTGCCCGCCAACGTCAGGTGTGGTTGGTGGCGTGAGCGGACAATATGGCATGATTGGTTTTACGATGGCGGGAAACCAGTTCGCAATCGTCCATTCAGCCCACTGACAGCGGGACATGTTTCCCACCATCAGCGGGATGCATTTCCCACCATTGGACGTCGGGAACCGCATTGTAATACATCTGCATATCGTTATTAGGCCAGCTCGCAGGAATCGTCCGTCCCAGCTGGATCATCCCTCCATGTCTGCAGGAAAGCATGCCGATGTGTTTCACAACAACATATAAAACCCATGCACTTGGCGGCCTGCACTTTCAGGGGAACTTGGAGGTGAGTACACATATATACAGTGCTCACCAGGGTCGCCTGTTGGACTTCAAGCTTCAGGGGCACTAGGGGTCGGGGTTAAGGGCAGCCTTGCTGTTGAGGTGGCTAGTGGTGGGGGGATCATAGGGGCAAGGGCAGCCCTGCCATTGAATGTAGGGCACAAGCATTCAGGGTGGGTGTGTAGGGTGGCAAGGGAAGTGGCCATGCCTATAGAAAGTGACCATTCCTCTGCAACTGAGACAGTTCAGGCGCAGCCACAGTGATATGATTGAGGTTGGGTTCCTCGATTATCTGCCTACTCAAGCAACGTAGAGGCATCAAAGTGTCACCAAGTGCTCCAGAGCTTTTCACCCCACCGCCCTCCACCCCCTCAGGCACAGATTGCAAATTCATGAACATCTTGGTGGACTGCAGAACAGTTGGACAATTGCACACGTTGTACACTCTCCTTGCTAAAGCTAGCCATGGAGCAGTCACCTGTGGAGGTGCTCACAGCTCCTTGCAATGTCATCATCCCAGTTTGGACCAGTCTCCCCCATGGTTCAAGCTAACAGTGCAGTCTTGCCGGTTAGGAGGATGCCTGTGCCTGAGCTGAGAGCACAGCATGCAGTCCAGTGGGCAAAGCTGCTGCCAATCGGTCAGGCAGAATGGGGCAGATGAGGGTGGGGATTTGGGCAGCCATGCAGCGCACTAAACTCTGGCCATCCAAGTGGCCAGCACTCTCCGGGAAGCATTAAGGGGCCTTCACACTTAACCAGGACAGGTTGTTAGTGCACCCATGCTAACCACGTGTCTGTCTCTTTCATCCTGCAAGAGGAATACATCAGGATCATGGAGCCTGGTGACCTACAGAGAGTGAAGATGACGGAGGAGAGAGTGACTGAGGCTCCTGGCCCTGCAGAAGCAGGAGCAGCCCCCTCAGGAAGAAGGGGCAGCTGGGGCCCCCGCACACACCACCCAAGAGCCACAGCGAGCTGTCGCTGATCAGCGCCTAGCCACACCCAGGTTCTAAAGCCTTCCATTCCTGCAGATGACTGAAAACCAGTGTTGCCAAACACTGCGCATGTCCAGGGAACTGGTCGGTCACATCTGCCACCTGCTGCAGGACATGGCACCAAGGGGACATGGAGGACATCCACTGCCAGTGGCTGTGAAAGTGGCCATGGTGCCCAATTTCTATGCCAGTGGCTCCTTTCAGTGCTCCACAGGTGACCTCTGTGGAATCTCACAATCTGCCACCCACAAATGCATCCATGAGGTCACGGATGCCATCTTCTCTGAGGCACACAACTTTGTGCATTGCACCCGGGACCGAGACAGCCAGGATACAAGGGCCATTGGATTCACCCTGATCTTGGGATTCCCACAGGTGCAGGGTGCGATTGACTGCACTCATGTGGCGCTCAGGTCTCCATCGCTACACTCAGTGACTTCATCAACTGTAAGGGCTACCACTCACTGAACGTGCAGCTAGTATATGACCACCAGAAACGCATCCTGCAGGTCTGTGCATGGTTTCCAGGGAGTGTGCATGAAACCTACATCCTGAGTCGCTTGCAGATCCCTGCAGTCTTCCAGGGTCCACAGAGGCTGCAGGGATGACTCCTCGGGGACAAGGGTAGCCCTTAGGATGTGGCTGATGACACCCGTGTGGCGGCCTCAGACTGCAGCAGGGTGAAGGTATAACCAGGCTCATGCTGCAACTCGCAGCTTGATGGAGCAAACCATCGGGATGCTGACAATGATGTTCCGGTGCCTGGATCGGTCTGGTGGAGCCTGCAATATAGTCCACAGAGGGTGTCACATATCATCATCGTCTGCTGCACCCTTTACAACCTGGGGCTGCAATGGGAAGATGAGCTGGCTGAGGAGCTGGAGGAGCTGCACATCTCCTCTGATGAGGAGGATGCCGAAGGGGATGAGGGTGAGGAGATCCTTGGAGGTGCCGATGATGGGGGTGAGGCCCTTGCACTGGCTTGTCAAGGCAGGCTTGTTGAGGCAGGTGTGCTCAAAGCTGCTAGATTTGTGGAGAATGATGACAATATGCCCCACAGATCCTCACATTGCAGTTGTGAATGTTTGACTCCAGTCTGGCTTATGGCAGCACCAATACCCTCTGTGAGAATGTTCCTGTCATGGAGATGCAGTGGAGGCCCTAATAGTCACTCGATCACAGGAGGATGATGATGACATGTAGTGAGGACACTACATAGATCTTCACAAAGCCTCTGAGAATACCTGACTCCTGTCTGGCCAAGGGCATCTCACTTGCACTCTGTGATCAGGGCCATCTCAGAGACGCAGCCATGAAACTTTAGATACATCTGATGCTGTGTCCGCCTTCAGCACCTCAGCCCTTCAGGAGCTGGTGCACAGCATCACTGGTCACAGATGCTGCTGTGATGGGGGCCAGCCCCACCTTAAAGGTGCTGAGAGCACAAGAGAGAATGAGAGAACTCTGTGGCACCTGCCCACTACATTCTGGCAGCAATGACCAGCACTGCCAAGGTGCAGACATCAGTAATGTTTCCAGGGAGTGTGAGGCTGGACCATCACTGTGGTCTGAAGGCTGCACAGAGCACAGGGAAGAGGCCCTGGACTGAGACACCTGCCTTTATCTTGTGCAGAAAGGTTTCACATCTGAGTGACAAGAACACTGCTCATCAGAACAAGGAGCCACAGGCAGGGAGGCATTCTTAGTGTATTGACAACAGTGAACATTCTGTACAATTGATTAACACCCATGCCCAGGCTGTGCAGCTAATTCTCCTCAACTTTAGTTTAGTTGTTTGACTCCAAAAGAGTTCATTGTTCCTAACTTTCCTAACCCTGCTGCTATGTCTTGGTGCGCCCTGGACATCCACAGCAGAGATGGAGGCAGCCTGCCACACATCCTGTCTGTGGTAACTTTGGCGGGCGTCCTCTGGAAGGCTGAGATTTGGAGGGCCCCGGCCTGCTTTCAGGGTCCTGCTGTGTGGCAGTGGCACCCTCCTCGGCCTGAGGAGCTGGAGCTGCGGAGGTCACAGGAAGAGGGGATCCGGATGGGCTAGTCACTTCCAGAGTCACCTGGGTGGATGGCCCCGGAGTGTGTAGCACCGACCTCACCGTCAGCACAGGACCGGTGCTGGTCATCACCGGCCATCTGGATGGCTCTGTTTTCAAAGTCCATGAGGACCTTGATTTCAGGAATGCCTCCACCAGTCTGCGACCGCTCCCTCTTGTTGTGTGCCAGCTTGTCCTGCATGAATACAGATGGGGAGAGTGTAAGCAGGTAAGCGGGACACCTGCCAAGCCAGATGATAAGTATGCCTGGCCTGTGTGGGTGGTGAGTGGTCCCATGGATGGGATGTGGACTGTGAAGGTCTGTGTGAGAGTGAATGGTGACGTCCTTTGAACTGGCAGTGAGTGAGGGCCCTGTGGGTGTGTAATGGGTTTGTGAGTGTGTGAGTTGAGAGTGATGAAAAGAATGATTTACCTTGGCAGAACGGAGGAGATCATTCATCCTCTTGTGGCTGACTCCTTGAGGAGAAGGGGAAGCTGGAGTGAGATTGAGCTGCCCGGCACCCCTCTCATTTACACACTGTTAGAGGCCAACTATGTCCTCAGCGATGGAGTTCTGCCTGCACAGCAGAGCAGGAGTGACATCCTGGACCAAGGTCTCCATGGCGGCTGCCATCCTGCCAGTGTTGACCTTGCTGCTGGCACTATCACCTCAGCTGAAAATGGATGGACTCCTCCATCGTGCCTTGCAATCTGAGGAGTGCAGCGCACATCTCTTCCTGGTGTTCCCGAGCTTGCCTTTGCAGCTCCAGCAACTGTGACATGACCGAGTCCAGAGGCTCGTCATCTTACTTGGACTCCAGCAGCCCTCCGAGTGCCGGGGACCTGGGAAGTCCCTGCCTCTGCCTGCTCTGGATCAGATAGTGCGATGTGCTCACCAGGTTGTGATCCTGATGCTACCCTAAAGCTAGGTCCCACTGAGGTGTGTGTCTCTGCACTGGTGGAGGGTGTAGGTGAGTGCTGTGATGGGATTTCAGGGAGGGTGTCATCAGATTCCTCTTCAGAGGTTTCTTTGGGGCTTGATTGGAGGCCCTGGGTCATGGACTCTGTCGGCTGTTTCCCAGATGTGCCTGTGAAAGCAAGAGGAGATTATTAGTGCATGGCAGTGGCCTGTGAAAAAGGACAAATCACTCACAGCATGGTTGTCTGATGGATATTACACTGCTGGATCCTCACTTGGTAGAGTAGCACCGATCTCACCGTCAGCCCACGAATGGTCCCGGTCATCACCGGCCAGCTGGATAGCTCTGTTTTCAAATTCCCTCCTGTTGTGAGCCAGTTTGTCCTGCATGGATAGAGATGGGGAGAGTGTAAGCGGGACGCCTGCCAGGCCAGATGATAAGTATGCCTGGCCTGTGTGGGCGGTGAGTGGTCCCATGGATGGGATGAGGACAATGACGATGTGTGTGAGAGAATGAATGGTGATGTCCCTTGTACTGGCAGTGAGTGAGGGCCCTGTGGGTGTGTGATGGGTTTGTGAGTGAGAGAGTTGGGAGTGATGAAAAGGATGACTTACCCTAGCAGGACGGGAGGTGATCATTCATCCTTTTGCGGCACAGGGTGGCTGTCCTCCTCTGCAGGGCGTTTGCGCTGACCACAACTGCCACCGCCTCCCAAGCCGGGTTGGTGACTTTGTTGCCCATCCTGCGGTCAGAGTGGGGGTAGAGCACATCCCCGTGGGTCTCCATTGCATCCAAAAGGCATTCTTGAGACACATCACTGAAGTGGGAGGGCTGCAGTCTTTTTGCCTTTTCAGAGGCCATCCTGTCTTTGGTGCAGCAGTTGTCGTCTGGATGCGCTATGATGTGTGCTTGTGGCTGGACTTTAAATATGGCAGCCAGCGTGATGAAGTAGCAAGGTGATGGTGGGCAGGTGAATGAGAATCCATCGGCCATGGAAGTGGCATGATTCCCGGGAATGCAATAATAACGTGGCGGGTTTGGGATGATATAACGTAAAAACCGGTCATTGCAGCCAACGGGTGCACCCTTCCGCACTTAGTGCAAATGTGTGATGATTCCGCCTTCTGTGTACAGAACTGAACAGACCGTGTGCACAGAACTGAACAGACCATGTGCACAGCACTGAACAGGCCCTGTGCACAGAACTGAACAGATCGTGTGCACAGAACTGAACAGACCGTGTGCACAGAACTGAAAAGACCCTGTGCACAGAACTGAACAGACCCTGTGCACAGAACTGAACAGACCCTGTGCACAGAACTGAACAGACCCTGTGCACAGAACTGAACAGACCCTGTGCACAGAACTGAACAGACCGTGTGCACAGAACTGAACAGACCCTGTGCACAGAACTGAACAGACCCTGTGCACAGAACTGAACAGACCCTGTGCACAGAACTGAACAGACCGTGTGCACAGAACTGAACAGACCGTGTGCACAGAACTGAACAGACCGTGTGCACAGAACTGAACAGACCCTGTGCACAGAACTGAACAAACCCTGTGCACAGAACTGAACAGACCGTGTGCACAGAACTGAACAGACCGTGTGCACAGAACTGAACAGACCGTGTGCACAGAGCTGAACAGACCGTGTGCACAGAGCTGAACAGATCGTGTGCACAGAACTGAACAGACCGTGTGCACAGAACTGAACAGACCGTGTGCACAGAGCTGAACAGACCGTGTGCACAGAACTGAACAGGCCCTGTGCACAGAACTGAACAGACCCTGTGCACAGAACTGAACAGGCCCTGTGCACAGAACTGAACAGACCGTGTGCACAGCACTGAACAGGCCCTGTGTACAAAACTGAACAGACCGTGTGCACAGCTCTGAACAGGCCCTGTGCACAGAACTGAACAGGCACGGTGCACAGCCCTGAACATGCTCTGTGCACAGCCCCGAACATGCTCTGTGTACAGCACTGAACAGGCCCTGTGCACAGCACTGAACATGCCCTGTGCACAGGACTCCTGTGTACAGCACTGAGCATGCCATGTGTACAGCACTCCTGTGTATAGCACTGAATAAGTCCTGTGTACAGCACTCCTGTGTACAGCACAAATCAGGCTCAGTGTACAGAACTAAGCAGGCCCTCTGTATAGCACCACTGACCAGGTACTGTGTACAGCACTCCTGTGTACAGCACTGAACAGACCCTGTGCGCAGCACTCAACAGGCACTGTGCGCAGAACTGAACAAGCCCTGTATACAGCACTGAACAGGCCCTGTGTACAGAACTGAAAAGGCCCTGTGTACAGAACTGAACAGGTCCTGTATACAGCACTGAACAGGCCCTGTGTATGGCATTCATGTGCACAACACCGAGCAGGTCTTTTGTATAGCACTCCTGTGTACAGCACTGAACAGGCTCTGTGTACAGAACTGAACAGGCCCTGTATACAGAACTGAACAGGCCCTGTATACAGAACTGAACAGGCCCTGTGCACAGAATTGAACAGGCCCTGTGTACAGCACTGAACAGGCTCTGTGTACAGAACTGAACAGGCCCTGTATACAGAACTGAACAGGACCTGTATACAGAACTGAACAGGCCCTGTGTACAGAACTGAACAGGCCCTGTGTACAGAACTGAACAGGCCCTGTGTACAGAATTGAACAGACCCTGTGTACAGCATTGCACAGGCCTGTGTACAGAACTGAACAGGCTCTGTGTACATCACTGAACAAGCCCTGTGCACATAACTGAACAGGCTCTGTCTGTAGCACTGAACAGGCCCTGTGTACAGCAATCCTGTGTACAGCACTGAACAGGCCCTGTGTACAGCACTGAACAGGCCCGGTATACAGAACTGAACAGGCCCTGTGTACAGCACTGAACAGGCCCGGTATACAGAACTGAACAGGCCCTGTGTACAGCACTGAACAGGCCCGGTATACAGAACTGAACAGGCCCTGTGTAGAGCACTGAACAGGCCCTGTGTACAGCACTCCTGTGTACAGCACTGAACAGGCTCTGTGTACAGCACTGAACAAGCCCAGTATACAGAACTGAACAGGCCCTGTGTAGAGCACTGACAGGCCCTGTGTACAGCACTCCTGTGTACAGTACACATCAGGCCCGGTGTACAGAACTAAGCAGGCCCTCTGTATAGCACCACTGAACAGGTACTGTGTACAGCACTCCTGTGTACAGCACTGAACAGGCCCTCTGTACAGAACTGAACAGGCCCTGTGTACAGAACTGCACAGGCCCTGTGTACAGAACTGCACAGGCCCTGTGTACAGAACAGCACAGGCATTGTGAACAGAACTGAACAGGCACTGTATACAGCACTGAACAGGCCCTGTGTACACCATTGAACAGGCCCTGTATACAGAACTGAACAGGCCCTGTGTACAGCACTGAACAGGCCCTGTGTACAGCACTCCTGTGTACAGCACTGAACAGGCCCGGTGTACAGAATTGAACAGACCCTGTGTACAGAATTGAACAGACCCTGTGTAAGCATTGAACAGGCCCTGTGTACAGCACTCCTGTGTACAGCACTGAACAGGCCCTGTGTACAGAACTGCACAGGCCCTGTGTGCAGAATTGAACAGGCTCTGTGTACAGAATTGAACAGACCCTGTGTACAGAATTGAACTGGCCCTGTGTACAGAATTGAACAGGCCCTGTGTACAGAACTGAACAGTCTCTGTGTACAGCATTGAACAGGCCCTGTGTACAGAACTGAACAGGCCCTGTGTACAGCATTGAACAGGCCCTGTGTACAGAACTGAACAGGCCCTGTGTACAGAAATGCACAGACCCTGTGTACAGCACTGAACAGGCCCTTTGTACAGCATTGAACAGGCCCTGTGTACAGAACTGAACAGGCCCTGTGTACAGAACTGCACAGACCCTGTGTACAGCACTGAACAGGCCCTGTGTACAGCACTCCTGTGCACAACACTGAACAGGCCCTGTGTACAGAACTGAACAGGCCCTGTGTACAGCACTCCTGTGCACAGAATTGAACAGGCCCTGTGCACAGAATTGAACAGGCCCTGTGTATAGCACTAAGCAGGCCCTGTGTACAGAATTGAGAAGGCCCCATATACCGCAATAAACACGCCCCATGTAAGGCACTGAACACGCCCTGTGTACAGCACTCCTGTGCAGAACACCGAACAGGCCTTTTGTACAGCACTCCTCTGGAGAGCACTGAACAGGCCCTGTGTACAGAATTGAACAGACCCTGTGTACAGAATTGAACAGACCCTGTGTACAGAATTGAACAGGCTCTGTGTACAGCATTGAACAGGCCCTGTGTACAGAACTGAACAGGCCCTGTGTACAGCATTGAACAGGCCCTGTGTACAGAACTGAACAGGCCCTGTGTACAGAAATGCACAGACCCTGTGTACAGCACTGAACAGGCCCTTTGTACAGCATTGAACAGGCCCTGTGTACAGAACTGAACAGGCCCTGTGTACAGAACTGCACAGACCCTGTGTACAGCACTGAACAGGCCCTGTGTACAGCACTCCTGTGCACAACACTGAACAGGCCCTGTGTACAGAACTGAACAGGCCCTGTGTACAGCACTCCTGTGCACAGAATTGAACAGGCCCTGTGCACAGAATTGAACAGGCCCTGTGTATAGCACTAAGCAGGCCCTGTGTACAGAATTGAGAAGGCCCCATATACCGCAATAAACACGCCCCATGTAAGGCACTGAACACGCCCTGTGTACAGCACTCCTGTGCAGAACACCGAACAGGCCTTTTGTACAGCACTCCTCTGGAGAGCACTGAACAGGCCCTGTGTACAGAACTGAACAGACCCTGTGTACAGAATTGAACAGGCCCTGTGTACAGAATTGAAAAGTCCCTGTGCACAGAATTGAGCAGGCCCTGTGTACAGCATTGAACAGACCCTGTGTACAGAACTGAACAGGCCCTGTGTACAGAACTGCACAGGCCCTGTGTACGGAACTGAACAGGCCCTGTATACAGCACTGAACAACCCCTGTGTACAGCACTCCTGTGCACAACACTGAACAGGCCTTTTGTACAGTACTCCTCTGGAGAGCACTGAACAGGCCCTGTGTACAGAACTGAACAGACCCTGTGTACAGAATTGAACAGGCCCTGTGTACAGAATTGAAAAGTCCCTGTGCACAGAATTGAGCAGGCCCTGTGTACAGCATTGAACAGACCCTGTGTACAGAACTGAACAGGCCCTGTGTACAGAACTGCACAGGCCCTGTGTACGGAACTGAACAGGCCCTGTATACAGCACTGAACAACCCCTGTGTACAGCACTCCTGTGCACAACACTGGACAGGCCCTGTGTACAGCACTCCTGTGTACAGAATTGAACAGGTCCTGTGTACAGAATTGAACAGGCCCTGTGTACAAAATTGAACAGACCCTGTGTATAGCACTAAGCAGGCCCTGTGTACATAATTGAGTAGGCCCCATATACAGCACTAAACACACCCCATGTACAGCACTGAACAGGCCCTGTGTACAGCACTCCTGTGCACAACACAGAACAGGCCTTTTGTACAGCAATCCTGTGTACAGCACTGAACAGTCCCTGGGTACAGATCTGAACAGGCCCTGTGTGCAGAATTGAACAGGCCCTGTGTACAGTACTGAACAGGCTCTGTGTACAGCACTGAACAGGCCCTGTGTACAGCACTGAACAGGCTCTGTGTACAGAAATGTAAAGGCCCTGTGTACAGAACTGACCAGGCCATGTGTACAGAACTGAACAGGCCCTGTGTACAGAACTGAACAGGCCCTGTGTACATAATTGAACCGACCCTGTGTACAGAATTGCACAGAAGCTGTGTACCGAACTGAACAAGCTCTGTGTACATCACTGAACCAGCCCTGTGCACATAACTGAACAGTCACTGTGTACAGCACTGAACAGGCCTTGTGAAGAGAACTGAACAGGCCCGGTATACAGAACTGCACAGGCCCTTTGAACAGAACTGAACAGGTACTGTGTACAGCACGCCTGTACACAACACTGAACAGGCCCTGTGTACAGCAGTCCTGTGTACAGAACTGAACAGGCCCTGCGTACAGCACTGAACAGGCCCTGTGTACAGAACTGAAGAGGCCCTGTGTACAGAATTGAACATACCCTGTGTACAGAATTGAACTGTCCCTGTATACAGCACTGAACAGGCCCTGTTTACAGCACTCCTGTGGAGAGCACTGAACAGGCCCTGTGTACAGAATTGAACAGACCCTGTGTACAGAATTGAACAGGCCCTGTGTACAGAATTGAAAAGACCCTGTGTGCAGCATTGAACAGGCCCTGTGTACAGAATTGAACAGGCCCTATGTACAGAACTGAACAGGCCCTGTGTACAGCACTGAACAGGCCCTGTGTACAGCACTCCTGTGCACAGAATTGAACAGGCCCTGAGCAGTGAATTGAACAGACCCTCTGTACAAAATTGAACAGACCCTGTGTATAGCACGAAGCAGGCCCTGTGTACAGAATTGAGAAAGCCCCATATACAGCAATAAACACGCCCCATGTACAGCACTGAACAGGCCCTCTGTACAGAACTGCACAGGCCCTTTGTACAGAAATGCACAGGCCCTGTGTAGAGCGCTCCTGTGCACAACACCGAACAGGCCTTTTGTACAGTACTCCTCTGGAGAGCACTGAACAGGCCCTGTGTACAGAATTGAACAGACACTGTGTACAGAATTGTACAGGCCCTATGTGCAGAATTGAACAGTCCCTGTGCACAGAATTGAACAGGCCCTGTGTACAGAACTGAACAGGCCCTGTATACAGCACTGAACAGGCCCTGTGTACAGCACTCCTGTGGAGAGCAAAGAACAGGCCCTGTGTACAGAATTGAACAGGCCCTGTGTACAGAATTGAACAGGCCCTGTGTACAGCACTGAACAGGCCCTGTGTAAAGAACTGTATAGGCCCTGTGTACAGCACTGAACAGGCCCTGTATTCAGCATGGAACAGGCCCTGTGTACAGCACTGAACAGGCCCTGTATACAGCAGTGAACAGGCCCTGTATACAGAACTGAACAGGCCCTGTGTACAGCACTGAACAGGCCCTGTATACAGCACTGAACAGGCCCTGTATTCAGCATGGAACAGGCCCTGTGTACAGCACTCCTGTGGAGAGCACTGAACAGGCCCTGTGTACAGAATTGAACAGACCCTGTGTACAGAATTGAACAGGCCCTGTATACAGAATTGAACAGGCCCTGTGTACAGAATTGAACAGGCCCTGTGTACAGAATTGAACAGGCCCTATATACAGAACTGAACAGGCCCTGTGTACAGCACTGAACAGGCCCTGTGTAAAGAACTGTACAGGCCCTGTGTACAACACTGAACAGGTCCTGTGTACAGCTCTGAACAGGCCCTGTATACAGAAGTGAGCAGGCCCTGTATACAGCACTGAACAGGCCCTGTGTACAGCATTGAACAGATCCTATGTACAGAATTAAACAGGCCCTTTGTACAGAATTGAACAGGCCCTGTGTACAGAATTAAACAGACCCTGTGTACAGAATTAAACAAGCCCTGTGTACAAAACTGTACAGGCCCTGTGTACAGCATTGAACAGGCCCTGTATATAGCACTGAACAGGCCCTGTATTCAGCACTGAACAGGCCCTGTGTACAGCACTCCTGTGGAGAGCACTGAACAGGCCCTGTGTACAGAATTGAACAGACCCTGTGTACAGAATTGAACAGGCCCTGTGTACAGAATTGAACAGGCCCTATATACAGAACTGAACAGGCCTTGTGTACAGCACTGAACAGGCCCTGGGTAAAGAACTGTACAGGCCCTGTGTACAGCACTGAACAGGCCTTGTGCACAGAACTGAACAGGCCCGGTATACAGAACTGCACAGGCCCTTTGAACAGAACTGAACAGGTACTGTGTACAGCACGCCTGTACACAACACTGAACAGGCCCTGTGTACAGCAGTCCTGTGTACAGAACTGAACAGGCCCTGCGTACAGCACTGAACAGGCCCTGTGTACAGAACTGAAGAGGCCTTGTGTACAGAATTGAACATACCCTGTGTACAGAATTGAACTGTCCCTGTATACAGAACTGAACAGGCCCTGTTTACAGCACTCCTGTGGAGAGCACTGAACAGGCCCTGTGTACAGAATTGAACAGGCCCTGTGTACAGCATTGAACAGGCCCTGTGTCTAGCACTGAACAGGTTCTGTGTACAGAACTACACAGGCTCTGTGTACAGAACTGAAAAGGCCCTCTATACAGCACTGAACAGGCCCTGAGCAGTGAATTGAACAGACCCTCTGTACAGAATTGAACAGACCCTCTGTACAAAATTGAACAGGCCCTGTGTATAGCACGAATTAGGCCCTGTGTACAGAATTGAGAAAGCCCCATATACAGCAATAAACACGCCCCATGTATAGCACTGAACAGGCCCTATGTACATCACTCCTGAGCACAACACCGAACAGGCCTTTTGTACAGCAATCCTGTGTACAGCACTGAACAGGCCCTGTGTACAGAACTGATCAGGCCCTGTGTGCAGAATTGAACAGGCCTTGTGTACAGAATTGAACAGGCCCTCTGTACAGAACTGCACAGGCCCTTTGTACAGAACTGCACAGGCCCTGTGTACAGAACTGAACAGGCCCTGCATACAGCACTAAACAGGCCCTGTGTACAGCGCTCCTGTGCACAACACCGAACAGGCCTTTTGTACAGTACTCCTCTGGAGAGCACTGAACAGGCCCTGTGTACAGAATTGAACAGACACTGTGTACAGAATTGTACAGGCCCTATGTGCAGAATTGAACAGTCCCTGTGCACAGAATTGAGCAGGCCCTGTGTACAGAACTGCACAGGCCCTGTGTACAGAACTGAACAGGCCCTGTATACAGCACTGAACAGGCCCTGTGTACAGCACTCCTGTGGAGAGCAAAGAACAGGCCCTGTGTACAGAATTGAACAGTCCCTGTGTACAGAATTGAACAGGCCCTGTGTACAGAATTGAACAGACCCTGTGTACAGAATTGAACAGGCCCTGTGTACAGAATTGAACAGGCCCTGTGTACAGAATTGAACAGGCCCTGTGTATAGAATTGAACAGGCTCTATGTACAGAATTGAACAGACCCTGTGTAAAGAACTGTACAGGCCCTGTGTACAGCACTGAACAGGCCCTGTATTCAGCACGGAACAGGCCCTGTGTACAGCACTGAACAGGCCCTGTATACAGCAGTGAACAGGCCCTGTATACAGAACTGAACAGGCCCTGTGTACAGCACTGAACAGGCCCTGTATACAGCACTGAACAGGCCCTGTATTCAGCATGGAACAGGCCCTGTGTACAGCACTGAACAGGCCCTGTATACAGCACTGAACAGGCCCTGTATTCAGCATGGAACAGGCCCTGTGTACAGCACTGAACAGGCCCTGTATACAGCACTGAACAGGCCCTGTATTCAGCATGGAACAGGCCCTGTGTACAGCACTCCTGAGCACACAATTGAACAGACACTGTGCAGAGAATTGAATGGACCCTCTGTACAGAATTGAACAGACCCTCTGTACAGAATTGAAAAAGCCCTGTGAAGAGCAATGAACAGGCCCGATGTACAGCACTCCTGTGTACAGCACTGAACAGGACCTCTGTACAGAACTGCACAGGCCCTGTGTACGGAACTGAACAGGCCCTGTATACAGCACTGAACAGGCCCTGTGTACAGCGAACCTGTGCACAACACCGAACAGGCCTTTTGTACAGCACTCCTTTGCAGAGCACTGAACAGGCCCTGTGTACAGAATTGAACAAACCCTGTTTACAGAATTGAACAGGCCCTGTGTGCAGAATTTAACAGACGCTGTGTACAGAATTGAACAGGCCCTGTGTACAGAACTGAACAGACCCTGTGTACAGAATTGAACAGACCCTGTGTACAGAATTGAACAGGCCCTATGTACAGAACTGAACAGGCCCTGAGTACAGCATTGAACAGGCCCTGTGTATATCACTGAACAGGCTATGTGTACACTACTACACAGGCTCTGTGTACAGAACTGAACAGGCCCTCTATACAGCACTGAACAGGCCCTGTATACAGCACTCCTGTGCACAGAATTGAACAGGGCCTGTGCAGAGAATTGAAAAGGCCCTCTGTACAGAATTGAAAAAGCCTGTGTAAAGCTTTGAACAGCCCCTGTGTACAGAACTGAACTGGCCCTGTGTACAGAACTGCATGGGCCCTGTCTACAGAACTGAACAGGCCCTGTAGACAGCACTGAACAGGTCCTGTGTACAGCACTCCTGTGTACAGAATTGAACAGGCCCTGTGTACAGAATTGAACAGATCCTGTGTATAGAATTGAACAGGCCCTGTGTACAGAATTGAACAGACCCTGTGTACAGAATTGAACAGACCATGCGTAAAGAATTGAACAGGCCCTATGTACAGAACTGAACAGGCCCTGTGTACAGAACTGAACAGGCCCTGTGTACAGAATTGCACAGGCCCTGTCCACAGAACTGAACAGGCCCTGTATACAGCACTGAACACGTCCTGTGTACAGCATTCCTGTCCACATAATTGAACAGGCCCTGTGTACAGAATTGAACAGCGCCTGTATACAGAATTGAACAGGCCCTGTGTACAGCATTGAACAGGCCCTGTGTATAGCACTGAACAGCTCTGTGTACAGAACTACACAGGCTCTATGTACAGAACTGAACAGGCCCTCTATACAGCACCGAACAGGCCCTGTGTAAAGCACTCCAGTGCACAGAATTGAACAGGCCCTGTGCAGAGAATTGAACAGACCCTCTGTACAGATTTGAAAACGCCCTGTGAAGAGCAATGAACAGGCCCACTGTACAGAACTGAACAGGCCCTGTGTACAGAACTGCACAGGCCCTGTGTACAGAACTGAACAGGCCCTGTATACAGCACTGAACAGGCCCTGTGTACAGCACACCTCTGCAGAGCACTGACCAGGCCCTGTGCACAGAATTGAACAGACCCTGTGTACAGAATTGAACGGGCCCTGTGTACAGAACTGAACAGGCCCTGTGTACAGAATTGAACAGGCCCTGTGTACAGAATTGAACGGGCCCTGTGTACAGAACTGAACAGGCCCTGTGTACAGCATTGAACAGGCCCTGTGTATAGCACTGAACAGGCTCTGTGTACGGAACTACACAGGCTCTGTGTACAGAACTGAACAGGCCCTCTATACAGCACTGAACAGGCCCTGTATACAGCACTCCTGTGTACAGCACTGATCAGGCCCTCTGTACAGAACTGAACAGGCCCTGTGTAAAGAACTCCACAGGCCTTGTGTACAGAACTGAACAGGCCCTGTATACAGCACTGAACAGGCTCAGTGTACAGCACTCCTGTGCACAGAATTGAACAGGCCCTGTGTACAGAATTGAACAGAACCTGTGTACAGAATTGAACAACGCCTGTGTACAGAATTGAACAGGCCCTGTACACAGCACTGAACAGGCCCTGTGTAGAGAGCTCCTGTGCAGAACACCAAACAAGCCTTTTGTACAGCACTACTCTGGAGAGCACAGAACAGGCCCTGTGTACAGAATTGAACAACCCTGTGTACAGAATTGAACAGGCCCTGTGTACAGCAAAGAACAGGCCCTCTGTACGGAAGTGAACAGGCCCTGTGTACAGAACTGCACAGGCCCTGTGTACAGAACCGAATATGCCCTGTATACAGCACTGAACAGGCCCTGTGTAGAGCGCTCCTGTGACAACACCAAACAGGCCTCTTGTACAGCAGTCCTCTGGAGATCACTGAACAGGCCCTGTGTACAGAATTGAACAGACCCCGTGTACAGAATTGAACAGGCCCTGTGTACAGAATTGAAGAGGCCCTGTGTACAGAATTGAGCAGGCCCTGTATACAGCACTGAACAGGCCCTGTGTACAGTACTCCTGTGCACAACACTGAACAGGCCCTGTGTACAGCACTCCAGTGCACAGAATTGAAGAGGCCCTGTGTACAGAATTGAGCAGGCCCTGTATACAGCACTGAACAGGCCCTGTGTACAGTACTCCTGTGCACAACACTGAACAGGCCCTGTGTACAGCACTCCAGTGCACTGAATTGAACAGTCCCTGTGTACAGAACTGCACAGGTCCTGTTTACAGAACTGCACAGGCCCTGTGTACAGAACTGCACAGGCCCTGTGTACAGAACTGCACAGGTACTGTGTACAGCACTCCTGTGTACAGAACAGAAGAGGCCCTGTGTACAGCCCTGAACAGGCTGTGTATACAGAACTGAACAGGCCCTGTATACAAAACTGAACAGGCCCTGTATACAGCACTGAGCTGGCCCTGTGTACAGCACTCCTGTCGAGAGCACTGAAAAGGCCCTGTGTACAGAATTGAACAGACCCTGTGTACAGAATTGAACAGGCCCTGCGTACATTATTGAAAGACCCTGTGTACAGAATTGAACAGACCCTGTGTACAGAATTGAACAGGCCCTGTGTACAGAATTGACCAGACCCTGTGTATAGCACTGAACAGGCTCTGTGTAGAGAACTACACAGGCTCTGTGTACAGAACTGAACAGGCCCTCTAGACAGCGCTGAACAGGCCCTGTATACAGCACTCCTGTGCAGAGAATAGAACAGACCCTGTGCAGAGAATAGAACGGACCCTGTATACAGCACTGAACAGGCCCTCTGCACAGAACTGAACAGGCCCTGTGTACAGAACTGCACAGGCCCTGTGTACAGAACTGAACAGGCCCTCTGTACAGAATTGAACAGACTCTGTGTACAGCATTGCACAGGCCTGTGTACAGATTTGAACAGACTCTGTGTACAGCATTGCACAGGCCTGTGTACAGAACTGAACAGGCTCTGTGCACATCACTGAACAAGCCCTGTGCACATAACTGAACAGGCACTGTGTGTAGCACTGAAAAGGCCCTGTGTACAGCACTACTGTGTACAGCACTGAACAGGCCCTGTGTACAGTACTGAACGGGCCCGGTATACAGAACTGCACAGGTCCTGTGGATAGAACTGAACAGGCCCTTGTACAGAAATGAACAGGCCCTGTGTACAGAACTGAACAGGTCCTGTGTACAGAACTGCACAGGCACTGTGTACAGAACTGAACAGGTACTGTGTACAGCACTCCTGTACACAACACTGAACAGGCCCTGTGTACAGCACTCCTGTGCACAGAACTGAACAGGCCCTGTATACATAACTGAACAGGCCCTGTATACAGAATTGAACAGGCCCTGAGCAGAGAATTGAACAGTCCCTCGGTACAGAATTGAACAGACCCTCTGTACAGAATTGAAAAGGCCCTGTATACAGAATTGAACAGGCCCTCTGTACAGAATTGAAAAAGCCCTGTGTACAGCATTGAACAGGCCCTGTGTACAGCACTCCTATGTACAGCACTGAACAGGCCCTCTGTACAGAACTGAACAGGCCCTGTGTGCAGAACTGCACAGGCCCTGTGTACAGAACTGAACAGGCCCTGTATACAGCACTGAACAGGCCCTGTGTACAGGGCTCCTGTGCACAACAATGAACTGGCCTTTTGTACAGCACTCCTCTGGAGAGCACTGAACAGGCCCTGTGTACAGAACTGAACAGACCCTGTGTGCAGAATTGAACAGACCCTGTTTACAGAATTGAACAGGCCCTGTGTGCAGGATTGAACAGGCCCTGTGTACAGAACCGAACATGCCCTGTGTACAGAACTGCTCAGGCCCTGTGTACAGAACTGAACAGGACCTGTATACAGCCCTGAACAGACCCTGTGTACAGCATTGAACAGGCTCTGTGTACAGCACTCCTGTGCACAACACTGAACAGGCCCTGTATACAGCACTCCTGTGCACAACACTGAACAGGCCATGTGTACAGCACTCCGGCGCACAGAATTGAACAGGCCCTGTGCACAGTATTGAACAGACCCTGTGTACAGAATTGAACAGACCCTGTGTACAGAATTGAACAGGCCCTGTGTACAGAATTGAACAGGCCCTGTGTACAGAATTGAAATGGCCCTGTGTACAGCATTGAACAGGCCCTGTGTACAGAACTGAACAGGCCCTGTGTACAGAACTGCCCAGGCCCTGTGTACA
Organism: Carcharodon carcharias; assembly: GCF_017639515.1. Taxonomy (NCBI): domain Eukaryota; kingdom Metazoa; phylum Chordata; class Chondrichthyes; order Lamniformes; family Lamnidae; genus Carcharodon; species Carcharodon carcharias. The sequence continues at coordinate 65,358,437 of NC_054475.1, forward strand.
GAACTGAACAGGCCCTGTGTACAGCACTCCTGTGCACAACACTGAACAGGCCCTGTGTACAGCACTCCTGTGCACAGAATTGAACAGGCCCTGTGTACCAAATTGAACAGACCCTATGTATAGCACAAAGCAAGCCATGTGTACAGAATTGAGTAGGGCCCATATACAGCACTAAACACGCCCCATGTACAGCACTGAACAGGCACTGTGTACAGCACTCCTGTGCACAACACCGAACAGGCCTTTTGCACAGCAGTCCTGTGTACAGCACTGAACAGGCCCTGTGTGCAGAATTGAACAGGCCCTGTGTGCAGAATTGAACAGGCTCTGTGTACAAAATTGAACAGGACCTGTGTACAGAATTGAGCAGGCCCTGTATACAGCATTGAACCGGCCCTGTGTACAGAACTGCACAGGCCCTGTGTACAGCACTCCAGTGCACAGGATTGAACAGGCTCTGTGCACAGAATTGAACAGGCCCTGTGTACAGAATTGAACAGGCCCTGTGTACAGAATTAACACGCCCTGTGTACAGCACTCCAGTGCACAGGATTGAACAGGCTCTGTGCACAGAACTGAACAGGACCTGGGCACAGAACTGAACAGGCCCTGTGTACAGAACAGCACAGGTCCTGTGTACAGAACTGCACAGGCCCTTTGTACAGAACTGAACAGGTACTGTGTACAGCACTCTTGTGTACAGAACAGAACAGGCCCTGTGTACAGCACTGAACAGGCCCTTTATACAGAACTGAACAGGCCCTGTATACAGCACTGAACAGGCTTTGTGTACAGCACTCCTGTGGAGAGCACTGAACAGGTCCTATGTACAGAAATGATCAGGCCCTGTGTATAACACTGAACAGCTCTGTGTAGAGAGCTACACAGGCTCTGTGTACAGAACTGAACAGGCCCTCTATACAGCACTGAACAGGCCCTGTGTACAGCACGCCTGTGCACAACACTGAACAGGCCCTGTGTACAGCACTCCTGTGCACAACACTGAACAGGCCCTGTGTACAGCACTCCTGTGCACAGAATTGAACAGACCCTCTGTACAGAATTGAACAGACCCTCTGAACAGAATTGAAAAGGCCCTGTGAACAGCAATGAACAGGCCCGGTGTACAGCACTCCTGTGTGCAGCAATGAACAGGCCCTCTGTACAGAACTGAAGAGGCCCTGTGTACAGAACTGCACAGGCACTGTGTACAGAACTTAACAGGCCCTGTATACAGCACTGAACAGGCCCTGTGTACAGCACACCTGTGCACAACACTGAACAAGCCTTTTGTACATCACTCCTCTGCAGAGCACTGAACAGGCCCTCTGTACAGAATTGAACAGACACTGTGTACAGAATTGAACAGACCCTGTGTACAGAATTGAACAGGCCCTGTGTACAGAACTGAACAGGCCCTGTGTACAGAACTGCACAGGACCTGTGTAAAGAACTGCACAGGCCCTGTGTACAGAACTGAACAGGCCATGTATACAGCACTGAACAGGCCCAGTGTACTGCACTCCTGTGCACCACTTTGAATAGGCCCTGTGTACTGCAATACTGTGGAGAGCACTGAACAGGCACTGTGTACAGAATTGAACAGACCCTGTGTACAGAATTGAACAGACCCTGTGTACGGAATTGAACAGACCCTGTGTACAGCATTGAACAGGCCCTGTATACAGAACTGAACAGGCTCTAAGTACAGAATTGAACAGACCCTGTGTACAGCATTGAACAGGCCCTGTATACAGAACTGAACAGGCTCTAAGTACAGAACTGAACAGGCCCTGTGTACAGCATTGAACATGCCCTGTGTATAGCAATGAAAAGGCTCTGTGTACAGAACTACAAAGTCTCTGTGTACAGAACTGAACAGGCCCTGTGTACAGCAATGAACAGGCCCTGAGCACAGCACTGAAGAGGCCCTGTGTACAGCACTAAGCAGGCCCTGTGCACAGAATTGAGTAATGCACATATACAACACTAACCACACCGCATGTACAGCACTGAACAGGCCCTGTGTACAGCACTCCTGTACAGCACTCCTTTTGCACAGCAGTCCTGTGTACAGCACTGAACAAGCCCTGTGTACAGAACTGAACAGGCACTGTGTGCAGAATTGAACAGGCTCTGTGTACCTAATTGAACAGACCCTGTGTACAGAATTGAACAGGCCCTGTGTACAGCACTGAACTGGCTCTGTGTACAGAACTGAACAGGCCCTGTATACAGAACGGAACAGGCCATGTATACAGAAATGAACAGGCCCTGTGTACAGAACTGAACAGGCCCTATGTACAGAACTGAACAGGCCCTGTGTACAGAATTGAACAGACCCTGTGTACAGCATTGCACAGGCCTGTGTACAGAACTGAACAGGCTCTGTATGTAGCACTGAACAGGCCCTGGGTAAAGCACTGAACAGACCCGGTATACAAAACTGAAAAGGCCCTGTGTGCAGAACTGAACAGGTCCTGTATACAGAACTGCACTGGCACTGTGTACAGAACTGAACAGGTACTGTGTATAGCACTCCTGTACACAACACTGAACAGGTCCTGTTTACAGCACTCCTGTGTAAAGAACTGAACAGGCCCTGTGTACAGCATTGAACAGGCCCTGTATACTGCACTGAACAGGCCATGTATACAGAACTGAACAGGCCCTGTATACAGCACTGAACAGGCCCTGTGTACAGCACTCCTGTGGAGAGCACTGAACAGGCCCTGTTTACAGAAATGAACAGGCCCTGTGTACAGAATTGAACATGCCCTGTGTACAGAATTGAACAGGACCTTTGTTCAGAATTGAACAGGCCCTGTGTATAGAACTGAACAGGCTCTGTGTACAGAACTACACAGGCTCAGTGTACAGAATTGAACAGGCCCTTTATACAGCACTGAACAGGCCCTGTATACAGCACTCCTGTGCAGAGAATTGAACAGGCCCTGTGCAGAGAATTGAACAGACCCTCTGTACAGAATTGAAAAGGCCCTATGTACAGAATTGAACAGACCCTCTGTACAGAATTGAAAAGGCTCTGTGTACAGCACTGAACAGGCCCTCTGTACAGAACTGAATAGGCCCTGTGTACCGAATTGATCAGGTCCTGTGTACAGCATTGAACAGGCTCAGTGTTCAGATCTGAACAGGCCCTGTGTACAGAACTGAACAGGCCTTGTATACAGCACTGAACAGGCCCTGTGAACAGCACTCCTGTGCACAACACTGAACAGGCCCTGTGCAAAGAATTGAACAGACCCTCTGTACAGAATTGAACAGGCCTTCTGTAGAAAATTAAACTGGCCCTGTGTATAGCACTAACCAGGCCCTGTGTACAGAATTGAGTAGGCCCCATATACAGCACTAAAGTCGCCCCCTGTACAGCACTCAACAGGCCCTGTGTACAGCGCTCCTGTGCACAACACCGAACAGGCCTTTTGTACAGCACTCCTGTGTACAGCACTGAACAGGCTCTGTGTACAGAAATGAACAGGCCCTGTATACAGAACTGAACAGGCTCTGAGTACCGAACTGAACAGGCCCTGTGTACAGAACTGAAAAGGCCCTCTGTACAGAATTGAACAGACCCTGTGTACAGCATTGCACAGGTCTGTGTACAGAACTGAACAGGCTCTGTGTACATCACTGAACAAGCCCTGTGCACATAACCGAACAGGCACTGTATGTAACAGTGAACAGGCCCTGTGGACAGCACTCCTGTGTACAGCACTGAACAGGCCCTGTGTACAGAACTGAACAGGCCCGGTATACAGAACTGAACAGGCCCTGTGTACAGAACTGAACAGGTACTGGGTACAGCACCCCTGTACACAACACTGAACAGGCCCTGTGTACAGCACTCCTGTGTACAGAACTGAACAGGCCCTGTGTACAGCACTGAACAGGCCCTGTGTACAGAACTGAAGAGGCCCTGTGTACAGCACTGAACAGGTCCTGTGTATTGAACTGCACAGGCCGTGTGTACAGAACTGAACAGGTACTGTGTACAGCACTCCTGAGTACAGAACTGAACAGGCCCTGTGTACAGCACTGAACAGGCCCTGTATAAAGCACTGAACTGGCCCTGTATACAGAACTGAACAGGCCCTGTGCACAGCCCTCATCTGGAGAGCACTGAACAGGCCCTGTGTACAGAATTGAACAGACCCTGTGTACAGAATTGAACAGGCCCTGTGTACAGAATTGTACAGGACCTGTGTACAGAATTGAACAGACCCTGTGTCCAGAATTGAACAGGCCCTGTGTACAGAATTGAACAGGCCCTATGTACAGAACTGAACAGGCCCTGTATACAGCACTGAACAGGCCCTGTGCACAGAATTGAACAGACCCTGTCTACAGTATTGAACAGGCCCTGTGTACAGAATTGTACAGGACCTGTGTACAGAAATGAACAGACCCTGTGTCCAGAATTGAACAGGCCCTGTGTACAGAATTGAACAGACCCTGTCTACAGTATTGAACAGGCCCTGTGTACAGAATTGTACAGGACCTGTGTACAGAATTGAACAGACCCTGTGTCCAGAATTGAACAGGCCCTGTGTACAGAATTGAGCACCCCTATGTACAGAACTGAACAGGCCCTGTGCAGAGCACTGAACAGGCTCTGTGTACAGAACTACACAGGCTCTGTGTTCAAAACTGAACAGGCCCTCTATACAGAACTGAGCAGGCCCGTATACAGCACTCCTGTGCACGACACTGAACAGGCCCTGTGTACAGCACTCCTGTGCACAGAATTGAACAGGCCCTGTGTACAGAATTGAAAAAGCCCTGTGTACAGAATTTAACAGGCCCTCTGTACAGAATTGCAAAAGCCCAGTGCACAGCATTGAACAGGCCCTGTGTACTGCACTCCTGTGTACAGCACTGAACAGGCCCTTTGTACAGAACTGAACAGGCCCTGTGTACAGAACTGCACAGGCCCTGTGTACAGAACTGAACAGGCCCTGGAGACAGCACAGATTAGGCGCTGTGTAGAGCGCTCCTGTGCACAACACCAAACAGGCCTTTTGTACAGCACTCCTCTGGAGAACACTGAACAGGCCCTGTGTACAGAATTGAACAGACCCTGTGTACAGAATTGAAGAGGCCCTGTGTACAGAATCGAACAGGCCCTGTGTACAGAATTGAACAGGCCCTGTGTACAGCACTCCTGTGCACAACACTGAACAGACTCTGTGCACAGCACTCCTGTGCACAGAACTGAACAGGGCCTGTGTACAGCACTGAACAGGCTCTGTATACAGAACTACACAGGCTCTGTGTACAGAACTGAACAGGCCCTCTATACAGCACTGAGCAGACCCGTATACAGCACTCCTGTGCACAAAATTGAACATGCCCTGAGCAGAGAATTGAGCAGACCCTCTGTATAGAATTGAACAGACCCTCTGTACAGAATTGAAAAGGCCCTGTGTACAGAATTGAACAGGCCCTCTGTACAGAATTGAACAGGAGCTCTGTACAGAATTGAAAAAGCCCTGCGTACAGCATTGAACAGGCCCTGTGTACAGAATTGAAAAAACCCTGCATATAGCATTGAACAGGCCCTGTGTACAGCACTCCTGTGTTCAGCACTGAACAGACCCTCTGTACAGAACTGAACAGGCCCTGTGTACTGAACTGCACAGGCCCTGTGTACAGCACTGAACAGGCCTTGTATACAGCACTGAACAGGCCCTGTGTACAGAATTGAACAGACTCTGTGTTCAGAATTGAAGAGGCCCTGTGAACAGAATTGAACAGGCCCTATGTGCAGAACTGAACAGGCCCTTTGTACAGCAATGAACAGGCCCTGTGTATAGCATTGAACAGGCTCTGTGTACAGAACTCCACAGGCTCTGTGTACTGAACTGAACAGGCCCTCTATACAGCACTGAACAGGCCCTGTATACAGCATTCCTGTGGAGAGCACTGAACAGGCCCTGTGTACAGAATTGACAACATCCTGTGTACAGAATTGAACATTCCCTGTGTACAGAACAGCACGGGCCCTGTGTACAGAACTGAACATGCCCTGTATACAGCACTGAACAGGCCCTGTGTAGAGCGCTCCTGTGCACAACACCAAACAGGCCTTTGTACAGCACTCCTCTGGAGAGCACTGAACAGGCCCTGTGTACAGAATTGAACAGATTCTGTGTACAGAATTGAAGAGGCCCTGTGAACAGAACTGAACAGGCCCTCTCTGCAGCACTGAACAGGCCCTGTGTACAGAACTGAGCAGACCCTCGGTACAGAATTGAAAAAGCCCTGTGTACAGAACTGAACAGGCCCTCATACAGAATTGAAAAAGCCCTGTGTACAGCATTGAACAGGCGCTGTGTACGGCACTCCTGTGTACAGCACTGAACAGGCCCTCTGTACAGAACTGAACAGGCCCTGTGTACTGAACTGCACATGCCCTGTGTACAGAACTGAACAGGCCCTGTATACAGCAGTGAACAGGCCCTGTGTAGAGTGCTCCTTTGCACAACACCAAACAGGCCTTTTGTACAGCACTCCTCTGGAGAGCACTGAACAGGCCCTGTGTACAGAATTGAACAGACCCTGAGTACAGAATTGAAGAGACCCTGTGTGCAGAATTGAACAGGCCCTGTGTACAGAATTGAACATGCCCTGAGTACAGAATTGAGCAGGCCCTGTGTAGAGAACTGAACAGGCCCTGTGTAGAGAACTGCACAGGCCCTGTATACAACACTGAACAGGCCTTGTATACAGAACTGAACAGGCCCTCTATACAGCACTGAACAGGCCCAGTGTACAGCATTCCTGTGGAGAGCACTGAACAGGCCCTGTGTTCAGAATTGACCAGATCCTGTGTACAGAATTGAACATGCCCTGTGTACAGAACAGCACGGTCCCTGTGTACAGAACTGAACATGCCCTGTATACAGCACTGAACAGGCCCTGTGTAGAGCGCTCCTGTGCACAACACCAAACAGGCCGTTTGTACAGCACTCCTCTGGAAAGCACTGAACATGCCCGGTGTACAGAATTGAACAGGCCCGGTGTACAGAATTGAACAGGCCCTGTGTATAGCATTGAACAGGCTCTGTGTACTGAACTGAACAGGCCCTGTGTACAGAACTGAGCTGACCCTCGGTACAGAATTGAAAAAGCCCTGTGTACAGAATTGAACAAGCCCTGTGTACAGCACTGAACAGGCCCTGTGCAGAGCGCTCCTGTGCACAACACCAAACAGGCCTTTTGTACAGCACTCCTCTGGAGAGGACTGAACAGGCCCTGTGTACAGAATTGAACAGGCCCTGAGTGCAGAATTGAGCAGGCCCTGTGTAGAGAACTGCACAGGCCCTGTGTACAGAATTGAACAGGCCATGTTTACAGCACTGAACAGGCCCTGTATACAGAACTGAACTGGCACTCTATACAGCACTGAACAGGCCCTGTATACAGAACTGAACAGGCACTCTATACAGCACTGAACAGGCCCTGAGTACAGCATTCCTGTGGAGAGCACTGAACAGACTCTGTGTACAGAATTGAACAGACGTTGTGTACAGAATTGAAGAGGCCCTGTGTACAGAATTGAAAAGGCCCTGTGTACAGAACTGAACATGGCCTGAGTGCAGAATTGAGCAGGCCCTGTATACAGAACTGAACAGGCCCTGTGTAGAGAACTGAACAGGCCCTGTGTAGAGAACTGCACAGGCCCTATGTACAGAACTGAATAGGCCCTGTATACAGCACTGAACAGGCCCTGTGTACAGCATTCCTGTGGAGAGCACTGAACAGGCCCTGTGTACAGAATTGAAAAGATCCTGTGTACAGAATTGAACATGCCCTGTGTACAGAACAGCACGGGCCCTGTATACAGAACTGAACATGCCCTGTATACAGCACTGAACAGGCCCTGTGTAGAGCGCTCCTGTGCACAACACCAAACAGGCCTTTGTACAGCACTCCTCTGGAGAGCACTGAACAGGCCCTGTGTACAGAATTGAACAGATTCTGTGTACAGAATTGAAGAGGCCCTGTGAACAGAATTGAACAGGCCCTATGTACAGAACTGAACAGGCCCTTTGTACAGCACTGAACTTTCCATGTGTATTGCATTGAACAGGCTCTGTGTACAGAACTCCACAGGCTCTGTGTACGGAACTGAACAGGCCCTCTATACAGCACTGAACAGGCCCTGTATACAGCACTCCTGTGCTGAGAATAGAACAGACCCTGTGCAGAGAATTGAACAGACCCTCTGTACAGAACTGAAAAAGCCCTGTGTACAGAATTGAACAGGCCCTCATACAGAATTGAAAAAGCCCTGTGTACAGAATTGAACAGGCCCTGTGTACGGCACTCCTGTGTACAGCACTGAACAGGCCCTCTGTACAGAATTGAACAGGCCCTGTGTACAGAACTGCACGGGCCCTGTGTACAGAACTGAAAAGGCCCTGTATACAGCACTGAACAGGCCCTGTGTAGAGTGCTCCTTTGCACAACACCAAACAGACCTTTTGTACAGCAATCCTCTAAACAGCACTGAACAGGCCCTGTGTACAGCACTGAACAGGCCCTGTATAGAGAACTGAACAGGCCCTGTGTACAGAATTGAACGGACCCTGTGTACAGCATTGAACAGGCCCTGTGTACAGAATTGAACAGGCCCTGTGTACCGAATTGAACAGACCCTGTGTACAGAATGGAAGAGGCCCAGTGTACAGAATTGAACAGGCCCTGTGTACAGAATTGAACATGCCCTGAGTGCAGAATTGAGCAGGCCCTGTGTACAGAACTGAACAGGCCCTGTTTAGAGAACTGCACAGGCCCTGTTTACAGAACTGAACAGGCCATGTATACAGCACTGAACAGGCCCTGTATACAGAACTGAACAGGCACTCTATACAGCACTGAACAGGCCCTGAGTACAGCATTCCTGTGGAGAGCACTGAACAGGCTCTGTGTACAGAATTGAACAGACCCTGTGTACAGAATTGAAGAGGCCCTGTGTACAGAATTGAACAGGCCCTGTGTACAGAATTGAACATGCCCTGAGTACAGAATTGAGCAGGCCCTGTGTAGAGAACTGAACAGGCCCTGTGTAGAGAACTGCACAGGCCCTATGTACAGGACTGAACAGGTCCTGTATACAGCAATGAACAGGCCCTGTATACAGAGCTGAACAGGCCCTCTATACATCACTGAACAGGCCCTGTGTACAGCATTCCTGTGGAGAGCACTGAACAGGCCCTGTGTACAGAATTGACAAGATCCTGTGTACAGAATTGAACATGCCCTGTGTACAGAACAGCACGGGCCCTGTGTACAGAACTGAACATGCCCTGTATACAGCACTGAACAGGCCCTGTGTAGAGCGCTCCTGTGCACAACACCAAACAGGCCTTTGTACAGCACTCCTCTGGAGAGCACTGAACAGGCCCTGTGTACAGAATTGAACAGATTCTGTGTATAGAATTGAAGAGGCCCTGTGAACAGAATTGAACAGGCCCTATGTTCAGAACTGAACAGGCCCTTTGTACAGCACTGAACAGGCCCTGTGTATAGCATTGAACAGGCTCTGTGTACAGAACTCCACAGGCTCTGTGTACGGAACTGAACAGGCCCTCTATACAGCACTGAACAGGCCCTGTATACAGCACTCCTGTGCTGAGAATAGAACAGACCCTGTGCAGAGAATTGAACAGACCCTCTGTACAGAACTGAAAAAGCCCTGTGTACAGAATTGAACATGCCCTCATACAGAATTGAAAAAGCCCTGTGTACAGTATTGAACAGGCCCTGTGTACGGCACTCCTGTGTACAGCACTGAACATGCCCTGTGTACAGAATTGAACAGGCCCTGTGTACAGAACTGCACAGGCCCTGTGTACAGAACTGAACAGGCCCTGTATACAGCCCTGACAGGCCCTGTGTAGAGTGCTCCTTCGCACAACACCAAACAGGCCTTTTGTACAGCACTCCTCTGGAGAGCACTGAACAGGCCCTGTGTACAGAATTGAACAGATCCTGTGTATATAATTAAACATGCCCTGTGTACAGAATTGAGCAGGCCCTGTGTACAGAACGGAACAGGCCCTGTGTACAGAACTGAACAGGCCCTCTATACAGCACTGAACAGGCCCTGTATACAGAACTGAACAGGCCCTCTATACAGCACTGAACAGGCCCTGTGTGCAGCTTTCCTGTGGAGAGCACTGAACAGGCCCTGTGTACAGCAATCCTGTGTACAGAACTGAACAGGCCCTGTGTACAGAACTGAACAGGCCCTGTATACAGCACTGAACAGGCCCTGTATACAGAACTGAACAGGCCCTCTATACAGCACTGAACAGGCCCTGTGTACAGCATTCCTGTGGAGAGCACTGAACAGGCCTTTTGTACAGAATTAACCAGATCCTGCGTACAGAATTGAACATGCCCTGTGTACAGAACTGCACGGGCCCTGTGCACAGAACTGAACATGCCCTGTATACAGCACTGAAAAGGCCCTGTGTAGAGCGCTGCTGTGCACAACACCAAACAGGCCTTTTGTACAGCACTCCTCTGGAGAGCACTGAACAGGCCCTGTGTACAGAATTGAACAGACTCTGTGTACAGAATTGAAGAGGCCCTGTGAACAGAATTGAACAGGCCCTATGTGCAGAACTGAACAGGCCCTTTGTACAGCATTGAACAGGCCCTGTGTATAGCATTGAACAGGCTCTGTGTACAGAACTCCACAGGCTCTGTGTACGGAACTGAACAGGCCCTCTATACAGCACTGAACAGGCCCTGTATACAGCACTCCTGTGCAGAGAATAGAACAGACCCTGTGCAGAGAATTGAACAGACCCTCTGTACAGAATTGAAAAAGCCCTGTGTACAGAATTGAACATGCCCTCATACAGAATTGAAAAAGCCCTGTGTACAGCATTGAACAGGCCCTGTGTACGGCACTCCTGTGTACAGCACTGAACAGGCCCTCTGTACAGAACTGAACAGGCCCTGTGTACAGAACTGCACAGGACCTGTGTACAGAACTGAACATGCCCTGTATACAGCACTGAACAGGCCCTGTGTAGAGTGCTCCTATGCACAACACCAATCAAGCCTTTTGTACAGCAGTCCTCTGGAGAGCACTGAACAGGCCCTGTGTACAGAATTCAACAGGCCCTATGTACAGAACTGAACAGGCCCTGTATACAGAACTGAACAGGCCCTCTATACAGCACTGAGCAGTCCCATATACAGCACTCCTGTGCACAGAATTGAACAGGCCCTGTGCACAGAATTGAGCAGCCCCTCTGTACAGAATTGAAAAGGCCCTGTGTACATAATTGAACAGTCCTTCTGTACAGAATTGAAAAAGCCCTGTGTACAGAATTGAACATGCCCTGAGTACAGAATTGAGCAGGCCCTGTGTAGAGAACTGAACAGGCCCTGTATACAGAACTGAACAGGCCCTCTATACAGCACTGAACAGGCCCTGTGTACAGAATTGAACAGGCCCTGTGTACAGAATTGAACAGGCCCTATGTACAGAACTGAACAGGCCCTGTGTACAGCATTGAACAGGCCCTGTGTACAGAATTGAACAGACCTTGTGTCCAGAATTGAACAGGCCCTGTGTACAGAATTGAACAGGCCCTATGTACGGAACTGAACAGGCCCTGTTTACAGCATTGAACAGGCCCTGTGTACAGAACTGACCAAGCCATGTATACAGCACTGAACAGGTACTGTGTACAGCATGCTCTACACAACACTGAACAGGCCCTGTGTAGAGCACTCCTGTGCACAACACCAAACAGGCCTTTTGCAGAGCACTCCTCTGGAGAGCACTGAACAGGCCCTGTGTACAGAATTGAACAGACCCTGTGTACAGAATTGAAGAGGCCCTGCGTACAGAATTGAACAGAACCTGTTTACAGAATTGAAAAGGCCCTATTTACAGAATTGAACAGGCCCTGTGTACAGCACTGAACAGGCCCTCTGTACAGAACTGAACAGGCCCTGTGTATAGAACTGCACAGGCCCTGTGTACAGAACTGAACATGCCCTGTATACAGCACTGAACAGGCCCTGTGTAGAGTGCTTCTTTGCACAACACCAAACAGGCCTTTTGTACAGCACTCCTCTGGAGAGCACTGAACAGGCCCTGTGTACAGAATTGAACAGACCCTGTGTACAGAATTGAACATGCCCTGAGTACAGAATTGAGAAGGCCCTGTGTACAGAAAGGAACAGGCCCTGTGTACAGAACTGAACAGGCCCTGTATACAGCACTGAACAGGCCCTGTATACAGAACTGAACAGGCCCTCTCTGCCGCACTGAACAGGCCCTGTGTACAGCATTCCTGTGGAGAGCACTGAACAGGCCCTGTGTACAGAATTGACCAGATCCTTTGTACAGAATTGAACATGCCCTGTGTACAGAACTGCACGGGCCCTGTGTACAGAACTGAACATGCCCTGTATACAGCACTGAACAGGCCCTGTGTACAGCATTCCTGTGGAGAGCACTGAACAGGCCCTGTGCACAGAATTGAACAGATCCTGTGTAAGAATTGAACAGGCCCCGTGTACAGAAGTGAACAGGCCCTGTGTGCAGAATTGAACAGATCCTGTGTACAGAATTGAACAGGCCCTGTGTACAGCACTGAACAGGCCCTCTGTACGGAACTGAACAGGTCCTGTGTATAGAACTGCACAGGCCCTGTGTACAGAACTGAACAGGCCCTGTATACAGCACTGAACAGGCCCTGTGTACCGAATTGAACAGGCTCTGTGTACAGAATTGAACAGGCCCTATGTACAGAACTGAACAGGCCCTGTGTACAGAATTGAACAGGCCCTGTGTACAGCATTGAACAGGCCCTGTGTACAGAATTGAACAGGCCCTGTGTACAGCATTGAACAGACCTTGTGTCCAGAATTTAACAGGCCCTATGTACAGAACTGAACAGGCCCTGTGTACAGCATTGAACAGGCCCTGTGTACAGAATTGAACAGACCTTGTGTCCAGAATTTAACAGGCCCTCTGTACAGAACTGCACAGGCCCTGTGTACAGAACTGACCAGGCCCTGTATACAGCACTGAACAGGTACTGTGTACAGCACTGCTCTACACAACACTGAACAGGCCCTGTGTACAGCACTGCTGTGTGCAGAACTGCACAGGCCCTGTGTCCAGAACTGAACAGGTCCTGTATACAGCACTGAATACTCCCTGTATACAGAACTGAACAGGCCCTGTATACAGCACTGAACAGGCCCTGTGTACAGCATTCCTGTGGAGAGCACTGAACAGGCGCTGTCTACAGAATTGAACAGATCCTCTGTAAGAATTGAACAGGCCCTGTGTACAGAAGTGAACAGACCCTGTGTACAGAATTGAACAGGCCCTGTGTACAGAATTGAACAGGCCCTATGTACAGAACAGAACAGGCCCTGTGTACAGCATTGAACAGGCCCTGTGTATAGCATTGAACAGGCTCTGTGTACAGAACTCCAAAGGCTCTGTGTACGGAACTGAACAGGTCCCCTATACAGCACTGAACAGGCCCTGTATCCGCACTCCTGTGCACAGAATTGAACAGGCCCTGTGCAGAGAATTAAACAGACTCTCTGTACAGAATTGAATAGACCCTCTGTACACAATTGAAAAGGCCCTGTGTACAGAATTGTACAGGCCCTCTGTACAGAATTTTAAAAGCCCTGTGTACAGCATAGAACAGGCCCTGTGTACAGCTCTCCTGTGTAAAGAACTGAACAGGCCCTGTGTACAGAACTGCACAGGCCCTGTGTACAGAACTGAACAGGCCCTGTACACAGCACTGAACAGGCCCTGTGTAGAGCACTGAACAGGCCCTGTGTAGAGCGCTCCTGTGCACAACACCGAACAAGCCTTTTGTACAGCACTCCTCTGGAGAGCACTGAACAGGCCCTCTGTACAGAATTGAACAGACCCTGTGTACAGAATTGAACAGGCCCTGTGTACTGAATTGAACAGGCCCTGTGTACAGCATTGAACAGGCCCTGTGTACAGAACTGAACAGGCCCTGTGTACAGAACTGCACAGGCCCTGTATAGGGCACTGAACAGGCCCTGTGTACCGCACTCCTGTGCACAACAATGAACAGGCCCTGTGTACAGCACTCCTGTGCACAGAATTGAACAGGCCCTGTGCTCAGAATTGAACAGGCCCTGTGTACATAACTGAACAGGCCCTGTGTACAGAACTGAACTGGCCCTGTGTACCGAACTGCACAGGCCCTGTGTACAGAACAGAACAGGCCCTGTATACAGCAATGAACAGGCCCTGTGTAGAACGCTCCTGTGCACAACACCAAACAGGCCATTTGCAGAGCACTCCTCTGGAGAGCACTGAACAGGCCCTGGGTACAGAATTGAACAGACCCTGTGTACAGAATTGAAAAGGCCCTGTGTACAGAACTGAACAGGCCCTGTATACAGAACTGCACAGGCCCTGTATAGGGCACTGAACAGGCCCTGTGTACAGCACTCCTGAGCACAACAATGAACAGGCCCTGTGTACAGCAATCCTGTGCACAGAATTGAACAGGCCCTGTGCTCAGAATTGAACAGGCCCTGTGTACAGCACTGAACAGGCCCTGTGTACAGAACTGCACAGGCACTGTATACAGCACTGAACAGGCCCTGTGTACAGCACTCCTGTGCCCAACAATGAACAGGCCCTGTGTACAGCACTCCTGTGCACAGAATTGAACAGGCCCTGTGCTCAGAATTGAACAGGCCCTGTGTACAGAATTGTACAGGCCCAGAGTACAGAATTAAGCAGGCCCTGTGTACAGCATTGAACAGTCCCTGTGTACAGAACTGAACAGGCCCTGTGTACAGCATTGAACATGAACTGTGTACAGAACCGAACAGGCCCTGTGTAAAGAACTGAACAGACCCTGTGTACAGAACTGCACAGGCCCTGTGTACAGAACTGAACAGGCCCTGTATACAGCACTGAACAGGCCCTGTGTACAGCATTCCTGTGGAGAGCACTGAACAGGCCCTGTGTACAGAATTGAACAGGTCCTGTGTAAGAATTGAACATGCCCTGTGTACAGAAGTGAACAGGCCCTGTGTACAGAATTGAACAGATCCTGTGTATAGAATTGAACAGGCCCTGTGTACAGAATTGAACAGGCCCTGTGTACAGAATTGAACAGGCCCTATGTACAGAACTGAACAGGCCCTATGTACAGCATTGAACAGGCCCTATGTAAAGAACTGAACAGGCCCTGTGTACAGCATTGAACTGACCCTGTGTACAGAATTGAACAGACCTTGTGTCCAGAATTTAACAGGCCCTGTGTACTGAACTGAACAGGCCCTGTATACAGCCCTGAACAGGCCCTGTGTAGAGCGTTCCTGTGCACAACACCAAACAGGCCTTTTGTAAAGCATTCCTCTGGAGAGCACTGAACAGGCCCTGTGTACAGATTTGAACAGACACTGTGTAGAGAATTGAAGAGCCCCTGTGTACAGAATTCAACAGGCCCTATGTACAGAACTGAACAGACCCTGTGTACAGAATTGAACAGGCCCTGTGTACAGAATTGAACAGGCCCCATGTACAGAACTGAACAGGCCCTGTATACAGCACTGAACAGGCCCTGTGTACAGCACTCCTGTGCACAGAATTGAACCAGCCTGTGCACAGAATTGAACAGGCCCTGTGTACAGCCTTGAACAGGTCCTGTGTACAGAACTGAACAGGCCCTGTGTACAGAACTGAACAGGCCCTGTGTACAGAACTGCGCAGGCCCTGTATACAGCACTGAACAAGCAATATGCACATAACTGAACAGGCACTGTATGTAGAACTGAACAGGCCCTGTGTACAGCACTCCTGTGTACAGCACTGAACAGGCTCTGTGTACAGCACTGAACAGGACCGGTATACTGAACTGAACAGGCCCTGTGTACTGAACTGAACAGGTACTGTGTACAGCACTCCTGTACACAACACTGAACAGGCCCTGGGTACAGCACTGAACAGGCTCTGTGTACAGAACTGAACAGGCCCTGTGTACAGAACTGAACAAGTCCTGTGTACAGAACTGCACAGGCCCTGTGTACAGCATTCCTGTGGAGAGCACAAAAAGGCCCTGTGTACAGAATTGAACAGACCCTGTGTACAGAATTGAACAGGCCCTGTGTACAGAATTGAACAGACCCTGTGTACAGAATTGAACAGGCCCTGTGTACAGAATTGAACAGGCCCTATGTACAGAACTGAACAGGCCCTGTGTACAGCATTGAACAGGCCCTGTGTACACAACTGAACAGGCACTGTGTACATAACTGAACAGGCCCTTTGTACAGAATTGAACAGACCCTGTGTACAGCATTGCACAGGCCTGTGTACAGAACTGAACAAGCTCTGAGTACATCACTGAACAAGCCCTGTGCACATAACTGAAC
This sequence comes from Carcharodon carcharias, assembly GCF_017639515.1. Classification (NCBI taxonomy): domain Eukaryota; kingdom Metazoa; phylum Chordata; class Chondrichthyes; order Lamniformes; family Lamnidae; genus Carcharodon; species Carcharodon carcharias. Next base: position 65,374,892 of record NC_054475.1, read on the forward strand.
AGGCACTGTATGTAGCACTGAACAGGCGCTGTGTACAGCACTCCTGTGTACAGCACTGAACAGGCCCTGTGCACAGCACTGAACAGGCCCGGTATACAGAACGGAACAGGCCCTGTGTACACAACTGAACAGGTACTGTGTACAGCACTCCTGTACACAACACTGAACAGGCCCTGTGTACAGCACTACTGTGTACAGAACTGAACAGGCCCTGTGTACAGCACTGAACAGGCCCTGTGTACAGAACTGAACAGTCCCTGTGTACAGAACTGAACAGGTCCTGTGTACAGAACTGCACAGGCCCTGTGTACAGAACTGAACAGGCACCGTGTACAGCAGTCCTGTACACAACACTGAACAGGCCCTGTGTGCAGCACACCTGTGTACAGAACTGAACAGGCCCTGTGTACAGCACTGAACAGGCTCTGTGTACAGAACTGAACAGGCCCTGTGTACAGAACTGAACAAGTCCGATGTACAGAACTGCACAGGCCCTGTGTACAGCATTCCTGTGGAGAGCACAAAAAGGCCCTGTGTACAGAATTGAACAGACCCTGTGTACAGAATTGAACAGGCCCTGTGTACAGAATTGAACAGACCCTGTGTACAGAATTGAACAGGCCCTGTGTACAGAATTGAACAGGGCCTATGTACAGAACTGAACAGGCCCTGTGTACAGCATTGAACAGGCCCTGTGTACACAACTGAACAGGCAATGTGTACATAACTGAACAGGCCCTTTGTATAGAATTGAACAGACCCTGTGTACAGCATTGCACAGGCCTGTGTACAGAACTGAACAGGCTCTGTGTACATCACTGAACAAGCCCTGTGCACATAACTGAACAGGCACTGTATGTAGCACTGAACAGGCCCTGTGTACAGCACTCCTGTGGACAGCACTGAACAGGCCCTGTGCACAGCACTGAACAGGCCCTGTGTACACAACTGAACAGGCCCTGTGTACAGCACTACTGTGTACAGAACTGAACAGGCCCTGTGTACAGCACTGAACAGGCCCTGTGTACGGAACTGAACAGTCCCTGTGTACAGAACTGAACAGGTCCTGTGTACAGAACTGCACAGACCCTGTGTACAGAACTGAACAGGCACCGTGTACAGCACTCCTGTACACAACACTGAACAGGCCCTGTGTACGCACTCCTGTGTACAGAACTGAACAGGCCCTGTGTACAGCACTGAACAGGCCCTGTATACAGCACTGAACAGGCCCTGTGTACAGAACTGCACAGGCCCTGTATAGGTCACTGAACAGGCCCTGTGTACAGCACTCCTGAGCACAACAATGAACAGGCCCTGTGTACAGCACTCCTGTGCACAGAATTGAACAGGCCCTGTGCTCAGAATTGAACAGGCCCTGTGTACAGAACTGAACAGGCCCTGTATACATAACTGAACAGGCCCTGTGTACAGAACTGAACTGGCCCTGTGTACCGAACTGCACAGGCCCTGTGTACAGAACAGAACAGGCCCTGTATACAGCACTGAACAGGCGCTGTGTAGAGCGCTCCTGTGCACAACACCAAACAGGCCTTTTGCAGAGCACTCCTCTGGAGAGCACTGAACAGGCACTGTGTACAGAATTGAACAGACCCTGTGTACCGAAATGAAGAGGCCCTGTGTACAGAATTGAACAGACCCTGTGTACAGAATTGAAAAGGCGCTGTGTACAGAACTAAACAGGCCCTGTGTACAGAACTGCACAGGCCCTGTATAGGGCACTGAACAGGCCCTGTGTACAGCACTCCTGAGCACAACAATGAACAGGCCCTGTGTACAGCACTCCTGTGCACAGAATTGAACAGGCCCTGTGTACAGAATTGAACAGGCCCTGTGTACAGAATTGTACAGGCCCAGAGTACAGAATTGAACAGGCCCTGTGTATAGAATTGAACAGGCCCTGTGTACAGCATTGAATAGGCCCTGTGTATAGCATTGAACAGGCCCGATGTAAAGAACTGAACAGGCACTGTGAACAGAATTGAACAGACCCTGTGTACAGAATTGAACAGACCTTGTGTCCAGAATTTAACAGGCCCTGTGTACAGAATTGAACAGGCCCTGTGTACAGAACTGACCAGGCCCTATATACAGCACTGAACAGGTACTGTGTACAGCACTCCTGTACACAACACTGAACAGGCCCTGTGTACGCACTCCTGTGTACAGAACTGAACAGGCCCTGTGTACAGCACTGAACATGCCCTGTATACAGCACTGAACAGGCCCTGTATACAGAACTGAACAGGCCCTGTATACAGAACTGAACACGCCCAGTGTGTAGCACAAAGACAGAATTACCTGGAAAAACTCAACAGGTCTGGCAGCATCGGCGGAGAAGAAAAGAGTTGACGTTTCGAGTACAGAAATTCCAGGTAATTCTTTTTTTGTTTTGGATTTCCAGCATCCGCAGTTATTTTGTTTTTATCCATGTGTACAGGACTCCTGTGGAGAGCACTGAACAGGCTCCGTGTACAGAGTTGAACAGACCCTGTGTACAGAATTGAACAGGCCCCATGTACAGAACTGAACCGGCCCTGTGTACAGCATTGAACAGGCCCTGTATACAGCACTGAACAGGCCCTGTGTACAGCATTCCTGTGGAGAGCACTGAACAGGCCCTGTGAACAGAATTGAACAGACCCTGTGTACAGAATTGAACAGACCTTGTGTCCAGAATTTAACAGGCCCTGTGTACAGAATTGAACAGGCCCTGTGTACAGAATTGAACAGACCTTGTGTCCAGAATTTAACAGGCCCTGTGTACAGAATTGAACAGACCCTGTGTACAGAATTGAACAGACCTTGTGTCCAGAATTTAACAGGCCCTGTGTACAGAATTGAACAGGCCCTGTGTACAGAATTGAACAGACCTTGTGTCCGGAATTTAACAGGCCCTATGTACAGAAACGAACAGGCCCTGTTTACAACATTGAACAGGCCCTGTGTACAGAACTGACCAGGCCCTATATACAGCACTGAACAGGTACTGTGTACAGCACTCCTGTACACAACACTGAACAGGCCCTGTGTACAGCACTCCTGTGTGCAGAACTGCACAGGCCCTGTGTACAAAACTGAACAGGCCCTGTATACACACTGAATACGCCCTGTATACACAACTGAACAGGTCCTGTATACAGCACTCCTGTGCACAGAATTGAACAGGCCTTGTGTACAGAATTGAAAAGGCCCTGTTTACAGAATTGAACAAGCCCTGTGTACAGCACTGAACAGGCCCTGTGTACAGCATTCCTGTGGAGAGCACTGAACAGGCCCTGTGTACAGAATTGAACAGATCCTGTGTAAGAATTGAACAGGCCCTGTGTACATAACTGAACAGGCCCTGTGTACAGAATTGAACAGGCCCTATGTACAGAACTGAACAGGCCCTGTGTACAGCATTGAACAGGCCCTGTGTACAGCACTGAACAGGCCCTGTGTACAGAACTGAACAGTCCCTGTGTACAGAACTGAACAGGTCCTGTGTACAGAACTGAAAAGGCCCTGTGTACAGAACTGAACAGGCACCATGTACAGCACTCCTGTACACAACACTGAACAGGCCCTGTGTACAGAACTGACCAGGCCCTGTATACAGCACTGAACAGGCCCTGTGTACAGCACTCCTATGCACAACACTGAACAGGCCCTATGTACAGCACTCCTGTGCACAGAATTGAACAGACTCTCTGTACAGAATTGAACAGACCCTGTGTACTGAATTGAACAGGCCCCGTGTATAGAATTGAACAGACCCTGTGTACTGAATTGAACAGGCCCCGTGTATAGAATTGAACAGACCCTCTGTACAGAATTGAACAGGCCCTGTGTACAGAATTGAACTGGCCCTGTGTATAGCACTAAGCAGGCCCTGTGTACAGAACTGAGTAGGCCCCATATACAGCACTAAACACGCCCCATGTACAGCACTGAACAGGCCCTGTGTACAGAACTGAACAGGTACTGTGTACAGCACTCCTGTACACAACACTGAACAGGCCCTGTGTACAGCACTCCTGTGTACAGAACTGAACAGGCCCTGTATACAGCACTGAAAAGGCCCTGCATACAGAACTGAACAGGCCCCGTATACAGCACTGAACAGGCCCTGTGTACAGCATTACTGTGGAGAGCACTGAACAGGCCCTGTGTACAGAATTGAACAGACCTTGTGTACAGAATTGAACAGGCCCTATGTACAAAAACGAACAGGCTCTGTGTACAGAACTGACCAGGCCCTATATACAGCACTGAACAGGCACTGTGTACAGCACTCCTGTACACAACACTGAACAGGCCCTGTGTACAGCACTCCTGTGTGCAGAACTGCCCAGGCCCTGTGTACAGAACTGAACAGGCCCTGTATACAGCACTGAACAGGCCCTGTGTACAGCATTCCTGTGGAGAGCACTGAACAGGCCCTGTCTACAGAAGTGAACAGGCCCTGTGTACAGAACTGCACAGGCCCTGTGTACAGAACTGACCAGGCCCTGTATACAGCACTGAACAGGCCCTGTGTACAGCACTCCTGTGCACAACACTGAACAGGCCCTATGTACAGCACTCCTGTGCACAGAATTGAACCGACCCTCTGTACAAAATTGAACAGGCCCTGTGTATAGCACTAAGCAGGCCCTGTGTACAGAATTGAGTAGGCCCCATATACAGCACTAAACACGCCCCATGTACAGCACTGAACAGGCCCTGTGTACAGAACTGAACAGGTACTGTGTACAGCACTCCTGTAGAGAACACTGAACAGGCCCTGTGTACAGCACTCCTGTGTACAGAACTGAACAGGCCCTGTGTACAGCACTGAACAGGCCCTGTATACAGCACTGAAAAGGCCCTGCATACAGAACTGAACAGGCCCTGTATACAGCACTGAACAGGCCCTGTGTACAGCACTACTGTGGAGAGCACTGAACAGGCCCTGTGTACAGAATTGAACAGACCCTGTGTGCAGAATTGAACAGGCCCTGTGTACAGAATTGAACAGGCCCTGTGTACATAATTGGACAGACTCTGTGTATAGCACTGAAAAGGCTCTGTGTACCGAACTCCAATGGCTCTGTGTACAGAACTGAACAGGCCCTCTATACAGCACTGAGCAGGCTCGTATACAGCACTCCTGTGTACAGCACTGAACAGGCCCTCTGTATAGAACGGAACAGGCCTGTGTACAGAACTGCACAGGCCCTGTGTACTGAACTGAACAGGCCCTGTGTACAGAACTGCACAGGCCCTGTGTACAGAACTGAACAGGCCCTGTGTACAGCACTGAACAGGCCCTGTGTAGAGCGCTCCTGTGCACAACACCAAACAGGCCTTTTGTACAGCACTCCTCTGGAGAGCACTGAACAGGCCCTGTGTACAGATTTGAACAGACCCTGTGTAGAGAATTGAAGAGGCCCTGTGTACAGAATTGAACAGACCCTGTGTACAGAATTGAACATGCCCTGTGTACAGCATTGAACAGGCCCTGTGTATAGCACTGAACAGGCTCTGGGTACAGAACTGAACAGGCCCTGTATACAGCACTGAACAGGCACTGTGTACAGCACTCCTGTGCACAACACTGAACAGGCCCTATGTACAGCACTCCTGTGCACAGAATTGAACAGGCCCTGTGTACGGCACTGAACAGGCCCTGTGTACAGCATTGAACAGGAACTGTGTACAGAACTGAACAGGCCCTGTGTACAGAACTGAACAGGCCCTTTGTACCGAACTGAACAAGTCCTGTGTACAGAACTGCACAGGCCCTGTGTACAGCATTCCTGTGGAGAGCACAAAAAGGCCCTGTGTACAGAATTGAACAGACCCTGTGTACAGAATTGACCAGGCCCTGTGTACAGAATTGAACAGACCCTGTGTACAGAATTGAACAGGCCCTGTGTACAGAATTGAACAGGCCCTGTGTACATAACTCCACAGGCACCATGTACAGCACTGAACAGGCCCTGTGTACAGCACTCCTGTGCACAGAAGTGAACAGGCCCTGTGCTCACAATTGAACCGGACGTGTGTACAGAATTGTGCAGGCCCAGAGTACAGAATTGAGCAGGGGCTGTGTACAGCATTGAACAGGCCCTGTGTACGGCACTGAACAGGCCCTGTGTACAGCATTGAACAGGAACTGTGTACAGAACTGAACAGGCCCTGTGTACAGAACTGAACAGACCCTGTGTACAGAACTGCACAGGCCCTGTGTACAGAACTGACCAGGCCCTGTATACAGCACTGAACAGGCCCTGTATACAGCACTCCTGTGCACAACACTGAACAGGCCCTGTGTACAGCACTCCTGTGCACAGAATCGAACAGGCCCTGTGCTCAGAATTGAACAGGCCCTGTGTACAGAATTGTACAGGCCCAGAGTACAGAATTAAGCAGGCCCTGTGTACAGCATTGAACAGTCCCTGTGTACAGAACTGAACAGGCCCTGTGTACAGCATTGAACATGAACTGTGTACAGAACCGAACAGGCCCTGTGTAAAGAACTGAACAGACCCTGTGTACAGAACTGCACAGGCCCTGTGTACAGAACTGAAGAGGCCCTGTATACAGCACTGAACAGGCCCTGTGTACAGCATTCCTGTGGAGAGCACTGAACAGGCCCTGTGTACAGAATTGAACAGATCCTGTGTAAGAATTGAACATGCCCTGTGTACAGAAGTGAACAGGCCCTGTGTACAGAATTGAACAGATCCTGTGTACAGCCTTGAACAGGTCCTGTGTACAGAACTGAACAGGCCCTGTGTACAGAACTGAACAGGCCCTGTGTACAGAACTGCGCAGGCCCTGTATACAGCACTGAACAAGCAATATGCACATAACTGAACAGGCACTGTATGTAGAACTGAACAGGCCCTGTGTACAGCACTCCTGTGTACAGCACTGAACAGGCTCTGTGTACAGCACTGAACAGGACCGGTATACTGAACTGAACAGGCCCTGTGTACTGAACTGAACAGGTACTGTGTACAGCACTCCTGTACACAACACTGAACAGGCCCTGGGTACAGCACTGAACAGGCTCTGTGTACAGAACTGAACAGGCCCTGTGTACAGAACTGAACAAGTCCTGTGTACAGAACTGCACAGGCCCTGTGTACAGCATTCCTGTGGAGAGCACAAAAAGGCCCTGTGTACAGAATTGAACAGACCCTGTGTACAGAATTGAACAGGCCCTGTGTACAGAATTGAACAGACCCTGTGTACAGAATTGAACAGGCCCTGTGTACAGAATTGAACAGGCCCTATGTACAGAACTGAACAGGCCCTGTGTACAGCATTGAACAGGCCCTGTGTACACAACTGAACAGGCACTGTGTACATAACTGAACAGGCCCTTTGTACAGAATTGAACAGACCCTGTGTACAGCATTGCACAGGCCTGTGTACAGAACTGAACAAGCTCTGAGTACATCACTGAACAAGCCCTGTGCACATAACTGAACAGGCACTGTATGTAGCACTGAACAGGCGCTGTGTACAGCACTCCTGTGTACAGCACTGAACAGGCCCTGTGCACAGCACTGAACAGGCCCGGTATACAGAACGGAACAGGCCCTGTGTACACAACTGAACAGGTACTGTGTACAGCACTCCTGTACACAACACTGAACAGGCCCTGTGTACAGCACTACTGTGTACAGAACTGAACAGGCCCTGTGTACAGCACTGAACAGGCCCTGTGTACAGAACTGAACAGTCCCTGTGTACAGAACTGAACAGGTCCTGTGTACAGAACTGCACAGGCCCTGTGTACAGAACTGAACAGGCACCGTGTACAGCAGTCCTGTACACAACACTGAACAGGCCCTGTGTGCAGCACACCTGTGTACAGAACTGAACAGGCCCTGTGTACAGCACTGAACAGGCTCTGTGTACAGAACTGAACAGGCCCTGTGTACAGAACTGAACAAGTCCGATGTACAGAACTGCACAGGCCCTGTGTACAGCATTCCTGTGGAGAGCACAAAAAGGCCCTGTGTACAGAATTGAACAGACCCTGTGTACAGAATTGAACAGGCCCTGTGTACAGAATTGAACAGACCCTGTGTACAGAATTGAACAGGCCCTGTGTACAGAATTGAACAGGGCCTATGTACAGAACTGAACAGGCCCTGTGTACAGCATTGAACAGGCCCTGTGTACACAACTGAACAGGCAATGTGTACATAACTGAACAGGCCCTTTGTATAGAATTGAACAGACCCTGTGTACAGCATTGCACAGGCCTGTGTACAGAACTGAACAGGCTCTGTGTACATCACTGAACAAGCCCTGTGCACATAACTGAACAGGCACTGTATGTAGCACTGAACAGGCCCTGTGTACAGCACTCCTGTGGACAGCACTGAACAGGCCCTGTGCACAGCACTGAACAGGCCCTGTGTACAGAACGGAACAGACCCTGTGTACACAACTGAACAGGCCCTCTGTACAGCACTACTGTGTACAGAACTGAACAGGCCCTGTGTACAGCACTGAACAGGCCCTGTGTACGGAACTGAACAGTCCCTGTGTACAGAACTGAACAGGTCCTGTGTACAGAACTGCACAGGCCCTGTGTACAGAACTGAACAGGCACCGTGTACAGCACTCCTGTACACAACACTGAACAGGCCCTGTGTACGCACTCCTGTGTACAGAACTGAACAGGCCCTGTGTACAGCACTGAACAGGCCCTGTATACAGCACGGAACAGGCCCTGTGTACAGAACTGCACAGGCCCTGTATAGGTCACTGAACAGGCCCTGTGTACAGCACTCCTGAGCACAACAATGAACAGGCCCTGTGTACAGCACTCCTGTGCACAGAATTGAACAGGCCCTGTGCTCAGAATTGAACAGGCCCTGTGTACAGAACTGAACAGGCCCTGTATACATAACTGAACAGGCCCTGTGTACAGAACTGAACTGGCCCTGTGTACCGAACTGCACAGGCCCTGTGTACAGAACAGAACAGGCCCTGTATACAGCACTGAACAGGCGCTGTGTAGAGCGCTCCTGTGCACAACACCAAACAGGCCTTTTGCAGAGCACTCCTCTGGAGAGCACTGAACAGGCACTGTGTACAGAATTGAACAGACCCTGTGTACCGAAATGAAGAGGCCCTGTGTACAGAATTGAACAGACCCTGTGTACAGAATTGAAAAGGCGCTGTGTACAGAACTAAACAGGCCCTGTGTACAGAACTGCACAGGCCCTGTATAGGGCACTGAACAGGCCCTGTGTACAGCACTCCTGAGCACAACAATGAACAGGCCCTGTGTACAGCACTCCTGTGCACAGAATTGAACAGGCCCTGTGTACAGAATTGAACAGGCCCTGTGTACAGAATTGTACAGGCCCAGAGTACAGAATTGAACAGGCCCTGTGTATAGAATTGAACAGGCCCTGTGTACAGCATTGAACAGGCCCTGTGTATAGCATTGAACAGGCCCGATGTAAAGAACTGAACAGGCCCTGTGAACAGAATTGAACAGACCCTGTGTACAGAATTGAACAGACCTTGTGTCCAGAATTTAACAGGCCCTGTGTACAGAATTGAACAGGCCCTGTGTACAGAACTGACCAGGCCCTATATACAGCACTGAACAGGTACTGTGTACAGCACTCCTGTACACAACACTGAACAGGCCCTGTGTACGCACTCCTGTGTACAGAACTGAACAGGCCCTGTGTACAGCACTGAACATGCCCTGTATACAGCACTGAACAGGCCCTGTATACAGAACTGAACAGGCCCTGTATACAGAACTGAACACGCCCAGTGTGTAGCACAAAGACAGAATTACCTGGAAAAACTCAACAGGTCTGGCAGCATCGGCGGAGAAGAAAAGAGTTGACGTTTCGAGTACAGAAATTCCAGGTAATTCTTTTTTTGTTTTGGATTTCCAGCATCCGCAGTTATTTTGTTTTTATCCATGTGTACAGGACTCCTGTGGAGAGCACTGAACAGGCTCCGTGTACAGAGTTGAACAGACCCTGTGTACAGAATTGAACAGGCCCCATGTACAGAACTGAACCGGCCCTGTGTACAGCATTGAACAGGCCCTGTATACAGCACTGAACAGGCCCTGTGTACAGCATTCCTGTGGAGAGCACTGAACAGGCCCTGTGAACAGAATTGAACAGACCCTGTGTACAGAATTGAACAGACCTTGTGTCCAGAATTTAACAGGCCCTGTGTACAGAATTGAACAGACCCTGTGTACAGAATTGAACAGACCTTGTGTCCAGAATTTAACAGGCCCTGTGTACAGAATTGAACAGGCCCTGTGTACAGAATTGAACAGACCTTGTGTCCGGAATTTAACAGGCCCTATGTACAGAAACAGAACAGGCCCTGTTTACAACATTGAACAGGTACTGTGTACAGCACTCCTGTACACAACACTGAACAGGCCCTGTGTACAGCACTCCTGTGTGCAGAACTGCACAGGCCCTGTGTACAAAACTGAACAGGCCCTGTATACACACTGAATACGCCCTGTATACACAACTGAACAGGTCCTGTATACAGCACTCCTGTGCACAGAATTGAACAGGCCTTGTGTACAGAATTGAAAAGGCCCTGTTTACAGAATTGAACAAGCCCTGTGTACAGCACTGAACAGGCCCTGTGTACAGCATTCCTGTGGAGAGCACTGAACAGGCCCTGTGTACAGAATTGAACAGATCCTGTATAAGAATTGAACAGGCCCTGTGTACAGAAGTGAACAGGCCCTGTGTACAGAATTGAACAGGCCCTATGTACAGAACTGAACAGGCCCTGTGTACAGCATTGAACAGGCCCTGTGTACAGCACTGAACAGGCCCTGTGTACAGAACTGAACAGTCCCTGTGTACAGAACTGAACAGGTCCTGTGTACAGAACTGAAAAGGCCCTGTGTACAGAACTGAACAGGCACCATGTACAGCACTCCTGTACACAACACTGAACAGGCCCTGTGTACAGCATTGAATAGACCCTCTGTACACAATTGAAAAGGCCCTGTGTACAGAATTGTACAGACCCTCTGTACAGAATTTTAAAAGCCCTGTGTACAGCATTGAACAGGCCCAGTGTACAGCTCTCCTGTGTACAGAACTGCACAGGCCCTGTGTACAGAACTGCACAGGCCCTGTGTACTGAACTGAACAGGCCCTGTGTAGAGCGTTCCTGTGCACAACACCAAACAAGCCTTTTGTACAGCATTCCTCTGGAGAGCACTGAACAGGCCCTGTGTACAGAATTGTACAGACCCTGTTTACAGAATTGAACAGGCCCTGTGTACTGAATTGAACAGGCCCTGTGTACAGAACTGAACAGGCCCTGGGTACAGAATTGAGCAGGCCCTGTGTACATGCATTGAACAGGCCCTGTGTACAGAACTGAACAGGCCCTATTTACAGAACTGCACAGGCCCTGTATACGGCACTGAACAGGCCCTGTGTACAGCACTCCTGTGCACAACAATGAACAGGCCCTTTGTACAGCACACCTGTGCACAGAATTGAACAGGCCCTGTGCTCAGAATTGAACAGCCCCGGTGTACAGAACTGAACAGGCCCTGTGTACATAACTGAACAGGCCCTGTGTACAGAACTGCACAGGCACTGTGTACAGCACTGAACAGGCCCTGTGTACAGCACTCCTGTGCACAGAAGTGAACAGGCCCTGTGCTCACAATTGAACAGGCCCTGTGTACAGAATTGTACAGGCCCAGAGTACAGAATTGAGCAGGCGCTGTGTACACATTGAACAGGCTCTGTGTACAGAACTGAACAGGCCCTGTGTACAGCATTGAACAGGAACTGTGTACAGAACTGAACAGGCCCTGTGTACAGAACTGAACAGACCCTGTGTACAGAACTGCACAGGCCCTGTGTACAGAACTGACCAGGCCCTGTATACAGCACTGAACAGGCCCTGTGTACAGCACTCCTATGCACAACACTGAACAGGCCCTATGTACAGCACTCCTGTGCACAGAATTGAACAGACTCTCTGTACAGAATTGAACAGACCCTGTGTACTGAATTGAACAGGCCCCGTGTATAGAATTGAACAGACCCTGTGTACTGAATTGAACAGGCCCCGTGTATAGAATTGAACAGACTCTCTGTACAGAATTGAACAGGCCCTGTGTACAGAATTGAACTGGCCCTGTGTATAGCACTAAGCAGGCCCTGTGTACAGAACTGAGTAGGCCCCATATACAGCACTAAACACGCCCCATGTACAGCACTGAACAGGCCCTGTGTACAGAACTGAACAGGTACTGTGTACAGCACTCCTGTACACAACACTGAACAGGCCCTGTGTACAGCACTCCTGTGTACAGAACTGAACAGGCCCTGTATACAGCACTGAAAAGGCCCTGCATACAGAACTGAACAGGCCCCGTATACAGCACTGAACAGGCCCTGTGTACAGCATTACTGTGGAGAGCACTGAACAGGCCCTGTGTACAGAATTGAACAGACCTTGTGTACAGAATTGAACAGGCCCTATGTACAAAAACGAACAGGCTCTGTGTACAGAACTGACCAGGCCCTATATACAGCACTGAACAGGCACTGTGTACAGCACTCCTGTACACAACACTGAACAGGCCCTGTGTACAGCACTCCTGTGTGCAGAACTGCCCAGGCCCTGTGTACAGAACTGAACAGGCCCTGTATACAGCACTGAACAGGCCCTGTGTACAGCATTCCTGTGGAGAGCACTGAACAGGCCCTGTCTACAGAAGTGAACAGGCCCTGTGTACAGAACTGCACAGGCCCTGTGTACAGAACTGACCAGGCCCTGTATACAGCACTGAACAGGCCCTGTGTACAGCACTCCTGTGCACAACACTGAACAGGCCCTATGTACAGCACTCCTGTGCACAGAATTGAACCGACCCTCTGTACAAAATTGAACAGGCCCTGTGTATAGCACTAAGCAGGCCCTGTGTACAGAATTGAGTAGGCCCCATATACAGCACTAAACACACCCCATGTACAGCACTGAACAGGCCCTGTGTACAGAACTGAACAGGTACTGTGTACAGCACTCCTGTAGAGAACACTGAACAGGCCCTGTGTACAGCACTCCTGTGTACAGAACTGAACAGGCCCTGTGTACAGCACTGAACAGGCCCTGTATACAGCACTGAAAAGGCCCTGCATACAGAACTGAACAGGCCCTGTATACAGCACTGAACAGGCCCTGTGTACAGCACTACTGTGGAGAGCACTGAACAGGCCCTGTGTACAGAATTGAACAGACCCTGTGTGCAGAATTGAACAGGCCCTGTGTACAGAATTGAACAGGCCCTGTGTACATAATTGGACAGACTCTGTGTATAGCACTGAAAAGGCTCTGTGTACCGAACTCCAATGGCTCTGTGTACAGAACTGAACAGGCCTTCTATACAGCACTGAGCAGGCTCGTATACAGCACTCCTGTGTACAGCACTGAACAGGCCCTCTGTATAGAACGGAAAAGGCCTGTGTACAGAACTGCACAGGCCCTGTGTACTGAACTGAACAGGCCCTGTGTACAGAACTGCACAGGCCCTGTGTACAGAACTGAACAGGCCCTGTGTACAGCACTGAACAGGCCCTGTGTAGAGCGCTCCTGTGCACAACACCAAACAGGCCTTTTGTACAGCACTCCTCTGGAGAGCACTGAACAGGCCCTGTGTACAGATTTGAACAGACCCTGTGTAGAGAATTGAAGAGGCCCTGTGTACAGAATTGAACAGACCCTGTGTACAGAATTGAACAGGCCCTGTGTACAGCATTGAACAGGCCCTGTGTATAGCACTGAACAGGCTCTGGGTACAGAACTGAACAGGCCCTGTATACAGCACTGAACAGGCACTGTGTACAGCACTCCTGTGCACAACACTGAACAGGCCCTATGTACAGCACTCCTGTGCACAGAATTGAACAGGCCCTGTGTACGGCACTGAACAGGCCCTGTGTACAGCATTGAACAGGAACTGTGTACAGAACTGAACAGGCCCTGTGTACAGAACTGAACAGGCCCTTTGTACCGAACTGAACAAGTCCTGTGTACAGAACTGCACAGGCCCTGTGTACAGCATTCCTGTGGAGAGCACAAAAAGGCCCTGTGTACAGAATTGAACAGACCCTGTGTACAGAATTGACCAGGCCCTGTGTACAGAATTGAACAGACCCTGTGTACAGAATTGAACAGGCCCTGTGTACAGAATTGAACAGGCCCTGTGTACATAACTCCACAGGCACCGTGTACAGCACTGAACAGGCCCTGTGTACAGCACTCCTGTGCACAGAAGTGAACAGGCCCTGTGCTCACAATTGAACCGGACGTGTGTACAGAATTGTGCAGGCCCAGAGTACAGAATTGAGCAGGCGCTGTGTACAGCATTGAACAGGCCCTGTGTACGGCACTGAACAGGCCCTGTGTACAGCATTGAACAGGAACTGTGTACAGAACTGAACAGGCCCTGTGTACAGAACTGAACAGACCCTGTGTACAGAACTGCACAGGCCCTGTGTACAGAACTGACCAGGCCCTGTATACAGCACTGAACAGGCCCTGTGTACAGCACTCCTGTGCACAGAATTGAACAGGCCCTGTATACAGCACTCCTGTGCACAACACTGAACAGGCCCTGTGTACAGCACTCCTGTGCACAGAATTGAACAGACCCTGTGTACAGAATTGAACAGGCCCTCTGTACAAAATTGAACAGGCCCTGTGTATACCACTAAGCCGAGCCTGTGTACAGAATTGAGTAGGCCCCATATACAGCGCTAAACACGCTCCATGTACAGCACTGAACAGGCCCTGTATACAGAACTGAACAGGTACTGAGTACAGCACTGAAAAGGCCCTGCATACAGAACTGAACAGGCCTTGTGTACAGCATTTCTGTGGAGAGCACTGAACAGGCCCTGTGTACAGAATTGAACAGACCCTGTGTGCAGAATTGAAGAGGCCCTGTGTACAGAATTGAACAGGCCCTGTGTACATAATTGAACAGACTCTGTGTACAGAATTGAACAGGCCCTGTGTACAGAATTGAACCGGCCCTATGTACAGAACTGAACAGGCCCTGTGTACAGCATTGAACAGACCCTGTGTATAGCACTGAACAGGCCCTGTGTACCGAACTCCAATGGCTCTGTGTACAGAACTGAACAAGCCCTCAATACAGCACAGAGCAGGCCCGTATACAGCACTCCTGTGCACAGAATTGTACAGGCCCTGTGCAGAGAATTGAACAGAGCATCTGTACAGATTTGAACAGACCCTCTGTACCGAATTGAAACGGCCCTGTATACAGCACTGAACAGGCCCTGTGTACAGAATTGAACAGGCCTTCTGTACAGAATTGATAAAGCCCTGTGTACAGCATTGAACAGGCCCTGTGTACAGCACTCCTGTGTACAGCACTGAACAGGCCCTCTGTATAGAATGGAACAGGCCCTGTGTACAGAACTGCACAGGCCCAGTGTACTGAACTGAACAGGCCCTGTGTACAGAACTGCACAGGCCCTGTGTACAGAACTGAACAGCCCTGAACAGGCCCTGTGTAGAGCGCTCCTGTGCACAACACCAAACAGGCCTTTTGTACAGCACTCCTCTGGAGAGCACTGAACAGGCCCTGTGTACAGATTTGAACAGACCCTGTGTAGAGAATTGAAGAGGCCCTGTGTACAGAATTGAACAGACCCTGTGTGCAGAATTGAACAGGCCCTGTGTACAGAATTGAACAGGCCCCATGTACAGAACTGAACAGGCCCTGTGTACAGCATTGAACAGGCCCTATGTACAGAACTGCGCAGGCCCTGTGTACAGATCTGAACAGGCCCTGTATACAGCACTGAACAGGCCCTGTGAACAGCACTCCTGTGCACAACACTGAACAGGCCCTGTGTACAGCACAGAACAGGCCCTGTGCACAGAATTGAACAGACCCTATGTGCAGAATTGAACAGACCCTGTGTACAGCATTGCACAGGCCTGTGTACAGAACTGAACAGGCCCTGTGTACAGCACTGAACAGGCTCTGTGTACAGAACTGAACAGACCCTGTGTACAGAACTGAACAAGTCCTGTGTACAGAACTGCACAGGCCCTGTGTACAGCATTCCTGTGGAGAGCACAAAAAGGCCCTGTGTACAGAATTGAACAGACCATGTGTACAGAATTGAACAGGCCCTGTGTACAGAATTGAACAGACTCTGTGTACAGAATTGAAGAGGCACTGTGTACAGAATTGAACAGGCCCTATGTACAGAACTGAACAGGCCCTGTGTACAGCATTGAACAGGCCCTGTGTACACAACGGAACAGGCCCTGTGTACAGCACTGAACAGGCTCGGTATACTAAACTGATTAGGCCCTGTGTACAGCATTGCATAGGCCTGTGTGCAGAACTGAACAGGCTCAGTGTACATCACTGAACAAGACCTGTGTACAGCACTGAACAGGCCCGGTATACAGAACTGAACAGGCCCTGTGTACAGAACTGAACAGGTACTGTGTACAGCACTCCTGTGTACAGCACTGAACAGGCCCTGTGTACAGCACTGAACAGGCCCGGTATACAGAACTGAACAGGCCCTGTGTACAGAACTGAACAGGTACTGTGTACAGCACTCCTGTACACAACACTGAACAGGCCCTGTGTACAGCACTCCTTTGTACAGAATTGAACAGGCCCTGTGTACAGAATTGAACAGGCCCTATGTACAGAACTGAACAGGCCCTGTGTACAGCATTTAACAGGCCCAGTGTATAGCACTGAACAGACTCTGGGTACAGAACTGAACAGGCCCTGTGTACAGCACTCCTTTGCAGAACACTGAACAGGACCTGTGTACAGCACTCCTGTGCACAGAATTGAACAGGCCCTGTGTACAGATTTGCACAGGCCATGTGTACAGCATTCCTGTGGAGAGCACAAAAAGGCCCTGTGTACAGAATTGAACAGACCATGTGTACAGAATTGAACAGGCCCTGTGTACAGAATTGAACAGACTCTGTGTACAGAATTGAAGAGGCACTGTGTACAGAATTGAACAGGCCCTATGTACAGAACTGAACAGGCCCTGTGTACAGCATTGAACAGGCCCTGTGTACACAACGGAACAGGCCCTGTGTACAGCACTGAACAGGCTCGGTATACTAAACTGATTAGGCCCTGTGTACAGCATTGCATAGGCCTGTGTGCAGAACTGAACAGGCTCTGTGTACATCACTGAACAAGACCTGTGTACAGCACTGAACAGGCCCGGTATACAGAACTGAACAGGCCCTGTGTACAGAACTGAACAGGTACTGTGTACAGCACTCCTGTGTACAGCACTGAACAGGCCCTGTGTACAGCACTGAACAGGCCCGGTATACAGAACTGAACAGGCCCTGTGTACAGAACTGAACAGGTACTGTGTACAGCACTCCTGTACACAACACTGAACAGGCCCTGTGTACAGCACTCCTTTGTACAGAAGTGAACAGGCCCTGTGTACAGAATTGAACAGGCCCTATGTACAGAACTGAACAGGCCCTGTGTACAGCATTTAACAGGCCCAGTGTATAGCACTGAACAGACTCTGGGTACAGAACTGAACAGGCCCTGTGTACAGCACTCCTTTGCAGAACACTGAACAGGACCTGTGTACAGCACTCCTGTGCACAGAATTGAACAGGCCCTGTGTACAGATTTGCACAGGCCATGTGTACAGACTTGAGCAGGCTCTGTGTACAGCATTGAACAGGCCCTGTGTACAGAACTGAACAGGCCCTGTGAACAGAACTGAACAGGCACTATGTACAGAACTGCACAGACCCTGTGTACAGAACTGAACAGGTACTGTGTACAGCACTCCTGTACACAACACTGAACAGGCCCTGTGTACAGCACTGAACAGGCTCTGTGTACAGAACTGAACAGGCCCTGTGTACAGAACTGAACAGGTCCAGTGTACAGAACTGCACAGGCCCTGTGTACAGCATTCCTGTGGAGAGCATGAACAGGCCCTGTGTACAGAATTGAACAGAACCTGTGTGCAGAATTGAACAGGCCCTGTGTACAGAATTGAACAGGCCCTATGTACAGAACTGAACAGGCCCTCTGTACAGAATTGAACAGGCCCTGTGTACAGCATTGCACAGGCCTGTGTACAGAACTGAACAGGCTCTGTGTACATCACTAAACAAGCCCTGTGCACATAAATGAACAGGCACTGTATGTAGAACTGAACAGGCCCTGTGTACAGCACTCATGTGTACAGCACTGAACAGGTCCTGTGTACAGCACTGAACAGGCCCGGTATACTGAACTGAACAGGCACTGTGTACAGGACTGAACAGGTACTGTGTACAGCACTCCTGTACACAACACTGAACAGGCCCTGTGTACAGCACTCCTGTGTACAGAACTGAACAGGTCCTGTATACAGAACTGAACAGGACCTGTATACAGAACTGAACAGGCACTTTGTACAGAACTGAACAGGCCCTCTGTACAGAATTGAACAGGCCCTGTGTACAGAATTGAACAGACCCTTTGTACAGCATTGCACAGGCCTGTGTACAGAACTGAACAGGCTCTGTGTACATCACTGAACAAGCCCTATGCACATAAATGAACAGGCACTGTATGTAGAACTGAACAGGCCCTGTGGACAGCACTCCTGTGTACAGCACTGAACAGGCCCTGTGTACAGCACTCATGTGTACAGCACTGAACAGGCCCTGTGTACAGCACTGAACAGGCCCGGTATACAGAACTGAACAGGCCATGTGTACAGAACTGAACAGGTACTGTGTACAGACTCCTGTACACAACACTGAACAGGCCATGTGTACAGCACTCCTGTGTACAGAACTGAATAGACCATGGGTTACCGCACTGAACAGGCATGTGTACAGAATTGAACAGACCCTGTGTACAGCACTGAACAAGCTCGGTATACAGAACTGAACAAGCCCTGTGCACATAACTGAAGAGGCACTGTATGTAGCACTGAACAGGCCCTGTGTACAGCACTCCTGAGTACAGCACTGAACAGGCCCTGTGTACAGCACTCCTGTGCACAGAACTGAACAGGCCCTGTGTACAGCACTGAACAGGCTCTGTGTACAGAACTGAACAGGCCCTGTGTACAGAACTGAACAAGTCCTGTGTACAGAACTGCACAGGCCTGTGTACAGAACTGAACAGGCTCTGTGTACATCACTGAACAAGCCCTGTGCACATCACTGAAGAGGCACTGTATGTAACACTGAACAGGCCCTGTGTACAGCACTCCTGAGTACAGCACTGAACAGGCCCTGTGTACAGCACTGAACAGGCCCGGTATACAGAACTGAACAGGCCCTGTGTACAGAACTGAACAGGTACTGTGTACAGCACTCCTGTACACAACACTGAACCGGCCCTGTGTACAGCACTACTGTGTACAGAACTGAACAGGCCCTGTGAAGAGCACTGAACAGGCCCTGTGTACAGAACTGAACAGTCCCTGTGTACAGCACTGAACAGGTCCTGTGTATAGAACTGCACAGGCCCTGTGTACAGCACTGAACAGGCTCTGGTTTCAGAACTGCACAGGCCCTGTGTACAGCACTGAACAGGCTCTGGGTACAGAACTGAACAGGCCCTGTGTACAGCAATCGAGTGCACAGAATTGAACAGGCACTGCGCACAGAATTGCACAGGCCATGTGTACAGATTTGAGCAGGCTCTGTGTACAGCATTGAACAGGCCCTGTGTACAGAACTGAACAGGCCCTGTGTACAGAACTGAACTGGCCCTATGTACAGAACTGCACAGACCCTGTGTACAGAACTGAACAGGCCCTCTGTACAGCACTGAACAGGCCCTGTGTACAGTACTCCTGTGCACAACACTGAACAGGCCTTGTGTACAGCAATCCTGTGCACAGAAGTGAACAGACCCTCTGTACAGAACTGAACAGGCCCTGTGTGCAGAATTGAACAGGCCCTGTGTACAGAATTGAACAGGTCCTCTGTACAAAATTGAACTGGCCCTGTGTATAGCACTAAGCAGGCCCTGTGTACAGAGTTGAGTAGGCCCCATATACAGCACTAAACACGCCCCATGTACAGCACTGAACAGGCCCTGTGTACAGCACTCCTGTGCACAACACCGAACAGGAGTTTTGTACAGCAATCCTGTGTACAGCACTGAACAGTCCCTGGGTACAGAACTGATCAGGCCCTGTGTGCAGAATTGAAGAGGCTCTGTGTACAGAATTGAACAGACCCTGTGTACAGAATTGAAGAGGCCCTGTGTACAGAATTGACCAGGCCATGTGTACAGAATTGAACAGGCCCTGTGTACAGAATTGAGCAGGCCCTGTGTACAGCATTGAACAGGCCCTGTGAACAGAACTGAACAGACCCTGTGTACAGAATTGAACAGGCCCTGTGTACAGAATTGAGCAGGCGCTGTGTACAGCATTGAACAGGCCCTGTGAACAGAACTGAACAGACCCTGTGTACAGCATTGAACAGGCCCTGTGTACAGAACTGAACAAACCCTGTGTACAGAACTGCACAGGCCCTGTGTACAGAACTGACCAGGCCCTGTATACAGCACTGAACAAGCCCTATGTACAGCACTCCTGAGCACAACACTGAACAGACCCTGTGTGCAGCACTCCGGTGCACAGAATTGAACAGGCCCTGTGTACAGCACTGAACAGGCCCTATATACAGCACTGAACAGGCCCTATATACTGCACTGAACAGGCCCTGTAAACAGAACTGAACAGGCCCTGTATACAGCACTGAACAGGCCCTGTGTACAGCACTCCTGTGGAGAGCCCTGAACAGGCCCTGTGTACAGAATTGAACAGACCCTGTGTACAGAATTGAACAGGCCCTGTGTACAGAATTGAACAGGCCCTGTGTACAGAATTCAACAGACCCTGTGTACAGAATTGAACAGGCCCTGTGTACAGCATTGAACAGGGTCTGTGTATAGCATTGAACAGGCTCCATGTACAGAACTCCACAGGCTCTGTGTACGGTACTGAACAGGCCCTCTATACAGCACTGAGCAGGCCCACATACAGCACTCCTGTGCAGAGAATGGAACAGACATTCTGTACAGAATTGAAAAAGCCCTGTGTACAGCATTGAACAGGCCCTGTGTACAGCACTCCTGTGTACAGCACTGAACAGCCCTGTGTACAAAACTGAAGTGGCCATGTGTACAGAACTGCACAGGCCCTGTGTACAGAACTGAACAGGCCCTGTATAGAGCACTGAACAGGCCCTGTGTACAGTATTGAACAGACCCTGAGTACAGAATTGAAGAGGCCCTGTTTACAGAACTGAACAGGCCCTGTGTCCAGAATTGAACAGGCCCTGTTTACAGAACTGAACAGGCGCTGTATACAGAATTGAACAGGCCCTGTGTACAGAACTGAACAGGCTCTGTGTACAGAACTCCACAGGCTCTGTGTACAGAACTGAACAGGCCCTCTATGCAGCACTGAGCAGGCCCGTATACAGCACTCCTGTGCACAGAATTGAACAGGCCCTGTGCAGAGAATTGAACAGACCCTGTGTACAGAATTGAACAGACCCTCTGTACAGAATTGAAAATGCCCTGTGTACAGAATTGAACAGGCCCTCTGTACAGCACTCCTGTGTACAGCACTGAACAGGAACTCTGTACAGAATTGAAAAAGCCCTGTGTACAGCATTGAACAGGCCCTCTGTACAGAATTGAAAAAGCCCTGTGTACAGAATTGAACAGGCCCTGTGTACAGAACAGAACAGGCCCTGTATACAGCACTGAACAGGCCCTGTGTAGAGCGCTCCTGTGCACAACACCAAACAGGCCTTTTGTACAGCACTCCTCTGGAGAGCACTGAACAGGCCCTGTGTACAGAATTGAACAGACCCTGTGTACAGCATTGAACTGGCCCTGTGTATAGTACTAAGCAGGCCCTGTGTACAGAATTGAGTAAGCCCCCTATACAGCACAAAACACGCCCCATGTACAGCACTGAACAGGCCCTGTGTACAGAACTGAACAGGTACTGTGTACAGCACTCCTGTAGAGAACACTGAACAGGCCCTGTGTACAGCACTCCTGTGTACAGAACTGAACAGGCCCTGTGTACAGCACTGAACAGGTACTGTGTACAGCGTTCCTGTAGAGAACACTGAACAGGCCCTGTGTACAGCACTCCTGTGTACAGAACCGAACAGGCCCTGTGTACAGCACTGAACAGGCCCTGTATACAGAACTGAACAGGCCCTGTATACAGCACTGAACAGGCCCTGTGTACTGCAGTACTGTGGAGAGCACTGAACAGGCCCTGTGTACAGAATTGAAAAGACCCTGTGTACAGATTTGAACAGGCCCTGTTTACAGAATTGAACAGGCGCTGTGTCCAGAATTGAACAGGCCCTGTGTACAGAACTGAACAGGCTCTGTGTACAGAACTGAACAGGCCCTCTATTCCGCACTGAGCAGGCCCGTATACAGCACTCCTGTGCACAGAATTGAACAGGCCCTGTGCAGAGAATTGAACAGACCCTCTGTACAGAATTGAAAAAGCCCTGTGTACAGCATTGAACAGGCCCTGTGTACAGCACTCCTGTGTACAGCACTGAACAGGCACTCTTTACAGAACTGCACAGGCCATGTGTAGAGAACAGAACAGGCCCTGTGTAGAGCGCTCCTGTGCACAACACCAAACAGGCCTTTTGTACAGCACTCCTCTGGAGAGCCCTGAACAGGCCCTGCGTACAGAATTGAACAGGCCCTCTGTACAAAATTGAACTGGCCCTGTGTATAGTACTAAGCAGGCCCTGTGTACAGAATTGAGTAGGCCGCATATACAGAACAAAACACGCCCCATGTACAGCACTGAACAGGCCCTGTGTACAGAACTGAACAGGTACTGTGTACAGCACTCCTGTAGAGAACACTGAACAGGCCCTGTGTACAGCACTCCTGTGTACAGAAATGAACAGGCCCTGTGTACAGCACTGAACAGGTACTGTGTACAGCACTCCTGTAGAGAACACTGAACAGGCCCTGTGTACAGCTCTCCTGTGTACAGAACTGAACAGGCCCTGGGTACAGCACTGAACAGTCCCTGTATACAGCACTGAACAGGCCCTGTATACAGAACTGAACAGGCCCTGTATACAGCACTGAACAGGCCCTGTGTACTGCACTACTGTGGAGAGCACTGAACAGGCCCTGTGTACAGAATTGAAAAGACCCTGTGTACAGAATTCAACAGACCCTGTATACAGCACTGAACAGGCCCGTATACAGCACTCCTGTGCAGAGAATTGAACAGGCCCTGTGCAGAGAATTGAACAGACCCTCTGTACAGAATTGAACAGACCCTCTGTACAGAATTGAACAGACCCTGCGTACAGAATTGAACAGATCCTCTGTACAGAATTGAACAGACCCTCTGTACAGAATTGAACAGACCCTGCGTACAGAATTGAACAGGCCCTCTGTACTAAATTGAACTGGCCCTGTGTATAGCACTACGCAGGACATGTGTACAGAATTGGGTAGGCCCCATAAACAGCACTAAACACGCCCCATGTACAGCACTGAACAGGCCCCGTGTACAGCACTCCTGTGCACAACACCGAACAGGCCTTTTGTACAGCACTCCTGTGTACAGCACTGAACAGGCCCTGGGTACAGATCTGATCAGGCCCTGTGTGCAGAATTGAAGAGGCCCTGTGTACAGAATTCAACAGACCCTGTGTACAGAATTGAAGAGGCCCTGTGTACAGAATTGAACAGGCCCTGTGTACAGATTTGAGCAGGCCCTGTGTACAGCATTGAACAGGCCCTGTGTACAGAATTGAACAGGCCCTGTGTACAGAATTGGGCAGGCGCTGTGTACAGCATTGAACAGGCCCTGTGAACAGAACTGAATAGGCCCTGTGTACAGCATTGAACAGGCCCTGTGTACAGAACTGAACAGGCCCTGTGTACAGAACTGAACAAACCCTGTGTACAGAACTGACCAGGCCCTGTATACAGCACTGAACAAGCCCTGTGTACAGCACTCCTGTGCACAACACTGAACAGACACTGTGTACAGCACTCCTGTGCACAGAATTGAACAGGCCCTGTGTATAGAATTGAACAGACCCTCTGTACAAAATTAAACTGGCCCTGTGTATAGCACTAAGCAGGCCCTGTGTACAGAATTGAGTAGGCCCCATATACAGCGCTAAACACGCCCCATGTACAGCACTGAACAGGCCCTGTGTACAGAATTGAACAGGTACTATGTACAGCACTCCTGTAGAGAGCACTGAACAGGCCCTGTGTACAGCAATCCTGTTTACAGAACTGAACAGGCCCTGTGTACAGCACTGAACGGGACCTGTATACAGCACTGAACAGGCCCTGTATACAGAACTGAACAGGCCCTGTATACAGCACTGAACAGGCCCTGTGTACAGCACTCCTGTGGAGAGCCCTGAACAGGCCCTGTGTACATAATTGAACAGACCCAGTGTACAGAATTGACCAGGCCCTGTGTACAGAATTGAACAGGCCCTATGTACAGAACTGAACAGGCCCTGTGTACAGCATTGAACAGGGTCTGTGTATATCATTGAACAGGTCTTGTGTATAGAACTCCACAGGCTCTGTGTACGGTACTGAACAGGCCCTCTATACAGCACTGAGCAGGCTCATATACAGCAGTCCTGTGCAGAGAATGGAACAGACATTCTGTACAGAATTGAACAGGCCCTCTGTACAGAATTGAAAAAGCCCTGTGTACAGCATTGAACAGGCCCTGTGTACTGCACTCCTGTGTACAGCACTGAACAGCCCTGTGTACAGAACTGAAGTGGCCATGTGCACAGAACTGTACAGGCCCTGTGTACAGAACTGAACAGGCCCTGTATACAGCACTGAACAGGCCCTGTGTACAGTACTGAACAGACCCTGTGTACAGAATTGAAGAGGCCCTGTGTACAGAATTGAACAGACCCTGTGTAAAGATTTGAACAGGCCCTGTGTACAGAACTCCACAGGCTCTGTGTACAGAACTGAACAGGCCCTCTATGCAGCACTGAGCAGGCCCGTATACAGCACTCCAGTGCACAGTATTGAACAGGCCCTGTGCAGAGAATTGAACAGACCCTGTGTACAGAATTGATCAGACCTTCGGTACAGAATTGAAAATGCCCCGTGTACAGAATTGAACAGGCCCTCTGTACAGAATTGAAAAAGCCCTGTGTACAGCATTGAACAGGCCCTCTGTACAGCACTCCTGTGTACAGCACTGAACAGGCACTCTGTACATAACTGAACAGGCCCTGTGTACAGAACTGCACAGGCCATGTGTAGAGAACTGAACAGGCCATGTATACAGCACTGAACAGGCCCTGTGTAGAGCGCTCCTGTGCACAACACCAAACAGGCCTTTTGTACAGTCCTCCACTGGAGAGCACTGAACAGGCCCTGTGTACAGAATTGAACAGAACCTGTGTACAGAATTGAAGAGGCTCTGTGTACAGAATTGAACAGGCCCTGTGTACAGCATTGAACAGGCCCACTGTACAGAACTGAACAGGCCCTGTATACAGCACTGAATACGCCCTGTATATAGAACTGAACAGGCCCTGTGTACAGCACTAAACAGGCCCTGTGCACAGCATTCCTGTGGAGAGTACTGAACAGGCCCTGTGTACAGAATTGAACAGATCCTGTGTAATAATTGATCAGGCCCTGTGTACAGAATTGAACAGGCCCTGTGTACAGAATTGAACAGGCCCTACTTACATAACTGAACTGGCCCTGTGTACAGCATTGAACAGGCCCTGTGTACACAACTCCACACGCTCTGTGTACGGAACTGAACAGGCCCTGTATACAGCACTGAACAGGCCCTGTATACAGCACTCCTGTGCACAGAATTGAACAGGCCCTGTGCAGAGAATTAAACAGACCCTCTGTACAGAATTGAATAGGCCCTATGTACAGAATTGAAAAGGAGCTGTGTACAGAATTGTACAGGCCCTCTGTACAGAATTGAAAAAGCCCTGTGTACAGCATTGAACAGGCCCTGTGTACAGCACTGCTGTGTACAGAACTGAACAGGCCCTGTGTACAGAATTGAACAGACCCTGTGTAAAGAATTGAACAGGCCCTGTGTACAGAATTGAGCAGGCCCTGTGTACAGTATTGAACAGGCCCTGTGTACTGAACTGACCAGGCCCTTGCACAGAACTGAACAGGCCCTGTATACGGCAAAGAACAGGCCCTGTGTACAGCACCCCTGTGCACAACACTGAACAGGCCCTGTGTACAGCACTCCTGTGCACAGAATTGAACAGGCCCTGTGCTCAGAATTGAACAGACCCTGTGTACAGAATTGAACAGGCCCTGTGTACAGAATTGAGCAGGCCCTGTGTATAGCACTAAGCAGGCCCTGTGTACAGAACTGAACAGGCCCTCTGTACAGAACTGAATAAACGCTGTGTACATAACTGCACAGGCCCTGTGTACAGAATTGACCAGGCCCTGTATACAGCACTGAAGAGGCCCTGTGTACAGCACTCCTGTGCACAGAATTGAACAGGCCCTGTGTACAGAATTGAACAGGCCCTCTGTACAAAATTGAACAGGCCCTGTGTACAGAATTGAGTAGGCCCCATATACAGCACCAAACACGCCCCATGTACCCCACTGAACAGGCCCGGTGTACAGAATTGAAAAGACCCTGTGTACAGAATTGAACAGGCCCTAAATACAGAATTGAACAGGCCCTGTGTACAGAATTGAACAGGCCCTATGTACAGAACTGAACAGGCCCTGTGTACAGCATTGAACAGGCCTTCTGTACAGAATTGAAAAAGCCCTGTGTACAGCATTGAACAGGCACTGTGTACAGCACTCCTGTGTACAGCACTGAACATGCCCTCTGTACAGAATTGAACAGGCCCTCTATACAGCACTGAACAGGCCCTGTGTAGATTGCTCCTTTGCACAACAACAAACAGGCCTTTTGTACAGCACTCCACTGGAGAGCACTGAACAGGCCCTGTGTACAGAATTGAACAGAACCTGTGTACAGAATTGAAGAGGCCCTGTGTTCAGAATTGAACAGACCCTGTGTACAGAACTGAACAGGCCCTGTGTACAGAATTGAACAGACCCTGTGTACAGAACTGAACAGGCCCTGTGTACAGAATTGAACAGACCCTGTGTAAAGCACTGAACAGGCTCTGTGTACACAAATCCACAGGCTCTGTGTACAGAACTGAACAGGCCCTGTGAACAGCACTCCTTTGCACAACACTGAACAGGCCCTGTGTACAGCACTCCTGTGCACAGAATTGAACAGGCCCTGTGTACAGAATTGAACAGGCCCTGTGTACAGAATTGAACAGGCCCTGTGTATAGCACTAAGCAGGCCATGTGTACAGAATTGAGTAGGCCCCATATACAGCACTAAACACGCCCCATGTACAGCACTGAACAGGCCCTGTGTACAGCACTCCTGTGCACAACACCGAACAGGCCTTTTGTACAGCACTCCTGCATACAGCACTGAACAAGCCCTGGGTACAGAACTGATCGGGCCCTGTGTGCAGAATTGAAGAGGCTCTGTGTACAGAATTGAACAGACCCTGTGTACAGAATTGAACAGGCCCTGTGTACAGCACTGAACAGGCTCTGTGTACAGCACTGAACAGGCTCTGGGTACAGAAATGAACAGGCCCTGTATACAGAACTGAACAGGCCCTGTATACATAACTGAACAGGCTCTGTGTACAGAACTGTACAGGCCCTGTATACAGAACTTAACAGGCCCTGTATACATAACTGAACAGGCTCTGTGTACAGAACTGTACAGGCCCTGTGTACAGAACTGAACAGGACCTGTATACATAACTGAACAAGCTCTGCGTACAGAAATGAACAGGCCCTGTGTACAGAACTGAACAGGCCCTCTGTACAGAAGTCAACAGACTGTGTGTACAGCATTGTACGGGCCTGTGTACAGAACTGAACAGGCTCTGTGTACATCACTGAACAAGCCCTGTGCACATAACTGAACAGGCACTGTATGTAGCACAGAACAGGCCCTGTGGACAGCACTCCTGTGTACAGCACTGAACAGGCCCTGTGTACAGCACTGAACAGGCTCGGTATACAGAACTGAACAGGCCCTGTGTACAGCACTCCTATGTACAGCACTGAACAGGCCCTGTGTACAGCACAGAAAAGGCGTGGTATACTGAACTGAACAGGCCCTGTGTACAGAACTGAACAGGTACTGTGTACAGCACTCCTGTACACAACACTGAACAGGCCCTGTGTACAGCACTCCTGTGCACAGAACTGAACAGGCCCTGTGTACAGAACTGAACAGGTACTGTATACAGCACTCCTGTACACAACACTGAACAGGCCCTGTGTACAGAACTGAACAGGTACTGTATACAGCACTCCTGTACACAACACTGAACAGGCCCTGTGCACAGCACTGAACAAGCTCTGTGTACAGAACTGTACAGGTCCTGTGTACAGCACTGAACAGGCCCTGTGTACAGCACAGAAAAGGCGCGGTATACTGAACTGAACAGGCCCTGTGTACAGCACTCCTTTGCACAACACTGGAAAAGGCCCTGTGTTCAGCACTCCTGTGCAGAGAATTGAACAGACCCTGTGTACAGAATTGAACAGGCCCTGTGTACAGAATTGAACAGACCCTCTGTACAAAATTGAACTTGCCCTGTGTATAGTACTAAGCAGGCCCTGTGTACAGAATTGAGTAGGCCCCATATACAGCACTAAACACGCCCCATGTACAGCACTGAACAGGCCCTTTGTACAGCACTCCTGTGTACAGCACTTAAATGGCCCTGGGTACTGAACTGATCAGACCTTGTGTACAGAACTGAACAGGCCCTGTATACAGAACTGAACAGGCCCTGTATATGGCACTGAACAGGCCCTGTGTACAGCACCCCTGTGCACAAAACTGAACAGGCCCAGTGTACACCACTACTGTGCACAGAATTGAACAGGCCCTGCGCTCAGAATTGAACAGGCGCTGTGTACAGAATTGAACAGGCCCTGTGTACAGAATTGAACAGGCCCTGTGTACAGAATTGAACAGGCCCTGCGTACAGAATTGAACAGGCCCTGCGCTCAGAATTGAACAGGCCCTGTGTACAGAATTGAACAGGCCCTGTGTACAGAATTGATCAGACCCTGTATACAGAATTGAACAGGCCCTGTGTACAGAATTGAACAGGCCCTGTGTACAGAATTGAACAGGCCCTGTGTACAGAATTGAACAGGCCCTGTGTACAGAATTGAGCAGGCGCTGTGTACAGCATTGAACAGTCCCTGTGTACAGAACTGAACAGGCCCTGTGTACAGCATTGAACAGGCCCTGTTTATAGAACTGAACAGGCCCTGTATACAGCACTGAACAGGCCCTGTGTAGAGCGCTCCTGTGCACAACACCAAACAGGACTTTTGTACAGCACTCCTATGGAGAGCACTGAACAGGCCCTGTGTACAGAATTGAAGAGGCTCTGTGTACAGAAGTGAACATGCCCTGTGTACAGAATTGAACAGGCCCTATGTACATAACTGAACAGGCCCTGTGTACAGCATTGATCAGGCCCTGTGAAAAGCACTAAACAGGCCCTTTGTATAGCATTGAACAGGCTCTGTGTACAGAACTCCACAGGCTCTGTGTACAGAACTCCAATGGCTCTGTGTACAGCATTGAACAGGCCCTGTGTACAGAATCGAAAAGGCCCTGTGTACAGAATTGAACAGGCCTTCTGTACAGAATTGAAAAAGCCCTGTGTACAGCACTGAACAGGCCCTGTGTATAGAACTGAATAGGCCCTGTATACAGCACTGAACAGGCCCTGTATACAGCACTGAACAGGCCCTGTGTAGAGCGCTCCTGTGCACAAAAACAAACAGGCCTTTTGTACAGCACTCCTCTGGAGAGCACTGAACAGGCACTGTGTACAGAATTGAACAGACCCTGTGTACAGAATTGAACAGGCCCTGTGTACAGAACTGAACAGGCCCTGTGTACAGAATTGAACAGGCCCTGTGTACAGAATTGAAAAGACCCTGTGTACAGAATTGAACAGGCCCTGTATACAGAATTGAAAAGGCCCTGTGTACAGAATTGAGTAGGCCCCATGTACAGCACTAAACACGCCCCATGTACCCCACTGAACAGGCCCTGTGTACAGAATTGAAAAGACCCTGTGTACAGAATTGAAAAGGCCCTGTGTACAGAATTGAACAGGCCCTGTATACAGAATTGAAAAGGCCCTGTGTACAGAATTGAAAAGACCATGTGTACAGAATTGAAAAGGCCCTGTGTACAGAATTGAAAAGACCCTGTGTACAGAATTGAAAAGACCCTGTGTACAGAATTGAAAAGACCCTGTATACAGAATTGAACAGGCCCTGTGTACGGAATTGAACAGACCCTGTGTATAGCACTGAACAGCTCTGTGTACAGAACTCCAATGGCTCTGTGTACAGAACTGAACAAGCCCTCTATACAGCACTGAGCAGTCCCGTATACAGCACTCCTTTGCACAGAATTGAACAGGCCCTGTGCAGAGAATTGAACAGACCCTCTGTACAGAATTGAAAAGACCCTCTGTACAGAATTGAAAAGACCCTGTGTACAGCACTGAACAGGCCCTGTGTACAGAATTGAACAGGCCTTCTGTACAGAATTGAACAGGCTCTGTGTACAGAATTGAACAGACCCTGTGTACAGAATTGAAGAGGCCCTGTGTACAGAATTGAACAGGCTCTGTGTACAGAATTGAACAGACCCTGTGTACAGAATTGAACAAACCCCGTGTACAGAATTGAACAGGCCCTGTGTATAGCACTAAGCAGGCCCTGCGTAAAGAATTGAGTAGGTCCCATATACAGCACTAAACACGCCCCATGTACAGCACTGAACAGGCCCTGTGTACAGCACTCCTGTGCACAACACCGAACAGGCCTTTTGTACAGCACTCCTGAGTACAGCACTGAACAAGCCCTGTGTACAGAACTGAGCAGGCCCTGTGTGCAGAATTGAAGAGGCCCTGTGTACAGAATTGAACAGACCCTGTGTACTGAATTGAACAGGCCCTGTGTACAGCACTGAACAGGCCCTCTGTACAGAAGTCAACAGACCGTGTGTACAGCATTGTACGGGCCTGTGTACAGAACTGAACAGGCACTGTATGTAGCACTGAACAGGCCCTGTGTACAGCACTCCTGTGTACAGCACTGAACAGGCCCTGTGTACAGCACAGAAAAGACGCGGTATACTGAACTGAACAGGCCCTGTATACAGAACTGAACAGGTACTGTGTACAGCACTCCTGTACACAACACTGAACAGGCCCTGTCTACAGCACTCCTGTGCACAGAACTGAACAGGCCCTGTGTACAGAACTGAACAGCTACCGTATACAGCACTCCTGTACACAAAACTGAACAGGCCCTGTGCACAGCACTGAACAAGCTCTGTGTACAGAACTGTACAGGTCCTGTGTACAGCACTGAACAGGCCCTGTGTACAGCACAGAAAAGGCGCGGTATACTGAAGTGAACAGGCCCTGTATACAGCACTGAACAGGCCCTGTGTACAGCACTCCTGTGTACAGAACTGAACAGGCCCTCTATTCCGCACTGAGCAGGCCCTTATACAGCAGTCCTGTGCACAACACTGAACAGGCCCTGTGTACAGCACTCCTGTGCACAGAATTGAACAGGCCCTGTGCAGATAATTGAACAGACCCTCTGTACAGAATTGAACAGACCCTCTGTAAAGAATTGAAACAGCCCTGTGTACAGCATTGAACAGGCCCTGTGTACAGAATCGAAAAGGCCCTGTGTACAGAATTGAACAGGCCTTCTGTACAGAATTGAAAAAGCCCTGTGTACAGCACTGAACAGGCCCTCTGTACAGAATTGAACATGCCCTGTGTAAGAACTGCATAGGCCCTGTGTACAGAACTGAACAGGCCCTGTATACAGACTGAACAGGCACTGTGTAGAGCGCTCCTGTGCACAAAAACAAACAGGCCTTTTGTACAGCACTCCTCTGGAGAGCACTGAACAGGCTCTGTGTACAGAATTGAACAGGACGTGTGCACAGAATTGAAGAGGCCCTGTGTACAGAACTGAACAGGCCCTGTGAACAGAATTGAACAGGCCCTGTGTACAGAATTGAACAGGCCCTGTGTACAGAATTGAACAGGCCCTGTGTACAGAACTGAACAGGCCCTGTGAACAGAATTGAACAGGCCCTGTGTACAGAATTGAACAGGCCCTGTGTACAGAATTGAACAGGCCCTGTGTACAGAACTGAACAGGCCCTGTGAACAGAATTGAACAGGCCCTGTATACAGAATTGAACAGGCCCTGTGTACAGAATTGAACAGGCCCTGTGTACAGAATTGAACAGGCCCTGTGTACAGAATTGAACAGGCCCTGTGTACAGAATTGAACAGGCCCTGTGTACAGAATTGAGCAGGCGCTGTGTACAGCATTGAACAGTCCCTGTGTACAGAACTGAACAGGCCCTGTGTACAGCATTGAACAGGCCCTGTTTATAGAACTGAACAGGCCCTGTATACAGCACTGAACAGGCCCTGTGTAGAGCGCTCCTGTGCACAACACCAAACAGGACTTTTGTACAGCACTCCTATGGAGAGCACTGAACAGGCCCTGTGTACAGAATTGAAGAGGCTCTGTGTACAGAAGTGAACATGCCCTGTGTACAGAATTGAACAGGCCCTATGTACATAACTGAACAGGCCCTGTGTACAGCATTGAACAGGCCCTGTGTATAGCACTAAACAGGCCCTTTGTATAGCATTGAACAGGCTCTGTGTACAGAACTCCACAGGCTCTGTGTACAGAACTCCAATGGCTCTGTGTACAGCATTGAACAGGCCCTGTGTACAGAATCGAAAAGGCCCTGTGTACAGAATTGAACAGGCCTTCTGTACAGAATTGAAAAAGCCCTGTGTACAGCACTGAACAGGCCCTGTGTATAGAACTGAATAGGCCCTGTATACAGCACTGAACAGGCCCTGTATACAGCACTGAACAGGCCCTGTGTAGAGCGCTCCTGTGCACAAAAACAAACAGGCCTTTTGTACAGCACTCCTCTGGAGAGCACTGAAAAGGCACTGTGTACAGAATTGAACAGACCCTGTGTACAGAATTGAACAGGCCCTGTGTACAGAACTGAACAGGCCCTGTGTACAGAATTGAACAGGCCCTGTGTACAGAATTGAAAAGACCCTGTGTACAGAATTGAACAGGCCCTGTATACAGAATTAAAAAGGCCCTGTGTACAGAATTGAGTAGGCCCCATGTACAGCACTAAACACGCCCCATGTACCCCACTGAACAGGCCCTGTGTACAGAATTGAAAAGACCCTGTGTACAGAATTGAAAAGGCCCTGTGTACAGAATTGAACAGGCCCTGTATACAGAATTGAAAAGGCCCTGTGTACAGAATTGAACAGACCATGTGTACAGAATTGAAAAGGCCCTGTGTACAGAATTGAAAAGACCCTGTGTACAGAATTGAAAAGACCCTGTGTACAGAATTGAAAAGACCCTGTATACAGAATTGAACAGGCCCTGTGTACAGAATTGAACAGGCCCTGTGTACAGAATTGAACAGGCCCTGTGTACAGAATTGAACAGGCCCTGTGTACGGAATTGAACAGACCATGTGTACAGAATTGAACAGGCCCTGTGTACAGAATTGAACAGGCCCTGTGTACAGAATTGAACAGGCCCTGTATACAGCATTGAACAGGCCCTGTGTATAGCACTGAACAGCTCTGTGTACAGAACTCCAATGGCTCTGTGTACAGAACTGAACAAGCCCTCTATACAGCACTGAGCAGTCCCGTATACAGCACTCCTTTGCACAGAATTGAACAGGCCCTGTGCAGAGAATTGAACAGACCCTCTGTACAGAATTGAAAAGACCCTCTGTACAGAATTGAAAAGACCCTGTGTACAGCACTGAACAGGCCCTGTGTACAGAATTGAACAGGCCTTCTGTACAGAATTGAACAGGCTCTGTGTACAGAATTGAACAGACCCTGTGTACAGAATTGAAGAGGCCCTGTGTACAGAATTGAACAGGCTCTGTGTACAGAATTGAACAGACCCTGTGTACAGAATTGAACAAACCCCGTGTACAGAATTGAACAGGCCCTGTGTATAGCACTAAGCAGGCCCTGCGTAAAGAATTGAGTAGGTCCCATATACAGCACTAAACACGCCCCATGTACAGCACTGAACAGGCCCTGTGTACAGCACTCCTGTGCACAACACCGAACAGGCCTTTTGTACAGCACTCCTGAGTACAGCACTGAACAAGCCCTGTGTACAGAACTGATCAGGCCCTGTGTGCAGAATTGAAGAGGCCCTGTGTACAGAATTGAACAGACCCTGTGTACTGAATTGAACAGGCCCTGTGTACAGCACTGAACAGGCCCTCTGTACAGAAGTCAACAGACCGTGTGTACAGCATTGTACGGGCCTGTGTACAGAACTGAACAGGCACTGTATGTAGCACTGAACAGGCCCTGTGTACAGCACTCCTGTGTACAGCACTGAACAGGCCCTGTGTACAGCACAGAAAAGGCGCGGTATACTGAACTGAACAGGCCCTGTATACAGAACTGAACAGGTACTGTGTACAGCACTCCTGTACACAACACTGAACAGGCCCTGTCTACAGCACTCCTGTGCACAGAACTGAACAGGCCCTGTGTACAGAACTGAACAGGTACTGTATACAGCACTCCTGTACACAAAACTGAACAGGCCCTGTGCACAGCACTGAACAAGCTCTGTGTACAGAACTGTACAGGTCCTGTGTACAGCACTGAACAGGCCCTGTGTACAGCACAGAAAAGGCGCGGTATACTGAAGTGAACAGGCCCTGTATACAGCACTGAACAGGCCCTGTGTACAGCACTCCTGTGTACAGAACTGAACAGGCCCTCTATTCCGCACTGAGCAGGCCCTTATACAGCAGTCCTGTGCACAACACTGAACAGGCCCTGTGTACAGCACTCCTGTGCACAGAATTGAACAGGCCTTCTGTACAGAATTGAAAAAGCCCTGTGTACAGCACTGAACAGGCCCTCTGTACAGAATTGAACATGCCCTGTGTAAGAACTGCACAGGCCCTGTGTACAGAACTGAACAGGCCCTGTATACAGCACTGAACAGGCACTGTGTAGAGCGCTCCTGTGCACAAAAACAAACAGGCCTTTTGTACAGCACTCCTCTGGAGAGCACTGAACAGGCTCTGTGTACAGAATTGAACAGGACGTGTGCACAGAATTGAAGAGGCCCTGTGTACAGAACTGAACAGGCCCTGTGAACAGAATTGAACAGGCCCTGTGTACAGAATTGAACAGGCCCTGTGTACAGAATTGAACAGGCCCTGTGTACAGAACTGAACAGGCCCTGTGAACAGAATTGAACAGGCCCTGTGTACAGAATTGAACAGGCCCTGTGTACAGAATTGAACAGGCCCTGTGTACAGAACTGAACAGGCCCTGTGAACAGAATTGAACAGGCCCTGTGTACAGAATTGAACTGGCCCTGTGTATAGCACTAAGCAGGCCATGTGTACATAATTGAGTAGGCCCCATATACAGCACTAAACACGCCCCATGTACAGCACTGAACAGGCCCTGTGTACAGCACTCCTGTGCACAACACCGAACAGGCCTTTTGTACAGCACTCCTGCGTACAGCACTGAACAAGCCCTGGGTACAGAACTGATCAGGCCCTGTGTGCAGAATTGAAGAGGCTCTGTGTACAGAATTGAACAGACCCTGTGTACAGAATTGAAGAGGCCCTGTGTACAGCACTGAACAGGCCCTCTCTAAAGCACTGAACAGGCTCTGTGTATAGAAATGAACAGGCCCTGTATACATAACTGAACAGGCTCTGTGTACAGAACTGAACAGGCTCTGTGTACAGAACTGAACAGGCCCTGTGTACAGAACTGAACAGGCCCTGTGTACAGAATTGAACAGGACCTGTGTACAGAACTGAACAGGCCCTGCGTAGAGCATTGAACAGGCCCTTTGTACAGAACTGAACAGGTCCTGTGTACAGAACTGAAAAAACCCGGTGTACAGAACTGCACAGGCCCTGTGTACAGAATTGACCAGGCCCTGTATACAGCACTGAACAGGCCCTGTGAACAGCACTCCTGTGCACAACACTGGACAGGCCCTGTGCACAGAATTGAACAGACTCTCTGTACAGAATTGAGCAGGCCCTGTGTACAGTATTGAACAGGCCCTGTGTACTGAACTGACCAGGCCCTTGCACAGAACTGAACAGGCCCTGTATACGGCAAAGAACAGGCCCTGTGTACAGCACCCCTGTGCACAACACTGAACAGGCCCTGTGTACAGCACTCCTGTGCACAGAATTGAACAGGCCCTGTGCTCAGAATTGAACAGACCCTGTGTACAGAATTGAACAGGCCCTGTGTACAGAATTGAGCAGGCCCTGTGTATAGCACTAAGCAGGCCCTGTGTACAGAACTGAACAGGCCCTCTGTACAGAACTGAATAAACGCTGTGTACATAACTGCACAGGCCCTGTGTACAGAATTGACCAGGCCCTGTATACAGCACTGAAGAGGCCCTGTGTACAGCACTCCTGTGCACAGAATTGAACAGGCCCTGTGTACAGAATTGAACAGGCCCTCTGTACAAAATTGAACAGGCCCTGTGTACAGAATTGAGTAGGCCCCATATACAGCACCAAACACGCCCCATGTACCCCACTGAACAGGCCCGGTGTACAGAATTGAAAAGACCCTGTGTACAGAATTGAACAGGCCCTAAATACAGAATTGAACAGGCCCTGTGTACAGAATTGAACAGGCCCTATGTACAGAACTGAACAGGCCCTGTGTACAGCATTGAACAGGCCTTCTGTACAGAATTGAAAAAGCCCTGTGTACAGCATTGAACAGGCACTGTGTACAGCACTCCTGTGTACAGCACTGAACATGCCCTCTGTACAGAATTGAACAGGCCCTCTATACAGCACTGAACAGGCCCTGTGTAGATTGCTCCTTTGCACAACAACAAACAGGCCTTTTGTACAGCACTCCACTGGAGAGCACTGAACAGGCCCTGTGTACAGAATTGAACAGAACCTGTGTACAGAATTGAAGAGGCCCTGTGTTCAGAATTGAACAGACCCTGTGTACAGAACTGAACAGGCCCTGTGTACAGAATTGAACAGACCCTGTGTACAGAACTGAACAGGCCCTGTGTACAGAATTGAACAGACCCTGTGTAAAGCACTGAACAGGCTCTGTGTACACAAATCCACAGGCTCTGTGTACAGAACTGAACAGGCCCTGTGAACAGCACTCCTTTGCACAACACTGAACAGGCCCTGTGTACAGCACTCCTGTGCACAGAATTGAACAGGCCCTGTGTACAGAATTGAACAGGCCCTGTGTACAGAATTGAACAGGCCCTGTGTATAGCACTAAGCAGGCCATGTGTACAGAATTGAGTAGGCCCCATATACAGCACTAAACACGCCCCATGTACAGCACTGAACAGGCCCTGTGTACAGCACTCCTGTGCACAACACCGAACAGGCCTTTTGTACAGCACTCCTGCATACAGCACTGAACAAGCCCTGGGTACAGAACTGATCGGGCCCTGTGTGCAGAATTGAAGAGGCTCTGTGTACAGAATTGAACAGACCCTGTGTACAGAATTGAACAGGCCCTGTGTACAGCACTGAACAGGCTCTGTGTACAGCACTGAACAGGCTCTGGGTACAGAAATGAACAGGCCCTGTATACAGAACTGAACAGGCCCTGTATACATAACTGAACAGGCTCTGTGTACAGAACTGTACAGGCCCTGTATACAGAACTTAACAGGCCCTGTATACATAACTGAACAGGCTCTGTGTACAGAACTGTACAGGCCCTGTGTACAGAACTGAACAGGACCTGTATACATAACTGAACAAGCTCTGCGTACAGAAATGAACAGGCCCTGTGTACAGAACTGAACAGGCCCTCTGTACAGAAGTCAACAGACTGTGTGTACAGCATTGTACGGGCCTGTGTACAGAACTGAACAGGCTCTGTGTACATCACTGAACAAGCCCTGTGCACATAACTGAACAGGCACTGTATGTAGCACAGAACAGGCCCTGTGGACAGCACTCCTGTGTACAGCACTGAACAGGCCCTGTGTGCAGCACTGAACAGGCTCGGTATACAGAACTGAACAGGCCCTGTGTACAGCACTCCTATGTACAGCACTGAACAGGCCCTGTGTACAGCACAGAAAAGGCGCGGTATACTGAACTGAACAGGCCCTGTGTACAGAACTGAACAGGTACTGTGTACAGCACTCCTGTACACAACACTGAACAGGCCCTGTGTACAGCACTCCTGTGCACAGAACTGAACAGGCCCTGTGTACAGAACTGAACAGGTACTGTATACAGCACTCCTGTACACAACACTGAACAGGCCCTGTGTACAGAACTGAACAGGTACTGTATACAGCACTCCTGTACACAACACTGAACAGGCCCTGTGCACAGCACTGAACAAGCTCTGTGTACAGAACTGTACAGGTCCTGTGTACAGCACTGAACAGGCCCTGTGTACAGCACAGAAAAGGCGCGGTATACTGAACTGAACAGGCCCTGTGTACAGCACTCCTTTGCACAACACTGAAAAGGCCCTGTGTTCAGCACTCCTGTGCAGAGAATTGAACAGACCCTGTGTACAGAATTGAACAGGCCCTGTGTACAGAATTGAACAGACCCTCTGTACAAAATTGAACTTGCCCTGTGTATAGTACTAAGCAGGCCCTGTGTACAGAATTGAGTAGGCCCCATATACAGCACTAAACACGCCCCATGTACAGCACTGAACAGGCCCTTTGTACAGCACTCCTGTGTACAGCACTGAAATGGCCCTGGGTACTGAACTGATCAGACCTTGTGTACAGAACTGAACAGGCCCTGTATACAGAACTGAACAGGCCCTGTATATGGCACTGAACAGGCCCTGTGTACAGCACCCCTGTGCACAAAACTGAACAGGCCCAGTGTACACCACTACTGTGCACAGAATTGAACAGGCCCTGCGCTCAGAATTGAACAGGCCCTGAGTACAGAATTGAACAGGCCCTGTGTACAGAATTGAACAGGCCCTGTGTACAGAATTGAACAGGCCCTGCGCTCAGAATTGAACAGGCCCTGTGTACAGAATTGAACAGGCCCTGTGTACAGAATTGATCAGACCCTGTATACAGAATTGAACAGGCCCTGTGTACAGAATTGAACAGGCCCTGTGTACAGAATTGAACAGGCCATGTGTACAGAACTGCACAGGCCCTGTATACAGAACTGAACAGGCCCTGTATACAGCACTGAATACGCCCTGTATACAGAAATTAACAGTCCCTGTATACAGCACTGAACAGGCCCTGTGTAGAGCATTCCTGTGGAGAGCACTCAACAGGCCCTGTGTACAGAAATGAACAGATCCTGTGTAAGAATTGAACAGGCCCTGTGTACAGAATTGAATAGGCCCTGTGTACAGAATTGAACAGGCCCTCTGTACGGAATTGAACAGGCCCTCTGTACAGAATTGAACAGGCCCTGTATACAGCACTGAACAGGCCTTGTATACAACACTCCTGTGCACAGAATTGAGCAGGCCCTGTGCAGAGAATTAAACAGACCCTCTGTACAGAATTGAATAGACCCTCTGTACAGAATTGAAAAGGAGCTGTTTACAGAATTGTACAGGCCCTCTGTACAGAATTGAAAAAGCCCTGTGTACAGCATTGAACAGGCCCTGTGTACAGAACTGCACAGGCCCTGTGTACAGAACTGCACAGGCCCTGTGTACAGAACTGAACCGGCCCTGTATACAGCACTGAACAGGACCTGTGTAGAGCTCTCCTGTGCACAACACAAAACAATCCTTTTGTACAGCACCCCTCTGGAGAGCACTGAAGAGGCCCTATGTACAGAAGTGAACATGCCCTGTGTACAGAATTGAACAGGCCCTATGTACAGAAGTGAACAGGCCCTGTGTACAGAATTGAACAGGCCCTGTGTACAGAATTGAACAGGGCCTGTGTATAGCACTGAACTGGCTCTGTGTACAGAACTCTACAGGCTCTGTGTACGGAACTAAACAGGCCCTCTATACAGCACTGAGCAGGCCCATATACAGCACTCCTGTGCAGAGAATTGAACAGACATTCTGCACAAAATTGAAAAAGCCCTGTGTACAGAATTGAACAGGCCCTCTGTACAGAATTGAAAAAGCCCTGTGTACAGCATTGAACAAGCCCTGTGTACAGCTCTCCTGTGTACAGCACTGAACAGGCCCTGTGTACTGAACTGAACTGGCCCTGTGTACAGAATTGCACAGGCCCTGTGTAGAGAACTGAACAGGCCCTGTATACAGCAATGAACATGCCCTGTGTACAGAATTGAAGAGGCCCTGTGTACCGAATTGAACAGACCCTGTGTACAGAATTGAACAGGCCCTGTGTACAGAATTGAACAGGCCCTGTGTACAGAATTGAACAGGCCCTGTGTACAGAATTGAACAGGCCCTGCGCAGAGAATTGAACAAACCCTCTGGACAGAATTGAACAGAAACTTTGTACAGAATTGAAAATGCCCTTTGTACAGAATTGAACAGACCCTCTGTACAGAATTGAAAATGCCCTGTCTACAGAATTGAACAGACATTCTGTACAGAATTGAAAAGGCCCTGTGTACAGCATTGAACAGGCCCTGTGTACAGCACTCCTGTGTACAGCGCTGAACAGGCCCTCTGTACAGAACTGAATAGGAGCTGTGTACAGAACTGCACAGGCCCTGTGTAGAGAACTGAACAGGCCCCGTATACAGCACTGAACAGGCCCTGTGCAGAGCGCTCCTGTGCACAACACCAAACAGGCCTTTTGTACAGCACTCCTCTGGGAGCACTGAACAGGCCCTGTGTACAGAATTGAACAGACCCTATGTACAGCATTGAACAGGCCCTGTGTACAGCATTGAACAGGCCTTGTGTGCAGAACTGAACAGGCCATGTGTACAGAACTGCACAGGCCCTGTATACAGAACTGAACAGGCCCTGTATACAGCACTGAATACGCCCTGTATACAGAAATTAACAGTCCCTGTATACAGCACTGAACAGGCCCTGTGTACAGAAATGAACAGATCCTGTGTAAGAATTGAACAGGCCCTGTGTACAGAATTGAACAGGCCCTGTGTACAGAATTGAACAGGCCCTGTGTACAGAATTTAACAGGCCCTGTGTACAGAATTGAACAGGCCCTGTGTGCAGAATTGAACAGGCCCTGTGCAGAGAATTAAACAGACCCTCTGTACAGAATTGAATAGACCCTCTGTACGGAATTGAACAGGTCCTGTATACAGCACTGAACAGCCCTGTATACAGCACTCCTGTGCACAGAATTGAACAGGCCCTGTGCAGAGAATTAAACAGACCCTCTGTACAGAATTGAAAAGGAGCTGTTTACAGAATTATACAGGCCCTCTGTACAGAATTGAAAAAGCCCTGTGTACAGCATTGAACAGGCCCTGTGTACTGAACTGCACAGGCCCTGTGTACAGAACTGCACAGGCCCTGTGTACAGAACTGAACCGGCCCTGTATACAGCACTGAACAGGACCTGTGTAGAGCTCTCCTGTGCACAACACAAAACAATCCTTTTGTACAGCACCCCTCTGGAGAGCACTGAAGAGGCCCTATGTACAGAAGTGAACATGCCCTGTGTACAGAATTGAACAGGCCCTATGTACAGAAGTGAACAGGCCCTGTGTACAGAATTAAACAGGGCCTGTGTATAGCACTGAACTGGCTCTGTGTACAGAACTCTACAGGCTCTGTGTACGGAACTAAACAGGCCCTCTATACAGCACTGAGCAGGCCCATATACAGCACTCCTGTGCAGAGAATTGAACAGACATTCTGTACAAAATTGAAAAAGCCCTGTGTACAGAATTGAACAGGCCCTCTGTACAGAATTGAAAAAGCCCTGTGTACAGCATTGAACAAGCCCTGTGTACAGCTCTCCTGTGTACAGCACTGAACAGGCCCTGTGTACTGAACTGAACTGGCCCTGTGTACAGAATTGCACAGGCCCTGTGTACAGCACTGAACAGGCCCTGTGTACAGAATTGCACAGGCCCTGTGTAGAGAACTGAACATGCCCTGTATACAGCAATGAACAGGCCCTGAGTAGAGCACTCCTGTGCACAACACCAAACAAGCCTTTTGCAGAGAACTCCTCTGGAGAGCACTGAACAGGCCCTGTGTACAGAATTGAAGAGGCCCTGTGTACAGAATTGAACAGACCCTGTGTACAGAATTGAACAGGCCCTGTGTACAGAATTGAACAGGCCCTGTGTACAGAATTGAACAGGCCCTGTGTACAGAATTGAACAGACCCTGTGTACAGAATTGAACAGGCCCTGTGTACAGAATTGAACAGGCCCTGTGTACAGAATTGAACAGGCCCTGTTTCCAGAATTGAACAGGCCCTGTGTACGGAATTGAACAGGCCCTGCGCAGAGAATTGAACAGACCCTCTGGACAGAATTGAACAGAAACTTTGTACAGAATTGAAAATGCCCTTTGTACAGAATTGAACAGACCCTCTGTACGAATTGAAAATGCCCTGTCTACAGAATTGAACAGACATTCTGTACAGAATTGAAAAAGCCCTGTGTACAGCATTGAACAGGCCCTGTGTACAGCACTCCTGTGTACAGCGCTGAACAGGCCCTCTGTACAGAACTGAATAGGAGCTGTGTACAGAACTGCACAGGCCCTGTGTAGAGAACTGAACAGGCCCCGTATACAGCACTGAACAGGCCCTGTTCAGAGCGCTCCTGTGCACAACACTAAACAGGCCTTTTGTACAGCACTCCTCTGGAGAGCACTGAACAGGCCCTGTGTGCAGAACTGAACAGGCCATGTGTACAGAACTGCACAGGCCCTGTATACAGAACTGAACAGGCCCTGTATACAGCACTGAATACGCCCTGTATACAGAAATTAACAGTCCCTGTATACAGCACTGAACAGGCCCTGTGTACAGCACTCCTGTAGAGAGCACTCAACAGGCCCTGTGTACAGAAATGAACAGATCCTGTGTAAGAATTGAACAGGCCCTGTGTACAGAATTGAACAGGCCCTATGTACAGAATTGAACAGGCCCTGTGTACAGAATTGAACAGGCCCTGTATACAGCACTGAACAGGCCTTGTATACAGCACTCCTGTGCACAGAATTGAACAGGCCCTGTGCAGAGAATTAAACAGAGCCTCTGTACAGAATTGAATAGGCCCTCTGTACAGAATTGAAAAAGCCCTGTGTACAGCATTGAACAGGCCCTGTGTACAGAACTGCACAGGCCCTGTGTACAGAACTGCACAGGCCCTGTGTACAGAACTGAACCGGCCCTGTATACAGCACTGAACAGGACCTGTGTAGAGCTCTCCTGTGCACAACACAAAACAAGCCTTTTGTACAGTACTCCTCTGGAGAGCACTGAACAGGCCCTGTGTACAGAATTGAACAGACCCTGTGTACAGAATTGAAGAGTCCCTGTTTACAGAATTGAACAGGCCCTGTGTACAGAATTGTACAGGCCCTGTGTACAGAATTGAGCAGGCCCTGTGTACAGCATTTAACAGGCCCTGTGTACTGAACTGAACAAGCCCTGTA
This sequence comes from Carcharodon carcharias, assembly GCF_017639515.1. Taxonomy (NCBI): domain Eukaryota; kingdom Metazoa; phylum Chordata; class Chondrichthyes; order Lamniformes; family Lamnidae; genus Carcharodon; species Carcharodon carcharias. The sequence continues at coordinate 65,418,791 of NC_054475.1, forward strand.
TACGGCACTGAACAGCCCCTGGGTATAGCACCCCTGTGCACAACACTGAACAGGCCCTGTGTACAGCACTCGTGTGCAAAGAATTGAACAGGCCCTGTGCACAGAATTGAAAAGGCGCTGTGTACAGCATTGAACAGGGCCTGTGTACAGCACTGAATAGGCCCTGTGTACAGCACTCCTGTGTACAGCGCTGAACAGGCCCTCTGTACAGAACTGAATAGGAGCTGTGTACAGAACTGCACAGGCCCTGTGTAGAGAACTGAACAGGCCCCGTATACAGCACTGAACAGGCCCTGTGCAGAGCGCTCCTGTGCACAACACCAAACAGGCCTTTTGTACAGCACTCCTCTGGAGAGCACTGAACAGGCCTTGTGTGCAGAACTGAACAGGCCATGTGTACAGAACTGCACAGGCCCTGTATACAGAACTGAACAGGCCCTGTATACAGCACTAAACAGGCCCTGTGCACAGCATTCCTGTGGAGAGCACTGAACAGGCCCTGTGTACAGAATTGAACAGATCCTGTGTAAGAATTGATCAGGCTCTGTGTACAGAATTGAACAGGCCCTTTGTACAGCACTGAACAGGCCCTGTGTACAGAATTGAACAGATCCTGTGTACAGAATTGATCAGGCTCTGTGTACAGAATTGAACAGGCCCTTTGTACAGCATTGAACAGGCCCTGTGTATAGCACTAAACAGGCCCTTTGTATAGCATTGAACAGGCTCTGTGTACACAACTCCACAGGCTCTGTATACAGAACTGAACAGGCCCTGTATACAGCACTGAACAGGCCCTGTATACAGCACTCCTATGCACAGAATTGAACAGGCCCTGTGCAGAGAATTGAACAGACCCTGTGTACAGAATTGAACAGGCCCTATGTACAGAACTGAACAGGCCCTGTGTACAGCATTGAACAGGCCCTGTGTATAGCATTGAACTGGCTCTGTGTACAGAACTCCACAGGCTCTGTGTATGGTACTGAACAGGCCCTGTATACAGCACTGAACAGGCCCATATACAGCACTCCTGTGCAGAGAATTGAACAGACATTCTGTACAGAATTGAAAAGGCCCTGTGTACAGAATTGAAGAGGCCCTGTTTACAGAATTGAACAGGCCCTGTATACAGAACTGAAAAGGCGCTGTATACAGCATTGAACAGGCCCTGTATATAGCACTGAACAGGCTCTGTGTACAGAACTCCACAGGCTCTGTGTACAGAACTGAACAGGCCCTCTATTCCGCACTGAGCAGGCCCGTATACAGCACTCCTGTGCACAGAATTGAACAGGCCCTGTGCAGAGAATTGAACAGACCCTGTGTACAGAATTGAACAGACCCTCTGTACAGAATTGAAAAAGCCCTGTGTTCAGCATTGAACAGGCACTGTGTACAGCACTCCTGTGCACAGCAAAGAACAGGCCCTCTGTACAGAATTGAACAGGCCCTGTGTACAGAACTGAACAGGCCCTGTGTACAGAACTGCACAGGCCCTGTGTACAGAACTGAACGGGCCCTGTATACAGCACTGAATACGCCCTGTATACAGAACTGAACAGGCCCTGTATACAGCACTGAACACGCCCTGTGTACAGCATTCCTGTGGAGAGCACAACAGGCCCTGTGTACAGAATTGAACAGATCCTGTTCAAGAATTGATCAGGCCCTGTGTACAGAATTGAACAGGCCCTCTGTACAGAATTGAACAGATCCTGTGTACAGAATTGAACTGGCCCTATGTACATAACTGAACAGGCCCTTTGTATAGCATTGAACAGGCTCTGTGTACACAACTCCACACGTTCTGTGTACGGAACTGAACAGGCCCTGTATACAGCACTGAACAGGCCCTGTATACAGCACTTCTGTGCACAGAATTGAACACGCCCTGTTCAGAGAATTAAACAGACCCTCTGTACAGAATTGAATAGACTCTCTGTACAGAATTGAAAAGGAGCTGTGTACAGAATTGTACAGGCCCTCAGTACAGAATTGAAAAAGCCCTGTGTACAGCATTGAACAGGCACTGTGTACAGCAATCCTGTGTACAGAACTGAACAGGCCCTGTGTACAGAACTGCACAGGCCCTGTGTACAGAATTGAACAGACTCTGTGTACAGAATTGAAGAGGCCCTGGTTACAGAATTGAACAGGCCCTGTGTACAGAATTGAACAGGCCCTGTGTACAGAATTGAGCAGGCCCTGTGTACAGCATTGAACAGGCTCTGTGTACAGCATTGAACAGGCTCTGTGTACTGAACTGAACAGGTCCTGTACACAGAACTGAACAGGCCCTGTATACGACACTGAACAGGCCCTGTGTACAGCACCCCTGTGCACAACACTGAACAGGCCCTGTGTACAGCACTCCTGTGCACAGAATTGAACAGGCCCTGTGCTCAGAATTGAACAGGCCCTGTGTACAGAATTAACAGGCCCTGTGTACAGAATTGAGCAGGCGCTGTGCACAGCATTGAACAGGCCCTGTGTACAGAACTGAACAGGCCCTGTGTACAGCATTGAACAGGCCCTGTGAAAAGAACTGAACAGGCCCTGTGTACAGAACTGAATAAACCCTGTGTACAGAACTGCACAGGCCCTGTGTACAGAATTGACCAGGCCCTGTATACAGCACTGAACAGGCCCTGTGTACACCACTCCTGTGCACAACACTGAACAGACCATGTGTGCAGCACTCCTGTGCACAGACTTGAACAGACCCTCTGTACAGAATTGAACAGACCTTCTGTACAGAATTGAACAGGCCCTGTGTACAGAATTGAACAGGCCCTATGTACAGAACTGAACAGGCCCTGTGTACAGCATTGAACAGACCTTCTGTACAGAATTGAAAAAGCCCTGTGTACAGCATTGAACAAGCCCTGTGTACAGCTCTCCTGTGTACAGCACTGAACAGGCCCTGTGTACTGAACTGAACTGGCCCTGTGTACAGAATTGCACAGGCCCTGTGTAGAGAATTGAACAGGCCCTGTTTACAGCAATGAACAGGCCCTGTGTACAGAATTGAACAGGCCCTGTTTCCAGAATTGAACAGTCCCTGTGTACAGAATTGAACAGGCCCTGTGTACAGAATTGAACAGGCCCTGCGCAGAGAATTGAACAAACCCTCTGGACAGAATTGAACAGAAACTTTGTACAGAATTGAAAATGCCCTTTGTACAGAATTGAACAGACCCTCTGTACAGAATTGAAAATGCCCTGTCTACAGAATTGAACAGACATTCTGTACAGAATTGAAAAGGCCCTGTGTACAGCATTGAACAGGCCCTGTGTACAGCACTCCTGTGTACAGCGCTGAACAGGCCCTCTGTACAGAACTGAATAGGAGCTGTGTACAGAACTGCACAGGCCCTGTGTAGAGAACTGAACAGGCCCCGTATACAGCACTGAACAGGCCCTGTGCAGAGCGCTCCTGTGCACAACACCAAACAGGCCTTTTGTACAGCACTCCTCTGGAGAGCACTGAACAGGCCCTGTGTACAGAATTGAACAGACCCTATGTACAGCATTGAACAGGCCCTGTGTACAGCATTGAACAGGCCTTGTGTGCAGAACTGAACAGGCCATGTGTACAGAACTGCACAGGCCCTGTATACAGAACTGAACAGGCCCTGTATACAGCACTGAATACGCCCTGTATACAGAAATTAACAGTCCCTGTATACAGCACTGAACAGGCCCTGTGTACAGAAATGAACAGATCCTGTGTAAGAATTGAACAGGCCCTGTGTACAGAATTGAACAGGCCCTGTGTACAGAATTGAACAGGCCCTGTGTACAGAATTTAACAGGCCCTGTGTACAGAATTGAACAGGCCCTGTGTGCAGAATTGAACAGGCCCTGTGCAGAGAATTAAACAGACCCTCTGTACAGAATTGAATAGACCCTCTGTACGGAATTGAACAGGTCCTGTATACAGCACTGAACAGCCCTGTATACAGCACTCCTGTGCACAGAATTGAACAGGCCCTGTGCAGAGAATTAAACAGACCCTCTGTACAGAATTGAAAAGGAGCTGTTTACAGAATTATACAGGCCCTCTGTACAGAATTGAAAAAGCCCTGTGTACAGCATTGAACAGGCCCTGTGTACTGAACTGCACAGGCCCTGTGTACAGAACTGCACAGGCCCTGTGTACAGAACTGAACCGGCCCTGTATACAGCACTGAACAGGACCTGTGTAGAGCTCTCCTGTGCACAACACAAAACAATCCTTTTGTACAGCACCCCTCTGGAGAGCACTGAAGAGGCCCTATGTACAGAAGTGAACATGCCCTGTGTACAGAATTGAACAGGCCCTATGTACAGAAGTGAACAGGCCCTGTGTACAGAATTAAACAGGGCCTGTGTATAGCACTGAACTGGCTCTGTGTACAGAACTCTACAGGCTCTGTGTACGGAACTAAACAGGCCCTCTATACAGCACTGAGCAGGCCCATATACAGCACTCCTGTGCAGAGAATTGAACAGACATTCTGTACAAAATTGAAAAAGCCCTGTGTACAGAATTGAACAGGCCCTCTGTACAGAATTGAAAAAGCCCTGTGTACAGCATTGAACAAGCCCTGTGTACAGCTCTCCTGTGTACAGCACTGAACAGGCCCTGTGTACTGAACTGAACTGGCCCTGTGTACAGAATTGCACAGGCCCTGTGTACAGCACTGAACAGGCCCTGTGTACAGAATTGCACAGGCCCTGTGTAGAGAACTGAACATGCCCTGTATACAGAAATGAACAGGCCCTGAGTAGAGCACTCCTGTGCACAACACCAAACAAGCCTTTTGCAGAGAACTCCTCTGGAGAGCACTGAACAGGCCCTGTGTACAGAATTGAAGAGGCCCTGTGTACAGAATTGAACAGACCCTGTGTACAGAATTGAACAGGCCCTGTGTACAGAATTGAACAGGCCCTGTGTACAGAATTGAACAGGCCCTGTGTACAGAATTGAACAGACCCTGTGTACAGAATTGAACAGGCCCTGTGTACAGAATTGAACAGGCCCTGTGTACAGAATTGAACAGGCCCTGTGTACAGAATTGAACAGGCCCTGTTTCCAGAATTGAACAGGCCCTGTGTACAGAATTGAACAGGCCCTGCGCAGAGAATTGAACAGACCCTCTGGAAAGAATTGAACAGAAACTTTGTACAGAATTGAAAATGCCCTTTGTACAGAATTGAACAGACCCTCTGTACGAATTGAAAATGCCCTGTCTACAGAATTGAACAGACATTCTGCACAGAATTGAAAAAGCCCTGTGTACAGCATTGAACAGGCCCTGTGTACAGCACTCCTGTGTACAGCGCTGAACAGGCCCTCTGTACAGAACTGAATAGGAGCTGTGTACAGAACTGCACAGGCCCTGTGTAGAGAACTGAACAGGCCCCGTATACAGCACTGAACAGGCCCTGTTCAGAGCGCTCCTGTGCACAACACTAAACAGGCCTTTTGTACAGCACTCCTCTGGAGAGCACTGAACAGGCCCTGTGTGCAGAACTGAACAGGCCATGTGTACAGAACTGCACAGGCCCTGTATACAGAACTGAACAGGCCCTGTATACAGCACTGAATACGCCCTGTATACAGAAATTAACAGTCCCTGTATACAGCACTGAACAGGCCCTGTGTACAGCACTCCTGTAGAGAGCACTCAACAGGCCCTGTGTACAGAAATGAACAGATCCTGTGTAAGAATTGAACAGGCCCTATGTACAGAATTGAACAGGCCCTGTGTACAGAATTGAACAGGCCCTGTATACAGCACTGACCAGGCCTTGTATACAGCACTCCTGTGCACAGAATTGAACAGGCCCTGTGCAGAGAATTAAACAGACCCTCTGTACAGAATTGAATAGGCCCTCTGTACAGAATTGAAAAAGCCCTGTGTACAGCATTGAACAGGCCCTGTGTACAGAACTGCACAGGCCCTGTGTACAGAACTGCACAGGCCCTGTGTACAGAACTGAACCGGCCCTGTATACAGCACTGAACAGGACCTGTGTAGAGCTCTCCTGTGCACAACACAAAACAAGCCTTTTGTACAGTACTCCTCTGGAGAGCACTGAACAGGCCCTGTGTACAGAATTGAACAGACCCTGTGTACAGAATTGAAGAGTCCCTGTTTACAGAATTGAACAGGCCCTGTGTACAGAATTGTACAGGCCCTGTGTACAGAATTGAGCAGGCCCTGTGTACAGCATTTAACAGGCCCTGTGTACTGAACTGAACAAGCCCTGTATACGGCACTGAACAGCCCCTGGGTATAGCACCCCTGTGCACAACACTGAACAGGCCCTGTGTACAGCACTCGTGTGCAAAGAATTGAACAGGCCCTGTGCACAGAATTGAAAAGGCGCTGTGTACAGCATTGAACAGGGCCTGTGTACAGCACTGAATAGGCCCTGTGTACAGCACTCCTGTGTACAGCGCTGAACAGGCCCTCTGTACAGAACTGAATAGGAGCTGTGTACAGAACTGCACAGGCCCTGTGTAGAGAACTGAACAGGCCCCGTATACAGCACTGAACAGGCCCTGTTCAGAGCGCTCCTGTGCACAACACTAAACAGGCCTTTTGTACAGCACTCCTCTGGAGAGCACTGAACAGGCCCTGTGTGCAGAACTGAACAGGCCATGTGTACAGAACTGCACAGGCCCTGTATACAGAACTGAACAGGCCCTGTATACAGCACTGAATACGCCCTGTATACAGAAATTAACAGTCCCTGTATACAGCACTGAACAGGCCCTGTGTACAGCACTCCTGTAGAGAGCACTCAACAGGCCCTGTGTACAGAAATGAACAGATCCTGTGTAAGAATTGAACAGGCCCTGTGTACAGAATTGAACAGGCCCTATGTACAGAATTGAACAGGCCCTGTGTACAGAATTGAACAGGCCCTGTATACAGCACTGAACAGGCCTTGTATACAGCACTGAACAGGCCTTGTATACAGCACTCCTGTGCACAGAATTGAACAGGCCCTGTGCAGAGAATTAAACAGACCCTCTGTACAGAATTGAATAGGCCCTCTGTACAGAATTGAAAAAGCCCTGTGTACAGCATTGAACAGGCCCTGTGTACAGAACTGCACAGGCCCTGTGTACAGAACTGCACAGGCCCTGTGTACAGAACTGAACCGGCCCTGTATACAGCACTGAACAGGACCTGTGTAGAGCTCTCCTGTGCACAACACAAAACAAGCCTTTTGTACAGTACTCCTCTGGAGAGCACTGAACAGGCCCTGTGTACAGAATTGAACAGACCCTGTGTACAGAATTGAAGAGTCCCTGTTTACAGAATTGAACAGGCCCTGTGTACAGAATTGAACAGGCCCTGTGTACAGAATTGAGCAGGCCCTGTGTACAGCATTTAACAGGCCCTGTGTACTGAACTGAACAAGCCCTGTATACGGCACTGAACAGCCCCTGGGTATAGCACCCCTGTGCACAACACTGAACAGGCCCTGTGTACAGCACTCGTGTGCAAAGAATTGAACAGGCCCTGTGCACAGAATTGAAAAGGCGCTGAACAGGGCCTGTGTACAGCACTGAATAGGCCCTGTGTACAGCACTCCTGTGTACAGCGCTGAACAGGCCCTCTGTACAGAACTGAATAGGAGCTGTGTACAGAACTGCACAGGCCCTGTGTAGAGAACTGAACAGGCCCCGTATACAGCACTGAACAGGCCCTGTGCAGAGCGCTCCTGTGCACAACACCAAACAGGCCTTTTGTACAGCACTCCTCTGGAGAGCACTGAACAGGCCTTGTGTGCAGAACTGAACAGGCCATGTGTACAGAACTGCACAGGCCCTGTATACAGAACTGAACAGGCCCTGTATACAGCACTAAACAGGCCCTGTGAACAGCATTCCTGTGGAGAGCACTGAACAGGCCCTGTGTACAGAATTGAACAGATCCTGTGTAAGAATTGATCAGGCTCTGTGTACAGAATTGAACAGGCCCTTTGTACAGCACTGAACAGGCCCTGTGTACAGAATTGAACAGATCCTGTGTACAGAATTGATCAGGCTCTGTGTACAGAATTGAACAGGCCCTTTGTACAGCATTGAACAGGCCCTGTGTATAGCACTAAACAGGCCCTTTGTATAGCATTGAACAGGCTCTGTGTACACAACTCCACAGGCTCTGTATACAGAACTGAACAGGCCCTGTATACAGCACTGAACAGGCCCTGTATACAGCACTCCTGTGCACAGAATTGAACAGGCCCTGTGCAGAGAATTGAACAGACCCTGTGTACAGAATTGAACAGGCCCTATGTACAGAACTGAACAGGCCCTGTGTACAGCATTGAACAGGCCCTGTGTATAGCATTGAACTGGCTCTGTGTACAGAACTCCACAGGCTCTGTGTATGGTACTGAACAGGCCCTGTATACAGCACTGAACAGGCCCATATACAGCACTCCTGTGCAGAGAATTGAACAGACATTCTGTACAGAATTGAAAAGGCCCTGTGTACAGAATTGAAGAGGCCCTGTTTACAGAATTGAACAGGCCCTGTATACAGAACTGAAAAGGCGCTGTATACAGCATTGAACAGGCCCTGTATATAGCACTGAACAGGCTCTGTGTACAGAACTCCACAGGCTCTGTGTACAGAACTGAACAGGCCCTCTATTCCGCACTGAGCAGGCCCGTATACAGCACTCCTGTGCACAGAATTGAACAGGCCCTGTGCAGAGAATTGAACAGACCCTGTGTACAGAATTGAACAGACCCTCTGTACAGAATTGAAAAAGCCCTGTGTTCAGCATTGAACAGGCCCTGTGTACAGCACTCCTGTGCACAGCAAAGAACAGGCCCTCTGTACAGAATTGAACAGGCCCTGTGTACAGAACTGAACAGGCCCTGTGTACAGAACTGCACAGGCCCTGTGTACAGAACTGAACGGGCCCTGTATACAGCACTGAATACGCCCTGTATACAGAACTGAACAGGCCCTGTATACAGCACTGAACACGCCCTGTGTACAGCATTCCTGTGGAGAGCACAACAGGCCCTGTGTACAGAATTGAACAGATCCTGTTCAAGAATTGATCAGGCCCTGTGTACAGAATTGAACAGGCCCTCTGTACAGAATTGAACAGATCCTGTGTACAGAATTGAACTGGCCCTATGTACATAACTGAACAGGCCCTTTGTATAGCATTGAACAGGCTCTGTGTACACAACTCCACACGTTCTGTGTACGGAACTGAACAGGCCCTGTATACAGCACTGAACAGGCCCTGTATACAGCACTTCTGTGCACAGAATTGAACACGCCCTGTTCAGAGAATTAAACAGACCCTCTGTACAGAATTGAATAGACTCTCTGTACAGAATTGAAAAGGAGCTGTGTACAGAATTGTACAGGCCCTCAGTACAGAATTGAAAAAGCCCTGTGTACAGCATTGAACAGGCACTGTGTACAGCAATCCTGTGTACAGAACTGAACAGGCCCTGTGTACAGAACTGCACAGGCCCTGTGTACAGAATTGAACAGACTCTGTGTACAGCATTGAACAGGCTCTGTGTACAGCATTGAACAGGCTCTGTGTACTGAACTGAACAGGTCCTGTACACAGAACTGAACAGGCCCTGTATACGACACTGAACAGGCCCTGTGTACAGCACCCCTGTGCACAACACTGAACAGGCCCTGTGTGCAGCACTCCTGTGCACAGAATTGAACAGGCCCTGTGCTCAGAATTGAACAGGCCCTGTGTACAGAATTAACAGGCCCTGTGTACAGAATTGAGCAGGCGCTGTGCACAGCATTGAACAGGCCCTGTGTACAGAACTGAACAGGCCCTGTGTACAGCATTGAACAGGCCCTGTGAAAAGAACTGAACAGGCCCTGTGTACAGAACTGAATAAACCCTGTGTACAGAACTGCACAGGCCCTGTGTACAGAATTGACCAGGCCCTGTATACAGCACTGAACAGGCCCTGTGTACACCACTCCTGTGCACAACACTGAACAGACCATGTGTGCAGCACTCCTGTGCACAGAATTGAACAGACCCTCTGTACAGAATTGAACAGACCTTCTGTACAGAATTGAACAGGCCCTGTGTACAGAATTGAACAGGCCCTGTGTATAGTACTAAGCAGGCCCTGTGTACAGAATTGAGTAGGCCCCATATACAGCACTAAACACGCCCCATGTACAGCACTGAACAGGCCCTGTGTACAGAACTGAACAGGTACTGTGTACAGCATTCCTGTAGAGAACACTGAACAGGCCCTGTGTACAGCACTCCTGTGTACAGAACTGAACAGACCCTGTGTACAGCACTGAACAGGCCCTGTATACAGCACTGAACAGGCCCTGTGTACAGCACTCCTGTGGAGAGCACTGAACAGACCCTGTGTACAGAATTGAACAGGCCCTATGTACAGAACTGAACAGGCCCAGTGTACATCATTGAACAGGCCCTGTGTATAGCACTGAACAGGCTCTGTGTACAGAACTCCAATGGCTCTGTGTACAGAACTGAACAGGCCCTCTATACAGCACTGAGCAGGCCCGTATACAGCACTCCTTAGCACAGAATTGAACATGCCCTGGGCAGAGAATTGAACAGACCCTCTGTACAGAATTGAACAGACCCTCTGTCCAGAATTGAAATAGCCCTGTGTACAGCATTGTACAGGCCCTGTGTACAGAATCGAAAAGGCCCTGTGTACAGAATTGAACAGGCCTTCTGTACAGAATTGAAAAAGCCCTGTGCACAGCATTCAACAGGCCCTGTGTACAGCACTCCTGTGTACAGCTCTGAACAGGCCCTCTGTACAGAACTGAACAGGCCCTCTATACAGCACTGAACAGGCCCTGTGTAGAGTGCTACTGTGCACAACACCAAACAGGCCTTTTGTACAGCACTCCTCTGGAGAGCACTGAACAGGCCCTGTGTACAGAATTGAACAGAACATGCGTACAGAATTGAAGAGGCCCTGTGTACAGAACTGAACAGGCCCTGTGCACAGAACTGCACAGGCCCAGTGTACAGAACTGAACAGGTCCTGTATACAGCACTGAATACGCCCTGTATACAGAACTGAACAGGCACTATATACAGCACTGAACAAGCCCTGTGTACAGCATTCCTGTGGAGAGCACTGAACAGGCCCTGTGTACAGAATTGAACAGATCCTGTGTAAGAATTGATCAGGCCCTGGGTACAGAATTGAACAGGCCCTGTGTACAGAATTAAACAGACCCTGTGTACAGAATTGAACAGGCCCTATGTATATAACTGAACAGGCCCTTTGTACAGCATTGAATAGGCCCTGTGTATAGCACTAAGTAGGCCATGTGTACAGCACTCCTGTGCACAACACTGAACAGACCCTGTGTGCAGCACTCCTGTGCACAACACTGAACAGACCGTGTGTGCAGCACTCCTGTGCACATAATTGAACAGACTCTCGGTACAGAATTGAACAGACCCTCTGTACAAAATTGAACAGGCCCTGTGTACAGAATTGAACCGACCCTGTGTACAGAATTGAACAGGCCCTGTGTATAGCACTAAGCAGGCCCTGTGTACAGAATTGAGTAGGCCCCATATACAGCACTAACCATGCCCCATGTACAGCACTGAACAGGCCCTGTGTACAGAACTGAACAGGTACTGTGTACAGCATTCCTGTAGAGAACACTGAACAGGCCCTGTATACAGCACTGAACAGGTCCTGTATACAGAACTGAACAGGCCCTGTATACAGCACTGAACAGGCCCTGTGTACAGCACACCTCTGCAGAGCACTGACCAGGCCCTGTGCACAGAATTGAACAGACCCTGTGTACAGAATTGAACGGGCCCTGTGTACAGAACTGAACAGGCCCTGTGTACAGAATTGAACAGGCCCTGTGTACAGAATTGAACGGGCCCTGTGTACAGCATTGAACAGGCCCTGTGTATAGCACTGAACAGTCTCTGTGTACAGAACTCCAATGGCTCTGTGTACAGAACTGAACTGGCCCTCTATACAGCACTGAGCAGGCCCGTATACAGCACTCCTTTGCACAGAATTGAACAGGCCCTCTGTAAAGAATTGAACAGACCCTCTGTACAGAATTGAAAAAGCCCTGTGTACAGCATTGAACAGGCCCTGTGTACAGCACTCCTGTGTACAGCTCTGTACAGGCCCTCTGTACAGAACTGAACAGGCCCTGTGTAAGAACTGCACAGGCCCTGTGTACAGAACTGAACAGACCCTGTATACAGCACTGAACAGGCCCTGTGTAGAGTGCTACGTGCACAACACCAAACAGGCCTTTTGTACAGCACTCCACTGGAGAGCACTGAACAGACCCTGTGTTCAGAATTGAACAGACCCTGTGTACAGAACTGAACAGGCCCTGTGCACAGAACTGCACAGGCCCAGTGTACAGAACTGAACAGGCCCTGTATACAGCACTGAACAGGCCCTGTGTACAGCATTCCTGTGGAGAGCACTGAACAGGCCCTGTGTACAGAATTGAACAGATCCTGTGTAAGAATTGATCAGGCCCTGTGTACAGAATTGAACAGGCCCTTTGTACAGAATTGAACAGGCGCTTTGTACAGCATTGAACAGGCCCTTTGTACAGCATTGAACAGGCCCTGTGTATAGCACTAAACAGGCCCTTTGTATAGCATTGAACAGGCTCTGTGTACACAACTCCACAGGCTCTGTGTACGGAACTGAACAGGCCCTGTATACAGCACTCCTGTGCTGAGAATAGAACAGACCCTGTGCAGAGAATTGAACAGACCCTCTGTACAGAATTGAATAGAACCTCTCTACAGAATTGAAAAGGAGCTGTGTACAGAACTGTACAGGCCCTCTGTACAGAATTGAAAAAGCCCTGTGTACGGAACTGAACAGGCACTGTATACAGCACTCCTTTGCACAGAATTGAACAGGCCCTGTGCAGAGAATTAAACAGACCCTCTGTACAGAATTGAATAGAACCTCTCTACAGAATTGAAAAGGAGCTGTGTACAGAACTGTACAGGCCCTCTGTACAGAATTGAAAAAGCCCTGTGTACAGCATTGAACAGGCCCTGTGTACAGCACTCCTGTGTACAGAACTGAACAGGCCCTGTGTACAGAACGGAACAGGCCCTGTGTACAGAATTGAACAGACCCTGTGTACAGAATTGAGCAGGCACTGAATACAGCATTGAACAGGCCCTGTGTACAGAACTGAACAGGCCCTGTGTACAGCATTGAACAGGCCCTGTGAACAGAACTGAACAGGCCCTGTGTACAGAACTGAATAAACCCTGTGTACAGAACTGCACAGGCCCTGTGTACAGAATTGACCAGGCCCTGTATACAGCACTGAACAGGCCCTGTGTACAGCACTCCTGTGCACAGAATTGAACAGACTCTCTGTACAGAATTGAACAGATCCTCTTTATAGAATTGAACAGGCCCTGTGTACAGAATTGAACAGACCCTGTGTACAGAATTGAACAGGCCCTGTGTACAGAATTGAACAGACCCTGTGTACAGAATTGAAAAGGCCCTGTGTACAGAATTGAACAGAGCCTGTGTACAGAACTGAACAGGCCCTCTATACAGCACTGAGCAGGCCCATATACAGCACTCCTGTGCACAGAATTGAACAGGCCCTGGGCAGAGAATTGAACAGACCGTCTGTACAGAATTGAACAGACACTCTGTACAGAATTGAAACTGCCCTGTGTACAGCATTGAACAGGCCCTGTGTATAGAATCGAAAAGGCCCTGTGTACAGAATTGAACAGGTCTTCTGTACAGAATTGAAAAAGCCCTGTGTACAGCATTGAACAGGCCCTGTGTACAGCACTCCTGTGTACAGCACTGAACAGGCCCTCTGTACAGAACTGAACAGGCACTGCATAAGAACTGCACAGGCCCTGTGTACAGAACTGAACAGGCCCTGTATACAGCACTGAACAGGCCCTGTGTAGAGCGCTCCTGTGCACAACATCAAACAGTCCTTTTGTACAGCACTCCTCTGGAGAGCACTGAACAGGCCCTGTGTACAGAATTGAACAGAACGTGTGTACAGAATTGAAGAGGCCCTGTGTTCAGAATTGAACAGACCATGTGTACAGAATAGAACAGACCCTGTGTACAGAACTGCACAGGCCCTATGTACAGAACGGAACAGGCCCTGTGTACAGAATTGAACAGACCCTGTGTACAGAATTGAGCAGGCACTGTATACAGCATTGAACAGGCCCTGTGTACAGAACTGAACAGGCCCTGTGTACAGCATTGAACAGGCCCTGTGAACAGAACTGAACAGGCCCTGTGTACAGAACTGAAAAGGCCCTGTGTACAGCATTGAACAGGCCCTGTGTACAGAACTGCACAGGCCCTGTGTACAGAATTGACGAGGCCCTGTATACAGCACTGAACAGGCCTCGTGTACAGCACTCCTGTGCACAGAATTGAACAGGCCCTGTGTACAGAATTGAACAGGCCCTGTTTATAGTACTAAGCAGGCCCTGTGTACAGAATTGAGTAGGCCCCATATACAGCACTAAACACACCCCATGTACAGCACTGAACAGGCCCTGTGTACAGAACTGAACAGGTACTGTGTACTGCACTCCAGTAGAGAACACTGAACAGGCCCTGTGTACAGCACTCCTGTGTACAGAACTGAACAGGCCCTGTGTACAGCACTGAACAGGCCCTGTATACAGCACTGAACAGGCCCTGTATACAGAACTGAACAGGCCCTGTTTACAGCACTGAACAGGCTCTGTGTACAGCACTCCTGTGCACAACACCGAACAGGACTTTTGTACAGCACTCCTGTGTACAGCACTGAACAAGCCCTGTATACAGCACTGAACACGCCCTGTGTACAGCATTCCTGTGGAGAGCACAACAGGCCCTGTGTACAGAATTGAACAGATCCTGTTCAAGAATTGATCAGGCCCTGTGTACAGAATTGAACAGGCCCTCTGTACAGAATTGAACAGATCCTGTGTACAGAATTGAACTGGCCCTATGTACATAACTGAACAGGCCCTTTGTATAGCATTGAACAGGCTCTGTGTACACAACTCCACACGTTCTGTGTACGGAACTGAACAGGCCCTGTATACAGCACTGAACAGGCCCTGTATACAGCACTTCTGTGCACAGAATTGAACACGCCCTGTTCAGAGAATTAAACAGACCCTCTGTACAGAATTGAATAGACTCTCTGTACAGAATTGAAAAGGAGCTGTGTACAGAATTGTACAGGCCCTCAGTACAGAATTGAAAAAGCCCTGTGTACAGCATTGAACAGGCACTGTGTACAGCAATCCTGTGTACAGAACTGAACAGGCCCTGTGTACAGAACTGCACAGGCCCTGTGTACAGAATTGAACAGACTCTGTGTACAGCATTGAACAGGCTCTGTGTACAGCATTGAACAGGCTCTGTGTACTGAACTGAACAGGTCCTGTACACAGAACTGAACAGGCCCTGTATACGACACTGAACAGGCCCTGTGTACAGCACCCCTGTGCACAACACTGAACAGGCCCTGTGTGCAGCACTCCTGTGCACAGAATTGAACAGGCCCTGTGCTCAGAATTGAACAGGCCCTGTGTACAGAATTAACAGGCCCTGTGTACAGAATTGAGCAGGCGCTGTGCACAGCATTGAACAGGCCCTGTGTACAGAACTGAACAGGCCCTGTGTACAGCATTGAACAGGCCCTGTGAAAAGAACTGAACAGGCCCTGTGTACAGAACTGAATAAACCCTGTGTACAGAACTGCACAGGCCCTGTGTACAGAATTGACCAGGCCCTGTATACAGCACTGAACAGGCCCTGTGTACACCACTCCTGTGCACAACACTGAACAGACCATGTGTGCAGCACTCCTGTGCACAGAATTGAACAGACCCTCTGTACAGAATTGAACAGACCTTCTGTACAGAATTGAACAGGCCCTGTGTACAGAATTGAACAGGCCCTGTGTATAGTACTAAGCAGGCCCTGTGTACAGAATTGAGTAGGCCCCATATACAGCACTAAACACGCCCCATGTACAGCACTGAACAGGCCCTGTGTACAGAACTGAACAGGTACTGTGTACAGCATTCCTGTAGAGAACACTGAACAGGCCCTGTGTACAGCACTCCTGTGTACAGAACTGAACAGACCCTGTGTACAGCACTGAACAGGCCCTGTATACAGCACTGAACAGGCCCTGTGTACAGCACTCCTGTGGAGAGCACTGAACAGACCCTGTGTACAGAATTGAACAGGCCCTATGTACAGAACTGAACAGGCCCAGTGTACATCATTGAACAGGCCCTGTGTATAGCACTGAACAGGCTCTGTGTACAGAACTCCAATGGCTCTGTGTACAGAACTGAACAGGCCCTCTATACAGCACTGAGCAGGCCCGTATACAGCACTCCTTAGCACAGAATTGAACATGCCCTGGGCAGAGAATTGAACAGACCCTCTGTACAGAATTGAACAGACCCTCTGTCCAGAATTGAAATAGCCCTGTGTACAGCATTGTACAGGCCCTGTGTACAGAATCGAAAAGGCCCTGTGTACAGAATTGAACAGGCCTTCTGTACAGAATTGAAAAAGCCCTGTGCACAGCATTCAACAGGCCCTGTGTACAGCACTCCTGTGTACAGCTCTGAACAGGCCCTCTGTACAGAACTGAACAGGCCCTCTATACAGCACTGAACAGGCCCTGTGTAGAGTGCTACTGTGCACAACACCAAACAGGCCTTTTGTACAGCACTCCTCTGGAGAGCACTGAACAGGCCCTGTGTACAGAATTGAACAGAACATGCGTACAGAATTGAAGAGGCCCTGTGTACAGAACTGAACAGGCCCTGTGCACAGAACTGCACAGGCCCAGTGTACAGAACTGAACAGGTCCTGTATACAGCACTGAATACGCCCTGTATACAGAACTGAACAGGCACTATATACAGCACTGAACAAGCCCTGTGTACAGCATTCCTGTGGAGAGCACTGAACAGGCCCTGTGTACAGAATTGAACAGATCCTGTGTAAGAATTGATCAGGCCCTGGGTACAGAATTGAACAGGCCCTGTGTACAGAATTAAACAGACCCTGTGTACAGAATTGAACAGGCCCTATGTATATAACTGAACAGGCCCTTTGTACAGCATTGAATAGGCCCTGTGTATAGCACTAAGTAGGCCATGTGTACAGCACTCCTGTGCACAACACTGAACAGACCCTGTGTGCAGCACTCCTGTGCACAACACTGAACAGACCGTGTGTGCAGCACTCCTGTGCACATAATTGAACAGACTCTCGGTACAGAATTGAACAGACCCTCTGTACAAAATTGAACAGGCCCTGTGTACAGAATTGAACCGACCCTGTGTACAGAATTGAACAGGCCCTGTGTATAGCACTAAGCAGGCCCTGTGTACAGAATTGAGTAGGCCCCATATACAGCACTAAACATGCCCCATGTACAGCACTGAACAGGCCCTGTGTACAGAACTGAACAGGTACTGTGTACAGCATTCCTGTAGAGAACACTGAACAGGCCCTGTATACAGCACTGAACAGGTCCTGTATACAGAACTGAACAGGCCCTGTATACAGCACTGAACAGGCCCTGTGTACAGCACACCTCTGCAGAGCACTGACCAGGCCCTGTGCACAGAATTGAACAGACCCTGTGTACAGAATTGAACGGGCCCTGTGTACAGAACTGAACAGGCCCTGTGTACAGAATTGAACAGGCCCTGTGTACAGAATTGAACGGGCCCTGTGTACAGCATTGAACAGGCCCTGTGTATAGCACTGAACAGTCTCTGTGTACAGAACTCCAATGGCTCTGTGTACAGAACTGAACTGGCCCTCTATACAGCACTGAGCAGGCCCGTATACAGCACTCCTTTGCACAGAATTGAACAGGCCCTCTGTAAAGAATTGAACAGACCCTCTGTACAGAATTGAAAAAGCCCTGTGTACAGCATTGAACAGGCCCTGTGTACAGCACTCCTGTGTACAGCTCTGTACAGGCCCTCTGTACAGAACTGAACAGGCCCTGTGTAAGAACTGCACAGGCCCTGTGTACAGAACTGAACAGACCCTGTATACAGCACTGAACAGGCCCTGTGTAGAGTGCTACGTGCACAACACCAAACAGGCCTTTTGTACAGCACTCCACTGGAGAGCACTGAACAGACCCTGTGTTCAGAATTGAACAGACCCTGTGTACAGAACTGAACAGGCCCTGTGCACAGAACTGCACAGGCCCAGTGTACAGAACTGAACAGGCCCTGTATACAGCACTGAACAGGCCCTGTGTACAGCATTCCTGTGGAGAGCACTGAACAGGCCCTGTGTACAGAATTGAACAGATCCTGTGTAAGAATTGATCAGGCCCTGTGTACAGAATTGAACAGGCCCTTTGTACAGAATTGAACAGGCGCTTTGTACAGCATTGAACAGGCCCTTTGTACAGCATTGAACAGGCCCTGTGTATAGCACTAAACAGGCCCTTTGTATAGCATTGAACAGGCTCTGTGTACACAACTCCACAGGCTCTGTGTACGGAACTGAACAGGCCCTGTATACAGCACTCCTGTGCTGAGAATAGAACAGACCCTGTGCAGAGAATTGAACAGACCCTCTGTACAGAATTGAATAGAACCTCTCTACAGAATTGAAAAGGAGCTGTGTACAGAACTGTACAGGCCCTCTGTACAGAATTGAAAAAGCCCTGTGTACGGAACTGAACAGGCACTGTATACAGCACTCCTTTGCACAGAATTGAACAGGCCCTGTGCAGAGAATTAAACAGACCCTCTGTACAGAATTGAATAGAACCTCTCTACAGAATTGAAAAGGAGCTGTGTACAGAACTGTACAGGCCCTCTGTACAGAATTGAAAAAGCCCTGTGTACAGCATTGAACAGGCCCTGTGTACAGCACTCCTGTGTACAGAACTGAACAGGCCCTGTGTACAGAACGGAACAGGCCCTGTGTACAGAATTGAACAGACCCTGTGTACAGAATTGAGCAGGCACTGAATACAGCATTGAACAGGCCCTGTGTACAGAACTGAACAGGCCCTGTGTACAGCATTGAACAGGCCCTGTGAACAGAACTGAACAGGCCCTGTGTACAGAACTGAATAAACCCTGTGTACAGAACTGCACAGGCCCTGTGTACAGAATTGACCAGGCCCTGTATACAGCACTGAACAGGCCCTGTGTACAGCACTCCTGTGCACAGAATTGAACAGACTCTCTGTACAGAATTGAACAGATCCTCTTTATAGAATTGAACAGGCCCTGTGTACAGAATTGAACAGACCCTGTGTACAGAATTGAACAGGCCCTGTGTACAGAATTGAACAGACCCTGTGTACAGAATTGAAAAGGCCCTGTGTACAGAATTGAACAGAGCCTGTGTACAGAACTGAACAGGCCCTCTATACAGCACTGAGCAGGCCCATATACAGCACTCCTGTGCACAGAATTGAACAGGCCCTGGGCAGAGAATTGAACAGACCGTCTGTACAGAATTGAACAGACACTCTGTACAGAATTGAAACTGCCCTGTGTACAGCATTGAACAGGCCCTGTGTATAGAATCGAAAAGGCCCTGTGTACAGAATTGAACAGGTCTTCTGTACAGAATTGAAAAAGCCCTGTGTACAGCATTGAACAGGCCCTGTGTACAGCACTCCTGTGTACAGCACTGAACAGGCCCTCTGTACAGAACTGAACAGGCACTGCATAAGAACTGCACAGGCCCTGTGTACAGAACTGAACAGGCCCTGTATACAGCACTGAACAGGCCCTGTGTAGAGCGCTCCTGTGCACAACATCAAACAGTCCTTTTGTACAGCACTCCTCTGGAGAGCACTGAACAGGCCCTGTGTACAGAATTGAACAGAACGTGTGTACAGAATTGAAGAGGCCCTGTGTTCAGAATTGAACAGACCATGTGTACAGAATAGAACAGACCCTGTGTACAGAACTGCACAGGCCCTATGTACAGAACGGAACAGGCCCTGTGTACAGAATTGAACAGACCCTGTGTACAGAATTGAGCAGGCACTGTATACAGCATTGAACAGGCCCTGTGTACAGAACTGAACAGGCCCTGTGTACAGCATTGAACAGGCCCTGTGAACAGAACTGAACAGGCCCTGTGTACAGAACTGAAAAGGCCCTGTGTACAGCATTGAACAGGCCCTGTGTACAGAACTGCACAGGCCCTGTGTACAGAATTGACGAGGCCCTGTATACAGCACTGAACAGGCCTCGTGTACAGCACTCCTGTGCACAGAATTGAACAGGCCCTGTGTACAGAATTGAACAGGCCCTGTTTATAGTACTAAGCAGGCCCTGTGTACAGAATTGAGTAGGCCCCATATACAGCACTAAACACACCCCATGTACAGCACTGAACAGGCCCTGTGTACAGAACTGAACAGGTACTGTGTACTGCACTCCAGTAGAGAACACTGAACAGGCCCTGTGTACAGCACTCCTGTGTACAGAACTGAACAGGCCCTGTGTACAGCACTGAACAGGCCCTGTATACAGCACTGAACAGGCCCTGTATACAGAACTGAACAGGCCCTGTTTACAGCACTGAACAGGCTCTGTGTACAGCACTCCTGTGCACAACACCGAACAGGACTTTTGTACAGCACTCCTGTGTACAGCACTGAACAAGCCCTGGGTACAGAACTGATCAGGCCCTGTGTGCAGAATTGAACAGGCTCTGTGTACAGAATTGAACAGACCCTGTGTACAGAATTGAACAGGCCCTGTGTACAGCACTGAACAGGCTCTGTGTACAGCACTGAACAGGCCCTCTCTACAGCACTGAACAGGCTCTGTGTACAGAAATGAACAGGCCCTGTATACAGAACTGTACAGACCCCGTATACAGAACTGAACAGGCCTTGTGTACAGAACCGAACAGGCCCTGTGTACAGAACTGAACAGGCCCTGTGTACAGCACTCCTGTGTACAGCACTGAACAGGCCCTGTGGACAGCTCTCCTGTGTACAGCATTGCACAGGCCCTGTGTACAGAACTGAACAAGCCCTGTGCACATAACTGAACAGGCACTGTATGTAGCACTGAACAGGCCCTGTGTACAGCACTGAACAGGCCCGGTATACTGAACTGAACAGGCCCTGTGTACAGAACTGAACAGGCTCTGTGTACAGCATTGAACAGGCCCTGTGTACAGCACTGAACAGGCCCTCTGTACAGAACTGAACAGGCACTGTGTAAGAACTGCACAGGCCCTGTGTACAGAACTGAACAGACCCTGTATACAGCACTGAACAGGCCCTGTGTAGAGTGCTACGTGCACAACACCAAACAGACCTTTTGTACAGCACTCCACTGGAGAGCACTGAACAGACCCTGTGTACAGAATTGAACAGGCCCTGTGTTCAGAATTGAACAGGCCCTGTGCACAGAACTGAACAGGCCCTGTGTACAGAACTGAACAGGCCCTGTATACAGCACTGAACAGGCCCTGTGTACAGCATTCCTGTGGAGAGCACTGAACAGGCCCTGTGTACAGAATTGAACAGATCCTGTGTAAGAATTGATCAGGCCCTGTGTACAGAATTGAACAGGCCCTGTGTACAGAATTGAACAGACCCTGTGTACAGAATTGAACAGGCCCTGTGTACAGAATTGAACAGGCCCTGTGTACAGAACTGAACAGGCCCTGTATACAGCACTGAACAGGCTCTGTGTACAGAACTACACAGGCTCTGTGTTCAGAATTGAACAGACCCTGTGTTCAGAATTGAACAGGCCCTGTGCACAGAACTGAACAGGCCCAGTGTACAGAACTGAGCAGGCCCTGTGTACAGAACTGAACAGGCCCTGTATACAGCACTGAACAGGCCCTGTGTACAGCATTCCTGTGGAGAGCACTGAACAGGCCCTGTGTACAGAATTGAACAGATCCTGTGTAAGAATTGATCAGGCCCTGTGTACAGAATTGAACAGGCCCTGTGTACAGAATTGAACAGACCCTGTGTACGGAATTGAACAGGCCCTATGTATATAACTGAACAGGCCCTTTGTACAGCATTGAACAGGACCTGTGTATAGCACTAAACAGGCGCTTTGTATAGCATTGAACAGGCTCTGTGTACACAACTCCACAGGCTCTGTGTACGGAACTGAACAGGCCCTGTATACAGCACTCCTTTGCACAGAATTGAACAGACCCTGTGCAGAGAATTAAACAGACCCTCTGTACAAAATTGAATAGAACCTCTCTACAGAATTGAAAAGGAGCTGTGTACAGAACTGTACAGGCCCTCTGTACAGAATTGAAAAAGCCCTGTGTACAGCATTGAACAGGCCCTGTGTACAGCACTCCTGTGTACGGCACTCCTGTGTACAGAACTGAACAGGCCCTGTGTACAGAACGGAACAGGCCCTGTGTACAGAATTGAACAGACCCTGTGTACAGAATTGAGCAGGCACTGTATACAGCATTGAACAGGCCCTGTGTACAGAACTGAACAGGCCCTGTGTACAGAACTGCACAGGCCATGTGTACAGAATTGACCAGGCCCTGTATACAGCACTGAACAGGCCCTATGTACAGCGCTCCTGTGCACAGAATTGAACAGATCCTCTTTATAGAATTGAACAGGCCCTGTGTACAGAATTGATCAGGCCCTGTGTACAGAATTGAACAGTCCCTGTGTACAGAATTGAACAGGCTCTGTGTACAGAATTGAAAAGGCCCTGTGTACAGAATTGAACAGATCCTCTTTATAGAATTGAAGAGGCTCTGTGTACAGAATTGAAAAGGCCCTGTGTACCGAATTGAACAGATCCTCTTTATAGAATTGAAGAGGCTCTGTGTACAGAATTGAAAAGGCCCTGTGTACAGAATTTAACAGGCCCTGTGTACAGAATTGAACAGGCTCTGTGTACAGAATTGAACAGGCTCTGTGTACAGAATTGAAAAGGCCCTGTGTACAGAATTGAACAGAGCCTGTGTACAGAACTGAACAGGCACTGTGTACAGAATTGAACAGGCCCTGTGTATAGAATTGAACAGACCCTGTGTACAGAATTGAACAGACACTCTGTACAGAATTGAACAGACACTCTGTACAGAATTGAAACTGCCCTGTATACAGCATTGAACAGGCCCTGTGTACAGAATCGAAAAGGCCCTGTGTACAGAATTGAACAGGCCTTCTGTACAGAATTGAAAAAGCCCTGTGTACAGCATTGAACATGCCCTGTGTACAGCACTCCTGTGTACAGCACTGAACAGGCCCTCTGTACAGAACTGAACAGGCACTGCATAAGAACTGCACAGGCCCTGTGTACAGAACTGAACAGGCCCTGTATACAGCACTGAACAGACCCTGTGTAGAGCGCTCCTGTGCACAACATTAAACAGTCCTTTTGTACAGCACTCCTCTGGAGAGCACTGAACAGGCCCTGTGTACAGAATTGAACAGAACCTGTGTACAGAATTGAAGAGGCCCTGTGTTCAGAATTGAACAGACCATGTGTACAGAATAGAACAGGCCCTGTGTACAGAACTGCACAGGCCCTATGTACAGAACGGAACAGGCCCTGTGTACAGAATTGAACAGACCCTGTGTACAGAATTGAGCAGGCACTGTATACAGCATTGAACAGGCCCTGTGTACAGAACTGAACAGGCCCTGTGTACAGCATTGAACAGGCCCTGTGAACAGAACTGAACAGGCCCTGTGTACAGAACTGAAAAGGCCCTGTGTACAGCATTGAACAGGCCCTGTGTACAGAACTGCACAGGCCCTGTGTACAGAATTGACGAGGCCCTGTATACAGCACTGAACAGGCCTCGTGTACAGCACTCCTGTGCACAGAATTGAACAGGCCCTGTGTACAGAATTGAACAGGCCCTGTTTATAGTACTAAGCAGGCCCTGTGTACAGAATTGCGTAGGCCCCATATACAGCACTAAACACACCCCATGTACAGCACTGAACAGGCCCTGTGTACAGAACTGAACAGGTACTGTGTACTGCACTCCAGTAGAGAACACTGAACAGGCCCTGTGTACAGCACTCCTGTGTACAGAACTGAACAGGCCCTGTGTACAGAATTGAACAGGCCCTGTGTACAGAATTGAACAGGCCCTGTGTACAGAATTGTACAGGCCCTGTGTACAGCATTGAACATGCCCTGTGTATAGAATTGAACAGGCCCTGTGTACAGAATTGTACAGGCCCTGTGTACAGCATTGAACATGCCCTGTGTACAGAACTGAACAGGCCCTGTATACAGAACTCAACAGGCCCTGTATACGGCAATTAACAGGCCCTGTGTACAGCACCCCTGTGCACAAAACTGAACAGGCCCTGTGTACAGCACTACTGTGCACAGAATTGAACAGGCCCTGTGCTCAGAATTGAACAGGCCCTGTGTACAGAATTGAACAGACCCTGTGTACAGAATTGAGCAGGCGCTGTATACAGCATTGAACAGGCCCTGTGTACAGAACTGAACAGGCCCTGTGCACAGCATTGAACAGGCCCTGTGCATAGAACTGAACAGGCCCTGTATACAGAACTGAACAAACCATGTGTACAGAACAGCACAGGCCCTGTGTACAGAACTGACCAGGCCCTGTATACAGCATTGAACAGGCCCTGTGTACAGCACTGCTGTGTACAACACTGAACAGGCCCTGTGCACAGAATTGAACAGGCTCTCTGTACAAAATTGAACGGACCCTGTGTATAGCACTATTCAGGCCCTGTGTACAGAATTGAGTAGGCCCCATATACAGTGCTAAACACGCCCCATGTACAGGACTGAACAGGCCCTGTGTACAGAACTGAACAGGTACTGTGTACAGCACTCCTGTAGAGAACACTGAACAGGCCCTGTGTACAGCACTGAACAGGCCCTGTATACAGAACTGAACAGGCCCTGTGTATAACATTGAACAGTCTCTGTGTACAGAACTCCAATGGCTCTGTGTACAGAACTGAACAGGCCCTCTATACAGCACTGAGCAGGCCCGTATACAGCACTCCTTTGCACAGAATTGAACAGGCCCTGTGCAGAGAATTAAACAGACCCTCTGTACAGAATTGAACAGACCCTCTGTACAGAATTGAAAAAGCCCTGTGTACAGCATTGAACAGGCCCTGTGTACAGCACTCCTGTGTGCAGCACTGAACAGGCCGTCTGTACAGAACGGAACAGGCCCTGTGTACAGAACTGCTAGGGCCCTGTGTACAGAACTGAACAGGCCCTGTGCAGATCGCTCCTGTGCACAACACCAAACAGGCCTTTTGTACAGCACTCCTCTGGAGAGGACTGAACAGGCCCTGTGTACAGAATTGAACAGACTCTGTGTACAGAATTGAAGAGGCCCTATGTACAGAACTGAACAGGCCCTTTGTACAGCATTGAACAGGCCCTGTGTACAGAACTGAACAGGCCCTGTGTACAGAACTGCACAGGCCCGGTGTATAGAACTGCACAGGCCCTGTGTACAGAACTGAACAGGCCCTGTATACAGCACTGAACAGACCCTGTGTAGAGCGATCCAGTGCACAACACCAAACAGGCCTTCTGTACAGCACCCCTCTGGAGAGCACTGAACAGGCACTGTGTGCAGTATTGAACAGACCTTGTGTACTGAATTGAAGAGACCCTGTGAACAGAATTGAACAGGCCCTGTGTACAGAATTGAACATGCCCTGAGTACAGAATTGAGCAAGCCCTGTGTACAGCATTGAACAGGCTCTGTGTAGAGAACTGCACAAACCCTGTGTAGAGAACTGCACAGGCCCTGTGTACAGAACTGAACAGGCCCTATGTACACAACTGAACAGGCCCTGTGTACAGCACTGTACAGGCCCTGTGTACAGCATTCCTGTGGAGAGCACTGAACAGGTCATGTGTACAGAATTGAACAGACCCTGTGTACAGAACTGAACAGGCCCTGTGTACAGAATTGAACAGACCCTGTGTACAGAACTGAACAGGCCCTGTGTACAGAATTGAACAGGCCCTATGTACAGAACTGAACAGGTCCTGTGTACAGCATTGAACAGGCCCTGTGTATAGCATTGAACAGGTTCTGTGTACAGAAGTCCACAGGCTCTGTGTACGGAACTGAAGAGGCCCTCTATACAGCACTGAGCAGGCCCGTATACAGTACACCTGTGCACAGAATTGAACAGGCCCTTTGCAGAGAATTGAACAGCCCCTCTGTACAGAATTGAAAAGGCCCTGTGTACAGAATTGAACAGGCCCTCTGTACAGATTTGAAAAAGCACTGTGTACAGCATTGAACAGGCCCTGTGTACAGCACTCCTGTGTACAGCACTGAACAGGCCCTGTGTACAGAACTGAACTGGCCCTGTGTACCGAACTGCACAGGCCCTGTGTACAGAACTGAACAGGCCCTGTATACAGCACAGAACAGGCCCTGTGTTGAGCGCTCCTGTGCACAAAACCAAACAGGAATTTTGTACAGCACTCCTATGGAGAGCACTGAACAGGCCCATTGTACAGAATTGATCAGAACCTGTGTACAGAATTGAAGAGGCCCTGTGCACAGAATTGAACAGGCCCTGTGTACAGAACTGAACAGGCCCTGTGTACAGAATTGAACAGACCCTGTGTACAGAACTGAACAGGCCCTGTGTACAGAATTGAACAGGCCCTATGTACAGAACTGAACAGGTCCTGTGTACAGCATTGAACAGGCCCTGTGTATAGCATTGAACAGGTTCTGTGTACAGAAGTCCACAGGCTCTGTGTACGGAACTGAAGAGGCCCTCTATACAGCACTGAGCAGGCCCGTATACAGTACACCTGTGCACAGAATTGAACAGGCCCTTTGCAGAGAATTGAACAGCCCCTCTGTACAGAATTGAAAAGGCCCTGTGTACAGAATTGAACAGGCCCTCTGTACAGATTTGAAAAAGCACTGTGTACAGCATTGAACAGGCCCTGTGTACAGCACTCCTGTGTACAGCACTGAACAGGCCCTGTGTACAGAACTGAACTGGCCCTGTGTACCGAACTGCACAGGCCCTGTGTACAGAACTGAACAGGCCCTGTATACAGCACAGAACAGGCCCTGTGTTGAGCGCTCCTGTGCACAAAACCAAACAGGAATTTTGTACAGCACTCCTATGGAGAGCACTGAACAGGCCCATTGTACAGAATTGATCAGAACCTGTGTACAGAATTGAAGAGGCCCTGTGCACAGAATTGAACAGGCCCTGTGTACAGCATTGAACAGGGCCTGTGTATAGCACTGAACTGGCTCTGTGTACAGAACTCCACAGGCTCTGTGTACAGAATTGAAAAGGCCCTGTTTACAGAATTGAACAGGCCCTGTGTATAGCATTGAACAAGCTCTGTGTACAGAACTCCACAGGCTCTGTGTACGGAATTGAACAGGCCTTGTATACAGCACTGAACAGGCCCTGTGTACAGCACCCCTGTGGACAACACTGAACAGGCCCTGTGTACAGCACTCCTGTGCACAGAATTGAACAGGCCCTGTGCTCAGCATTGAACAGGCCCTGTGTACAGAATTGAGCAGGCGATGTGCAGAGAATTGAGCAGACCCTCTGTACAGAATTGAATAGACCTTCTGTACAGAATTGAAAAGGAGCTATGTACAGAATTGTACAGACCCTCTGTACAGAATTGAAAAAGCCCTGTGTACAGCATTGAACAGGCCCTGTGTACAGAACTGAACACGCAATGTGTACAGAACTGCACAGGCCCTGTGTACAGAACTGATCAGACCCTGTATACAGCACTGAACAGGCCCTGTGTAGAGTGCTCCAGTGCACAACACCAAACAAGCATTTTGTACAGCACTCCTCTGGAGAGCACCGAATAGGCCCTGTGTACAGAATTGAAGAGGCCCTGTTTACAGAATTGAACAGGCCCTGTGTATAGAGTTGAACAGGCCCTGTGTACAGAATTGAGCAGGCCCTGTGTACAGCATTGAACAGGCCCTGTGTACTGAACTGAACAGGCCCTGTATACAGAACTGAACAGGCCCTGTATACGGCACTGAAAAGGCCCTGTGTACAGCACTCCTGTGCACAACACTGAACAGGCACTGTGTGCAGCACTCCTGTGCACAGAAATGAACAGGCCCTGTGTACAGAATTGAACAGGCCCTGTGCTCAGAATTGAACAGGCCCTGTGTACAGAACTGACCAGGCCCTGTATACAGCACTGAACAGGCCCTGTGTACACCACTCCTGTGCACCACACTGAACAGGCACTGTGTGCAGCACTCCTGTGCACAGAAATGAACAGGCCCTGTGCACAGAATTGAACAGACCGTATATAGATAATTGAACCGACCCTGTGTACAGAATTGAACAGGCCCTGTGTATAGCACTAAGAAGGCCCTGTGTACAGAATTGAGTAGGCCCCATATACAGCACTAAACACGCCCCATTTAGAGCACTGAACAGGCCCTGTGTACAGAACTGAACAGGTACTGTGTACAGCACTCCTGTAGAGAACACTGAACAGGCCCTGTGTACAGCGCTCCTGTGCACAGAACTGCACAGGCCCTGTGTACAGCACTGAACAGGCCCTGTATACAGCACTGAACAGGCTCTGTATACAGAACTGAACAGGCCCTGTATACAGCACTGAACAGGCCCTGTGTACAGCACTCCTGTGGAAAGCACTGAACAGGCCCTGTGTACAGCATTCCTGTGGAAAGCACTGAACAGGCCCTGTGTACAGAATTGAAAAGACCCTGTGTACTGAATTGAACAGGCCCTGTATACAGAATTGAAAAGGCCCTGTGTACAGAATTGAACAGGCCCTGTGTACAGAATTGAAAAGGCCCTGTGTACAGAATTGAACAGGCCCTGTATACAGAACTGCACAGGCCCTGTGTACAGCATTGAACAGGCCCTGTGTACAGCACTGAATAGGCACTGTTTACAGAAATCAAATTGCTCTGTGTACAGAACTGAACAGGCCCTCTATATAGCACTGAGCAGGCCCGTATACAGCACACCTGTGCACAGAATTGAACAGGCCCTGTGTACAGAATTGAACAGACCCTCTGTACAGAATTGAACAGACCTTCTGTACAGAATTGAAATGGCCCTGTGTACAGCACTGAATAGGAACTGTGTACAGAAATCTAATTGCTCTGTGTACAGAACTGAACAGGCCCTGTGTAAGAACTGCACAGGCCCTGTGTACAGAACTGAACAGGCCCTGTGTACAGCATTGAACAGGCCCTGTGTACAGCACTGAATAGGAACTGTGTACAGAAATCTAATTGCTCTGTGTACAGAACTGAACAGGCCCTGTGTACAGCATTGAACAGGCCCTGTGTACAGCACTGAATAGGAACTGTGTACAGAAATCTAATTGCTCTGTGTACAGAACTGAACAGGCCCTGTGTACAGCATTGAACAGGCCCTGTGTACAGCATTGAATAGGCACTGTGTGCAGAAATCTAATTGCTCTGTGTACAGAATTGAACAGGCCCTGTGTACAGAATTGAACAGACCCTCTGTACAGAATTGAACAGGCCCTGTTACAGAATTGAACAGACGCTCTGTACAGAATTGAACAGGCCCTGTGTACAGCATTGAACAGACCCTCTGTACAGAATTGAACAGACCCTCTGTACAGAATTGAACAGGCCCTGTTACAGAATTGAACAGACGCTCTGTACAGAATTGAAAAAGCCCTGTGTACAGCATTGAACAGGCCCTGTGTACAGCACTCCTGTGTACAGCACTGAACATGCCCTCTGTACAGAACGGAACATGCCCTGTGTAAGAACTGCACAGGCCATGTGTACAGAACTGAATAGGCCCTGTATACAGCACAGAATAGGCGCTAAGTAGAGCGCTCCTGTGCACAACACCAAACAGGCCTTTTGTACAGCACTCCTCTGGAGAGCACTGAACAGGCCCTGTGTACAGAATTGAACAAACCTGTGTACAGAATTGAAGAGGCCCTGTGTTCAGAATTGAACAGGCCCTGTATACAGAATTGAACAGGCCCTGTGTATAGCGCTGAACAGGCTCTGTGTACACAACTCCACAAGCTCTGTGTACAGAACTGAACAGGCCCTGTGTACAGCACTGAACAGGCCCTTTATACAGCACTGAACAAGCCCTGTATACAGAACTGAACAGGCCCTGTACACAGCACTGAACAGGCCCTGTGTACAGCATTCCTGTGGAGAGCACTGAACAGGCCCTTTGTACAGAATTGAACAGGCCCTGTGTACAGCATTGAACAGGCCCTATGTACAGAATTGAACAGACCCTGTGTACAGAATTGAACAGGCCCTGTGTACAAATTGAACAGGCCCTTTGTACAGCATTGAAAAGATCCTGTGTAAGATTGAACAGGCCCTGAGTACAGAATTGAACAGGCCCTGTGTACAGAATTGAACAGGCCCTGTGTACAGAATTGAACAGACCCTGTGTACAGAATTGAACACGCCCTGTGTACAGAATTGAACAGACCCTGTGTACAGAATTGAATAGGCCCTATGTACAGAAGTGTACTGGCCCTTTACACAGCATTGAACAGGCCCTGTGTATAGCACTAAACAGGCCCTTTGTATCGCATTGAACAAGCTCTGTGTACAGAACTCCACAGGCTCTGTGTACGGACTGATCAGGCCCTGTATACAGCACCGAACAGCCCTGTATACAGCACTCCTGTGCACAGAATTGAACAGGCCCTGTGCAGAGAATTAAACAGACCCTCTGTACAGAATTGAATAGACCCTCTGTACAGAATTGAAAAGGAGCAGTGTAAAGAATTGTACAGGCCCTCTGTACAGAATTGAAAAAGCCCTGTGTACAGCATTGAACAGGCCCTGTGTACCGAACTGAACAGGCCCTGTGTACAGAACTCCACAGGCTCTGTGTACAGAACTGAACAGGCCCTGTGAACAGCACTGCTGTGCACAGAATTGAACAGGCCCTGTGCTCAGAATTGAACAGGCCCTGTGTACAGAACTGACCAGGCCCTGTATACAGCACTGAACAGGCCCTGTGTACACCACTCCTGTGCACAACACTGAACAGGCACTGTGTGCAGCACTCCTGTGCACAGAAATGAACAGGCCCTGTGCACAGAATTGAACAGACCGTATATAGAGAATTGAACCGACCCTGTGTACAGAATTGAACAGGCCCTGTGTATAGCACTAAGAAGGCCCTGTGTACAGAATTGAGTAGGCCCCATATACAGCACTAAACACGCCCCATTTAGAGCACTGAACAGGCCCTGTGTACAGAACTGAACAGGTACTGTGTACAGCACTCCTGTAGAGAACACTGAACAGGCCCTGTGTACAGCGCTCCTGTGCACAGAACTGCACAGGCCCTGTGTACAGCACTGAACAGGCCCTGTTTACAGCACTGAACAGGCTCTGTATACAGAACTGAACAGGCCCTGTATACAGCACTGAACAGGCCCTGTGTACAGCACTCCTGTGGAAAGCACTGAACAGGCCCTGTGTACAGCATTCCTGTGGAAAGCACTGAACAGGCCCTGTGTACAGAATTGAAAAGACCCTGTGTACTGAATTGAACAGGCCCTGTATACAGAATTGAAAAGGCCCTGTGTACAGAATTGAACAGACCCTGTGTACAGAATTGAAAAGGCCCTGTGTACAGAATTGAACAGGCCCTGTATACAGAACTGCACAGGCCCTGTGTACAGCATTGAACAGGCCCTGTGTACAGCACTGAATAGGCACTGTTTACAGAAATCTAATTGCTCTGTGTACAGAACTGAACAGGCCCTCTATATAGCACTGAGCAGGCCCGTATACAGCACACCTGTGCACAGAATTGAACAGGCCCTGTGTACAGAATTGAACAGACCCTCTGTACAGAATTGAACAGACCTTCTGTACAGAATTGAAATGGCCCTGTGTACAGCATTGAACAGGCCCTGTGTACAGCATTGAACAGGCCCTGTGTACAGCACTGAATAGGAACTGTGTACAGAAATCTAATTGCTCTGTGTACAGAACTGAACAGGCCCTGTGTAAGAACTGCACAGGCCCTGTGTACAGAACTGAACAGGCCC
This sequence comes from Carcharodon carcharias, assembly GCF_017639515.1. NCBI lineage: Eukaryota > Metazoa > Chordata > Chondrichthyes > Lamniformes > Lamnidae > Carcharodon > Carcharodon carcharias. The sequence continues at coordinate 65,450,927 of NC_054475.1, forward strand.
TGTGTACAGCATTGAACAGGCCCTGTGTACAGCACTGAATAGGAACTGTGTACAGAAATCTAATTGCTCTGTGTACAGAACTGAACAGGCCCTGTGTACAGCATTGAACAGGCCCTGTGTACAGCACTGAATAGGAACTGTGTACAGAAATCTAATTGCTCTGTGTACAGAACTGAACAGGCCCTGTGTACAGCATTGAACAGGCCCTGTGTACAGCATTGAATAGGCACTGTGTGCAGAAATCTAATTGCTCTGTGTACAGAATTGAACAGGCCCTGTGTACAGAATTGAACAGACCCTCTGTACAGAATTGAACAGACCCTCTGTACAGAATTGAACAGGCCCTGTTACAGAATTGAACAGACGCTCTGTACAGAATTGAACAGGCCCTGTGTACAGCATTGAACAGACCCTCTGTACAGAATTGAACAGACCCTCTGTACAGAATTGAACAGGCCCTGTTACAGAATTGAACAGACGCTCTGTACAGAATTGAAAAAGCCCTGTGTACAGCATTGAACAGGCCCTGTGTACAGCACTCCTGTGTACAGCACTGAACATGCCCTCTGTACAGAACGGAACATGCCCTGTGTAAGAACTGCACAGGCCATGTGTACAGAACTGAATAGGCCCTGTATACAGCACAGAATAGGCGCTAAGTAGAGCGCTCCTGTGCACAACACCAAACAGGCCTTTTGTACAGCACTCCTCTGGAGAGCACTGAACAGGCCCTGTGTACAGAATTGAACAAACCTGTGTACAGAATTGAAGAGGCCCTGTGTTCAGAATTGAACAGGCCCTGTATACAGAATTGAACAGGCCCTGTGTATAGCGCTGAACAGGCTCTGTGTACACAACTCCACAAGCTCTGTGTACAGAACTGAACAGGCCCTGTGTACAGCACTGAACAGGCCCTTTATACAGCACTGAACAAGCCCTGTATACAGAACTGAACAGGCCCTGTACACAGCACTGAACAGGCCCTGTGTACAGCATTCCTGTGGAGAGCACTGAACAGGCCCTTTGTACAGAATTGAACAGGCCCTGTGTACAGCATTGAACAGGCCCTATGTACAGAATTGAACAGACCCTGTGTACAGAATTGAACAGGCCCTGTGTACAAATTGAACAGGCCCTTTGTACAGCATTGAAAAGATCCTGTGTAAGATTGAACAGGCCCTGTGTACAGAATTGAACAGGCCCTGTGTACAGAATTGAACAGGCCCTGTGTACAGAATTGAACAGGCCCTGTGTACAGAATTGAACAGACCCTGTGTACAGAATTGAACACGCCCTGTGTACAGAATTGAACAGACCCTGTGTACAGAATTGAATAGGCCCTATGTACAGAAGTGTACTGGCCCTTTACACAGCATTGAACAGGCCCTGTGTATAGCACTAAACAGGCCCTTTGTATAGCATTGAACAAGCTCTGTGTACAGAACTCCACAGGCTCTGTGTACGGACTGATCAGGCCCTGTATACAGCACCGAACAGCCCTGTATACAGCACTCCTGTGCACAGAATTGAACAGGCCCTGTGCAGAGAATTAAACAGACCCTCTGTACAGAATTGAATAGACCCTCTGTACAGAATTGAAAAGGAGCAGTGTAAAGAATTGTACAGGCCCTCTGTACAGAATTGAAAAAGCCCTGTGTACAGCATTGAACAGGCCCTGTGTACCGAACTGAACAGGCCCTGTGTACAGAACTCCACAGGCTCTGTGTACAGAACTGAACAGGCCCTGTGAACAGCACTCCTGTGCACAGAATTGAACAGGCCCTGGGCACAGAATTGAACAGACCCTGTGTACAGAATTGAACTGACCCTCTGTACAGAATTGAACAGGCCCTGTGTACAGAATTGAACAGGCCCTGTGTACAGCATTGAACAGGCCCTGTGTACAGCATTGAACAGGCCCTGTGTACAGAATTGAACAGGCCCTGTGTACAGCATTGAACAGGCCCTTTGTACAGAACTGAACAGGCCCTGTGTACAGAACTGAACAGGCCCTGTATACAGAACTGAACAGGACCTGTGTACAGAACTGAACAGGCCCTGTGTATAGAACTGAACAGGCCCTGTGTACAGAACTGAACAAGCCCTGTGTACAGAATTGAACAGACCCTGTGTACAGCATTGCACAGGCCTGTGTACAGAACTAAACAGGCTCTGTGTACATCACTGAACAAGCCCTGTGCACATAACTGAACAGGATCTGTATGTTGCACTGAACAGGCCCTGTGTACAGCACTCCTGTGTACAGCACTGAACAGGCCCTGTGTACAGCACTCTTGTGTACAGCACTGAACAGGCCCTGTGTACAGCACTGAACAGGCCCGGTATACAGCACTGAACAGGCCCTGTGTACACAACTCCACAGGCTCTGTGTACAGAATGGAACAGGCCCTGTATACACACTGAATAGGCCCTGTATACAGCACTCCTGTGCACAACACTGAAGAGGCCCTGTGTACAGCAGTCCTGTGTACAGAATTGAACAGGCCCTGTGTACAGAATTGAGCAGGCACAGTGTACAGAACTGCACAGGCCCTGTGTACAGAACTGAACAGGCCCTGTATACAGCACTGAAAAGGCCCTGTGAACAGCACTCCTTTGCACAACACTGAACAGGCCCTGTGTACAGCACTCCTGTGCACAGAATTGAACAGGCCCTGTGTACAGAATTGAACAGACCCTCTGTACAGAATTGAACAGGCCCTGTGTACAGAATTGAGTAGGCGCCATAGACAGCACGAAACACGCCCCATGTACAGCACTGAACAGGCCCTGTGTACAGCACTCCTGTGCACAACACCGAACAAGCCTTTTGTACAGCACTCTTGTGTTCAGAACTGAACCAGCCCTGTGTGCAGAACTGAACAGGTCCTGTGTACAGAATTGAACAGGCCCTGTGTACAGCACTGAACATTCCCTGTGTACAGCACTGAACAGGTTCTGTGTACAGAAATGAACAGGCCCTGTATACAGAACTGAACAGGCCCTGTATACAGAACTGAACAGGCTCTGTGTACAGAACGGCACAGGCCCTGTGTACAGAACTGAACAGGCCCTGTGTACAGAACTGAACAGGCCCTGTATACAGCACTGAACAGGTTCTGTGTACAGAAATGAACAGGCCCTGTATATAGAACTGAACAGGCCCTGTATACAGAACTGAACCAGCCCTGTGTGCAGAACTGAACAGGTCCTGTGTACAGAATTGAACAGGCCCTGTGTACAGCACTGAACAGGCTCTGTGTACAGCACTGAACATTCCCTGTGTACAGCACTGAACAGGTTCTGTGTACAGAAATGAACAGGCCCTGTATACAGAACTGAACAGGCCCTGTATACAGAACTGAACCAGCCCTGTGTACAGAACTGAACAGGCCCTGTGTACAGCACTGAACAGGCTCTGTGTACATCACTGAACAAGCCCTGTGCACATAACTGAACAGGCACTGTATGTAGCACTGAACAGGCCCTGTGTACAGCACCCTTGTGTACAGCACTGAACAGGCCCTGTGTACAGTACTGAACAGGCCCCTGTGTACAGAACTGAACAGGTACTGTGTACAGCACTCCTGTACACAACACTGAACAGGCCCTGTGTACAGCACTCCTGTGCACAAATCTGAACAGGCCCTGTGTACAGAATTGAACAGACCCTGTGTACAGAACTGAACAGACCCTGTGTACAGAACTGCACAGGCTTTGTGTACAGAACTGAACAGGCTCTGTGTACAGCACTCCTGTACACAACGCTGAACAGGCCCTCTGTACAGAATTGAACAGACCCTGTGTACAGCATTGCACAGGTCTGTGTTCAGAACTGAACAAGCTCTGTGTACATCACTGAACAAGCCCTGTGCACATAACTGAACAGGCCCTGTATACAGCACTGAACAGGCCCTGTGTACAGCACTCCTGTGTACAGCACTGAACAGGCCATGTGTACAGCACTGAACAGGTTCTGTGTACAGAAATGAACAGGCCCTGCATACAGAACTGAACAGGCCCTGTATACAGAACTGAACCAGCCCTGTGTACAGAGTTGAACAGGCCCTGTATACAGAACTGAACCAGCCCTGTGTACAGAACTGAACAGGCTCTGTGTACATCACTGAACAAGCCCTGTGCACATAACTGAACAGGCCCTGTATGTAGCACTGAACAGGCCCTGTGTACAGCACTCCTGTGTACAGCACTGAACAGGCCCTGTGTACAGAACTGAACAGGTACTGTGTACAGCACTCCTGTACACAACACTGAACAGGCCCTGTGTACAGCACTCCTGTGCACAAATCTGAACAGGCCCTGTGTACAGAATTGAACAGACCCTGTGTACAGAACTGAACAGACCCTGTGTACAGAACTGCACAGGCTTTGTGTACAGAACTGAACAGGCTCTGTGTACAGCACTCCTGTACACAACGCTGAACAGGCCCTCTGTACAGAATTGAACAGACCCTGTGTACAGAACTGAACAGACCCTGTGTACACAACTGCACAGGCTTTCTGTACAGAACTGAACAGGCTCTGTGTACAGCACTCCTGTACACAACGTTGAACAGGCCCTCTGTACAGAATTGAACAGACCCTGTGTACAGCATTGCACAGGTCTGTGTACAGAACTGAACAAGCTCTGTGTAAAGCACTGAACAGGCTCTGTGTACACAACTCCACAGGCTCTGGGTACAGAACGGAACAGGCCCTGTATACACACTGAATAGGCCCTGTATACAGCACTCCTGTGCACAACACTGAAGAGGCCCTGTGTACAGCAGTCCTGTGTACAGAATTGAGCAGGCACAGTGTAGAGAACTGCACTGGCCCTGTGTACAGAACTGAACAGGCTCTGTGTACAGAACGGCACAGGCCCTGTGTACAGAACTGAACAGGCCCTGTGTACAGAACTGAACAGGCCCTGTGTACAGCACTGAACAGGCCCCGTATACAGAACTGAACAGGCCCTGTGCAGAGAATTAAACAGACCCTCTGTACAGAATTGAATAGACCCTCTGTACAGAATTGAAAAGGAGCAGTGTAAAGAATTGTACAGGCCCTCTGTACAGAATTGAAAAAGCCCTGTGTACAGCATTGAACAGGCCCTGTGTACCGAACTGAACAGGCCCTGTGTACAGAACTCCACAGGCTCTGTGTACAGAACTGAACAGGCCCTGTGAACAGCACTGCTGTGCACAGAATTGAACAGGCCCTGTGCTCAGAATTGAACAGGCCCTGTGTACAGAACTGACCAGGCCCTGTATACAGCACTGAACAGGCCCTGTGTACACCACTCCTGTGCACAACACTGAACAGGCACTGTGTGCAGCACTCCTGTGCACAGAAATGAACAGGCCCTGTGCACAGAATTGAACAGACCGTATATAGAGAATTGAACCGACCCTGTGTACAGAATTGAACAGGCCCTGTGTATAGCACTAAGAAGGCCCTGTGTACAGAATTGAGTAGGCCCCATATACAGCACTAAACACGCCCCATTTAGAGCACTGAACAGGCCCTGTGTACAGAACTGAACAGGTACTGTGTACAGCACTCCTGTAGAGAACACTGAACAGGCCCTGTGTACAGCGCTCCTGTGCACAGAACTGCACAGGCCCTGTGTACAGCACTGAACAGGCCCTGTTTACAGCACTGAACAGGCTCTGTATACAGAACTGAACAGGCCCTGTATACAGCACTGAACAGGCCCTGTGTACAGCACTCCTGTGGAAAGCACTGAACAGGCCCTGTGTACAGCATTCCTGTGGAAAGCACTGAACAGGCCCTGTGTACAGAATTGAAAAGACCCTGTGTACTGAATTGAACAGGCCCTGTATACAGAATTGAAAAGGCCCTGTGTACAGAATTGAACAGACCCTGTGTACAGAATTGAAAAGGCCCTGTGTACAGAATTGAACAGGCCCTGTATACAGAACTGCACAGGCCCTGTGTACAGCATTGAACAGGCCCTGTGTACAGCACTGAATAGGCACTGTTTACAGAAATCTAATTGCTCTGTGTACAGAACTGAACAGGCCCTCTATATAGCACTGAGCAGGCCCGTATACAGCACACCTGTGCACAGAATTGAACAGGCCCTGTGTACAGAATTGAACAGACCCTCTGTACAGAATTGAACAGACCTTCTGTACAGAATTGAAATGGCCCTGTGTACAGCATTGAACAGGCCCTGTGTACAGCATTGAACAGGCCCTGTGTACAGCACTGAATAGGAACTGTGTACAGAAATCTAATTGCTCTGTGTACAGAACTGAACAGGCCCTGTGTAAGAACTGCACAGGCCCTGTGTACAGAACTGAACAGGCCCTGTGTACAGCATTGAACAGGCCCTGTGTACAGCACTGAATAGGAACTGTGTACAGAAATCTAATTGCTCTGTGTACAGAACTGAACAGGCCCTGTGTACAGCATTGAACAGGCCCTGTGTACAGCACTGAATAGGAACTGTGTACAGAAATCTAATTGCTCTGTGTACAGAACTGAACAGGCCCTGTGTACAGCATTGAACAGGCCCTGTGTACAGCATTGAATAGGCACTGTGTGCAGAAATCTAATTGCTCTGTGTACAGAATTGAACAGGCCCTGTGTACAGAATTGAACAGACCCTCTGTACAGAATTGAACAGACCCTCTGTACAGAATTGAACAGGCCCTGTTACAGAATTGAACAGACGCTCTGTACAGAATTGAACAGGCCCTGTGTACAGCATTGAACAGACCCTCTGTACAGAATTGAACAGACCCTCTGTACAGAATTGAACAGGCCCTGTTACAGAATTGAACAGACGCTCTGTACAGAATTGAAAAAGCCCTGTGTACAGCATTGAACAGGCCCTGTGTACAGCACTCCTGTGTACAGCACTGAACATGCCCTCTGTACAGAACGGAACATGCCCTGTGTAAGAACTGCACAGGCCATGTGTACAGAACTGAATAGGCCCTGTATACAGCACAGAATAGGCGCTAAGTAGAGCGCTCCTGTGCACAACACCAAACAGGCCTTTTGTACAGCACTCCTCTGGAGAGCACTGAACAGGCCCTGTGTACAGAATTGAACAAACCTGTGTACAGAATTGAAGAGGCCCTGTGTTCAGAATTGAACAGGCCCTGTATACAGAATTGAACAGGCCCTGTGTATAGCGCTGAACAGGCTCTGTGTACACAACTCCACAAGCTCTGTGTACAGAACTGAACAGGCCCTGTGTACAGCACTGAACAGGCCCTTTATACAGCACTGAACAAGCCCTGTATACAGAACTGAACAGGCCCTGTACACAGCACTGAACAGGCCCTGTGTACAGCATTCCTGTGGAGAGCACTGAACAGGCCCTTTGTACAGAATTGAACAGGCCCTGTGTACAGCATTGAACAGGCCCTATGTACAGAATTGAACAGACCCTGTGTACAGAATTGAACAGGCCCTGTGTACAAATTGAACAGGCCCTTTGTACAGCATTGAAAAGATCCTGTGTAAGATTGAACAGGCCCTGTGTACAGAATTGAACAGGCCCTGTGTACAGAATTGAACAGGCCCTGTGTACAGAATTGAACAGGCCCTGTGTACAGAATTGAACAGACCCTGTGTACAGAATTGAACACGCCCTGTGTACAGAATTGAACAGACCCTGTGTACAGAATTGAATAGGCCCTATGTACAGAAGTGTACTGGCCCTTTACACAGCATTGAACAGGCCCTGTGTATAGCACTAAACAGGCCCTTTGTATAGCATTGAACAAGCTCTGTGTACAGAACTCCACAGGCTCTGTGTACGGACTGATCAGGCCCTGTATACAGCACCGAACAGCCCTGTATACAGCACTCCTGTGCACAGAATTGAACAGGCCCTGTGCAGAGAATTAAACAGACCCTCTGTACAGAATTGAATAGACCCTCTGTACAGAATTGAAAAGGAGCAGTGTAAAGAATTGTACAGGCCCTCTGTACAGAATTGAAAAAGCCCTGTGTACAGCATTGAACAGGCCCTGTGTACCGAACTGAACAGGCCCTGTGTACAGAACTCCACAGGCTCTGTGTACAGAACTGAACAGGCCCTGTGAACAGCACTCCTGTGCACAGAATTGAACAGGCCCTGGGCACAGAATTGAACAGACCCTGTGTACAGAATTGAACTGACCCTCTGTACAGAATTGAACAGGCCCTGTGTACAGAATTGAACAGGCCCTGTGTACAGCATTGAACAGGCCCTGTGTACAGCATTGAACAGGCCCTGTGTACAGAATTGAACAGGCCCTGTGTACAGCATTGAACAGGCCCTTTGTACAGAACTGAACAGGCCCTGTGTACAGAACTGAACAGGCCCTGTATACAGAACTGAACAGGACCTGTGTACAGAACTGAACAGGCCCTGTGTATAGAACTGAACAGGCCCTGTGTACAGAACTGAACAAGCCCTGTGTACAGAATTGAACAGACCCTGTGTACAGCATTGCACAGGCCTGTGTACAGAACTAAACAGGCTCTGTGTACATCACTGAACAAGCCCTGTGCACATAACTGAACAGGATCTGTATGTTGCACTGAACAGGCCCTGTGTACAGCACTCCTGTGTACAGCACTGAACAGGCCCTGTGTACAGCACTCTTGTGTACAGCACTGAACAGGCCCTGTGTACAGCACTGAACAGGCCCGGTATACAGCACTGAACAGGCCCTGTGTACACAACTCCACAGGCTCTGTGTACAGAATGGAACAGGCCCTGTATACACACTGAATAGGCCCTGTATACAGCACTCCTGTGCACAACACTGAAGAGGCCCTGTGTACAGCAGTCCTGTGTACAGAATTGAACAGGCCCTGTGTACAGAATTGAGCAGGCACAGTGTACAGAACTGCACAGGCCCTGTGTACAGAACTGAACAGGCCCTGTATACAGCACTGAAAAGGCCCTGTGAACAGCACTCCTTTGCACAACACTGAACAGGCCCTGTGTACAGCACTCCTGTGCACAGAATTGAACAGGCCCTGTGTACAGAATTGAACAGACCCTCTGTACAGAATTGAACAGGCCCTGTGTACAGAATTGAGTAGGCGCCATAGACAGCACGAAACACGCCCCATGTACAGCACTGAACAGGCCCTGTGTACAGCACTCCTGTGCACAACACCGAACAAGCCTTTTGTACAGCACTCTTGTGTTCAGAACTGAACCAGCCCTGTGTGCAGAACTGAACAGGTCCTGTGTACAGAATTGAACAGGCCCTGTGTACAGCACTGAACATTCCCTGTGTACAGCACTGAACAGGTTCTGTGTACAGAAATGAACAGGCCCTGTATACAGAACTGAACAGGCCCTGTATACAGAACTGAACAGGCTCTGTGTACAGAACGGCACAGGCCCTGTGTACAGAACTGAACAGGCCCTGTGTACAGAACTGAACAGGCCCTGTATACAGCACTGAACAGGTTCTGTGTACAGAAATGAACAGGCCCTGTATATAGAACTGAACAGGCCCTGTATACAGAACTGAACCAGCCCTGTGTGCAGAACTGAACAGGTCCTGTGTACAGAATTGAACAGGCCCTGTGTACAGCACTGAACAGGCTCTGTGTACAGCACTGAACATTCCCTGTGTACAGCACTGAACAGGTTCTGTGTACAGAAATGAACAGGCCCTGTATACAGAACTGAACAGGCCCTGTATACAGAACTGAACCAGCCCTGTGTACAGAACTGAACAGGCCCTGTGTACAGCACTGAACAGGCTCTGTGTACATCACTGAACAAGCCCTGTGCACATAACTGAACAGGCACTGTATGTAGCACTGAACAGGCCCTGTGTACAGCACCCTTGTGTACAGCACTGAACAGGCCCTGTGTACAGTACTGAACAGGCCCCTGTGTACAGAACTGAACAGGTACTGTGTACAGCACTCCTGTACACAACACTGAACAGGCCCTGTGTACAGCACTCCTGTGCACAAATCTGAACAGGCCCTGTGTACAGAATTGAACAGACCCTGTGTACAGAACTGAACAGACCCTGTGTACAGAACTGCACAGGCTTTGTGTACAGAACTGAACAGGCTCTGTGTACAGCACTCCTGTACACAACGCTGAACAGGCCCTCTGTACAGAATTGAACAGACCCTGTGTACAGCATTGCACAGGTCTGTGTTCAGAACTGAACAAGCTCTGTGTACATCACTGAACAAGCCCTGTGCACATAACTGAACAGGCCCTGTATACAGCACTGAACAGGCCCTGTGTACAGCACTCCTGTGTACAGCACTGAACAGGCCATGTGTACAGCACTGAACAGGTTCTGTGTACAGAAATGAACAGGCCCTGCATACAGAACTGAACAGGCCCTGTATACAGAACTGAACCAGCCCTGTGTACAGAGTTGAACAGGCCCTGTATACAGAACTGAACCAGCCCTGTGTACAGAACTGAACAGGCTCTGTGTACATCACTGAACAAGCCCTGTGCACATAACTGAACAGGCCCTGTATGTAGCACTGAACAGGCCCTGTGTACAGCACTCCTGTGTACAGCACTGAACAGGCCCTGTGTACAGAACTGAACAGGTACTGTGTACAGCACTCCTGTACACAACACTGAACAGGCCCTGTGTACAGCACTCCTGTGCACAAATCTGAACAGGCCCTGTGTACAGAATTGAACAGACCCTGTGTACAGAACTGAACAGACCCTGTGTACAGAACTGCACAGGCTTTGTGTACAGAACTGAACAGGCTCTGTGTACAGCACTCCTGTACACAACGCTGAACAGGCCCTCTGTACAGAATTGAACAGACCCTGTGTACAGAACTGAACAGACCCTGTGTACACAACTGCACAGGCTTTCTGTACAGAACTGAACAGGCTCTGTGTACAGCACTCCTGTACACAACGTTGAACAGGCCCTCTGTACAGAATTGAACAGACCCTGTGTACAGCATTGCACAGGTCTGTGTACAGAACTGAACAAGCTCTGTGTAAAGCACTGAACAGGCTCTGTGTACACAACTCCACAGGCTCTGGGTACAGAACGGAACAGGCCCTGTATACACACTGAATAGGCCCTGTATACAGCACTCCTGTGCACAACACTGAAGAGGCCCTGTGTACAGCAGTCCTGTGTACAGAATTGAGCAGGCACAGTGTAGAGAACTGCACTGGCCCTGTGTACAGAACTGAACAGGCTCTGTGTACAGAACGGCACAGGCCCTGTGTACAGAACTGAACAGGCCCTGTGTACAGAACTGAACAGGCCCTGTGTACAGCACTGAACAGGCCCCGTATACAGAACTGAACAGGCCCTGTGCAGAGAATTAAACAGACCCTCTGTACAGAATTGAATAGACCCTCTGTACAGAATTGAAAAGGAGCAGTGTAAAGAATTGTACAGGCCCTCTGTACAGAATTGAAAAAGCCCTGTGTACAGCATTGAACAGGCCCTGTGTACCGAACTGAACAGGCCCTGTGTACAGAACTCCACAGGCTCTGTGTACAGAACTGAACAGGCCCTGTGAACAGCACTGCTGTGCACAGAATTGAACAGGCCCTGTGCTCAGAATTGAACAGGCCCTGTGTACAGAACTGACCAGGCCCTGTATACAGCACTGAACAGGCCCTGTGTACACCACTCCTGTGCACAACACTGAACAGGCACTGTGTGCAGCACTCCTGTGCACAGAAATGAACAGGCCCTGTGCACAGAATTGAACAGACCGTATATAGAGAATTGAACCGACCCTGTGTACAGAATTGAACAGGCCCTGTGTATAGCACTAAGAAGGCCCTGTGTACAGAATTGAGTAGGCCCCATATACAGCACTAAACACGCCCCATTTAGAGCACTGAACAGGCCCTGTGTACAGAACTGAACAGGTACTGTGTACAGCACTCCTGTAGAGAACACTGAACAGGCCCTGTGTACAGCGCTCCTGTGCACAGAACTGCACAGGCCCTGTGTACAGCACTGAACAGGCCCTGTTTACAGCACTGAACAGGCTCTGTATACAGAACTGAACAGGCCCTGTATACAGCACTGAACAGGCCCTGTGTACAGCACTCCTGTGGAAAGCACTGAACAGGCCCTGTGTACAGCATTCCTGTGGAAAGCACTGAACAGGCCCTGTGTACAGAATTGAAAAGACCCTGTGTACTGAATTGAACAGGCCCTGTATACAGAATTGAAAAGGCCCTGTGTACAGAATTGAACAGACCCTGTGTACAGAATTGAAAAGGCCCTGTGTACAGAATTGAACAGGCCCTGTATACAGAACTGCACAGGCCCTGTGTACAGCATTGAACAGGCCCTGTGTACAGCACTGAATAGGCACTGTTTACAGAAATCTAATTGCTCTGTGTACAGAACTGAACAGGCCCTCTATATAGCACTGAGCAGGCCCGTATACAGCACACCTGTGCACAGAATTGAACAGGCCCTGTGTACAGAATTGAACAGACCCTCTGTACAGAATTGAACAGACCTTCTGTACAGAATTGAAATGGCCCTGTGTACAGCATTGAACAGGCCCTGTGTACAGCATTGAACAGGCCCTGTGTACAGCACTGAATAGGAACTGTGTACAGAAATCTAATTGCTCTGTGTACAGAACTGAACAGGCCCTGTGTAAGAACTGCACAGGCCCTGTGTACAGAACTGAACAGGCCCTGTGTACAGCATTGAACAGGCCCTGTGTACAGCACTGAATAGGAACTGTGTACAGAAATCTAATTGCTCTGTGTACAGAACTGAACAGGCCCTGTGTACAGCATTGAACAGGCCCTGTGTACAGCACTGAATAGGAACTGTGTACAGAAATCTAATTGCTCTGTGTACAGAACTGAACAGGCCCTGTGTACAGCATTGAACAGGCCCTGTGTACAGCATTGAATAGGCACTGTGTGCAGAAATCTAATTGCTCTGTGTACAGAATTGAACAGGCCCTGTGTACAGAATTGAACAGACCCTCTGTACAGAATTGAACAGACCCTCTGTACAGAATTGAACAGGCCCTGTTACAGAATTGAACAGACGCTCTGTACAGAATTGAACAGGCCCTGTGTACAGCATTGAACAGACCCTCTGTACAGAATTGAACAGACCCTCTGTACAGAATTGAACAGGCCCTGTTACAGAATTGAACAGACGCTCTGTACAGAATTGAAAAAGCCCTGTGTACAGCATTGAACAGGCCCTGTGTACAGCACTCCTGTGTACAGCACTGAACATGCCCTCTGTACAGAACGGAACATGCCCTGTGTAAGAACTGCACAGGCCATGTGTACAGAACTGAATAGGCCCTGTATACAGCACAGAATAGGCGCTAAGTAGAGCGCTCCTGTGCACAACACCAAACAGGCCTTTTGTACAGCACTCCTCTGGAGAGCACTGAACAGGCCCTGTGTACAGAATTGAACAAACCTGTGTACAGAATTGAAGAGGCCCTGTGTTCAGAATTGAACAGGCCCTGTATACAGAATTGAACAGGCCCTGTGTATAGCGCTGAACAGGCTCTGTGTACACAACTCCACAAGCTCTGTGTACAGAACTGAACAGGCCCTGTGTACAGCACTGAACAGGCCCTTTATACAGCACTGAACAAGCCCTGTATACAGAACTGAACAGGCCCTGTACACAGCACTGAACAGGCCCTGTGTACAGCATTCCTGTGGAGAGCACTGAACAGGCCCTTTGTACAGAATTGAACAGGCCCTGTGTACAGCATTGAACAGGCCCTATGTACAGAATTGAACAGACCCTGTGTACAGAATTGAACAGGCCCTGTGTACAAATTGAACAGGCCCTTTGTACAGCATTGAAAAGATCCTGTGTAAGATTGAACAGGCCCTGTGTACAGAATTGAACAGGCCCTGTGTACAGAATTGAACAGGCCCTGTGTACAGAATTGAACAGGCCCTGTGTACAGAATTGAACAGACCCTGTGTACAGAATTGAACACGCCCTGTGTACAGAATTGAACAGACCCTGTGTACAGAATTGAATAGGCCCTATGTACAGAAGTGTACTGGCCCTTTACACAGCATTGAACAGGCCCTGTGTATAGCACTAAACAGGCCCTTTGTATAGCATTGAACAAGCTCTGTGTACAGAACTCCACAGGCTCTGTGTACGGACTGATCAGGCCCTGTATACAGCACCGAACAGCCCTGTATACAGCACTCCTGTGCACAGAATTGAACAGGCCCTGTGCAGAGAATTAAACAGACCCTCTGTACAGAATTGAATAGACCCTCTGTACAGAATTGAAAAGGAGCAGTGTAAAGAATTGTACAGGCCCTCTGTACAGAATTGAAAAAGCCCTGTGTACAGCATTGAACAGGCCCTGTGTACCGAACTGAACAGGCCCTGTGTACAGAACTCCACAGGCTCTGTGTACAGAACTGAACAGGCCCTGTGAACAGCACTCCTGTGCACAGAATTGAACAGGCCCTGGGCACAGAATTGAACAGACCCTGTGTACAGAATTGAACTGACCCTCTGTACAGAATTGAACAGGCCCTGTGTACAGAATTGAACAGGCCCTGTGTACAGCATTGAACAGGCCCTGTGTACAGCATTGAACAGGCCCTGTGTACAGAATTGAACAGGCCCTGTGTACAGCATTGAACAGGCCCTTTGTACAGAACTGAACAGGCCCTGTGTACAGAACTGAACAGGCCCTGTATACAGAACTGAACAGTCCCTGTGTACAGAACTGAACAGGCCCTCTGTACAGAATTGAACAGACCCTGTGTACAGCATTGAACAGGCCCTGTGTACAGAACTGAACAGTCCCTGTGTACAGAACTGAACAGGCCCTCTGTACTGAATTGAACAGACCCTGTGTACAGCATTGCACAGGCCTGTGTACAGAACTGAACAGGCCCTGTGTACAGAACTGAACAGGTACTGTGTACAGCACACCTTTACACAACACTGAACAGGCCCTGTTTACAGCACTCCTGTGCACAGAACAAAACAGGCCCTGTGTACAGCACGGAACAGGCTCTGTGTACAGAACTGAACAGGACCTGTGTACAGAACTGAACAGGCCCTGTGTACAGAACTGCACAGGCCCTGTGTACAGCATTGAAGAGGCCCTGTGTATAGCACTGAACAGGCTCTGTGTACAGAACTGAACAGGCCCTCTATACAGCACTGTTTAGGCCCGTATACAGCACTCCTGTGCACAGAATTGAACAGGCCCTGTGCAGAGAATTGAACAGACGCTCTGTAGAGAATTGAGAAGGCCTTGTGTACAGCATTGAACAGGCCCTGTGTACAGCACTCCTGTGTACAGCACTGAACAGGCCCTCTGTACAGAACGGAACAGGCCCTGTATACAGCACTGAACAGGCTTGTGTATAGCGCTCCTGTGCACAACACCAAAAAGGACTTTTGTACAGCACTCCTATGGAGAGCACTGAACAGGCCCTGTGTACAGAATTGAACAGTCCCTGTGTACAGAATTGAACAGAACCTGTGTACAGAATTAAAGAGGCCCTGTGTACAGAAGTGAACAGGCCCTGTGCACAGAATTGAACAGTCCCTGTGTACAGAAATGAACAGACCCTGTGTACAGAATTGAACAGGCCCTGTGTATAACACTGAACAGGCTCTGTGTACACAACTCCACAGGCTCTGTGTACAGAACTGACCAGGCCCTGTATACACACTGAACAGGCCCTGTATACAGCACTCCTGTGCACAACACTGAACAGGCCTTGTGTACAGCTCTCCTGTGCACAGAATTGAACAGGCCCTGTGTACAGATTTGAACAGGCCCTGTGTACAGAACTGAACAGGCCCTGTGTACAGAATTGAACAGGCCCTGTGTACAGCACTGAACAGGCTCTGTGTACACAATTCCACAGGCTCTGTGTACAGAACTGAACAGGCCCTCTCTACAGCACTGAACAGGCTCTGCGTACAGAAATGAACAGGCCCTTTATACAGAACTGAACAGGCCCTGTATACAGAACTGAACAGGCCCTGTATACAGAATTGAACAGGCCTTGTGTACAGAACTGAACAGGCCCTCTGTACAGAATTGAACAGACACTGTGTACAGCATTGCACAGGCCTGTGTACAGAACTGAACTGGCTCTGTGTACATCACTGAACAAGCCCTGTGCACATAACTGAACAGGCCCTGTATGTAGCACTGAACAGGCCCTGTGTACAGCACTCCTGTGTACAGCACCGAACAGGCCCTGTGTACAGCACTGAACAGGCCCCGTATACAGAACTGAACAGGCCCTGTGTACAGAACTGAACAGGTACTGTGTAAAGCACTCCTGTACACAACACTGAACAGCCCCTGTGTACACCACTCCTGTGTACAGTACTGAACAGCACTCCTGTGTACAGCACTGAACAGGTCCTCTATACAGCACTGAACAAGCCCTGTATACAGAACTGAACAGGCCCTGTATACAGCACTGAACAGGCCCTGTGTACAGCACTCTTTTGGTGAGCACTGAACAGGCCCTGTGTACAGAATTGAACAGGCCCTGTGAACAGAATTGAACAGGCCCTGTGTAAAGAATTGAACAGACCCTGTGTACAGAATTGAACAGACCCTGTGTACAGAATTGAACAGGCCTTATGTACAGAACAGAATAGGCCCTGTGTACAGCATTGAACAGGCCCTGTGTAGAGCACTGACCAGGCCCTGTGTACAGAACTACACAGGCTCTGTGTACAGAACTGAACAGGCCCTCTATGCAGCACTGAACAGGCCCTGTGTACAGCACTCCTAAGCAGAGAATTGAACAGACACTGTGTACAGAATACAAAAATCCCTGTGTACAGCATTGAACAGGCCCTGTGTACAGCACTCCTGTGTACAGCACTGAACACGCCATCTGTACAGAACGGAACAGGCCCTGTGTACAGAACTGAACAGGGCCTGTGTAGAGCGCTCCTGTGCACAACACCAAACAGGACTTTTGTACAGCACTCCTCTGGAGAGCACTGAACAGGCCCTGTGTACAGAATTGAACAGATCCTGTGTATATAATTAAACAGGCCCTGTGTACAGAATTGAACAGACCCTGTGTACAGAATTGAACAGGACCTGTGTACAGAATTGAACAGGCCCTGTGTACAGAATTGAACAGGCCCTGTGTACAGAATTGAAGAGGCCCTGTGTACAGAATTGAACAGACCCTGTGTACAGAATTGGACAGACCCTGTGTACAGAATTGAACAGGCCCTGTGTACAGAATTGAACAGGCCCTGTGTACAGAATTGAACAGACCCTGTGTACAGAATTGGACAGACCCTGTGTACAGAATTGAACAGGCCCTGTGTACAGCATTGAACATGCCCTGTGTATAGCACTGAACAGGCTCTGTGTACAGAACTAAACAGGCCCTCTATGCAGCACTGAGCAGGCCCGTATACAGCACTCCTGAGCACAGAATTGAACAGGCCCTGTGCAGAGAATTGAACAGACCCTCTGTAGAGAATTGAACAGACCCTCTGTACAGAAGTGAAAAAGCCCTGTGTGCAGAACTGCACTGGCCCTGTGTACAGAACTGAACAGGCCCTGTATACAGCACTCCTGTGCACAACACTGAACAGGCCCTGTGTACAGCACTCCTGTGCACAGAATTGAACAGGCCCTGTGCTCAGAATTGAACATGCCCTGTGTACAGAATTGAGCAGGCGCTGTGTACAGCATTGAACAGGCCCTGTGTACAGAACTGAACAAACCCTGTGTACAGAACTGCACAGGCCCTGTGTACAGAACTGACCAGGCCCTGTATACAGCATTGAACAGGCCCTGTGTACAGCAGTCCTGTGCACAACACTGAACAGTCCCTGTGTACAGCACTCCTGTGCACAGAATTGAACAGGCCCTGTGCACAGAATTGAACAGATCCTGTGTACAGAATTGAACAGGCCCTCTGTACAGCACTGAACAGGCCCTGTATTCAGCACTGAACAGGCCCTGTATACAGAACTGAACAGGCCCTGTATACAACACTGAACAGGCCCTGTGTACAGCACTCCTGTGGAGAGCACTGCACAGGCCCTGTGTACAGAATTGAACAGACCCTGTGTACAGAATTGAACAGGCCCTGTGTACAGAATTGAACAGACCCTGTGTACAGAACTACACAGGCCCTGTGTACAGCATTGAAGAGGCCCTGTGTATAGCACTGAACAGGCTCTGTGTACAGAACTGAACAGGCCCTCTATATAGAACTGAGCAGGCCTGTATACAGCAATCCTGTGCACAGAATTGAAAAGGCCCTGTGCGGAGAATTGAACAGACCCTCTGTACAGAATTGAAAACACCCTGTGTACAGAATTGAACAGGCCCTCTGTACAGAATTGAAAAAGCCTTGTGTACAGCATTGAACAGGCCCTATGTACAGCACTCCTGTGTACAGCACTGAAAAGGCCCTCTGTACAGAACGGAACATGCCCGGTATACAGCACTGAACAGGCCCTGTGTACAGAACTGAACAGGCCCTGTATACAGCACTGAACAGGCCCTGTGTAGAGCGCTCCTGTGCACAACATCAAACAGGACTTTTGTACAGCACTCCTATGGAGAGCACTGAACAGGCCCTGTGTACAGAATTGAACAGAACCTGTGTACAGAATTGAAGAGGCCCTGTGTACAGAAGTGAACAGGCCCTGTGTACAGAATTGAACAGGCCCTGTGTACAGAATTGAACAGACCCTGTGTCCAGAATTGAACAGGCCCTGTGTACAGAATTGAACAGACCCTGTGTCCAGAATTGAACAGACCCTGTGTCCAGAATTGAACAGGCCCTGTGTAAAGAACTTCACAGGCCCTGTGTACAGAACTGAACAGGCCCTGTGTACAGAACTGAACAGGCCCTGTGGACAGCACAAAGCAGGCCCTGTGTACAGAATTGAGTAGGCCCCATATACAGCACTAAACATGCCCAATGTACAGCACTGAACAGGCCCTGTGTACAGCACTGAACAGGTACTGTGTACAGCACTCCTGTGCTCAACACCGAACAGGCCTTTTGTACAGCACTCCTGTGTACAGCACTGAAAAGGCCCTGGGTACAGAACTGATCAGACCCTGTGTGCAGAATTGAAGAGGCTCTGTGTACAGAATTGAACAGGCCCTTGTACAGAATTGAACAGGCCCTGTGTACAGAATTGAACAGACCCTGTGTACAGAATTGAACAGGCCCTGTGTACTGAATTGTGTAGGCCCCATATACAGCGCTAAACACGCCGCATGTACAGCACTGAACAGGCACTGTGTACAGAACTGAACAGGTACTGTGTACAGCACTC
The DNA here is from genome assembly GCF_017639515.1 of Carcharodon carcharias. Classification (NCBI taxonomy): domain Eukaryota; kingdom Metazoa; phylum Chordata; class Chondrichthyes; order Lamniformes; family Lamnidae; genus Carcharodon; species Carcharodon carcharias. The sequence continues at coordinate 65,470,228 of NC_054475.1, forward strand.
CTGTACACAACACTGAACAGGCCCTGTGTACAGCACTCCTGTGTACAGAACTGAAAAGGCCCTGTGTACAGCACTGAACAGGCCCTGTATACAGCACTGAACAGGCCCTGTATACAGCACTGAACAGGCCCTGTATACAGAACTAAACAGGCCCTGTATACAGCACTGAACAGGCCCTGTGTACAGCACTCCTGTGAAGAGCACTGCACAGGCCCTGTGTACAGAATTGAACAGACCCTGTGTACAGAATTGAACAGGCCCTGTATACAGAATTGAACAGACCCTGTGTACAGAATTGAACAGACTCTGTGTACAGAACTGCACAGGCCCTGTGTACAGCATTGAAGAGGCCCTGTGTATAGCACTGAACAGGCTCTGTGTACAGAACTGAACGGGCCCTCTATACAGCACTGAGCAGGCCCGTATACAGCAACCCTGTGCACAGAATTGAAAAGGCCCTGTGCAGAGAATTGAACAGACCCTCTGTACAGAATTGAACAGACCCTCTGTACAAAATTGAACTGGCCCTGTGTATAGCACTAAGCAGGCCCTGTGTACAGAATTGGGTAGGCCCCATATACAGCACTAAACACACCCAATGTACAGCACTGAACAGGCCCTGTGCACAGCACTCCTGTGCACAACACCGAACAGGCCTTTTGCACAGCACTCCTGCGTACAGCACTGAAAAGGCCCTGGGTACAGAACTGATCAGTCCCTGTGTGCAGAATTGAAGAGGCCCTGTGTACAGCACTGAACAGGCCCTCTGTACAGCACTGAACAGGCCCTGTGTACAGCACTCCTGTGCAGAGAATTGAACAGGCCCTGTGCAGAGAATGGAACAGACCCTCTGTACAGAATTGAACAGACCCTCTGTACAGAATTGAAACGGCCCTTTGTACAGAATTGAACAGGCCCTGTGTACAGAATTGAAAAAGCCCTGTGTACAGCATTGAACAGGCCCTCTGTTCAGAACGGAACAGGCCCTGTGTACAGAACTGCACAGGCCCTGGGTACAGAACATAACAGGCCCTGTATACAGCACTCAACAGGCCCTGTGTAGAGCGCTCCTGTGCACAACACCAAACAGGCCTTTTGCAGAGCATTCCTCTGGAGAGCACTGAACAAGCCCTGTGTACAGAATTAGACAGAACCTGTGTACAGAATTGAAGAGGCCCTGTGTACAGAATTGAACAGACCCTGTGTACAGAATTGAACAGGCCCTATGTACAGAACTGAACAGGCCCTGTATACAGTACTGTACAGGCCCTGTATACAGCACTCATGTGCACAACACTGAACAGGCCCTGTGCACAGAATTGAACAGGACCTGTGTACAGAACTGAACAGGCCCTGGAGACAGAAATGATCAGGCCCTGTGTGCAGAATTGAACAGAACCTGTGTACAGAATTGAACAGACTCTGTGTACAGCACTGAACAGGCCCTCTCTACAGCGCTGACGAGGCTCTGTGTACAGAATTGAACAGGCCTTCTGTACAGAATTGAACAGACCCTGTGTACAGCATTGCACAGGCCTGTGTACAGAACTGAACAGGCTCTGCGTACATCACTGAACAAGCCCTGTGCACATAACTGAACAGGCCCTGTGGACAGCACCCCTGTGTACAGCACTGAACAGGCCCTGTGCACAGAATTGAACAGGCCCTATGTACAGAACTGCACAGGCCCTGTGTACAGCACTCCTGTGTACAGAATTGAACAGACCCTCTCTACAGAAATGAACAGACCTCTGTACAAAATTGAACTGGCCCTGTGTATAGCACTAAGCAGGTCCTGTGTACAGAGTTGAGTGGGCCCCATATACAGCACTAAACATGCCCCATGTACAGCACTGAACAGGCCCTGTATACAGCACTCATGTGCACAACACTGAACAGGCCCTGTGCACAGAATTGAACAGGACCTGTGTACAGAACTGAACAGGCCCTGTATACAGCACTGAACAGGCCCTGTGTACAGAACTGAACAGGCACTGTATGTAGCACTGAACAGGCCCTGTGTACAGCACTCCTGTGTACAGCACTGAACAGGCCCTGTGTACAGCACTGAACAGCCTCGGTATACAGAACTGCACAGGCCCTGTGTACAGAACTGAACAGGCACTGTATGTAGCACTGAACAGGACCTGTGTACAGCACTCCTGTGTACAGCACTGAACAGGCCCTGTGTGCAGCACTGAACAGGCCTGGTAAACAGAACTGAACAGGCCCTGTGTAGAGAACTGAACAGGTACTGTGTACAGCACTCCTGTACACAACAATGAACAGGCCATGTGTACAGCACTCCTGTGCACAGAACTGAACACGCCCTGTGTACAGCACTGAACAGGCTCTGTGTACAGAACTGAACAGGAACTGTGTACAGGACTGAACCGTTCCTGTGCACAGAACTGCACAGGCTCTGTGTACAGAACTGAACAGGCCCTGTGTACAGCACTCCTGCACACAACACTGAACAGGCCCTGTGTACAGCACTCCTGTGTACAGAACTGAACAGGCCCTGTGTACAGCACTGAAAAGGCCCTGTATACAGCACTGAACAGGCCCTGTGTACAGAATTGAACAGGCCCTGTGTACAGAATTGAACAGACACTGTGTACAGAATTGAACTGGCCCTATGTACAGAACTGAACAGGCCCTGTGTACAGCATTGAACAGGCCCTGAGTATAGCATTGAACAGGCTCTGTGTACAGAACTGAACAGGCCCTGTATACAGAACTGAACAGGACCTGTGTACAGAACTGAACAGGCCCTGTGTATAGAACTGAACAGGCCCTGTGTACAGAACTGAACAAGCCCTGTGTACAGAATTGAACAGACCCTGTGTACAGCATTGCACAGGCCTGTGTACAGAACTAAACAGGCTCTGTGTACATCACTGAACAAGCCCTGTGCACATAACTGAACAGGATCTGTATGTTGCACTGAACAGGCCCTGTGTACAGCACTCCTGTGTACAGCACTGAACAGGCCCTGTGTACAGCACTCTTGTGTACAGCACTGAACAGGCCCTGTGTACAGCACTGAACAGGCCCGGTATACAGCACTGAACAGGCCCTGTGTACACAACTCCACAGGCTCTGTGTACAGAATGGAACAGGCCCTGTATACACACTGAATAGGCCCTGTATACAGCACTCCTGTGCACAACACTGAAGAGGCCCTGTGTACAGCAGTCCTGTGTACAGAATTGAACAGGCCCTGTGTACAGAATTGAGCAGGCACAGTGTACAGAACTGCACAGGCCCTGTGTACAGAACTGAACAGGCCCTGTATACAGCACTGAAAAGGCCCTGTGAACAGCACTCCTTTGCACAACACTGAACAGGCCCTGTGTACAGCACTCCTGTGCACAGAATTGAACAGGCCCTGTGTACAGAATTGAACAGACCCTCTGTACAGAATTGAACAGGCCCTGTGTACAGAATTGAGTAGGCGCCATAGACAGCACGAAACACGCCCCATGTACAGCACTGAACAGGCCCTGTGTACAGCACTCCTGTGCACAACACCGAACAAGCCTTTTGTACAGCACTCTTGTGTTCAGAACTGAACCAGCCCTGTGTGCAGAACTGAACAGGTCCTGTGTACAGAATTGAACAGGCCCTGTGTACAGCACTGAACATTCCCTGTGTACAGCACTGAACAGGTTCTGTGTACAGAAATGAACAGGCCCTGTATACAGAACTGAACAGGCCCTGTATACAGAACTGAACAGGCTCTGTGTACAGAACGGCACAGGCCCTGTGTACAGAACTGAACAGGCCCTGTGTACAGAACTGAACAGGCCCTGTATACAGCACTGAACAGGTTCTGTGTACAGAAATGAACAGGCCCTGTATATAGAACTGAACAGGCCCTGTATACAGAACTGAACCAGCCCTGTGTGCAGAACTGAACAGGTCCTGTGTACAGAATTGAACAGGCCCTGTGTACAGCACTGAACAGGCTCTGTGTACAGCACTGAACATTCCCTGTGTACAGCACTGAACAGGTTCTGTGTACAGAAATGAACAGGCCCTGTATACAGAACTGAACAGGCCCTGTATACAGAACTGAACCAGCCCTGTGTACAGAACTGAACAGGCCCTGTGTACAGCACTGAACAGGCTCTGTGTACATCACTGAACAAGCCCTGTGCACATAACTGAACAGGCACTGTATGTAGCACTGAACAGGCCCTGTGTACAGCACCCTTGTGTACAGCACTGAACAGGCCCTGTGTACAGTACTGAACAGGCCCCTGTGTACAGAACTGAACAGGTACTGTGTACAGCACTCCTGTACACAACACTGAACAGGCCCTGTGTACAGCACTCCTGTGCACAAATCTGAACAGGCCCTGTGTACAGAATTGAACAGACCCTGTGTACAGAACTGAACAGACCCTGTGTACAGAACTGCACAGGCTTTGTGTACAGAACTGAACAGGCTCTGTGTACAGCACTCCTGTACACAACGCTGAACAGGCCCTCTGTACAGAATTGAACAGACCCTGTGTACAGCATTGCACAGGTCTGTGTTCAGAACTGAACAAGCTCTGTGTACATCACTGAACAAGCCCTGTGCACATAACTGAGCAGGCCCTGTATACAGCACTGAACAGGCCCTGTGTACAGCACTCCTGTGTACAGCACTGAACAGGCCATGTGTACAGCACTGAACAGGTTCTGTGTACAGAAATGAACAGGCCCTGCATACAGAACTGAACAGGCCCTGTATACAGAACTGAACCAGCCCTGTGTACAGAGTTGAACAGGCCCTGTATACAGAACTGAACCAGCCCTGTGTACAGAACTGAACAGGCTCTGTGTACATCACTGAACAAGCCCTGTGCACATAACTGAACAGGCCCTGTATGTAGCACTGAACAGGCCCTGTGTACAGCACTCCTGTGTACAGCACTGAACAGGCCCTGTGTACAGAACTGAACAGGTACTGTGTACAGCACTCCTGTACACAACACTGAACAGGCCCTGTGTACAGCACTCCTGTGCACAAATCTGAACAGGCCCTGTGTACAGAATTGAACAGACCCTGTGTACAGAACTGAACAGACCCTGTGTACAGAACTGCACAGGCTTTGTGTACAGAACTGAACAGGCTCTGTGTACAGCACTCCTGTACACAACGCTGAACAGGCCCTCTGTACAGAATTGAACAGACCCTGTGTACAGAACTGAACAGACCCTGTGTACACAACTGCACAGGCTTTCTGTACAGAACTGAACAGGCTCTGTGTACAGCACTCCTGTACACAACGTTGAACAGGCCCTCTGTACAGAATTGAACAGACCCTGTGTACAGCATTGCACAGGTCTGTGTACAGAACTGAACAAGCTCTGTGTAAAGCACTGAACAGGCTCTGTGTACACAACTCCACAGGCTCTGGGTACAGAACGGAACAGGCCCTGTATACACACTGAATAGGCCCTGTATACAGCACTCCTGTGCACAACACTGAAGAGGCCCTGTGTACAGCAGTCCTGTGTACAGAATTGAGCAGGCACAGTGTAGAGAACTGCACTGGCCCTGTGTACAGAACTGAACAGGCTCTGTGTACAGAACGGCACAGGCCCTGTGTACAGAACTGAACAGGCCCTGTGTACAGAACTGAACAGGCCCTGTGTACAGCACTGAACAGGCCCCGTATACAGAACTGAACAGGCCCTGTGCAGAGAATTAAACAGACCCTCTGTACAGAATTGAATAGACCCTCTGTACAGAATTGAAAAGGAGCAGTGTAAAGAATTGTACAGGCCCTCTGTACAGAATTGAAAAAGCCCTGTGTACAGCATTGAACAGGCCCTGTGTACCGAACTGAACAGGCCCTGTGTACAGAACTCCACAGGCTCTGTGTACAGAACTGAACAGGCCCTGTGAACAGCACTCCTGTGCACAGAATTGAACAGGCCCTGTGCTCAGAATTGAACAGGCCCTGTGTACAGAACTGACCAGGCCCTGTATACAGCACTGAACAGGCCCTGTGTACACCACTCCTGTGCACAACACTGAACAGGCACTGTGTGCAGCACTCCTGTGCACAGAAATGAACAGGCCCTGTGCACAGAATTGAACAGACCGTATATAGAGAATTGAACCGACCCTGTGTACAGAATTGAACAGGCCCTGTGTATAGCACTAAGAAGGCCCTGTGTACAGAATTGAGTAGGCCCCATATACAGCACTAAACACGCCCCATTTAGAGCACTGAACAGGCCCTGTGTACAGAACTGAACAGGTACTGTGTACAGCACTCCTGTAGAGAACACTGAACAGGCCCTGTGTACAGCGCTCCTGTGCACAGAACTGCACAGGCCCTGTGTACAGCACTGAACAGGCCCTGTTTACAGCACTGAACAGGCTCTGTATACAGAACTGAACAGGCCCTGTATACAGCACTGAACAGGCCCTGTGTACAGCACTCCTGTGGAAAGCACTGAACAGGCCCTGTGTACAGCATTCCTGTGGAAAGCACTGAACAGGCCCTGTGTACAGAATTGAAAAGACCCTGTGTACTGAATTGAACAGGCCCTGTATACAGAATTGAAAAGGCCCTGTGTACAGAATTGAACAGACCCTGTGTACAGAATTGAAAAGGCCCTGTGTACAGAATTGAACAGGCCCTGTATACAGAACTGCACAGGCCCTGTGTACAGCATTGAACAGGCCCTGTGTACAGCACTGAATAGGCACTGTTTACAGAAATCTAATTGCTCTGTGTACAGAACTGAACAGGCCCTCTATATAGCACTGAGCAGGCCCGTATACAGCACACCTGTGCACAGAATTGAACAGGCCCTGTGTACAGAATTGAACAGACCCTCTGTACAGAATTGAACAGACCTTCTGTACAGAATTGAAATGGCCCTGTGTACAGCATTGAACAGGCCCTGTGTACAGCATTGAACAGGCCCTGTGTACAGCACTGAATAGGAACTGTGTACAGAAATCTAATTGCTCTGTGTACAGAACTGAACAGGCCCTGTGTAAGAACTGCACAGGCCCTGTGTACAGAACTGAACAGGCCCTGTGTACAGCATTGAACAGGCCCTGTGTACAGCACTGAATAGGAACTGTGTACAGAAATCTAATTGCTCTGTGTACAGAACTGAACAGGCCCTGTGTACAGCATTGAACAGGCCCTGTGTACAGCACTGAATAGGAACTGTGTACAGAAATCTAATTGCTCTGTGTACAGAACTGAACAGGCCCTGTGTACAGCATTGAACAGGCCCTGTGTACAGCATTGAATAGGCACTGTGTGCAGAAATCTAATTGCTCTGTGTACAGAATTGAACAGGCCCTGTGTACAGAATTGAACAGACCCTCTGTACAGAATTGAACAGACCCTCTGTACAGAATTGAACAGGCCCTGTTACAGAATTGAACAGACGCTCTGTACAGAATTGAACAGGCCCTGTGTACAGCATTGAACAGACCCTCTGTACAGAATTGAACAGACCCTCTGTACAGAATTGAACAGGCCCTGTTACAGAATTGAACAGACGCTCTGTACAGAATTGAAAAAGCCCTGTGTACAGCATTGAACAGGCCCTGTGTACAGCACTCCTGTGTACAGCACTGAACATGCCCTCTGTACAGAACGGAACATGCCCTGTGTAAGAACTGCACAGGCCATGTGTACAGAACTGAATAGGCCCTGTATACAGCACAGAATAGGCGCTAAGTAGAGCGCTCCTGTGCACAACACCAAACAGGCCTTTTGTACAGCACTCCTCTGGAGAGCACTGAACAGGCCCTGTGTACAGAATTGAACAAACCTGTGTACAGAATTGAAGAGGCCCTGTGTTCAGAATTGAACAGGCCCTGTATACAGAATTGAACAGGCCCTGTGTATAGCGCTGAACAGGCTCTGTGTACACAACTCCACAAGCTCTGTGTACAGAACTGAACAGGCCCTGTGTACAGCACTGAACAGGCCCTTTATACAGCACTGAACAAGCCCTGTATACAGAACTGAACAGGCCCTGTACACAGCACTGAACAGGCCCTGTGTACAGCATTCCTGTGGAGAGCACTGAACAGGCCCTTTGTACAGAATTGAACAGGCCCTGTGTACAGCATTGAACAGGCCCTATGTACAGAATTGAACAGACCCTGTGTACAGAATTGAACAGGCCCTGTGTACAAATTGAACAGGCCCTTTGTACAGCATTGAAAAGATCCTGTGTAAGATTGAACAGGCCCTGTGTACAGAATTGAACAGGCCCTGTGTACAGAATTGAACAGGCCCTGTGTACAGAATTGAACAGGCCCTGTGTACAGAATTGAACAGACCCTGTGTACAGAATTGAACACGCCCTGTGTACAGAATTGAACAGACCCTGTGTACAGAATTGAATAGGCCCTATGTACAGAAGTGTACTGGCCCTTTACACAGCATTGAACAGGCCCTGTGTATAGCACTAAACAGGCCCTTTGTATAGCATTGAACAAGCTCTGTGTACAGAACTCCACAGGCTCTGTGTATGGACTGATCAGGCCCTGTATACAGCACCGAACAGCCCTGTATACAGCACTCCTGTGCACAGAATTGAACAGGCCCTGTGCAGAGAATTAAACAGACCCTCTGTACAGAATTGAATAGACCCTCTGTACAGAATTGAAAAGGAGCAGTGTAAAGAATTGTACAGGCCCTCTGTACAGAATTGAAAAAGCCCTGTGTACAGCATTGAACAGGCCCTGTGTACCGAACTGAACAGGCCCTGTGTACAGAACTCCACAGGCTCTGTGTACAGAACTGAACAGGCCCTGTGAACAGCACTCCTGTGCACAGAATTGAACAGGCCCTGGGCACAGAATTGAACAGACCCTGTGTACAGAATTGAACTGACCCTCTGTACAGAATTGAACAGGCCCTGTGTACAGAATTGAACAGGCCCTGTGTACAGCATTGAACAGGCCCTGTGTACAGCATTGAACAGGCCCTGTGTACAGAATTGAACAGGCCCTGTGTACAGCATTGAACAGGCCCTTTGTACAGAACTGAACAGGCCCTGTGTACAGAACTGAACAGGCCCTGTATACAGAACTGAACAGTCCCTGTGTACAGAACTGAACAGGCCCTCTGTACAGAATTGAACAGACCCTGTGTACAGCATTGAACAGGCCCTGTGTACAGAACTGAACAGTCCCTGTGTACAGAACTGAACAGGCCCTCTGTACTGAATTGAACAGACCCTGTGTACAGCATTGCACAGGCCTGTGTACAGAACTGAACAGGCCCTGTGTACAGAACTGAACAGGTACTGTGTACAGCACACCTTTACACAACACTGAACAGGCCCTGTTTACAGCACTCCTGTGCACAGAACAAAACAGGCCCTGTGTACAGCACGGAACAGGCTCTGTGTACAGAACTGAACAGGACCTGTGTACAGAACTGAACAGGCCCTGTGTACAGAACTGCACAGGCCCTGTGTACAGCATTGAAGAGGCCCTGTGTATAGCACTGAACAGGCTCTGTGTACAGAACTGAACAGGCCCTCTATACAGCACTGTTTAGGCCCGTATACAGCACTCCTGTGCACAGAATTGAACAGGCCCTGTGCAGAGAATTGAACAGACGCTCTGTAGAGAATTGAGAAGGCCTTGTGTACAGCATTGAACAGGCCCTGTGTACAGCACTCCTGTGTACAGCACTGAACAGGCCCTCTGTACAGAACGGAACAGGCCCTGTATACAGCACTGAACAGGCTTGTGTATAGCGCTCCTGTGCACAACACCAAAAAGGACTTTTGTACAGCACTCCTATGGAGAGCACTGAACAGGCCCTGTGTACAGAATTGAACAGTCCCTGTGTACAGAATTGAACAGAACCTGTGTACAGAATTAAAGAGGCCCTGTGTACAGAAGTGAACAGGCCCTGTGCACAGAATTGAACAGTCCCTGTGTACAGAAATGAACAGACCCTGTGTACAGAATTGAACAGGCCCTGTGTATAACACTGAACAGGCTCTGTGTACACAACTCCACAGGCTCTGTGTACAGAACTGACCAGGCCCTGTATACACACTGAACAGGCCCTGTATACAGCACTCCTGTGCACAACACTGAACAGGCCTTGTGTACAGCTCTCCTGTGCACAGAATTGAACAGGCCCTGTGTACAGATTTGAACAGGCCCTGTGTACAGAACTGAACAGGCCCTGTGTACAGAATTGAACAGGCCCTGTGTACAGCACTGAACAGGCTCTGTGTACACAATTCCACAGGCTCTGTGTACAGAACTGAACAGGCCCTCTCTACAGCACTGAACAGGCTCTGCGTACAGAAATGAACAGGCCCTTTATACAGAACTGAACAGGCCCTGTATACAGAACTGAACAGGCCCTGTATACAGAATTGAACAGGCCTTGTGTACAGAACTGAACAGGCCCTCTGTACAGAATTGAACAGACACTGTGTACAGCATTGCACAGGCCTGTGTACAGAACTGAACTGGCTCTGTGTACATCACTGAACAAGCCCTGTGCACATAACTGAACAGGCCCTGTATGTAGCACTGAACAGGCCCTGTGTACAGCACTCCTGTGTACAGCACCGAACAGGCCCTGTGTACAGCACTGAACAGGCCCCGTATACAGAACTGAACAGGCCCTGTGTACAGAACTGAACAGGTACTGTGTAAAGCACTCCTGTACACAACACTGAACAGCCCCTGTGTACACCACTCCTGTGTACAGTACTGAACAGCACTCCTGTGTACAGCACTGAACAGGTCCTCTATACAGCACTGAACAAGCCCTGTATACAGAACTGAACAGGCCCTGTATACAGCACTGAACAGGCCCTGTGTACAGCACTCTTTTGGTGAGCACTGAACAGGCCCTGTGTACAGAATTGAACAGGCCCTGTGAACAGAATTGAACAGGCCCTGTGTAAAGAATTGAACAGACCCTGTGTACAGAATTGAACAGACCCTGTGTACAGAATTGAACAGGCCTTATGTACAGAACAGAATAGGCCCTGTGTACAGCATTGAACAGGCCCTGTGTAGAGCACTGACCAGGCCCTGTGTACAGAACTACACAGGCTCTGTGTACAGAACTGAACAGGCCCTCTATGCAGCACTGAACAGGCCCTGTGTACAGCACTCCTAAGCAGAGAATTGAACAGACACTGTGTACAGAATACAAAAATCCCTGTGTACAGCATTGAACAGGCCCTGTGTACAGCACTCCTGTGTACAGCACTGAACACGCCATCTGTACAGAACGGAACAGGCCCTGTGTACAGAACTGAACAGGGCCTGTGTAGAGCGCTCCTGTGCACAACACCAAACAGGACTTTTGTACAGCACTCCTCTGGAGAGCACTGAACAGGTCCTGTGTACAGAATTGAACAGATCCTGTGTATATAATTAAACAGGCCCTGTGTACAGAATTGAACAGACCCTGTGTACAGAATTGAACAGGACCTGTGTACAGAATTGAACAGGCCCTGTGTACAGAATTGAACAGGCCCTGTGTACAGAATTGAACAGGCCCTGTGTACAGAATTGAAGAGGCCCTGTGTACAGAATTGAACAGACCCTGTGTACAGAATTGGACAGACCCTGTGTACAGAATTGAACAGGCCCTGTGTACAGAATTGAACAGGCCCTGTGTACAGAATTGAACAGACCCTGTGTACAGAATTGGACAGACCCTGTGTACAGAACTGAACAGGCCCTGTATACAGAACTGAACAGGCTCTGTGTACAGAACGGCACAGGCCCTGTGTACAGAACTGAACAGGCCCTGTGTACAGAACTGAACAGGCCCTGTATACAGCACTGAACAGGTTCTGTGTACAGAAATGAACAGGCCCTGTATACAGAACTGAACAGGCCCTGTATACAGAACTGAACCAGCCCTGTGTGCAGAACTGAACAGGTCCTGTGTACAGAATTGAACAGGCCCTGTGTACAGCACTGAACAGGCTCTGTGTACAGCACTGAACATTCCCTGTGTACAGCACTGAACAGGTTCTGTGTACAGAAATGAACAGGCCCTGTATACAGAACTGAACAGGCCCTGTATACAGAACTGAACCAGCCCTGTGTACAGAACTGAACAGGCCCTGTGTACAGCACTGAACAGGCTCTGTGTACATCACTGAACAAGCCCTGTGCACATAACTGAACAGGCACTGTATGTAGCACTGAACAGGCCCTGTGTACAGCACCCTTGTGTACAGCACTGAACAGGCCCTGTGTACAGTACTGAACAGGCCCCTGTGTACAGAACTGAACAGGTACTGTGTACAGCACTCCTGTACACAACACTGAACAGGCCCTGTGTACAGCACTCCTGTGCACAAATCTGAACAGGCCCTGTGTACAGAATTGAACAGACCCTGTGTACAGAACTGAACAGACCCTGTGTACAGAACTGCACAGGCTTTGTGTACAGAACTGAACAGGCTCTGTGTACAGCACTCCTGTACACAACGCTGAACAGGCCCTCTGTACAGAATTGAACAGACCCTGTGTACAGCATTGCACAGGTCTGTGTTCAGAACTGAACAAGCTCTGTGTACATCACTGAACAAGCCCTGTGCACATAACTGAACAGGCCCTGTATACAGCACTGAACAGGCCCTGTGTACAGCACTCCTGTGTACAGCACTGAACAGGCCATGTGTACAGCACTGAACAGGTTCTGTGTACAGAAATGAACAGGCCCTGCATACAGAACTGAACAGGCCCTGTATACAGAACTGAACCAGCCCTGTGTACAGAGTTGAACAGGCCCTGTATACAGAACTGAACCAGCCCTGTGTACAGAACTGAACAGGCTCTGTGTACATCACTGAACAAGCCCTGTGCACATAACTGAACAGGCCCTGTATGTAGCACTGAACAGGCCCTGTGTACAGCACTCCTGTGTACAGCACTGAACAGGCCCTGTGTACAGAACTGAACAGGTACTGTGTACAGCACTCCTGTACACAACACTGAACAGGCCCTGTGTACAGCACTCCTGTGCACAAATCTGAACAGGCCCTGTGTACAGAATTGAACAGACCCTGTGTACAGAACTGAACAGACCCTGTGTACAGAACTGCACAGGCTTTGTGTACAGAACTGAACAGGCTCTGTGTACAGCACTCCTGTACACAACGCTGAACAGGCCCTCTGTACAGAATTGAACAGACCCTGTGTACAGAACTGAACAGACCCTGTGTACACAACTGCACAGGCTTTCTGTACAGAACTGAACAGGCTCTGTGTACAGCACTCCTGTACACAACGTTGAACAGGCCCTCTGTACAGAATTGAACAGACCCTGTGTACAGCATTGCACAGGTCTGTGTACAGAACTGAACAAGCTCTGTGTAAAGCACTGAACAGGCTCTGTGTACACAACTCCACAGGCTCTGGGTACAGAACGGAACAGGCCCTGTATACACACTGAATAGGCCCTGTATACAGCACTCCTGTGCACAACACTGAAGAGGCCCTGTGTACAGCAGTCCTGTGTACAGAATTGAGCAGGCACAGTGTAGAGAACTGCACTGGCCCTGTGTACAGAACTGAACAGGCTCTGTGTACAGAACGGCACAGGCCCTGTGTACAGAACTGAACAGGCCCTGTGTACAGAACTGAACAGGCCCTGTGTACAGCACTGAACAGGCCCCGTATACAGAACTGAACAGGCCCTGTGTGCAGAACTGAACAGGTACTGTGTACAGCACTCCTGTACACAACACTGAACAGGCCCTGTGTACAGCATTCCTGTGCACAGAACTGAACGCCACTCCTGTGTACAGCACTGAACAGGTCCTCTATACAGCACTGAACAGGCCCTGTATACAGAACTGAACAAGCCCTGTATACAGAACTGAACAGGCCCTGTGTACAGAATTGAACAGACCCTGTGTACAGAATTGAACAGGCCCTGTGTACAGAATTGAACAGGCCCTGTGTACAGAATTGAACAGGCCCTGTGTACAGAATTGGACAGAACCAATGTACAGAATTGAAGAGGCCCTGTGTACAGAATTGAACAGGCCCTGTGTACAGCAATGAATAGGCCCTGTGTATAGCACTGAACAGGCTCTGTGTACAGAACTCCACAGGCTCTGTGTACAGAACTAAACAGGCCCTCTATGCAGCACAGAGCAAGCCCGTATACAGCACTCCTGTGCACAGAATTGAAGAGGCCCTGTGCAGAGAATTGAACAGACCCTGTGTACAGAATTGAACAGGCCATGTGTTCAGAACTGAACAGACCCTCTGTACAGAACTGCACAGGCCCTGTGTACAGAACTGACCAGGCCCTGTATACAGCACTGAACAGGCCCTGTGTACAGCACTCCTGTGCACAGAATTGAACAGGCCCTGTGTACAGCATTGAACAGGCCCTCTGTACAGAACTGAACAGGTCCTGTGTACAGAACTGCACAGGCCCTGTGTACAGAACTGAACAGGCCCTGTATACAGCACTCCTGTGCACAACACTGAACAGACCCTGTGTACAGCACTCCTGTGCTCAGAATTGAACAGGCCCTGTGTATAGAATTGAGCAGTCGCTGTGTACAGCATTGAACAGGCCCTGTGTTCAGAACTGAACAGACCCTCTGTACAGAGCTGCACAGGTCCTGTGTACAGAACTGACCAGGCCCTGTATACAGCACTGAACAGGCCCTGTGTACAGCACTCCTGTGCACAACACTGAACAGGCCCTGTGTACAGCACTCCTGTGCACAGAATTGAACAGACTCTCTGTACAGAATTGAACTGGCCCTGTGTATAGCACTAAGCCGAGCCTGTGTACAGAATTGAATAGGCCCCATATACAGCGCTAAACACACTCCATGAACAGCACTGAACAGGCCCTGTGTACAGAGTTGAACAGGCCCTGTGTACAGAATTGAACAGGCCCTGTGTACAGCATTGAACAGGCCCTGTGTATAGCACTGAACCGGTTCTGTGTACAGAACTCCACAGGCTCTGTGTACAGAACTAAACAGGCCCTCTATACAGCACTGAACAGGCCTTGTGTACATCACTCCTGTGCAGAGAATTGAACAGACCCTCTGTACAGAATTGAACAGGCCCTGTGTACAGCACTCCTGTGTACAGCACTGAACAGGCCCTCTGTACAGAACTGCACAGGCCCTGTGTACAGAACTGACCAGGCCCTGTATACAGCACTGAACAGGCCCTGTGTACAGAATTGAACAGGCCCTGTGCACAGAATTGAACAGGCCCTGTGTACAGAATTGAACAGGCCCTGTGTACAGAATTGAACAGACGCTGTGTACAGAATTGAACAGGCCCTGTGTACAGAATTGAACAGGCCCTGTACATAGCACTAAGCCGAGCCTGTGTACAGAATTGAATAGGCCCCATATACAGCGCTAAACACGCTCCATGAACAGCACTGAACAGGCCCTGTGTACAGAACTGAACAGGTACTATGTACAGCACTCCTGTACACAACTCTGAACAGGCCCTGTGTACAGCACTCCTGTGTACAGAACTGAACAGGCCCTGTATACATCACTGAACAGGCCCTGTATACAGAACTGAACAGGCCCTGTATACAGCACTGAACAGGCCCTGTGTACAGCACTCCTGTGGAGAGCACTGAACAGGCCTTGTGTACAGAATTGAACAGACCCTGTGTACAGAACTGAACAGGCCCTGTGTACAGAATTTAACAGACCCTGTGTACAGAACTGAACAGACCCTGTGTACAGAACTGAACAGGCCCTGTGTACAGAATTTAACAGGCCCTGTGTACAGAATTGAACAGGCCCTATGTATAGCACTGAACAGGCTCTGTGTACAGAACTACACAGGCTCTGTGTACAGAACTGAACAGGCCCTCTATACAGCACTGAACAGGCCCTGTATACAGCACTCCTGTGCAGAGAATTGAACAGACCCTGTGCAGAGAATTGAACAGACCCTCTGTACAGAATTGAACAGACCCTGTGTACAGAATTGAAAAAGCCCTGTGTACAGCATTGAACAGGCCCTGTGTACAGCTGTCCTGTGTAAAGCACTGAACAGGCCCTCTGTTCAGAACGGAACAGGCCTTGTGTACAAAACTGCACAGGCCCTGTGTACAGAACAGAAAAGGCCCTGTATACAGCGCTCAACAGGCCCTGTGTAGGGCGCTCCTGTGCACTACACCAAACAGGCCTTTTGTACAGCACTCCTCTGGACAGCACTGAACAAGCCCTGTGTACAGAATTGGACTGAAGCTGTGTACAGAATTGAACAGACCTTGTGTACGGAATTGAACAGTCTCAGTGTACAGAATTGAACAGGCCCTGTGTACAGAATTGAACAGACTCTGTGTCCAGAATTGAACAGGCCCTGTGTACAGAATTGAACAGACCCTGTGTACAGAATTGAACAGGCCCTGTGTACAGAATTGAACAGGCCCTGTGTACAGAATTGAACAGACCCTGTGTACAGAACTGAACAGGCCCCGTGTACAGAACTGAACAGGCCCTGTTTACAGAATTGAACAGACTCTGTGTACAGAATTAAACAGGCCCTGTGCACAGAATTGAACAGGCCCTGTGTACAAAATTGAACAGGCCCTGTGTATAGCACTAAGCCGAGCCTGTGTACAGAATTGAATAGGCCCCATATACAGCGCTAAACACGCTCCATGAACAGCACTGAACAGGCCCTGTGTACAGAACTGAACAGGTACTATGTACAGCACTCCTGTACACAACTCTGAACAGGCCCTGTGTACAGCACTCCTGTGTACAGAACTGAACAGGCCCTCTGTACAAAATTGAACAGGCCCTGTGTATAGCACTAAGCCGAGCCTGTGTACAGAATTGAATAGGCCCCATATACAGCGCTAAACACGCTCCATGAACAGCACTGAACAGGCCCTGTGTACAGAACTGAACAGGTACTATGTACAGCACTCCTGTACACAACTCTGAACAGGCCCTGTGTACAGCACTCCTGTGTACAGAACTGAACAGGCCCTGTGTACAGCACTGAACAGGCCCTGTATACAGAACTGAACAGGCCCTGTATACAGCACTGAACAGGCCCTGTGTACAGCACTCCTGTGGAGAGCACTGAACAGGCCTTGTGTACAGAATTGAACAGACCCTGTGTACAGAACTGAAAAGGCCCTGTGTACAGAATTTAACAGGCCCTGTGTACTGAATTGAACAGGCCCTGTGTACAGAATTGAACAGGCCCTATGTATAGCACTGAACAGGCTCTGTGTACAGAACTACACAGGCTCTGTGTACAGAACTGAACAGGCCCTCTATACAGCACTGAACAGGCCCTGTATACAGCACTCCTGTGCAGAGAATAGAACAGACCCTGTGCAGAGAATTGAACAGACCCTCTGTACAGAATTGAACAGACCCTGTGTACAGAATTGAAAAAGCCCTGTGTACAGCATTGAACAGGCCCTGTGTACAGCTGTCCTGTGTAAAGCACTGAACAGGCCCTCTGTTCAGAACGGAACAGGCCTTGTGTACAAAACTGCACAGGCCCTGTGTACAGAACAGAAAAGGCCCTGTATACAGCGCTCAACAGGCCCTGTGTAGGGCGCTCCTGTGCACTACACCAAACAGGCCTTTTGTACAGCACTCCTCTGGACAGCACTGAACAAGCCCTGTGTACAGAATTGGACTGATGCTGTGTACAGAATTGAACAGACCTTGTGTACAGAATTGAACAGTCTCAGTGTACAGAATTGAACAGGCCCTGTGTACAGAATTGAACAGACTCTGTGTCCAGAATTGAACAGGCCCTGTGTACAGAATTGAACAGGCCCTGTGTACAGAATTGAACAGGCCCTCTGTACAAAATTGAACTGGCCCTGTGTATAGCACTAAGCAGGCCCTGTGTACAGAGTTGAGTGGGCCCCATATACAGCACTAAACACGCCCCATGTACAGCACGGAACAGGCCCCGTGTACAGCACTCCTGTGCACAACACCGAACAGGCCTTTTGTACAGCACTCCTGTGTACAGCACTGAACAGGCCCTGGGTACAGATCTGATCAGGCCCTGTGTGCAGAATTGAGCAGGCTCTGTATACAGAAATGAACAGGCCCTGTGTACAGAATTGAAAAAGGCCCTCTGTACAAAATTGAACTGGCCCTGTGTATAGCACTAAGCAGGCCCTGTGTTCAGAGTTGAGTAGGCCCCATATACAGCACTAAACATGCCCCATGTACAGCACTGAACAGGCCCTGTGTACAGCAATCCTGTGTACAGCACTGAACAGGCCCTGGGTACAAAACTGATCAGGCCCTGTGTGCAGAATTGAACAGGCCCTGTGTGCAGAACTGAACAGGCCCTGTGTGCAGAACTGAACAGGCCCTGTGTACAGAATTGAACAGGCCCTGTGTACAGAACTGAACATTCCCTCTGTACAGAATTGAACAGACCCTGTGTACAGCACTGAACAGACCCTGTGTACAGAATTGAACAGACCCTGTGTACAGAATTGAACAGACCCTGTGTACAGAACTGAACAAGCCCTGTGCAAATAACTGAACAGGCCCTGTGTACAGCACTCCTGTGTACAGCAATAAACAGGCCCTGTGTACAGAACTGAACAGGTACTGTGTACAGCACTCCTGTGCACAGAACTGAACAGGCCCTGTGACAGCACTCCTTTGTACAGCACTGAACAGGCCCTGTGTACAGCACTGAACAGGCCCGGTAAACAGAACTGAACAGGCCCTGTGTACAGAACTGAACAGGGACTGTGTACAGCAGTCCTGTACACAACACTGAACAGGCCCTGTGTACAGCTCTCCTGTGCACAGAACTGAACAGGCCCTGTGTACAGCACTGAACAGGCTCTGTGTACAGAACTGAACAGGAACTGTGCCCAGAACTGAACAGGTCCTGTGTACAGAACTGCACAGGCTCTGTGTACAGAACTGAACAGGCCCTGTGTACAGCACTCCTCTACTCAACACTGAACAGGCCCTGTGTACAGCACTCCTGTGTACAGAACAGAACAGGCCCTGTGTACAGCACTGAACAGGCCCTGTATACAGAACTGAACAGGCCCAGTATACAGCACTGAACAGGCGCTGTGTACAGCATCCCTGTGGAGAACACGGAACAGGCCCTGTGTACAGAATTGAACAGACCCTGTGTACAGAATTGAACTGGCCCTATGTACAGCATTGAACAGGCCCTGAGTATAGCATTGAACAGGCTCTGTGTACAGAACTGAACAGGCCCTGTATACAGAACTGAACAGGACCTGTGTAGAGAACTGAACAGGCCCTGTGTACAGAATTGAACTGACCCTGTGTACAGCATTGCACAGGCCTGTGTACATCACTGAACAAGCCCTGTGCACATAACTGAACAGGCTCTGTATGTAGCACTGAGGAGGCCCTGTGTACAGCTCTGAACAGGCCCGGTATACAGCACTGAATAGGCCCTGTACACAGCACTGAACAGGCCCTGTATACAGTTCTGAACAGGCCTTGTGTACAGCACTCCTGTGGAGAGCACTGAACAGGCCCTGTGTACAGAATTGAACAGACCCTGTGTACAGAATTGAACAGACCCTGTGTCCAGAATTGAACAGGCCCTGTGTACAGCATTGAACATGCCCTGTGCATAGCACTGAACAGGCTCTGTGTACAGAACTACACAGGCTCTGTGTACAGAACTGAACAGGCCCTGTGTACAGCACTCCTCTACTCAACACTGAACAGGCCCTGTGTACAGCACTCCTGTGTACAGAACAGAACAGGCCCTGTGTACAGCACTGAACAGGCCCTGTATACAGAACTGAACAGGCCCAGTATACAGCACTGAACAGGCGCTGTGTACAGCATCCCTGTGGAGAGCACGGAACAGGCCCTGTGTACAGAATTGAACAGACCCTGTGTACAGAATTGAACTGGCCCTATGTACAGCATTGAACAGGCCCTGAGTATAGCATTGAACAGGCTCTGTGTACAGAACTGAACAGGCCCTGTATACAGAATTGAACAGACACTGTGTACAGAATTGAACAAGCCCTGTGTACAGAATTGAACGGGCCCTATGTACAGAAATGCACAGGCCCAGAGTACAGAATTGAACAGGCCATGTGTACAGAATTGAACAGACACTGTGTACAGAATTGAAGAGGCCCTGTGTACAGAATTGAACAGGCCCTGTGTACAGAATTGATGAGGCCCTGTGTACAGAATTGAACATCCCCTATGTACAGAATTGAAGAGGCCCTGTGTACAGAATTGAACAGGCCCTGTGTACAGAATTGATGAGGCCCTGTGTACAGAATTGAACATCCCCTATGTACAGAATTGAACAGGCCCTGTGTACAGAATTGAACAGGCCCTGTGTACAGAATTGAACAGACACTGTGTACAGAATTGAACAAGCCCTGTGTACAGAATTGAACAGGCCCTATGTACAGAAATGAACAGGCCCTGTGTACAGCATTGAACAGGCCCTGTGTATAGCACTGAACAGGCTCTGTGTACCGAACTCCACAGGCTCTGTGTACAGAACTGAACAGGCCCTCTCTGCAGCATTGAGCAGGCCTGTATACAGAACTCCTGTGCACAGAATTGAACAGACCCTCTGTACAGAATTGAACAGACCCTCTGTACAGAATTGAAAAGGCCCTTTGTACAGAATTGAACAGACCCTCTGTACAGAATTGAACTGGCCCTGTGTACAGAATTGAACAGACCCTGTGTACAGAATTGAAAAGGCCCTGTGTACAGAACTGAACAGGCTCTGTGTACAGAACTGCACAGGCCCTGTGTACAGAACTGAACAGGCCCTGTATACAGCACTGAAGAGGCCCTGTATACAGAACTGAACAGGCCCTGTTTTCAGCACTGAACAGGCCCTGTGTACAGCATTTCTGTGGAGAGCACTGAACAGGCTTTTGTACGGAATTGAACAGACCCTGTGTAAGAATTGAACAGGCCCTGTGTACAGAATTGAACAGGCCCTCTGTACAGAACTGAACTATCCCTGTGTACAGCACTAAACACGCCCCATGTACAGCACTGAACATGCCCTGTATACAGCCCTGAACAGGCCCTGTGTAGAGCGCTCCTGTGCACAACACCAAACAGGCCTTTTGTACAGCACTCCTCTGCAGAGCACTGAACAGGCCCTGTGTACAGAATTGAACAGACCTTGTGTACAGAATTGAAGAGGCCCTGTGTACAGAATTGAACAGGCCCTGTGTACAGAATTGAACAGGCCCTGTTTACAGAATTGAGCAGGCCCTGTGTACAGCATTGAACAGGCCCTGTGTACAGAACTACACAGGCCCTGTGTACAGAACTACACAGGCCCTGTGTACAGGACTGCACTGGCCCTTTGTCCAGAACTGAACAGGCCCTGTATACAGCACTGAACAGGCGCTGTGCACAGCACTCCTGTGCACAGAATTGAACAGGCCCTGTGCACAGAATTGAACAGGCCCTGTGTACAGAATTGAACTGGCCCTGTGTATAGCACTAAGCAGGCCCTGTGTACAGAATTTAGTAGGCCCCATATACAGCACTTACCACGCCCCATGTACAGAACTGTACAGGCCCTGTGTACAGCACTCCTGTGCACAACACCGAACAGGTCTTCTGTACAGCAATCCTGTGTACAGAACTGAACAGGTACTGTGTACAGCACTCCTGTAACCACACTGAACAGGCCCTGTGTACAGCACTCCTGTGAACAGAACTGAACAGGCCCTTTGTAGGGCACTGAACAGACCCTCTGTACAGAATTGAACTGGCCCTGTGTACAGAATTGAACAGACCCTGTGTACAGAATTGAAAAGGCCCTGTGTACAGAACTGAACAGGCTCTGTGTACAGAACTGCACAGGCCCTGTGTACAGAACTGAACAGGCCCTGTATACAGCACTGAACAGGCCCTGTATACAGAACTGAACAGGCCCTGTATACAGCACTGAACAGGCCCTGTGTACAGCATTTCTGTGGAGAGCACTGAACAGGCCCTTTGTACGGAATTGAACAGACCCTGTGTAAGAATTGAACAGACCCTGTGTACAGAATTGAAGAGGCCCTGTGTACAGAATTGAACAGGCCCTCTGTACAGAATTGAGAAAGCCCTTTTATAGCATTGAACAGGCCCTGTGTACAGCACTCCTGTGTACAGCACTGAACAGGCCCTCTGTACAGAACTGAACAGTCCCTGTGTACAGAACTGAACAGGCCCTGTATACAGCACTGAACAGGCCCTGTGTAGAGTGCTCCTGTGCACAACACCAAACAAGCCTTTTATACAGCACTCCTCTGGAGAGCACTGAACAGGCCCTGTGTACAGAATTGAACAGACCCTTTGTACAGAATTGAACAGACCCTGTGTACAGAATTGAAGAGGCCCTGTGTACAGAATTGAAGAGGCCCTGTGTACAGAATTGAGCTGGCCCTTTGTACAGCATTGAACAGGCCCTGTGTACAGAACTGACCAGAGCCTGTGTACAGAACTGCACAGGCCCTGTGTACAGAACTGAACAGGCCCTATGTACAGAATTGAACAGACCCTGTGTACAGAATTGAACAGCCCTGTGTACAGAATTGAACAGGCCCTATGTACAGAACTGAACAGGCCCTGTGTACAGCATTGAACAGGCCCTGTGTATAGCACTGAACAGGCTCTGTGTACAGAACTCCACAGGCTCTGTGTACAGAACTGAACAGGCCCTCTATACAGCACTGAACAGGCCCTGCGCACAGCGCTCCTGTGCGCAACACCAAACAGGCCTGTTGTACAGCAATCATCTGGAGAGCACTGAACAGACCCTGTGTACAGAATTGAAGAGGCCCTATGTACAGAATTGAAGGGGCCCTGTGTACAGAACTGCACAGGTCATGTGTACAGATCTGAACAGGTACTGTATACAGCACTCTTGTACAGAACACTGAACAGGCCCTGTGTACAGCACTCCCGTGTACAGAACTGAACAGGCCCTTTGTACAGCACTGAACAAGCCCTGTATACAGCACTGAACAGGCCCTGTATACATAACTGAACAGGCCCTGTATGCAGCACTGAACAGGCCCTGTGTACAGCACTCCTGTGGAGAGCACTGAACAGGCCCTGTGTGCAGAATTGAACAGACCCTGTGTACAGAATTGAACAGGCCCTGTGTACAGAATTGAACAGACCCTATGTACAGAACTGAACAGGCCCTGTATGCAGCACTGAACAGGCCCTGTGTACAGCACTGAACAGGCCCTGTATGCAGCACTGAACAGGTCCTGTATACAGAATTGAAAAGGCCCTCACAGAGAATTGAAAAAGCCCTGTGTACAGAATTTAACAGGCCCTCATAGAGAATTGAAAAAGCCCTGTGTACAGCATTGAACAGGCCCTGTGTACAGAACTGCACAGGCTCTGTGTACAGAACTGAACATGCCCTGTATACAGCACTGAACAGGCCCTGTGTAGAGCACTCCTGTGCACAACACCAAACAGGCCTTTTGTACAGCACTCCTCTGGAGAGCCCTGAACAGGCCCTGTGTACAGAATTGAACAGACCTTGTGTACAGAATTGAAGAGGCCCTGTGTACAGAATTGAACAGGCCCTGTGTACAGAATTGAACAGGCCCTGTGTACAGAATTGAACAGACGCTCTGTGCAGAATTGAACAGACCCTCTGTAAAGAATTGAACAGGCCCTGTGTATAGCACTAAGCAGGCCCTGTGTACAGAATTTAGTAGGCCCCATATACAGCACTTACCACGCCCCATGTACAGAACTGAACAGGCCCTGTGTACAGCACTCCTGTAACCAACACTGAACAGGCCCTGTGTACAGCACTCCTGTGAACAGAACTGAACAGGCCCTGTGTACAGAACTGCACAGTCCCTGTGGACAGAACTGAACATGTACTGTATAGAGCACTCTCGTACACAACACTGAACAGGCACTCTGTACAGCACTCCTGTGTACAGAACTGAACAGGCCCTGTACACAACACTGAACAGGCCCTGTGTACAGCACTCCTGTGTACAGAACTGAACAGGCCCTGTGTACAACTCTGAACAGGCCCTGTATACAGCACTGAACATGCCCTGTATACAGAACTGTAAAGGCCCTGTATACAGCACTGAACAGGCCCTGAGTACAGCACTCATGTGGGGAGCACTGAAAAGGCCCTGTGTACAGAATTGAACAGACCCCGTGTACAGAATTGAAGAGGCCCTATGTACAGAACTGAACAGGCCATGTGTACAGCATTGAAAAGGCCCTGTGTATAGCACTAAGCAGGCTCTGTGTACAGAACTATACAGGCTCTGTGTACAGAACTAAACAGGCCCTCTATACAGCACTGAACAGGCCCTGTATACAGCACTCCTGTGCACAGAATTGAACAGGCCCTGTGCAGAGAATTGAACAGACCCTCTCTACAGAATTGAACAGACCCTCTGTACAGAATTGAAAAAGCCCTGTGTACAGAATTGAACAGGCCCTCTGTACAGAACTGAACAGGTCCTGTGTACAGAACTGCACAGGCCCTGTGTACAGAACTGAACAGGCCCTGTATACAGCACTCCTGTGCACAACACTGAACAGACCCTGTGTACAGCACTCCTGTGCACAGAATTGAACAGGCCCTGTGTACAGAATTGAACAGACCCTGTGTACAGAATTGGACAGACCCTGTGTACAGCATTGAACAGGCCATGTGTTCAGAACTGAACAGACCCTCTGTACAGAACTGCACAGGCCCTGTGTACAGAACTGACTAGGCCCTGTATACAGCACTGAACAGGCCCTGTATACAGCACTCCTGTGCAGAGAATTGAACAGACTCTCTGTACAGAATTGAACTGGCCATGTGTACAGAATTGAAAAGGCCCTGTGTACAGAACTGAACAGGCTCTGTGTACAGAATTGAACAGACCCTGTGTACAGAATTGAAAAGGCCCTGTGTACAGAACTGAACAGGCTCTGTGTACAGAACTGCACAGGCCCTGTGTACAGAACTGCACAGGCCCTGTATACAGCACTGAACAGGCCCTGTGTACAGCATTTCTGTGGAGAGCACTGAACAGGCCCTTTGTACGGAATTGAACAGACCCTGTGTAAGAATTGTACAGGCCCTGTGTACAGAATTGAACAGACCCTGTGTACAGAATTGAAGAGGCCCTGTGTACAGAATTGAACAGGCCCTCTGTACAGAATTGAGAAAGCCCTTTTATAGCATTGAACAGGCCCTGTGTACAGCACTCCTGTGTACAGCACTGAACAGGCCCTCTGTACAGAACTGAACAGTCCCTGTGTACAGAACTGAACAGGCCCTGTATACAGCACTGAACAGGCCCTGTGTAGAGTGCTCCTGTGCACAACACCAAACAAGCCTTTTGTACAGCACTCCTCTGGAGAGCACTGAACAGGCCCTGTGTACAGAATTGAACAGACCCTTTGTATAGAATTGAACAGACCCTGTGTACAGAATTGAAGAGGCCCTGTGTACAGAATTGAAGAGGCCCTGTGTACAGAACTGAACAGGCCCTGTGTACAGAAATGCACAGGCCCTGTGTACAGAACTGAACGGGCCCTGTATACAGCACTGAACATGCCCTGTATATAGAACTGAACAGGCCCTGTATACAGCACTGAACAGGCCCTGTGTACAGCATTTCTGTGGAGAGCACTGAACAGGCCCTGTGTACAGAATTGAACAGGCCCTGTGTACAGAATTGAACAGACCCTGTGTACAGAATTGAAAAGGCCCTGTGTACAGCATTGAACAGGCCCTCTGTACAGAATTGAGAAAGCCCTGTTTACAGCATTGAACAGGCCCTGTGTACAGCACTCCTGTGTAGAGCACTGATCAGGCCCTCTGTACAGAACTGAACTGTCCCTGTGTACAGAACTGAACAGGCCCTATGTACAGAACTGAACAGGCACTGTGTACTGCATTGAACAGGCTCTTTGTATAGCATTGAACAGGCCTTGTGTATAGCACTGAACAGGCTCTGTGTACAGAACTCCACAGGCTCTGTGTACAGAACTGAACAGGCCCTCTATACAGCACTGAACAGGCCCTGCGTACAGCGCTCCTGTGCGCAACACCAAACAGGCCTGTTGTACAGCAATCATCTGGAGAGCACTGAACATGCCCTGTGTACAGAATTGAACAGACCCTGTGTACAGAATTGAAGAGGCCCTGTGTACAGAACTGAAGAGGCCCTGTGTACAGAACTGCACAGGTCCTGTGTACAGATCTGAACAGGTACTGTGTACAGCACTCTTGTACAGAACACTGAACAGGCCCTGTGTACAGCACTCCCGTGTACAGAACTGAACAGGCCCTTTGTACAGCACTGAACAAGCCCTGTATACAGCACTGAACAGGAACTGTATACATAACTGAACAGGCCCTGTATGCAGCACTGAACAGGCCCTGTGTACAGCACTCCTGTGGAGAGCACTGAACAGGCCCTGTGTACAGAATTGAACAGACCCTGTGTACAGAATTGAACAGGCCCTGTGTACAGAATTGAACAGGCCCTATGTACAGAACTGAACAGGCCCTGTGTACAGCATTGAACAGGCTCTGTGTACAGAACTACACAGGCTCTGTGTACAGAACTAAACAGGCCCTCTATACAGCACTGAACAGGCCCTGTATACAGCACTCCTGTGCACAGAATTGAACAGGCCCTGTGCAGAGAATTGAACAGTCCCTCTGTACAGAATTGAACAGACCCTATGTACAGAATTGAAAAAGCCCTGTGTACAGCACTGAACAGGCCCTCTATACAGAATTGAAAAAGCCCTGTGTACAACATTGAACAGGCCCTGTGTACAGCACTCCTGTGTACAGCATTGAACATGCCCTCTGTACAGAACTGAACAGGCCCTGTGTACAGAACTGCACAGGCCCTGTGTACAGAACTGAACATGCCCTGTATACAGCACTGAACAGGCCCTGTGTAGAGAACTCCTGTGCACAACACCTAACAGGCCTTTTGTAAAGCACTCCTCTGGAGAGCACTGAACAGGCCCTGTGTACAGAATTGAACAGACCCTGTGTACAGAATTGAAGAGGACCCGTGTACAGAATTGAAGAGGCCCTGTGTACAGAATTGAACAGGCCCTGTGTACAGAATTGAGCAGGCGCTGTGTACAGCATTGAGCAAGCCCTGTGTACAGAACTGAACAGGCCCTGTGTACAGAACTGCACAGGCCCTGTGTACAGAACTGAACATGCCCTGTATACAGCACTGAACAGGCCCTGTGTAGAGAACTCCTGTGCACAACACCTAACAGGCCTTTTGTAAAGCACTCCTCTGGAGAGCACTGAACAGGCCCTGTGTACAGAATTGAACAGACCCTGTGTACAGAATTGAAGAGGACCCGTGTACAGAATTGAAGAGGCCCTGTGTACAGAATTGAACAGGCCCTGTGTACAGAATTGAGCAGGCGCTGTGTACAGCATTGAGCAAGCCCTGTGTACAGAACTGAACAGGCCCTGTGTACAGAACTGCACAGGCCTTGTGTACAGAATCGGACAGGCCCAATATATAGCAATCAATAGGCCCTGTGTACAGCACTCCTGTGCGCAACACTGAACATCCCTGTGTACAGCACCTGTGCACAGAATTGAACAGGCCCTGTGCACAGAATTGAACAGGCCCTGTGTACAGAAATGCACAGGCCCTGTGTACAGCATTGAACAGGCCCTGTGTACAGAACTGAACAGGCCCTGTGTACAGAAATGCACAGGCCCTATGTCCAGAACTGAACAGGCCCTGTGTACAGCACTGCTGTGCACAACACTGAACAGGCCCTGTGTACAGCACTGCTGTGCACAACACTGAACAGGCCCTGTGTACAGCACTCCTGTGTACAGCACTGAACAGGCCTTGGGTACAGAACTGAACAGGCCCTTTGTGCAGAATTGAACACGCTCTGTGTACAGAATTGAACAGACCCTGTGTACAGAATTGAACAGGCCCTGTGTACAGCACTGAACAGGCTCTGTGTACAGCACTGAACAGACCCTGTGTACAGAATTGAACAGACCCTGTGTACAGCACTCCTGTGCAGAACACCGAACAGGCCTTTTGTACAGCATTCCTGTGTACAGCACTGAACAGGCCCTTTGTACAGAACTGAACAGGCCCTGTGTACAGAATTGAACAGACCCTGTGTACAGAATTGAACAGGCCCTGTGTACAGCATTGAACAGGCTCTGTGTACAGCACTGAACAGACCCTGTGTAAGAATTGAACAGGCCCTGTGTACAGAATTGAACAGGCCCTGTGTACAGAATTGAACAGACCTTGTGTACAGAATTGAACAGGTCCTGTGTACAGAATTGAACAGGCCCTATGTACAGAACTGAAAAGGCCCTTTTTACAGCATTGAACAGGCCCTGTGTATAGCATTGAACAGGCTCTGTGTACAGAAATCCACAGGCTCTGTGTACAGAACTGAACAGGCCCTCTATACAGCACGGAACAGGCCGTTAATACAGCACTCCTGTGCACAGAATTGAACAGGCCCTGTGAAGAGAATTAAACAGACCCTCTGTACAGAATTGAACAGACCCTTTGTAAAGAATTGAAAAAGCCCTGTGTACATCATTGAACAGGCCCTGTGTACAGCACTCCTGTGTACAGAACTGAACAGGCCCTGTGTACAGAACTGCACAGGCCCTGTGTACAGAACTGAAACGGCCCGGTATACAGAACTGAACAGGCCCTGTGTACAGCATTGAGCAGGCCCTGTGTACAGCATTGAACAGGCCCTGTGTACAGAATTGAACAGGCCCAGTGTACAGCATTGAGCAGGCCCTGTGTACAGAATTGAACAGACCCTGTGTACAGAATTGAACAGGCCCTGTGTACAGAATTGAACAGGCCCTGTGTATAGCACTAAGCAGGCCCTGTGTACAGAATTGAGTACGCCCCATATACAGCACTAAACACGCCCCATGTACAGCACTGAACATGCCCTGTATACAGCACTGAACAGGCCCTGTGTATAGCACTCCTGTGCACAACACCGAACAGGCCTTTTGTACAGCATTCCTGTGTACAGCACTGAACAGGCCCTTTGTACAGAACTGAACAGGTACTGTGTACAGAATTGAACAGGCTCTGTGTACAGAATTGAACAGACCCTGTGTACAGAATTGAACAGGCCCTGTGTACACCACTGAACAGGCACTATTTACAGCACTGAACAGGCTCTGTGTACAGCACTGAACAGGCCCTGTATACTGAACTGAACAGGCCCTGCATACAGAACTGAACAGGCCCTGTGTACAGAACTGAACAGGCCCTGTGTACAGAACTGAACAGGCCCTCTGTACAGAATTTAATAGACCCTGTGTACAGCATTGCACAGGCCTGTGTACAGAACTGAACAGGCTCTGTGTACATCACTGAACAAGCCCTGTGCACATAACTGAACAGGCACAGTATGTAGCACTGAACAGGCCCTGTGGACAGCACTCCTGTGTACAGCACTGAACAGGCCCTGTGAACAGAACTGAACAGGCCCTGTGTACAGAACAGAACATTCCCTGTGTAGAGAACTGAACAGGTTCTGTGTACAGAACTGCAGAGGCCCTGTGTACAGAACTGAACAGGTACTGTGTACAGCAATCCGGTACACAACACTGAACAGGACCTGTGTACAGCACTCCTGTGTACAGAACTGAATAGGCCCTGTGTACAGCACTGAACAGGCCCTGTATACAGCACTGAACAGGCCCTGTATACAGAACCGAACAGGCCCTGTATACAGCACTGAACAGGGCCTGTGTACAACACTCCTGTGGAGAGCACTGAACAGGCCCTGTGTACAGAATTGAACAGACCCTGTGTACCGAATTGAACAGGCCATGTGTACAGCATTGAAAAGGCCCTGTGTATAGCACTGAACAAGCTCTGTGTACAGAACTACACAGGCTCTGTGTACAGAACTGAACAGGCCCTTTATACAGCACTGAACAGTCCCTGTATACAGCACTCCTGTGCACAGAATTGAACAGGCCCTGTGCAGAGAATTGAACAGACCCTCTGTACAGAATTGAACAGGCCATCACACAGAATTGAAAAAGCCCTGTGTACAGCATTGAACAGGCCCTGTGTACAGCACTCCTGTGTACAGCACTGAACAGGCCCTCTGTACAGAACTGTACAGGCCCTGTGTACAGAACTGCACAGGCCCTGTGTACAGAACTGAAAAGGCCTAGTATACAGCAATCAACAGGCCCTGTATACAGAACTGAACAGGCCCTTTGTAGACCACTCCTGTGTACAACACCAAATAAGCCTTTTGTACAGCACTCCTCTGGAGAGCACTGAACAGGCACTGTGTACAGAATTGAAGAGGCCCTCTGTACAGGATTGAATAGACCCTGTGTACAGCATTGCACAGGCCTGTGTACAGAACTGAACAAGCTCTGTGTACATCACTGAACAAGCCCTGTGCACATAACTGAACAGGCACAGTATGTAGAACTGAATAGTCACTGTATACAGCAGTGTGGTGCACAGCACTGAACCGGCCCTGTGTACAGCACTGAACCAGCCCGGTATACAGAATTGAACAGGCCCTGTGTACAGAACTGAACAGGTACTGTGTACAGCACTCCTGTACACAACACTGAACAAGTACTGTGTACAGCACTCCTGTGAACAGAACTGAATAGGCCCTGTGCAGAGCACTGAACAGGCCCAGTGTACAGAACAGAACAGTCCCTGTGTAGAGAACTGAACAGGTTCTGTGTACAGAACTGCACAGCCCTGTGTACAGAACTGAACAGGTACTGTGTACAGCACTCCGGTACACAACACTGAACAGGCCCTGTGTACAGCACTCCTGTGTACAGAACTGAACAGGCCCTGTGTACAGCACTGAACAGGCCCTGTATACAGAACTGAACAGTCCCTGTATACAGAACTGAACAGGCCCTGTATACAGCACTGAACAGGGCCTGTGTACAGCACTCCTGTGGAGAGCACTGAACAGGCCCTGTGTACAGAATTGAACGGGCCCTGTGTACGGAATTGAACAGATCCTGTGTACCGAATTGAACAGGCCCTGTGTACAGCATTGAAAAGGCCCTGTGTATAGCACTGAACAGGCTCTGTGTACAGAACTACACAGGCTCTGTGTACAGAACTGAACAGGCCCTTTATACAGCACTGAACAGTCCCTGTATACAGCACTCCTGTGCACAGAATTGAACAGGCCCTGTGCAGAGTATTGAACAGACCCTCTTTACAGAATTGAACAGACCCTCTGTACAGAATTGAAAAAGCCCTGTGTACAGCATTGAACAGGCCCTGTGTACAGCACTCCTGTGTACAGCACTGAACAGGCCCTGTGTACAGAACTGTACAGGCCCTGTGTACAGAACTGAACAGGCCCTGTGTACAGAACTGAACATGCCCTGTATACAGCACTGAACAGGCCCTGTGTAGAGCACTCCTGTGCACAACACCAAACAGGCCTTTTGCAGAGCACTCCTCTGGAGAGCACTGAACAGGCCCAGTGTACAGAATTGAACAGACCCTGTGTACAGAATTGAACAGGCCCTGTGTACAGAATTGAACAGGCCCGGTGTACAGAATTGAGCAGGCCCTGTGTACAGAACTGAACAGGCCTTGTGTACAGAACTGCACAGGCCCTGTGTACAGAACTACACAGGCCCTGTGTACAGAACTGAACAGGCCAAGTATACAGCAATCAACAGGCCCTGTGTACAGCATTGAACACGCCCTGTGTAAAGCACTGAACAGGCTCTGTGTACAGAACTACACAGGCTCTTTGTACAGAACTGAACAGGCCCTTTAAACAGCACTGAACAGGCCCTGTATACAGCACTCCTGTGCACAGAATTGAACAGGCCCTGTGCAGAGAATTCAACAGACCCTCTGTACAGAATTGAACAGGCCCTCTGTACAGAATTGAAAAAGCCCTGTGTACAGCATTGAACAGGCCCTGTGTACAGAACTGCACAGGCCCTGTGTACAGAACTGAACATGCCCTGTATACAGCACTGAACAGGCCCTGTGTAGAACACTCCTGTGCACAACACCAAACAGGCCTTTTGTACAGCACTCCTCTGGAGAGAACTGAACAGGCCCTGTGTACAGAATTGAACAGACCCTGTGTACAGAATTGAACAGGCCCTGTGTACAGAATTGAGCAGGCCCTGTGTACAGTATTGAACAGGCCCTGTGTATGGAACTGAACAGGCCTTGTGTACAGAACTGGACAGGCCCTGTGTACAGAACTGCACAGGTCCTGTGTACAGAACTGAACAGGCCTAGTATACAGCACTCAACAGGCCCTGTGTACAGCACTCCTGTGCACAACACTGAACAGGCCCTGCGTACAGAATTGAACAGGCCCTGTGTACAGAATTGAACAGGCCCTGTGTACAGAATTGAGCTGGCCCTGTGTACAGCTTTGAACAGGCCCTGTGTACAGAACTGAACCGGCCCTGTATACAGAACTGAACAGGCCCTGTGTAGAGCACTCCTGTGCACAACACCAAATAAGCCTTTTGTACAGCACTCCTCTGGAGAGCACTGAACAGGCCCTCTGTACAGAATTGAGCAGACCCTGTGTACAGAATTGAAGAGGCCCTGTGTACAGAATTGAACAGACCCTGTGTACAGAATTGATCAGGCCCCATATACAGCACTAAAGACGCCCCATGTACAGCACTGAACAGGCCCTGTGTACAGCACTCCTGTGCACAACACTGAACAGGCCTTTTGTCCAGCACTCCTGTGTACAGCACTGAGAAGGCCTTGGGTACAGAACTGAACAGGCCCTGTGTGCAGAATTGAACACGCTCTGTGTACAGAACTGAACAGGCCCTGTGTACAGAATTGAACAGACCCTGTGTAAGAATTGAACAGACCCTGTGTACAGAATTGAACATGCCCTATGTACAGAAATCCACAGGCTCTGTGTAAGGAACTGAACAGGCCCTCTATACAGCACTGAACAGGCCGTTAATACAGCACTCCTGTGCACAGAATTGAACAGGCCCTGTGCAGAGAATTAAACAGACCCTCTGTACAGAATTGAATAGGCCCTCTGTACAGAATTGAAAAAGCCCTGTGTACAGCATTGAACAGGCCCTGTGTACAGAACTGCACAGGCCCTGTGTACAGAACTACACAGGCCCTGTGTACAGAACTGAACAGGCCAAGTATACAGCAATCAACAGGCCCTGTGTACAGCATTGAACACGCCCTGTGTAAAGCACTGAACAGGCTCTGTGTACAGAACTACACAGGCTCTTTGTACAGAACTGAACAGGCCCTTTAAACAGCACTGAACAGGCCCTGTATACAGCACTCCTGTGCACAGAATTGAACAGGCCCTGTGCAGAGAATTCAACAGACCCTCTGTACAGAATTGAACAGGCCCTCTGTACAGAATTGAAAAAGCCCTGTGTACAGCATTGAACAGGCCCTGTGTACAGAACTGCACAGGCCCTGTGTACAGAACTGAACATGCCCTGTATACAGCACTGAACAGGCCCTGTGTAGAACACTCCTGTGCACAACACCAAACAGGCCTTTTGTACAGCACTCCTCTGGAGAGAACTGAACAGGCCCTGTGTACAGAATTGAACAGACCCTGTGTACAGAATTGAACAGGCCCTGTGTACAGAATTGAGCAGGCCCTGTGTACAGTATTGAACAGGCCCTGTGTATGGAACTGAACAGGCCTTGTGTACAGAACTGGACAGGCCCTGTGTACAGAACTGCACAGGTCCTGTGTACAGAACTGAACAGGCCTAGTATACAGCACTCAACAGGCCCTGTGTACAGCACTCCTGTGCACAACACTGAACAGGCCCTGCGTACAGAATTGAACAGGCCCTGTGTACAGAATTGAACAGGCCCTGTGTACAGAATTGAGCTGGCCCTGTGTACAGCTTTGAACAGGCCCTGTGTACAGAACTGAACCGGCCCTGTATACAGAACTGAACAGGCCCTGTGTAGAGCACTCCTGTGCACAACACCAAATAAGCCTTTTGTACAGCACTCCTCTGGAGAGCACTGAACAGGCCCTCTGTACAGAATTGAGCAGACCCTGTGTACAGAATTGAAGAGGCCCTGTGTACAGAATTGAACAGACCCTGTGTACAGAATTGATCAGGCCCCATATACAGCACTAAAGACGCCCCATGTACAGCACTGAACAGGCCCTGTGTACAGCACTCCTGTGCACAACACTGAACAGGCCTTTTGTCCAGCACTCCTGTGTACAGCACTGAGAAGGCCTTGGGTACAGAACTGAACAGGCCCTGTGTGCAGAATTGAACACGCTCTGTGTACAGAACTGAACAGGCCCTGTGTACAGAATTGAACAGACCCTGTGTAAGAATTGAACAGACCCTGTGTACAGAATTGAACATGCCCTATGTACAGAAATCCACAGGCTCTGTGTAAGGAACTGAACAGGCCCTCTATACAGCACTGAACAGGCCGTTAATACAGCACTCCTGTGCACAGAATTGAACAGGCCCTGTGAAGAGAATTAAACAGACCCTCTGTACAGAATTGAACAGGCCCTCTGTACAGAATTGAAAAAGCCCTGTGTACATCATTGAACAGGCCCTGTGTACAGCACTCCTGTGTACAGAACTGAACAGGCCCTGTGTACAGAACTGCACAGGCCCTGTGTACAGAACTGAACCGGCCCTGTATGCAGAACTGAACAGGCCCTGTGTACAGAATTGAACAGGCCCTGTGTACAGCTTTGAGCAGGCCCAGTGTACAGCATTGATCAGGCCCTGTGTACAGAATTGAACAGGCCCTGTGTACAGAATTGAACAGGCCCAGTGTACAGCATTGAGCAGGCCCTGTGTACAGAATTGAACAGACCCTGTGTACAGAATTGAACAGACCCTGTGTACAGAATTGAACAGGCCCTGTGTACACCACTGAACAGGCACTGTTTACAGCACTGAACAGGCTCTGTGTACAGAAATGAACAGGCCCTGTATACAGAACTGAACAGGCCCTGTGTACAGAACTGAACAGGCCCTGTGTACAGAACTGAACAGGCCCTTTGTACAGAATTTAGTAGACCCTGTGTACAGCATTGCACAGGCCTGTGTACAGAACTGAACAAGCTCTGTGTACATCACTGAACAAGCCCTGTGCACATAACTGAACAGGCACTGTATGTAGCAGTGAATAGTCACTGTATACAGCAGTCCGGTGTACAGCACTGAACCGGCCCTGTGTACAGCACTGAACCAGCCCGGTATACAGAACTGAACAGGCCCTGTGTACAGAACTGAACAGGTACTGTGTACAGCACTCCTGTACACAACACTGAACAGGCCCTGTGTACAGCACTCCTGTGAACAGAACTGAACAGGCCCTGTGCAGAGCACTGAACAGGCCCTGTGTACAGAACAGAACAGTCCTTGTGTAGAGAACTGAACAGGTTCTGTGTACAGAACTGCACAGGCCCTGTGTACAGAACTGAACAGGTACTGTGTACAGCACTCCAGTACACAACACTGAACAGGCCCAGTGTACAGCACTCCTGTGTACAGAACTGAACAGGCCCTGTGTACAGCACTGAACAGGCCCTGTATACAGCACTGAACAGGCCCTGTATACATAACTGAACAGGCCCTGTATACAGCACTGAACAGGCCCTGTGTACAGCACTCCTGTGGAGAGCACTGAACAGGCCCTGTGTACAGAATTGAACAGACCCTGTGTACAGAATTGAACAGGCCCTGTGTACAGAATTGAATGGGCCCTGTGTACGGAATTGAACAGACCCTGTGTACAGAATTGAACAGGCCCTGTGTACAGAATTGAACAGGCCCTGTGTACAGAATTGAATGGGCCCTGTGTACCGAATTGAACAGGCTCTGTGTATAGCACTGAACAGGCTCTGTGTACAGAACTACACAGGCTCTCTGTACAGAACTGAACAGGTCCTTTATACAGCACTGAGCAGTCCCGTATACAGCACTCCTGTGCAGAGAATTGAACAGGCCCTCTGTACAAAATTGAACAGGCCCTCATACAGAATTGAAAAAGCCCTGTGTACAGCATTGAACAGGCCCTGTGTACAGCACTCCTGTGTACAGCACTGAACAGGCCCTCTGCACAGAACTGTAAAGGCCCTGTGCACTGAACTGAACCGGCCCTGTGTACAGAATTGAACAGGCCCTGTGTACAGAATTGAGCTGGCCCTGTGTACAGAACTGAACAGGCCCTGTGTAGAGCACTTCTGTGCACAACACCAAATAAGCCTTTTGTACAGCACTCCTCTGGAGAGCACTGAACAGGCCCTGTGTACAGAATTGAACAGACCCTGTGTACAGAATTGAAGAGGCTCTGTGTACAGAATTGAACAGACCCTGTGTACAGAATTGAACAGGCCCTGTGTACAGCATTGAGCATGCCCTGTGTACATCCTTGAACAGGCCCTGTGTACAGCACTGATCAGGCCCTGTGTACAGCACTCCTGTGCACAACCCTGAATAGGCCCTGTGTACAGCACTCCTGTGCACAGAATTGAACAGGCCCTGTGTACAGAATTGAACAGTCCCTGTGTACAGAATTGAGCAGGCGCTGTGTACAGCATTGAACACGTCCTGTGTACAGAACTGAACCGGCCCTGTGTATTGCATTGAACAGGCCCTGTGTACAGGACTGAACAGGCCCTGTGTACTGAACTGAACAGACCCTGTGTACAGAACTGCACAGGCCCTGTGTACAGAACTGACCAGGCCCTGTATATAGCACTGAACAGGCCCTGTGTACAGTATTGATCAGACCCTCTGTACAGAATTGATCAGACCCTGTGGACAGAATTGAATAGACCCTCTGTACAAAATTGAACTGGCCCTGTGTACAGCACTAAGCAGGCCCTGTGTACAGAATTGAGTAGGCCCCATATACAGCACTAAACACACCCCATGCACGGCACTGAACAGGCCCTGTGTACAGAAATGAACATTCCCTGTGTGCAGAATTGAACAGGCTCTGTGTACAGAATTGAACAGGCCCTGTGTACACCACTGAACAGGCACTGTTTACATCACTTAACAGGCTCTGTGTACACCACTGAACAGGCACTGTTTACATCACTTAACAGGCTCTGTGTACAGCACTGAACAGGCTCTGTGTACAGAAATGAACAGGCCCTGTATACAAAACTGAGCAGGTCCTGTGTACAGAACTGAACAGGCCCTGTGTACAGAACAAAAGAGTCCGTGTGTAGAGAACTGAACAGGCCCTGTGTACAGAACTGAACAGGCCCTGTGTACAGAACTGAACAGGTACTGTGTACAGCACTCCGGTACACAACACTGAACAGGCCCTGTGTACAGCACTCCTGTGTACAGAACTGAACAGGCCCTGTGTACAGCACTGAACAGGCCCTGTATAGAGCACTGAACAGGCCCTGTATACAGAACTGAACAGGCCCTGTATACAGAACTGAACAGGCCCTGCATACAACACTGAACAGGCCCTGTGTACAGCACTGAACAGGCCCTGTATTGAGCACTGAACAGGCCCTGCATACAACACTGAACAGACCCTCTGTACAGAATTGAACAGACCCTGTGTACAGAATTGAACTGGCCCTGTGTACACCACTGAACAGGCACTGTTTACAGCAGTTAACAGGCTCTGTGTACAGAAATGAACAAGCCTCGTATACAGAACTGAACAGGCCCTGTATACAGAACTGAACAGGCCCTGTGTACAGAACTGAACAGGCCCTCTGTACAGAATTGAACAGGCCCTGTGTACAGAATTGAAAAGGCCCTGTGTACAGCACTCCTGTGTACAGAACTGCACAGGCCCTGTATACAGAACTGAACAGGCCCAGTGTACAGAACTGAACAGGCCCTGTGTACAGAACTGAACAGGCCCTCTGTACAGAATTGAACAGACCCTGTGTACAGCATTGCACAGGCCTGTGTACAGAACTGAACAAGCTCTGTGTACATCACTGAACAAGCCCTGTGCACATAACTGAACAGGCACAGTATGTAGCACTGAATAGTCACTGTATACAGCAGTGTGGTGCACAGCATTGAACCGGCCCTGTGTACAGCACTGAACCAGCCCGGTATACAGAACTGAACAGGACCTGTGTACAGAATTGAACAGGCCCTGTGTATAGCACTGAACAGGCTCTGTGTACAGAACTACAAGGCCCTCTGTACAGCACTGAGCAGGCCCTGTATACAGCACTCCTGTGCACAGAATTGAACAGGCCCTCTTTACACAATTGAACAGACCCTCTGAACAGAATTGAACAGACACTTTGTACAGAATTGAAAAAGCCCTGTGTACAGCATTGAACAGGCCCTGTGTACAGCACTCCTGTGTACAGCACTGAACAGGCCCTCTGTACAGAACTGCACAGGCCCTGTGTACAGAACTGATCATGCCCTGTATACAGCACTGAACAGGCCCTGTGTAGAGCACTCCTGTGCACAACACCAAACAGGCCTTTTGTACAGCACTCCTCTGGAGAGCACTGAACAGGCCCGGTGTACAGAATTGAAGAGGCCCTGTGTACAGAATTGAACAGGCCCTGTGTACAGCATTGAACAGACCCTGTGTACAGAACTGAACAGGCCATGTGTACAGAATTGAACAGGCCCTGTGTATTGAATTGAGCTGGCCCTGTGTACAGCATTGAGCTGGCCCTGTGTACAGAAATGAACAGGCCCTGTGTACAGAACTGCACAGGACCTATGTACAGAACTGAACAGGCCCTGTATACAGCACTAAAGACGCCCCATGTGCAGCACTGAACAGGCCCTGTGTACAGCACTCTTGTGCACAACACCGAACAGGCCTTTTGTACAGCACTCCTGTGTACCTCACTGAACAGGCCCTGGGTTCAGAACTGAACAGGCCCTGTGTGCAGAATTGAACAGGTTCTGTGTACAGAAATGAACAGACCCTGTGTACAGAATTGAACAGGCCCTGTGTACAGCACTGAACAGGCTCTGTGTACAGCACTGAACAGGCCCTGTGTACAGAATTGAACAGACCCTGTGTATGAATTGAACAGGCCCTGTGTACAGAATTGAACAGGCCCTGTGTACAGAATTGAACAGACCCTGTGTACAGAATTGAACAGACCCTGTGTACAGAATTGAACAGGTTCTGTGTACAGAAATGAACAGACCCTGTGTACAGAATTGAACAGGCCCTGTGTATAGCACTGAACAGGCTCTGTGTACAGCACTGAACAGGCCCTGTGTACAGAATTGAACAGACCCTGTGTATGAATTGAACAGGCCCTGTGTACAGAATTGAACAGGCCCTGTGTACAGAATTGAACAGACCCTGTGTACAGAATTGAACAGGCCCTGTGTACAGAATTGAACAGACCCTATGTACAGAACTGAGCAGGTCCTGTATACAGCACTGAACAGGCCCTTTATACAGCACTCCTGTGCACAGAATTGAACAGGCCCTGTGCAGAGAATTAAACAGACCCTCTGTACAGAATTGAACAGACCCTCTGTACAGAATTGAACAGACCCTCTGTACAGAATTGAAAAGACCCTGTGTACAGAATTGTACAGCCCCTATGTACAGAATTGAAAAAGCCCTGTGTAAAGCATTGAACAGACCCTGTGTCCAGCACTCCTGTGAACAGAACTGAACAGGCCCTGTTTACAGAACTGCACAGGCCCTGTGTACAGAACTGAAGCGGCCCTGTATACAGCACTGAGCAGGCCCTGTGTAGAGCGCTCCTGTGCACAACACCATACAAGCCATTTGTACAGCACGCCTCTGGAGAGCACTGAACAGGCACTGTGTACAGAATAGTACAGGACCTGTGTACAGAATTGAACAGGCCCTGTTTACAGCAATGAGCTGGCCCTGTGTACAGCATTGAACAGGCCCTGTGCACAGATCTGAACAGGCCCTGTACACAGAACTGCACAGGCCCTGTATACGGTACTGAACAGGCCCTCTATACAGCACTGAACAGACCCTGTCTACAGCACTCCTGTGCACAACACTGAACAGGCTCTGTGCTCAGTATTGAACAGGCCCTGTGTACAGAATTGAACAGGCCCTGTGTACAGAACTGCACAGGCCCTGTGTACAGAACTGACCAGGCCCTGTATACCGCACAGAACGGGACCTGTGTACAGCACTCCTGTGCACAACACTGAACAGGCCCTGTGTACAGCACTCCTGTGCACAACACTGAACAGGCCCTGTGTACAGAATTGAACAGACCCTGTGCACAGATTTGAACAAACCCTCTGTACAGAATTGAACAGACCCTGTGTACAGAATTGAACAGATCCTGTGTACAGAATTGAACAGACCCTGTGTACAGAATTGAACAGACCCTGTGTAGAGAATTGAACAGGCCCTGTGTACAGAATTGAACAGACCCTGTGTACAGCATTGAACAGGCCCTGTGTACAGTAACGAACAAGCCCTGTGTACAGAATTGAACAGACCCTGTGTACAGAACGGCACAGGCCGTGTACAGAACTGAACAGGCCCTGTGTACAGCACTCCTGTGGAGAGCACTGAACAGGCCCTGTGTACAGAATTGAACAGGTCCTGTGTACAGCACTGAACAGGCCCTGTATACAGAACTGAACAGGCCCTGTGTACAGCACTGAACAGGCCCTGTATACAGAACTGAACAGGCCCTGTGTACAGAACTGAACATGCCCTGTATACAGCACTGAACAGGCCCTGTGTAGAGCTCTCCTGTGCACAGCACCAAACAGGACTTTTGTAGAGCACTCCTCTGGAGAGCACTGAACAGGCCCTGCGTACAGAATTGAACAGACCCTGTGTACAGCACTGAACAGGCCCTGTATACAGAACTGAACAGGCCCTGTGTACAGAACTGAACATGCCCTGTATACAGCACTGAACAGGCCCTGTGTAGAGCTCTCCTGTGCACAGCACCAAACAGGACTTTTGTAGAGCACTCCTCTGGAAAGCACTGAACAGGCCCTGTGTACAGAATTGAACAGACCCTGTGTACAGAATTGAAGAGGCCCTGTGTACAGAATTCAACAGGCCCTATGTACAGAACTGAACAGGCCCTGTATACAGCACTGAACAGGCCCTGTGTACAGAATTGAACAGACCCTGTGTACAGAATTGAAGAGGCCCTGTGTACAGAATTCAACAGGCCCTATGTACAGAACTGAACAGGCCCTGTATACAGCACTGAACAGACCCTCTGTACAGAATTGAAAAAGCCCTGTGTACAGCATTGAACAGGCCCTATGTACCGCACTCCTGTGTGCAGCACTGAACAGGCCCTCTGTACAGAAATGAACAGGCCCTGTATACAGAACTGAACAGGCCTTGTGTACAGAACTGAACATGCCCTGTATACAGCACTGAACAGGCCCTGTGTAGAGCTCTCCTGTGCACAGCACCAAACAGGACTTTTGTAGAGCACTCCTCTGGAGAGCACTGAACAGGCCCTGTGTACAGAATTGAACAGGCCCTGTGTACAGAATTGAAGAGGCCCTGTGTACAGAATTCAACAGGCCCTATGTACAGAACTGAACAGGCCCTGTGTACAGCATTGA
The DNA here is from genome assembly GCF_017639515.1 of Carcharodon carcharias. Classification (NCBI taxonomy): domain Eukaryota; kingdom Metazoa; phylum Chordata; class Chondrichthyes; order Lamniformes; family Lamnidae; genus Carcharodon; species Carcharodon carcharias. Next base: position 65,511,821 of record NC_054475.1, read on the forward strand.
ACAGGCCATGTGTATAGCACAGAACAGGCCCTCTGAACAGCACGCTTGTGCAAAACACTGAACAGGCCCTGTGTACAGAACTGAACAGGCACTGTGTGCAGAACTGAACACGCTCTGTGTACAGAATTGAACAGACTCTCTGCACAGAATTGAACAGGCCCTGTGTACAGCACTGAACCATCTCTGTGTACAGCACTGAACAGGCCCTGTGTACAGAATTGAACAGACCCTGTGTAAGAATTGAACAGGCCCTGTGTACAGAACTGAACAGGCCCTGTGTACAGAACTGAACAGACCCTGTGTACAGAACTGAACAGGCCCTGTGTACAGAACTGAACAGACCCTGTGTACAGAACTCCACAGGCTCTGTGTACGGAACTGAACAGGCCGTTTGTACAGCATTGAACAGGCCCTGTGTACAGAACTGAACAGGCCCTGTGTACAGAACTGAACAGACCCTGTGTACAGAACTCCACAGGCTCTGTGTACGGAACTGAACAGGCCCTCTATACAGCACTGAACAGGCCCTGTGTACAGAATGAACAGACCCTCTGTACAGAATTGAACAGACCCTCTGTACAGAATTGAACAGACACAGTGTACAGAATCGAACAGACACTGTGTACAGAATTGAACAGACACAGTGTACAGAATCGAACAGACCCTCTGTACAGAATTGAACAGACACTGTGTACAGAATCGAACAGACACAGTGTACAGAATTGAACAGACCCTCTGTACAGAATTGAACAGACACTGTGTACAGAATCGAACAGGCCCTGTGTACAGAATCGAACAGGCCCTCTGTATAGAATTGAACAGGCCCTGTGTACAGAATTGAGTAGGCCCCATATACAGCACTAAACACGCCCCATGTACAGCATGGAACAGGCCCTGTGTACAGCACTCTTGTGTACAGCACTGAACAGGCCCTTTGTACAGAATTGAACAGGCCCTGTGTACAGAACTGAACAGACCCTGTGTACAGAATTGAACAAGCCCAGTGTACAGCACTGAACAGGCTCTGTGTACAGCACTGAACAGGCTCTGTGTACAGAAATGAACAGGCGCTGTATACAGAACTGAACAGGCCCTGTATACAGAACTGAACAGGCCTTGTGTACAGAACTGAACAGGCCCTCTGTACAGAATTGAACAGACCCTGTGTACAGCATTGCACAGGCCTGTGTACAGAACTGAACAAGCTCTGTGTACATCACTGAATAAGCCCTGTATACAGAACTGAACAGGCCCTGTGTACAGAACTGAACATGCCCTGTGTACAGAACTGAACAGGTACTGTGTACAGCACTCCTGTACACAACTCTGAACAGGTAATGTGTACATCACTCCTGTGAACAGAACTGAACAGGCCCTGTGCAGAGCACTGAACAGGCCCTGTGTACAGAACTGAACAGGCCCTGTGTACAGAACTGAACAGGTCCTGTGTACAGAACTGCACAGGCTCTGTGTACAAAACTGAACAGGTACTGTGTACAGCACTCCTGTACACAACACTGAACAGGCACTGTGTACAGCACTCCTGTGTACAGAACTGAACAGGCCCTTTGTACATCACTGAAAGGGCCCTGTATACAGCACTGAACAGGCACTGTATACAGAACTGAACAGGCCCTGTATACAGCACTGAACAAGCCCTGTGTACAGCACTCCTGTGGAGAGCACTGAACAGGCCCTGTGTACAGAATTGAACAGACCCTGTGTACAGAATTGAACAGGCCCTGTGTACTGAATTGAACAGACCCTGTGTACAGAATTGAACAGGCCCTGTGTACAGAATTGAACAGGCCCTATGTACAGAACTGAACAGGCCCTGTGTACAGAATTGAACAGGCCCTGTGTACAGAATTGAACAGACCCTGTGTACAGAATTGAACAGGCCCTGTGTACAGAATTGAACAGGCCCTATGTACAGAACTGAACAGGCCCTGTGTACAGAACTGAACAGGCCCTCTATACAGCACTGAACAGGCCCTGTATACAGCACTCCTGTGCAGAGAATTGAAAAGGCCCTGTGCAGAGAATTGAACAGACCCTCTGTACAGAATTGAACAGACCTTCTGCACAGAATTGAAAAAGCCCTGTGTACAGAATTGAACAGGCCCTCATACAGAATTGAAAAAGCCCTGTGTACAGCATTGAACAGGCCCTGTGTACCACACACCTGTGTAGAGCACTGAACAGGCCCTCTGTACAGAACTGAACAGGCCCTGTATACAGAACTGAACAGGCCCTGTATACAGAACTGAACATGCCCTGTGTACAGCACTGAACAGGCCCTGTATACAGAACTGAACAGGCCCTGCGTACAGAACTGAACATGCACTGTATACAGCACTGAACAGGCCCTGTGTAGAGCTCTCCTGTACACAGCACCAAACAGGACTTTTGTAGAGCACTCCTCTGGAGAGCACTGAACAGGCCCTGCGTACAGAATTGAACAGACCCTGTGTACAGCACTGAACAGGCCCTGTATACAGAACTGAACAGGCCCTGTGTACAGAACTGAACATGCCCTGTATACAGCACTGAACAGGCCCTGTGTAGAGCTCTCCTGTGCACAGCACCAAACAGGACTTTTGTAGAGCACTCCTCTGGAAAGCACTGAACAGGCCCTGTGTACAGAATTGAACAGACCCTGTGTACAGAATTGAAGAGGCCCTGTGTACAGAATTCAACAGGCCCTATGTACAGAACTGAACAGGCCCTGTGTACAGCATTGAATAGGCCATGTGTATAGCACTGAACAGACCCTCTGAACAGCACTCCTGTGCAAAACACTGAACAGGCCCTGTGTACAGAATTGAACAGGCCCTGAGTACAGAATTGAACAGACCCTGTGTACAGAATTGAACAGGCCCTTTATAAAGCATTGAACAGGCCCTGTGTATAGCACTGAACAGGCTCTGTGTACAGAAATACACAGGCTCTGTGTTCAGAACTGTACAGGCCCTCTATACAGCACTGAACAGGCCCTGTACACAGCACTCCTGTGCAGAGAATTGAAAAGGCCCTGTGCAGAGAATTGAACAGACCCTCTGAACAGAATTGAAAAAGCCCTGTGTACAGAATTGAACAGGCCCTCATACAAAATTGAAAAAGCCCTGTGTACAGCATTGAACAGGCCCTGTGTACGGCACTCCTGTGTGCAGCACTGAACAGGCCCTCTGTACAGAACTGAACAGGCCCTGTGTAAGAACTGAACAGGACCTGTATACAGAACTGAACAGGCCCTGTGTACAGCACTGAACAGGCTCTGTGTACAGAAATGAACAGGCCCTGTATACAGAACTGAACAGGCCTTGTGTACAGCACTGAACAGGCCCTCTGTACAGAAATGAACAGGCCCTGTGTACAGAATTGAACATGCCCTGTATACAGCACTGAACAGGCCCTGTGTAGAGCGCTCCTGTGCACAGCACCAAACAGGACTTTTGTAGAGCACTCCTCTGGAGAGCACTGAACAGGCCCTGTGTACAGAATTGAACAGACCCTGTGTACAGAATTGAAGAGGCCCTGTGTACAGAATTCAACAGGCCCTATGTACAGAACTGAACAGGCCCTGTGTACAGCATTGAACAAGCCATGTGTATAGCACAGAACAGGCCCTCTGAACAGCACGCCTGTGGAAAACACTGAACAGGCCCCGTGTACAGAACTGAACAGGCACTGTGTGCAGAACTGAACAGGCCCTGTGAACAGCACTGAACAGGCACTGTGTGCAGAACTGAACATGCCCTTTGTGCAGAATTGAACAGACTCTCTGCACAGAATTGAACAGACCCTGTGTACAGAATTGAACAGACCCTGTGTCCAGAATTGAACAGGCCCTGTGTACAGAATTGAAGAGACCCTGTGTACAGAATTGAACAGACCCTGTGTACAGAATTGATCAGGCCCTGTGTACAGAATTGAACAGTCCCTGTGTACAGAACTCCACAGGCTCTGTGTACGGAACTGAACAGGCCCTGTATACAGCACTGAACAGGCCCTGTGTACAGCATTGAACAGGCCCTGTGTACAGAACTGAACAGGCCCTGTGTACAGAACTGAACAGACCCTGTGTACAGAACTGCACAGGCCCTGTGTACAGCACTCCTGTGCACAGAATTGAACAGGCCCTGTGCACAGATTTGAACAGGCCCTGTGTACAGAATTAAACAGGCCCTGTGTACAGAATTAAACAGGCCCTGTGTACAGAATTGAACAGACCCTGTGTACAGAAATAAACAGGCCCTGTGTACAGAATTGAACAGACCCTGTGTACAGAATCGAACAGGCCCTGTTTATAGCACTAAGCAGGCCCTGCGTACAGAATTGAGTAGGCCCCATATACAGCACTAAACACGCCCCATGTACAGCACTGAACGGGCCCTGTGTACAGCACTCCTGTGTACAGCACTGAACAGGCCCTTTGTACAGAAATGAACAGGCACTGTGTACAGAATTGAACAGACCCTGTGTACAGAATTGAACAGACCCTGTGTACATAACTGAACAGGCCCTGTGTACAGAACTGAACAGGTACTGTGTACAGCACTCCTGTACACAACACTGAACAGGCACTGTGTACAGCACTCCTGTGTACAGAACTGAACAGGTCCTGTGTACAGCACTGAACAGGTACTGTGTACAGCACTCCTGTACACAACACTGAACAGGCACTGTGTACAGCCCTCCTGTGTACAGAACTGAACAGGTAATGTGTACATCACTCCTGTGAACAGAACTGAACAGGTCCTGTGTACAGAACTGCACAGGCCCTGTCTACAAAACTGAACAGGTACTGTGTACAGCACTGAACAGGCCCTGTGTACAGCACTCCTGTGTACAGAACTGAACAGGCCCTTTGTACATCACTGAAAGGGCCCTGTATACAGAACCGAACAGGCCCTGTACACAGCACTGAACAGGCTCTGTGTACAGCACTGAACAGGCTCTGTGTACAGAAATGAATAGGCCTTGTATACAGAACTGAACAGGCCCTGTATACAGAACTGAACAGGCCCTGTGTACAGAACTGAACAGGCCCTCTGTACAGAATTGAACAGACCCTGTGTACAGCATTGCACAGGCCTGTGTACAGAACTGAACAGGCTCTGCGTACATCTTTGAACAAGCCCTGTGCACATAACTGAAGAGGCACTGTATGTAGCACTGAACAGGCCCTGTGGACAGCACTCCTGTGTACAGCACTGAACAGGCCCTGTGAACAGCACTCAACAGGCCCGGTATACAGAACTGAACAGGCCCTGTGTACAGAACTGAACAGTTACTGTGTACAGCACTCCTGTACACAACACAGGACAGGGCCTGTGTACAGCACTCCTGTGAACAGAACTGAACAGGCCCTGTGTAGAGCACTGAACAGGCCCTGTGTACAGCATTGAACAGGACCTGTGTACAGAACTGAACAGGCCCTCTGTACAGAACTGAACAGACCCTGTGTACAGAACTGCACAGACCCTGTGTACAGAACTGACCAGGCCCTGTATACATCACTGAACAGGCCCTGTGTACAAAATTGTACTTGCACTGTGTATAGAACTAAGAAGGCCCTGTGTACAGAATTGAGTAGGCCCCATATACAGCACTAAACACGCCCCATGTACAGCACTGAACAGGCCCTGTGTATAGCACTCCTGTGCACAACACCGAACAAGCCTTTTGTACAGCACTCCTGTGTACAGCACTGAACAGGCCCTTTGTACAGAAATGAACAGGCCCTATATACAGAACTGAACAGGCCCTGTGTACAGAACTGAACAGGCCCTCTGTACAGAATTGAACAGGCCCTGTGTACAGCATTGCACAGGCCTGTGTACAGAACTGAACAAGCTCTGTGTACATCACTGAACAGGCACCGTATGTAGAACTGAAGAGTCACTGTGTACAGCACTCCTGTGTACAGCACTGAACAGGCCCTGAGTACAGCACTGAACAGGCCCGGTATACAGAACTGAACAGGCCCTGTGTACAGAACTGAACAGGTACTGTGTACAGCACTCCTGTACACAACACTGAACAGGCCCTGTGTACAGCACTCCTGTGAACAGAACTGAACAGGCCCTGTGCAGAGCACTGAACAGGCCCTGTGTACAGAACTGAACAGGTCCTGTGTACAGAACTGCACAGGCCCTGTGTACAGAACTGAACAGGTACTGTGTACAGCACTCCTGTACACAACACGGAATAGGCACTGTGTACAGCACTCCTATGTACCGATCTGAACAGGCCCTGTGTACAGCACTGAACAGGCCCTGTATACAGCACTGAACAGGCACTGTATACAGAACTGAACAGGCCCTGTATACAACACTGAACAGGCCCTGTGTACAGCACTCCTGTGGAGAGAACTGAACAGGCCCTGTGTACAGAATTGAACAGACCCTGTGTACAGCATTGAACAGGCCCTGTGTACAGAATTAAACAGGCCCTGTGTACAGCATTGAAAAGGCCCTGTGTATAGCACTGAACAGGCTCTGTGTACAGAACTACACAGGCTCTGTGTATAGAAATGAGCAGGACCTCTATACAGCACTGAACAGGCCCTGTGTAGAGCACTCCTGTGCACAGAAGTGAACAGGCCCTGAGCAGAGAATTGAACAGACCCTCTGTACAGTATTGAACAGACCCTCTGTACAGAATTGAAAAGGCCCTGTGTACAGAATTGAACAGGCCCTCTGTACAGAATTGAAAAAGCCCTGTGTACAGCATTGAACAGGCCCTGTGTACAGCACTGCATGGGCCCTGTGTACAGAACTGAACATGCCCTGTATACAGCTCTGAACAGGCCCTGTGTAGAGCACTCCTGTGCAAAACACCGAACAGTCCGTTTGTACAGCACTCCTCTGGAGAGCACTGAACAGGCCCTGTGTACAGAAATGAACAGACCCTGTGTACAGAATTGAACAAGCCCAGTGTACAGCACTGAACAGGCTCTGTGTACAGAGTTGAACAGACCCTGTGTACAACATTTCACAGGCCTGTGTACAGAAATGAACAAGCTCTGTGCACATAACTGAACAGGCACTGTATGTAGCACTGAACAGGCCCTGTGTACAGCACTCCTGTGTACAGCACTGAACAGGCCCGGTATACAGAACTGAACAGGCCCTGTGTACAGAACTGAACAGGTACTGTGTACAGCACTCCTGTACACAACACTGAACAGGCCCTGTGTACAGCACTCCGGTGAACAGAACTGAACAGGCCCTGTGTAGAGCACTGAACAGGCCCTGTGTACAGAACTGAACAGGCCCTGTGTACAGAACTGAACAGGTCCTGTATACAGCACTCATGTGCACAGAATTGAACAGGCCCTGTGCAGAGAATTAAACAGACCCTCTGTACAGAATTGAACAGACCCTCTGTACAGAATTGAAAAGGCCCTGTGTACAGAATTGTACAGGCCCTCTGTACAGAATTGAAAAAGCCCTGTGTACAGCATTGAACAGGCCCTGTGTAAAGCACTCCTGTGTACAGCACTGGACAGGCCCTCTGTACAGAACTGAACAGACCCTGTGTACAGAACAGCACAGGCCCTGTGTACAGAACTGAACATGCCCTGTATACAGCACTGAACAGGCCCTGTGTAGAGCGCTCCTGTGCACAACACCAAACAGGCCTTTTGTACAGCACTCCTCTGGATAGTACTGAATTGGCCCTGTGTACAGAACTGAACCGGCCCTGTATACAGCACTGAACCGGCCCTGTGTACAGTGCTCCTGTGCACAACACCATACAAGCCTTTTGTACAGCACTCCTCTGGAGAGCAGTGAACATGGCCTGTCTACTGAATTGAAGAGACCCTGAGTACAGAATTGAAGAGGCCCTGTGTATAGAACTGAACAGGTCCTGTGTACAGAACAGCACAGGCCCTGTGTACAGAACTGAACAGGGACTGTGTACAGCACTCCTGTACACAACACTGAACAGGCCCTGTGATCAGCACTCCTGTGTACAGCACTGAACAGGCCCTCTGTACAGAACTGAACTGGCCCTGTGTACAGAATTGAACAGGCCCTGTGTACAGCATTGCAAAGGCCTGTGTACAGAACTGAACAGGCTCTGTGTACATCACTGATCGAGCCCTGTGCACATAACTGAATGGGCACTGTATACAGCACTGAACAGACCCTGTGTACGACACTCCTGTGTACAGCACTGAACAGGCCCTGTGTACAGCACTGAACAGGCTCTGTGTACAGAACTGAACAGGACCGGTATACAGTACTGAACAGGCCCTGTATACAGAACTGAACAGGCCCAGCAAGCAGACCTGGACAGGCCCTGTGTACAGAACTGAACAGGCCCTCTGTACAGAATTGAACCGACCCTGTGTACAGCATTGCACAGGCCTGTGTACAGAACTAAACAGGCACTGTATGTATCACTGAACAGGCCCTGTGTACAGCACTCCTGTGTACAGCACTGAACAGGCCCTGTGTACAGCACTGAACAGGCCCGGTATACTGAAGTGAATGTGTCCTGTGTACAGAACTGAACAGGTCCTGTGTACAGAACTGCACATGCCCTGTGTACAGAACTGAACAGGTACTGTGTACAGCACTCCTGTAGACAACACTGAACAGGCCCTGTGTACAGCACTCCTGTGTACAGAACTGAACAGACCCTGTGTATAGCACTGAACAGGCCCTGTGTACAGAACTGAACAGGCCCTGTGTACAGAACTGAACAGGTCCTGTGTACAGAACTGCCCAGGCCCTGTTTACAGAACTGAACAGCTACTGTGTACAGCACTCCTGTAAACAACACTGAACAGGCCCTGTGTACAGCACTCCTGTGTACAGAACTGAACAGGCCCTGTGTACAGCACTGAACAGGCCCTGTATACAGCACTGAACAGGCCATGTATACAGAACTGAACAGGCCCTGTATACAGCACTGAACAGGCCCTGTGTACAGCACTCCTGTGTACAGCAGTGACCAGGCCCTATGTACAGAATTGAACAGACACTGTGTACAGAATTGAACAGGCCCTGTGTACAGAATTGAATGGGCCCTGTGTACAGAATTGAACAGACCCTGTGTACAAAATTGAACAGGCCCTGTGTACAGAATTGCACAGGCCCTCTGTACGGAACTGATCAGGCCCTGTGTACGGCATTGAACAGGCCCTGTGTATAGAACTGAACAGGCTCTGTGTACAGAACTGAACAGGCCCTCTATACAGCACTGAACAGGCCCTGTATACAGCACTCCTGTGCAGAGAATTGAACAGACCCTCTGTCTAGAATTGAAAAAGCCCTGTGTACAGAATTGAACAGGCCCTCATACAGAATTGAAAAAGCCCTGTGTACAGCATTGAACAGGCCCTGTGTACAGCACTCCTGTGTACAGCACTGAACAGGCCCTCTGTACAGAACTGCACAGGGCCTGTGTACAGAACTGAACATGCCCTGTTTACAGTACTGAACAGGCCCTGCGCAGAGCGCTCCTGTGCACAACACCAAACAGGCCTTTTGTACAGCACTCCTCTGGAGAGCACTGCAAAGGCCCTGTGTACAGAATTGAACAGAACCTGTGTGCAGAATTGACGAGGCCCTGTGTACAGAATTGAAGAGGCCCTGTGTACAGAATTGAACAGGCCCTGTGTACAGAATTGAACAGGCCCTGTGTACAGAATTGAACAGGCCCTGTGTACAGATCTGCACAGGCCCTGTGTACAGAACTGCACAGGCCCTGTGTACAGCTCTGCACAGGCCCTGTGTACAGAACTGAACAGGCCCAGTGTACAACACTGAACAGGCCCTGTGTACAGCAGTCCTGTGCACAGAATTGAACAGACCCTCTGTACAGAATTGAACAGGGCCCTGTGTACAGCACTGAACAGGCTCTGTGTACAGAATTTAACAGGCCATGTATGCAGAACTGAACAGGCCCTGTGTACAGAATTGAACAGACCCTCTGTACAGAATTGAAAAGGTCCTGTTTCCTGCATTTATCAGGCCCTGTGTAAAGCACTGAACAGGCCCTGTGTGCAGAACTGAATAAGCCCTGTATACAGTACTGAACAGGCCCTGTATACAGCACTGAACAGGACCTGTGTGCAGCACTCCTTTGCACAACACTGAACAGGCCCTGTGTACAGCACTCCTGTGCACAGAATTGAACAGACCCTGTGTACAGAACTGCACAGGCCCTGTGTGCAGAACTGAACCGGCCCTGTGTACAGCACTGAACAGGCCCTGTATACAGCACTCCTGTGCACAGAATTGAACAGACTCTCTGTACAGAATTGAACAGGCCCTGTGTACAGAATTGAACAGGCCCCGTGTACCGAATTGAACAGACCCTCTGTACAGAATTGAAGAGGCCCTGTGTACAGAATTGTACAGACCCTGTGTACAGAATTGAACAGGCTCTGTGTATAGCATTAAGCAGGCCCTGCGTACAGAATTGAGTAGGCCCCATATACAGCACTAAACAGGCCCCATATACAGTACTGAACAGGCCCTGTGTACAGAATTGAGCAGGCTCTGTGTGCAGAACTGAACAGGTTCTGTGTATAGCACTAAGCAGGCCCTGTGTACAGAATTGAGCAGGCCCTGTGTATAGCACTGAACAGGCCCTGTGTACAGAATTGAACAGGCCCTGTGTACAGAACTGAACAGGCCCTGTGTACAGAACTGAACAGGCCCTGTGTACAGAACTGCACAAACCCTGTGTACAGAACTTAACAGACCCTGTGTACAGAATTGAACAGGCCCTGTGTACAGAATTGAACAGACCCTGTGTACAGAATTGAACAGACCCTGTGTACAGAATTGAACAGGCCCTGTGTATAGCACGGCACAAGCCCTGTGTACAGAACTGAACAGGCCCTGTGTACAGAAATGAATGGACCTGTGTATAAATGCTGAAGAGGCCCTGTGTGCAGCCCCTGGACTTTCCTGAATGGGCCCTGCCTGTTCTGAATGGGCACTTTCTACAGTGATATTAACTTGTGACCCTGACAGTTTGAAAGACTCCATTGTTATTGCAATGGTCAAGCATGTTTATTTTTTTCTCTGTTATTTAATGTTAAAGGGATTTTAGAAGGAAGTATCCATTTTTAGAGGGAGAGAACATCCAGATTGGCAAGGTGGAAACTTGATCGCTGAGGGCAGGTATCAAAGCATCCAGTGAGGGAGACTCTGCACTGAGCGAGCGATCGAGCTTGAGAAGAAAACATCCTGATATTTCCAAATCTTTGGGCAGGTAGTTGGGTTAATTGGATCACTCAGGGATGTGTAGTTGCTGTAGCAACATATGCTTTTACATGCATGTTGTAATCTGGAACTATGTGATGGTGGATGCCCCAACGTTCTTTCCATCACATGGTTGACGAGAAATCTCTCCCACTCTTACCGCCTGCCATTGACATGTGTTGGAAGGAATTACAGGCTGATAACCAACCAGTTTGGCCAGGTCAGGAATGTACCTTCCTTGGCCATCAAGTCCTGAAGTGGGCCTTGAACCTGGAGCTTCTGGCCCAGAGGCAGGGAGGCTGCCCACTGTGTCACAAGACCTCTATTATATTATGCAAACTCATTCAAACTACTGCGCAGCCAACTTTTGGAATTTTCAGACATGATTAAACCAAATAGACTTTGCAAAGGAAGACATGTGATTGTAAATTGGTAGATTTGTAACCTCAAACAAAACTAGCCCACTCAACCAAGGGAAAAACGTTGCCCCCCCCTCCCTCATGAACCTGTCCCAAGTCTATAGCAAACTCACTACAGTCCCCATACAATCCCTCTTGCAATACCTTTACATACAGCACAGAAAGCTGGCAATAATTTCAATACCTCTCTGGCCACAGGAGAGGTGCCAGAGGACTGGAGGACAGCCAATGTGGTACCGTTATTCAAAAAGGGAGGAAGGGATAAACCAGCGAACTACATGCCAGTCAGTCTAACCTCAGTAATGGGAAAACTATTGGAAGCAATTCTGAGGGGCAGAATTAATCTACACTTGCAGGGGCAGGGATTAATCAAAAGCAGTCAGTATGGATTTCTTAAGGGGTGGTCATGTCTAACCAATTTGATTGAATTTTTCGTAGAGGTGACCAGACGTGTAAATGAGGGCAATGTATTTGATGTAGTCTACTTGGACTTCAGCAAGGCTTTTGATAAGATCCTGCATGGGAGACTGATAATGAAGTTAAGAGCCCATGAGATCTAAGACAATTTGACAAATTGGATCCAGAATTGGCTGAGTGGCAGGACGCAGAGGGTGATGGTCGAGGGGTGTTTTTTGTGACTGGATGTCTGTGTCCAGTGGGGTTCCACAGGGATCGGTGATGGGCCCCTTGCTGTTTGTGGTATATATAAACGATTTAGACTTGAATGTAGGAGGGTTGATCAATAAGTTCGCAGATGACATGAAAATTGATGGGATGGTAAATACTAAGGAGGATAGCTTTAGATTATGGGAGGAGAAAGATGGGCTGGTCAGATTGGCTGATCAGTGGCATATGGAATTTAATCCAGATAAGCGTGAAGTGATGCACTTGGGCAGGACAAACAAGGCACGGGAATATTCAATGAATGGTAGGACCCTGGGAAGTACCGAGGATCAGAGGGACCTTTGTGTGCATGTCCACCGGTCCCTTAAGGTAGCAGGACAGGTAGATAAGGTGGTTAAGAAGGCATTTGGGATACTTGCCTTTATTAGCCGAGGCATAAAATATAAGAGCAGGGAGGTTATGCTGGAACTGTATGAAATGCTGGTTAGGCCACAGCTAGAGTACTGCATGCAGTTCATTGTCTCCAGGTAGCATCCTCAATTGTATGAAGGTTGCTGAAGCACAGCTTATGTTGTGATTTGACTATGGTGCAGTGTGAGGAAGCAGGCCCAGGTCTATCGCAGCTGGAATGGGGATCAAATCCTGCATGGTTGGTACATTCTGAACCATATGCTAGTGACCTAACCTCACCAGCCCCCCTCTACAATAGCTCGTTCCTTCAGAAACCTAAACAGTACAATTGAATCATTATGTGACCTTCTCTTTTCCAATGAGAAGCTGCCTAATTGACATAATTGCTTCTCATAATCCAATCCCTCCCTCCCCTCAGTCACTCTGGTTGCTGTCTTCTGCAACCATAGCTGCAATATTCTCATCACTTCCACACAATTCTTCTTCCTTCATGATGGACTCCATCAATATGTAGATTTTTTGTCAAATGTGGATCATGCCATCGAATTCTCAATTTCTGGCCTGACCATTTCAATGCATCCCACAGATCCAGGGCATTTTCAGCCTCAGAGAGTACAAGGTTTGCTCACTGACATAAGATCAGGAAACCAATGGGGACCTCTGCAACTTTGAGTCACATATGGTCAGTAGTGTATTAAATTTGCTGAAAAGTCACATATAGGAACAGTTGGGATTTTAAATGGTGGTAACATTGTTTATTCCACCTGCTGCATTTTGGTGCCTAAGCTTGGGGAAGTGGCTTTCTGTAGGCTGAGCACACAATCTCAGTTAGGTGTTGGTAGACTTTCATTTTTTTTATATATCGGCACCCTGTCTGTCTGGAGGGCAGGCATTGCATTGACTTTGTCTCCCATGTTCTGCGATTTCTTGATGAAGGCGAATGCCCTGGTGAAGCTTCACTTTTTAGTCATTTTTGGGTGAGAATATGGTGAGAAGGCCAAAAATTGATTTTGCAACGCCATGAAACCAGTTTGCAATCGTCCACTCCGCCCATGATTGGCAGGCCACGTTTCCCACCGTAACGTCAGGAATCTCATTGTAATACACATGCATATCATTATAAAGCCAGCCCACCGCGATTGCCCGAGCATCACGCCAATGTGTTTCACAACCGTACATAAGAAATGTGCACCTGGTGAGCTGCCCTTTGTTACAGACTTCAAGGTTTGCCTACCTTGCTTCGAGCAGCACTCGTGGTTATCAGCGCCAGGCTTCTCAAGCAGCTTTCGGGGGGCTCACGGGCCGGTCTCTACCTACCAGACCAGCTGTAAGACCAGGGTGGCTTTTCAATGGCTGCAGTGCTCAGGCTTGTTTGGGGAAGGGGGAGAAATGGCCTCAGACAAGGGAAGAGGCTACCGGGTGTAATGGTGAAGGGGGATATCCCAGGGTGCATTTGGGACACATGTTGAGCTGTGCAAGTGGCCTCAAGATGGTGAGGGATGAGGAGGCAGTCTCTAGAGGAGATGAGTCCAGATGGAGATGTGAGCATGTGTGAGAGAGTGAGTGGTGATGTCTCTTGAGTTGGCAGTGAGTGAGATACCAGTGAATGTGTGATGGGCTTGTGAGTATGTGAGCTTAGAGTGATGAGATGGTTGATTTACTCTGGTGGCACAGATAAGATCATTCATCCTCTTTCTGCATTGGATTGTCAACCTCGTCTGTACAGCATTGGCATTGACCACCACTGCCACTGCCTCCCAAGTCAGAGTCCTGAGATTGCTGGACCTCCTACGTCCAGAGTGGGGGTGGAGGACATCACGGCAAGCTCAATAGCATCTAAAAGGTGTTCCAAGGATGCATCACTGAATTGGGGGGGTCTTCTTGCCTTTCGGGGCCATGTCTTTTATGTATCAGTCCTGGGCTGGAAGCACTGAGAGCTGTGCATCTGGCTACGCTTTAAATATGGCGCCCAGCGTGATTGAGTGGCAAGGTGGGCAAGTGAGAGCCCACCCGCCATTGAAATGGTATGTTTAATGAGATTAATGAGGCAGGATTGGGATGATACAGCGTAAAAAATCTTGGGATTGTGGTTGTTGCTGGCTATTGTCCATCAAGAGGCAAATTTCCTCCCTTAAAGTGAGTGAACCAGATGGGTTTTTACAATAGTCAACAATGGTTTCATGATCAACATTAAGCTTCTAATTCCAGGTTGTTTATGTGATTTGAACTCCAATCCCCAGAGTATTATTCTAGGCTTCTGGATTACCAATCTAGTGACAATACCACTATGCCACCACTTCCCCATGCTTTAGCCTGCCTGCTACCACACTTAGTGCAGATCTGGGATGATTCTATCCCTAGTTGCACTGACTGAATGGGTTACTAGGCCAAATCAGAGGACATTTATGAGTTACTCACATTGGTGTGGATCTGCAGTCACACACAAGCCAGACTGAGCAAGGACAGCAGATTTCATTCTCTATTACTGTCTCCACAAGAAAACATGAGATAGTGAACAGATATTCTCCTTTTTCCAACTGCATCTTTTGTTGTGCTGAGCAGCAACTTCATGATTGCCATCATCACCAGCAGCTGCAGCTCTTTAAATGCAGCAGCCTTATGGAGTTCTTACAGTCCTCCATCACTGAGACGCAGAATATTGAGTGATTCACTGTTTCCCTGCCTCAAACAATGAGAACTTTGAGTTCCATTCTCCATTTCAAAATGACCTGCATATCCCAGTATACCAACTGTCCCAATTCTCCTCAACACATCACCCCTCTACCCTAATCCACCCTTTGCAACATCCCTGGTTTTAGTTCCTTGTTAAGCATTGGTTTGCGTAGTTATGGTTTGGAACAAATATTTGTTATTAATTTAAATTCTTTGTAAAATGTCCTTTATAAAAGCAATATAAATAATTTACTGGATTAAAAACTAACTCACCAATTCACTCGTCACCGGCAATATAAGTGCGTCAGATATAAGGTTAACAAATCTCGTGCAATGTGTCAGTGAAGGAGTTCAGGACAGGAGCTCACACAAATATACAGCAATGAGTGTAAATATTAACAAGCTCCCTGAATTCATTCACGTCACAGAAGTAAGTGATGACTTGTCAAAAACACAGGTTTAACCAATTTGGTGAATACTCATTCTCGCTCTCTCTGATCCCTGTGATGCCGAGTGAAAACTCACTCTCACTCTCACTCTCTGATCACACTGATCCTGTGTGAATACTGATTTCACTCTCCATTCACAGAGATCCAATGTGAATACTCAGTCACACTCAATGGGATCACTGTGATCCAGTATGAATACTCACTCTTGCTCTCCATGATCTCTGTGATCCTGCGTGAATACACATTATCACTTTCTCTGATCACTCTGACCCTGTGTGTATACTCACTCTCACTCTCTGATCACTATGACCCTGTGTGAACACTCAAACATGCTCTCCCTGATCTCTGTGATCCTGTGTGAAAACTCACTCTCACTCCCTCCGATCAGAGTGATCCTGTGTGAATACTCACTGTCACTCTCTGATCACTCTGACCCTGTGTGAATACTAACTCTCACACTCTATAACCACTGTGATCCTGTGTAAAAACTCACTCTCACTAATTCTGATCACCCTGGTCCTGTGTGAAAACTCACAGTCATTCTCTGTTCACTCTGATCCTGTGTGAATAATCACACATACTCTCTGATCACAATGATTCTGTGTGAATACTCACTCGCATGCTCTTATCACTCTGATCCTGTGTGAATACTCACTCTCACTCTCTCTAGACACTGTGATCTTGTGTAAATACTGACTCTCACTAACTCTGATCACTCTGATCCTGTGTGAAAACTCAGTGCCATTCTCTGTTCACTCTGATCCTGTGTGAATAATCACACAAACTCTCTGATCACAATGATTCTGTGTGAATACTCACCTGCACACTCTTATCACTCTGATCCTGTGCGAATAAACACTCTCACAATTTGATCACTCTTTAATTTGTGTGAATGCTCACTCTCACTCTCTCTGATCAATCTGATCATGTGTGAATACTCACTCTCACTCTCTCTGGCCACTGTGATCCTGTGTGAAGACTAACTCTCACTCTCTGATCACTCTGACCCTGTGTGAAGACCCACTCTCGCTCTCTCTGATCACTCTGATCCCATGTAAGTAATCACTCTCAACCTCTCTAATCACTCTGATCCTGTGTGAACACTCACTCTCAACCTCTCTGACCGCTCTGAACCTGAGTGAATACTCACTCTCATTCTCTCTGATCAATCTGATCCTGAGTGAATACTCACTCTCATTCTCGCAGATCACTGTGATCCAGTGTGAATACAAACACTCACTCTCTGATCACTCATTCTCATTCTCTCATCACTTTAAACCTGTGTGAATACTCACTCTCACTCTCTGATCTCTGTGATCCTGTGTGAATCCTGACTCTCACTCTCTCTGATCAATCTGATCCAGTGTGAATACTCACTCTCACTCTCTCTGATCAATCTGATCCTGTGTGAATACTCACTCTCACACTCTGATCAAAGTGATGCTCTGTGAAGACTCACTCTCACTCCCTGATCACCCTGATCCTGTGTGAGTACTCACTCTCACTCTCTCTGATCACCCTGATCCTGTGTGAATACTCACAATCAGTCTTTCTGATCATTCTGAGCCTTGGAAAATACTCACTCTCAACCTCTCAGGTCACTCTGATCCTGAGATAATTCTCACTTGCTGATCACCGTGATACTGTGTGAATACTCACTCTCACTCTCACTGATTGCTTTGATCCTGTGTGAATACTCATTCTCACTCTCTCATCACTTTAAAGCTCTGTGAATACTTACTCTCACTCTCTGATCTCTGTGATCCTGTGTGAATACTCACTCTCACTTTCTCTGATCACCGTGATCCTTTGTGAAAACTCACGCTCACTCTCACTGATCACTCTGACCCCGTGACTCACTCTCAACTTCTCTGATCATTCTGATCCTGAGTGAATTCTCACTCTCACTCGCTGATCACCGTGATACTGTGTGAATACTCAATCTCACTCTCTGATCACACTGATCCTGTGTGAATACTGATTTCACTCTCCATTCACAGAGATCCAAAGTGAATACTCAGTCACACTCTATGGGATCAATATGATCCAGTATGAATACTATCTCTTGCTCTCTCTGATCTATGTGATCCTGTGTCAATACTCATTATCACTCTCTCTGATCACTCTGACCCTGTGTGAATACTGACTCTCACTCTCTGATCACTCTGACCCTGTGTGAACACTCAAACGTGCTCTCCCTGATCTCTGTGATCCTGTGTGAATAGTCAATCTCACTTCCTTTGATCAGTGTGATCCTGTGTGAATACTCACTGTCACTCTCTGATCACTCTGACCCTGTGTGAATACTCCCTCTCACTCTCTCTAGCCACTGTGATCCTGTGTGAATACTCACTCTCAACCTCTCTGACTATCATCCTGTGTGAATACTCAATGTCACTCTCTGATCACTCTGACCTTGTGTGAATAATCAATCACACTCTCTGATCAGTCTGATTCTTTGTGAATACTCACTCGTACTCCCTGATCATTCTGATCCTGTGTAAATATTCACTTGCTCTCCGATAACACTGATTCTGTGTGAATACTCACTCTCACACTCTGATCAAAGTGATGCTGTGTGAAGACTCACCCTCACTCCCTGATCACCCTGATCCTGTGTGAGTACTCACACTCACTCTCTCTGATCACCATGATCCAGTGTGAATAATCACACTCAATCTCTCTGATCACTCTGAACTTGGGTAAATACTGACTCTCAACCTCTCTGGTCACTCTGATCCTGAGATAATTCTCACACACTCACTGATCATTGTGATACTGTGTGAATACTCACTCTCACTCTCTCTGATTGCTTTGATCCTGTGTGAATACTCATTCTCAATCTCTCATCACTTTAAACCTGTGTGAATACTCACTCTCACTCTCTGATGTCTGTAATCCTGTGTGAAACCTCACTCTCATTCTCTCTCATCAATCTGATCCTGTGTGAATACTCACTCTCACTCTCTGATCACCCTGATCTTGTTTGAATACTCACTCTCACTCTCTGATCGTCCTGATCCTGAATGAATATTCACTCACTCTCCGATCAATGTGATATTGTGTGTATACTCACTCTCACTCTCAGATCACGCTGATCCTGTGTGAATACTCACTCTCACTCGGTGATCACTGTAACCCTGTGTTAATATACACTCTCAATCTCTCTGATCACTCTGAACCTGTGTTAATACGCACTCTCGCTCTCTCTGATCACTCCGATCCTGCGTTAATACTCACTCTCAACCTCTCAGATCACTCTGATACTGAGAGAATTCACACTCTCACTCGCTGATCACTGTGATACTGTTTGAATACTCACTCTCAATCTCTCTGATCACTTTGTTCCTGTGTGAATACGAACTCTCACTCTCTCTGATCAATCTGATCCTGTGTGAATACTCACTCTCACATCACTCTAAACCTGTGTGAAAACTCAGTCTTACACTCTGATCTCTGTGATCCTGTGAGAATCCTCACACTCCCTCTCTCTGATCACCCTGATACTGTGTGAATACAAACACTCACTATCTGATCAATCTGATCCTGTGAGAATACTCACTCTCACTTTCTGATCACTCTGATCCTGTTTGAATACTGAAACTCACTCTATGTTCAACTTGATCCTTTGTGAATAGTCACTCTCACAATCTCTGATCACTCTTATCCTGTGTGAGTTCTCATTCTTATTCTCTGATCACCGTGATCCTTTGTGAATACTCACGGTCACTCTCTATGATCACTCTGACCCTGTGTAAATACTCACTCCCAACCTCTCTGATTGCTCTGATACTGAGTGAATTCAAACTCTCACTCGCTGATCACCATGATACTTTGTGAATACTCACTCTCACTCTCTCTGATCACTGTGATCCTGTGTGAATACACATTCTCACTCTCTCTGAATATCATCCTTTGTGAATACTCTCACTCTCTGATCACTCTGACCTTGTGTGAATAATCAATCACACTCTCTGATCAGTCTGATTCTTTGTGAATACTCACTCTTACTCCCTGATCATTCTGATCCTGTGTGAATATTCACTCACTCTCCGATCACACTGATTGTGTGTGAATACTCACTCTCACTCTCTCTGATCGCTTTGATCCTGTGTGAATACTCATTCTCACTCTCTCATCACTTTAAACCTGTGTGAAAACTCACTCACTCTCTGATCTCTGTGATCCTGTGTGAATCCTCACTCTCATTCTCTCTCATCAACCTTATCCTGTGTGAATACTCACTCTCACTCTCTGATCACCCTGATCCTGTTTGAATACTCACTTTCACTCTCTGATCATCCTGATCCTGAATGAATATTCATCCACTCTCTGATCAATGTGATATTGTCTATATACTAAGTCTCACTCTCAGATCACGCTGATCCTGTGTGAATACTCACTCTCACTCGGTGATCACTGTGATCCTGTGTTAATACACACTCTCACTCTCTCTGATCACCCTGATACTGTCTGAATACAAACACTCACTCTCTGATCAATCTGATCCTGTGAGAATACTCACTCTCACTTTCTGATCACTCTGATCCTGTTTGAATACTGAAACTCACTCTATGGTCAACTTGATCCTGAGTGAATAGTCACTCTCACAATCTCTGATCACTCTTATCCTGTGTGAGTTCTCATTCTTATTCTCTGATCACCGTGACCCTTTGTGAGTGTTCACGGTCGCTCTCTCTGATCACTCTGACCCTCTGTAAATACTCACTCCCAACCTCTCTGATCGCTCTGATCCTGAGTGAATTCTCACTCTCACTCGCTGATCACCATGATACTTTGTGAATACTCACTCTCACTCTCTCTGATCCCTGTGATCCTGGGTGAAGACTCACTCTCACTCTCTGATCACTCTGACCCTGTGTGAAGAATCACTCTCGCTCTCTCTGATCACTCTGATCCTGTGTAAGTAATCACTCTCAACCTCTCTGATCACTCTGATCCTGAGTGAATACTCACTCTCACTCTCTCTGATCACTGTGATCCAGTGTGAATACAAACACTCACTCTCTGATCACCCTCATACTGTGTGAATACTCATTCTTATTCTCTCTTCACCTATAACCTGTATGAATACTCACTGTCACTCTCTGATCTCTGTGATCCTGTGTGAATCCTGACTCTCAATCTCTCTCATCAACCTGATCCTGTGTGAATACTCACTCTCACTCTCTGATCACCCTGATCCTGTTTGAATACTCACTCTCACTCACTGATCATCCTGATTCTGAATGAATATTCATTCACTCTCTGATCAATGTGATATTGTCTGTACACTCAGTCTCACTCTCAGATCACGCTGATCCTGTGTGAATACTCACTCTCACTCGGTGATCACTGTGATCCTGTGTTAATACACACTCTCAATCTCTCTAATCACTCTGATCCTGTGTGAATACTCACTCTCGCTCTCTCTGATCACTCTGATCCTGTGATAATACTCACTCTCAACCACTCAGATCACTCTGATACTGAGAGAATTCACACGCTCACTTGCTGATCACTGTGATACTGTGTGGATAAACACTCTCAATCTCTCTGATCACTTTGTTCCTGTGTGAATACGAACACTCACTCTCTCTGATCAATCTGATCCTGTGTGAATACTAAGACTCACTCTCTGATCACCCTGATCCTGTGTGAATACTCACTCTCACGTCACTCTAAACCTGTGTGAAAACTCAGTCTTACACTCTGATCTCTGTGATCCTGTAAGAATCCTCACACTCCCTCTCTCTGATCACCCTGATACTGTGTGAATACAAACACTCACTCTCTGATCAATCTGATCCTGTGTGAATACTCACTCTCACTCACTGATCACTCTGACCCTGTGTGAATACTAACTCTCACTAAATCTCTGTTCACTCTGACCCTGTGTGAATAATCACACATACTCTCTGATCACAATGATTCTGTGTGAATACTCACTCGCACACTCTTATCACGCTGGTCCTGTGTGAATAATCACTCCCACACTCTGATCACTCTTTAATTTGCGTGAATGCTCACTCTCACTCTCTCTAATCAATCTGATCATGTGTAAATACCACTCTCACTCTCTCTGGCCACTGTGAGCCTGTGTGAATACTCACTCTCACTCTCTCTAGCCTCTGTGATCCTGTGTAAATTCTCACTCTCACTAAATCTGATCACTCTGATCCTGTGTGAAAACTCAGTGCCATTCTCTGTTCACTCTGATCCTGTGTGAACAATCACACAAACTCTGTGATCACAATGATTCTGTGTGAATACTCACTCGCACACTCTTATCACTCTGTTCCTGTGTGAATAAACACTGTCACAATTTGATCACTCATTAATTTGTGTGAATGCTCACTCTCACTTTCTCTGATCAATCTGATCATGTGTGAATACTCAATCTCACTCTCTCTGGCCACTGTAATCCTGTGTGAAGACTCACTCTCACTCTCTGATCACTCTGACCCTGTGTGAAGACGCATTCTCGCTCTCTCTGATCAATGTGATCCAGTGTAAGTAATCACTCTCAACCTCTCTGACCGCTCTGAACCTGAGTGAATACTCACTCTCATTCTCTCTGATCAATCTGATCCTGACTGAATACTCACTCTCATTCTCGCTGATCACTGTGATCCAGTGTGAATACAAGCTCTCACTCTCTGATCACCCTCATACTGTGTGAATACTCATTCTCATTCTCTCTTCACCTATAACCTGTATGAATACTCACTGTCACTCTCTGATCTCTGTGATCCTGTGTGAATCCTCACTCTCATTCACTCTCATCAATCTGATCCTGTGTGAATACTAACTCTCACTCTCTGATCACCCTGATCCAATGTGAATATTCACTCACTCTCTGATTAATGTGATGCTGTGTGTATACTCAATTTCACTCTCAGATCACGCTGATCCTGTCTGAATACTCACTCTCAATCCCTCTGATCAGTCTGATTCTTTGTGAATAGTCACTCTTGCTCCCTGATCATTCTGAACCTGTGTGAATATTCACTCACTCTCTGATCACACTGATCCTGTGTGAATATTCACTCTCACTTTCTGATCACTCAGATCCTGTTTGAATACTGAAACTCACTCTATGTTCAACTTGATCCTGAGTAAATAGTCACTCCCACAATCTCTGATCACTCTTATCCTGTGTGAGTTCTCATTCTTATTCTCTGAGCACCGTGATCCTTTGTGAATACTCACGGTCACACTCTCTGATCACTCTGACCCTCTGTAAATACTCACTCTCAACCCCTCTGATCGCTCTGATCCTGAGTGAATTCGCTCTCTCACTCGCTGATCACCATGATATTGTGTGAATACTTACTCTCACTCTCATATCAAACTGATCCTGTGTGAATAGGGATTTCACTCTCCTTTCACAGAGATACAATGTGAATACTCAGTCACACTCTATTGGATCACTGTGTTCCAGTATGAATACTCACTCTTGCTCTCCCAGATCTCGGTGATCCTGTGTGAATAGGCATTATCACTCTCTCTGATCACTCTGATCCTCTGTGAATACTCACTCTCACTCTCTCTGATCGCTTTGATCCTGTGTGAATACTCACTCTCAATCTCTCTGACCGCTCTGAACCTGAGTGAATACTCACTCTCACTCTCTCTGATCGATCTGATCCTGAGTGAATACTCATTCACATTCTCGCTGATCACTTTGATCCAGTGTGAATACAAACACTCACTCTCTGATCACTCTGACCCTGTGTGAATACTCACTCTCACTCTCTCTAGCCACTGTGATCCTGTGTGAATACTCACTCTCACTAACTCTGATCACTCTGATCCTGTTTGAAAACTCAATGCCATTCTCTGTTCACTCTGATCCTGTGTGAATAATCACACATACTCTCTATTCACAATGATTCTGTTGAATACTCACTCACACACTCTTATCACGCTGGTCCTGTATGAATAATCACTCTCACACTCTGATCACTCTTTAATTTGTGTGAATGCTCACTCTCATTCTCTCTGATCAATCTGATCATGTGTGAATACTCACTCTCACTCTCTCTGGCCACTGTGATCCTGTGTGAATACTCACTCTCACTGTCTGATCACTCTGTCCCTATGTGAAGACTCACTCTCGCTCTCTCTGATCACTCTGATCCTGTTTACGTAATCACTCCGAACATCTCTGATCACTCTGATCCTGTGTGAACACTCACTCTCAACCTCTCTGACCGCTCTGAACCTGAGTGAATACTCAATCTCACTCTCTCTGATCAATCTGATCCTGAGTGAATACTCACTCACATTCTCACTGATCACTGCGATCCAGTATGAATACAAACACTCACTCTCTGATCACTCTGAACCTGTCTGAATACTCATTCTCGTTCTCTCATCACTTTAAACCTGTGTGAATACTCACTCTCACTCTCTGATCTCTGTGATCCTGCATGAATCCTGACTGTCACTCTCTCTGATCAATCTGATCCTGTGTGAATACTCACTCTCACTCTCTCTGATCACTGAGATCCACTGTGAATAGTAACACTCACTCTCTAATCACTCTCATCCTGTGTGAATACTCATTCTCATTCTCTCATCACTTTAAACCTGTGTGAATACTGACTGTCACTCTCTGATTTCTGTGATCCTGTGTGAATCCTGACTCTCATTCTCTCTCATCAATCTGATTCTGTGTGAAAAATCAATCCCTGATCACTCAGATCCTGTGTGAATACTCACTCTCACTCGCTGATCACTGTGATACTGTGTGAATACTCACTCTCACTCTCTCTGATCAATCTGATGCTGTGTCAATACTCACTCTCATTCTCACTGATCACTGTAATCCAGTGTGAATACTCATTCTCATTCTCTCATCAATTTAAACCTGTGTGAATACTCACTCTCACTCTCGGATCTCTGTGATCCTGTGTCAATCCTGTCTCTCACTCTCTCTGATCACTCTGACCATGTGTAAATACTCACTCCCAGCCACTTTGATCGCTCTGATCCTGAGTGAATTCTCACTCTCACTCGCTGATCATCATGATACTGTGTGAATACACATTCTCACTCTCTCTGATCCCTGTGATCCTGTGTGAATACGCACTCTCACTCTCTGATTACACTGATCCTGTGTGAATACTGATTTCACTCTCCATTCACAGAAATCCAAAGTGAATAATCATTTACACTCTATGGAATCACGGTGATCCAGTATGAATACTCACTATTGCTCTCCCTGATCTCTGTGATCCTGTGTGAATACTCACTCTCACTTCCTCTGATCAGTGTGATCCTGTGTGAATACTCACTGTCACTCTCTGATCACTCTGACCCTGTGTGAATACTCACTCTCACTCTCTCTAGCCACTGTGATCCTGTGTGAATACTCACTCTCACTAACTCTGTTCACTCCGATCCTGTGTGAATAATCACACATACTCTCTATTCACAATGATTCTGTGTGAATACTCACTCGCACACTCTTATCACTCTGATCCTGTGTAAGTAATCACTCTCAACATCTCTGATCACTCTGATCCTGTGTGAACACTCACTCTCAACCTCTCTGACCGCTCTGAACCTGACTGAATACTCACTCTCACTTCCTCTGATCAGTGTGATCCTGTGTGAATACTCACTCTCACTCTCTGATCACTCTGATCCTGAGTGAAAACGCAGTGCCATTCTCTGTTCACTCTGATCCTGTGTAAGTAATCACTCTCAACATCTCTGATCACTCTGATCCTGTGTGAACACTCACTCTCAACCTCTCTGACCGCTCTGAACCTGACTGAATACTCACTCTCACTTCCTCTGATCAGTGTGATCCTGTGTGAATACTCACTCTCACTCTCTGATCACTCTGATCCTGAGTGAAAACGCAGTGCCATTCTCTGTTCACTCTGATCCTGTGTGAATAATCACACATACTCTCTATTCACAATGATTCTGTTGAATACTCACTCGCACACTCTTATCACTCTGTTCCTGTGTGAATAATCACTCTCGCACTCTGATCACTCTTTAATTTGTGTGAATGCTCACTCTCACTCTCTCTGATCAATCTGATCATGTGTGAATACTCACTCTCACTCTCTCTGGCCACTGTGATCCTGTGTGAACACTCAATCTTACTCTCTGACCACTCTAAACCTGTTTGAATACACAATCTCACTTTCTGATCTATGTGATCCTGTGTGGATTCTCACCGTTCTCTCTGATCACTCTGATCCTCTGCGAATAATCACTCTCATTACCTCTGATCACTTTGATCCTGTGTGAAGACTCACTCGCACAGTCTGATCACTCTTTGATCTGTGTGAATACTTAGTCTCACACTCTCTGATCAATCTGATCATGTACGAATACTCACTCTCACTTTCCCTTGCCACTGTGATCCTGTGTGAAGACTCACTCTCGATTTCTCTGACCACTCTGATCCTGTGTAAATAATCACTCTCAACCTCTCTGATCACTCTGAACTTGTGTCAAGACCCACTCTCACTCTCAGATCATGCTGAACCTGTGTGAATACTCACTCTCACTCTCTCTGATCACTCTGATCTTGTGTGAATACTCACTCTCACTCTGACTGATCACTCTGACCTTGAATGATTTCTCACTCTCACTCGCTGATCACTGTGATACATTGTGAATACTCACTCTCACTCTCTGATTATCCAGATCATGTGTGAATACTCACTCACACTATGATCACCTGAGACTGTGTGAATACTCACTCTCACATTCTGGTCACTCTGTCCCTGTGTAAGTATTCACTCTTATTCTGTGATCACTCTGATCCTGTTTGAATATTGATACTCACTCTATTTTCAACTTGATCCTGAGTGAATAGCCATTGTTATACTCTCTGATCAATCTGATCCTGTGTGAATACTCAGTTTTACACTCTGATCACCCTAATTCTTTGTGAATGCTCACTCTCACTATCTCTGATTACTCTGATCCACTGTGAATACACATGCTCAACCTCTCTGACTACTCTGATCCTGAGTGAATACTCACTCTCAGTTTCTGATCCCCCTGATCTTTTGCAAATTCTCATTCTCACTCACTCTGAACATTGTGATCCTGTGTGAATACTCAATCTCACTCTCTGATCACTCTGATCCTCTGCTTTAATACTCACTCTCACTGTCTTTGATCACTCTGATCCTGTGTAAATACTCATTCTCACTCTCGCTGAATGCTTTGATCCTCTGTGATTACTCACTCTCAAACTCTCTGGCCACAATGATCCTGAGTGAATACTCACTCTCACTCTCTGGTCACTGTGATACTGTCTGAAAACTCACTTTCACTCACTGATAAAACAGCCCCTGTGTGAATTCTCACTCTCTGATCACTGTGGTACTTTGTGAATACTCACTCTCACATTGTCCAATCACTCTGATCTTGAGTGAATACGCACTCTTGTTCTCTCTGATCACTCTGTTCTTGTGTGAATATTCACTCCTCTCTGATCACTCTGATCTTGAGTGAATACTCTGTCTCACTGTCTGATTACTGTGATCCCGTATGAATACTCACTCTCACTGTCTCTGATCACCCGGATCCTTTGTGAATACTCACGCTCACTCTCTCTGATCAGTCTGACCCTGTGTAAATACTCACTCTCAACATCTCTGATCGCTCTGATCCTGAGTGAATTCTCACTCTCAGTCGCTGATCACCGTGATACTGTGTGAATACTCACTCTCACTCTCTCTGATCGCTTTGATGCTGTGTGAATACTCACTATCGCTCTCTCTGTTCACACTGATCTAGCGTGAATACTAACTCTCAAACTCTCTGGCCAGTATGATCCTGAGTGAATACTCACTTTCACTCTGTGATAAAACTGCCCATGTGTGAATACTCACTTTCACTCACTGATCACTCTGATCCTGAGTGAATTCTCACTCTCACTCTCTGATCACTGTGATACTTTGTGAATACTCAGTCTCACATTGTCCGATCACTCTGATCCTGAGTGAATACGCACTCTTGTTCTCTCTGATAACTCTGATCTTGTGTGAATATACACTCCTCTCTGATCACTGTGATCCTGAGTGAATACTCACACTCACTCTGTGCTCACTGTGATTCTGAGTGAATCCTCACACTCACTGTCTGATCACTGTGATCCAGTGTGAATACTCCCTCTCACTCTCTGATCACTCTGATCCTCTGTTAATGCTCTCTCCCATTCTCTCTGATCACTCAGATCCTGTGTGAATACTCATTCTCACTCTCGCTGATCACTTTGATCCTGTGTGAACACTCACTGTCACTCTCTCTGATCACTCTGATCCACTATGAATACTCACGCTCAACCTCTCTGACCACTCTGATCCTGAGTGAATATTCACTCTCAATCTCTGATCCCCCTGATCTTTTGTGAATGCTCACTCTCACTCTCTCTGATCAATCTGATCCTGTGTGAATATTCACCCTTACTCTCTCTGATCACTGTGATCCATTGTGAGTACTAATACTCACTCTCTGATCACCCTGATACTGTGTGAATACTCTCACTCTCTCATCCCTCTAAACCTGTGTGAATTCTCACTCTCTCTCTCTGATCTTTGTGATCCTGTGGTAATCCTCACTCTCACTCTCTTTGATCGATCTGATTCTGTGTGAATACTCACTCTCAGTTTCTGATCACTCTTCCCTTGTGTAAATATTCACTCTAACTCTTTGATCATTCTGATCCTGTTTGAATACTGGCACTCACGTTTTGTTCAACTTGATCCTGGGTGAATAGTCACTCTCACAATCTCTGATCACTGTTATCCTGTGTGAATACTCACTCTTACTCCATGATCACCCTGATTCTTTGTGAATACTCACTCTCACTCCCTGATCATCCTGAACCTGTGTGAATACTCATTCATAATCTCTCTGATCACACTGATCCTGAGTTAATTATCACTCTCACTCCCTGATCACCGTGATTCTGTCTCAATACTCACTCTTTCACTCCCTCATCTCTTTGATGCTTTATGAATATTTGCCCTCACACTCTCAGGTTATGGTAATCATGTGTGAATACTCACACTCATTCTATGATCAGCTGATCCTGTGTAAATACTCATTCTCAATCTCTCTGATTACTCTGATCCACTGTGAATACTCACGCTCAACCTCTCTGACCACTCTGATCCTGAGTGAATACTCACTCTCAGTTTCTGATCCCCCTGATCTTTTGTGAAATCTCACTCTCACTCTCTCTGATCACTGTGATCCAGTGTGAATACTAACACTCACTCTCTGATTACTCTGAACCTGTGTGAATACTCACTCTCTGATCTCTGTGATCCTGTTTGAATACTCACTCTCATTCTCTCTGATCACTGTCATCCTCTGTGAATACTCACTCTCACAACCTCTGATCACTCTGATCCTGTGTGAAGACTCAGTGTCGTTCTCTGTTCACACTGATGCTTGTGTGACTAATCACTCTCTCACTCTGATCACTCTTTAATTTCTGTGAATGCTCACTCTCACTCCCTAATCACCCTGATCCTGTGTGAATACTCACTCTTACTCTCTCATCACTTTAAACATGTGTGGATACTCACTCTCACTTTCTCTGATCACCCTGATCCTTTGTGAATAATCATGCTCACTCTCTCTGATCTTGTGTAAATATTCACTCTCAACCTCCCTGATCCTGAGTGAATTCTCACTCTCAGTCGTTGATCACCTTGATACTGTGTGAATACTCACTCTCACTTGCTCTGATCGCTTTGATCCTGTGTGAATACTCACTCTCATTCTCTCTGTTCACATTGATCTAGCGTGAATACTCACTCTCAAACTCTCTGGCCACTATGATCCTGAGTGAATACTCACTTTCACTCTCTGGACACTGTGATGCTGTCTGAATACTCGCTTTCACTCTGTGATAAAACTGCCCTTGTGTGAATACTCACTTTCACTCACTGATCACTCTGATCCTGAGTGAATTCTCACTCTCACTCTCTGATCACTGTGATACTTTGTGAATACTCAGTCTCACATTGTCCGATCACTCTGATTCTGAGTGAATATGCACTCTTGTTCTCTCTGATAACTCTGATCTTGTGTGAATATACACTCCTCTCTGATTACTATAAACCTGTGTGAATACTCACTCTCACTCTGATCTCTGTGATCCTGTTTGAATACTCACTCTCATTCTCTCTGATCAGTCTGATTCTTTGTGAATACTCACTTTCTCCCTGATCATTCTGATCATGTGTGAATACTCACTTTCACTCCCTGATCACACTGATCCTGTGTGAATACTCAACTCAATCTCTCTGATCACTCTGACCCTGTGTAAGTACTCAGTCTCAACCTCTCTGATCACCCTGATCCTGAGTTGATTCTCACTCTCACTCACTGATCACTGTGATACTGTGTGAATACTGATACTGTGTGAATACTCACTCTCAATCTCTCTGTTCACTCTGATCCATTGTGAATACTCACTCTCACTCTCTTTGTTCACTCTGATCCATTATGAATACTCACTCTCACTCTCTGTTCACTCTGATCCAGTGTGAATACCCACTCTCAAACACTCTGACCTCTATAATCCTGAGTGAATACTCACTCTCAATCTCTGGTCACTGTGATACCGTCTGAATACTCACTTTCACTCTCTGATTAAACTGCCCCTGTATGAATATCCACTCAGTCACAGATACCCTGATCCTGAGTGAATTCTCACTCTCACTCTCTGATCACTGTGATACTGTGTGAACACTCACTCTCACTCTCTCTGTTCATTCTGATCCATTGTGAATACTCACTCTCACTCTCTCTGTTCACTCTGATGCTGAGTGAATACTCACTCTTGTTCTCTCTGTTAACGCTGATCTTGTGTGAATATTCACTCCTCTCTGATCGCTGTGAACCAGTGTGAATCCTCACACTCACTCTCTTATCACTGTGATCCTCTGTGAATACCCACTCTCACTCACTCTGATCACTGTGGTCCTGTGTGAATACTCACTCTCACTCATTCTGATCACTGTGCTCCTGTGTGAATACTCAAATCACATTCTCGGATCACTCTGATCCTCTGTGAATGCAATCTCCCATTCTCTCTGATCACTCTGATCCTGAGTGAATACTCATTCTCACTCTCTCTGATTGCTTTGATCCTGTGTGAATACTCACTCTCACTCTCTCATCACTTTAAACATGTGTGAATACTCACTCTTAATTTTTCTGATCACCCTGATCCTTTGTGAATACTCATGCTCACTCTCTCTGATCACTCTGATCACTGATCCTGAGTGAGTTCTCACTCTCTCTCGCTGATCAATGTGATAATGTGTGAATACTCACTCTCACTCTCTCTGTTCACTCTGATCCATTGTGAATACTCACTCTCACTCTCTGTTCACTCTGATCCAGTGTGAATACTCAATCTCAAACTCTCTGACCTCTATGATCCTGAGTGAATACTCACTCTCAGTCTCTGGTCACTGTGATACCGTCTGAATACTCACTTTCACTTTCTGATAAAACTGCCCCTGTGTGAAAACTCACTCTCACTCTCTGATCACTGTGATACTTTGTGAATATCCACTCTCACATTGGCCGATCACTCTGATCTTGAGTGAATACTCACTGTTGTTCTCTCTGATAACTCTGAACTTGTGTGAATATAGACTCCTCTCTGATCACTGTGAACCTGAGTGAATACTCACACTCACTTACTGATCACAGTGATCCACTGTGAATACTCACTCTCACTCACTCTGATCACTGTGGTCCTGTGTGAATACTCACTCTCACTTATTCTGATCACTGTGCTCCTGTGTGAATACTCAATCACATTCTCTGATCACTCTGATCCTCTGTGAATGCACTCTCCCATTCTCTCTGATCACTCTGATCCTGAGTGAATACTCATTCTCACTCTCTCTGATTGCTTTGATCCTGTGTGAATACTCACTCTCACTCTCTCATCACTTTAAACATGTGTGAATACTCTCTCACTTTCTCTGATCACCCTGATCCTTTGTGAATACTCATGCTCACTCTCTCTGATCACTCTGATCCTGAGTGAGTTCTCACTCTCTCTCGCTGATCAATGTGATAATGTGTGAATACTCACTCTCACTCTCTCTGTTCACTCTGATCCATTGTGAATACTCACTCTCACTCTCTGTTCACTTTGATCCAGTGTGAATACTCACTCTCAAACTCTCTGACCTCTATGATCCTGAGTGAATACTCACTCTCAGTCTCTGGTCACTGTGATACTGTCTGAATACTCACTTTCACTCACTGATAAAACTGCCCCTGTGTGAATTCTCACTCTCACTCTCTGATCACTGTGATACTTTGTGAATACCCACTCTCACATTGGCCGAACACTCTGATCTTGAGTGAATACTCACTGTTGTTCTCTCTGATCACTCTGATCTTGTGTGAAAATTCACTCCTCTCTGATCACTCAGATCTTGAGTGAATACTCTCTCTCACTGTCTGATTACTGTGATCCTTTATGAATACTCACTCTCACTGTCTCTGATCACCCGGATCCTTTGTGAATACTCACGCTCACTCTCTCTGATCACTCTGACCCTGTGTAAATACTCACTCCCAACATCTCTGATCGCTCTGATCCTGAGTGAATTCTCACTCTCAGTCGCTGATCACCGTGATACTGTGTGAATACTCACTATCGCTCTCTCTGTTCACACTGATCTAGCGTGAATACTCACTCTCAAACTCTCTGGCCAGTATGATCCTGAGTGAATACTCACTTTCACTCTGTGATAAAACTTCCCTTGTGTGAATACTCACTTTCACTCACTGATCACTCTGATCCTGAGTGAATTCTCACTCACACTCTCTGATCACTGTGGTCCTTTGTGAATACTCAGTCTCACATTGTCCGATCACTCTGATCCTGAGTGAATACGCACTCTTGTTCTCTCTGATAACTCTGATCTTGTGTGAATATACACTCCTCTCTGATCACTGTGATCCTGAGTGTATACTCACACTCACTCTGTGATCACCGTGATTCTGAGTGAATCCTCACACTCACTGTCTGATCACTGTGATCCAGTGTGAATACTCCCTCTCACTCTCTGATCACTCTGATCCTCTGTTAATGCTCTCTCCCATTCTCTCTGATCACTTTGATCCTGTGTGAACACTCACTGTCACTCTCTCTGATCACTCTGATCCACTATGAATACTCACGCTCAACCTCTCTGACCACTCTGATCCTAGGTGAATACTCACTCTCAATCACTGATCCTCCTGATCTTTTGTGAATGCTCACTCTCACTCTCTCTGATCAATCTGATCCTGTGTGAATATTCACCCTCACTCTCTCTGATCACTGTGATCCATTGTGAGTACTAATACTCACTCTCTGATCACCCTGATACTGTGTGAATACTCTCACTCTCTCATCCCTCTAAACCTGTGTGAATTCTCACTCTCTCTCTCTGATCTTTGTGATCCTGTGGTAATCCTCACTCTCACTCTCTCTGATCGATCTGATCCTGTGTGAATACTCACTCTCAGTTTCTGATCACTCTTCCCTTGTGTAAATATTCACTCTAACTCTTTGATCATTCTGATCCTGTTTGAATACTGGCACTCACGTTTTGTTCAACTTGATCCTGGGTGAATAGTCACTCTCACAATCTCTGATCACTGTTATCCTGTGTGAATACTCACTCTTACTCCATGATCACCCTGATTCTTTGTGAATACTCACTCTCACTCCCTGATCATCCTGAACCTGTGTGAATACTCATTCATAATCTCTCTGATCACACTGATCCTGAGTTAATTATCACTCTCACTCCCTGATCACCGTGATTCTCTCTCAATACTCATTCTTTCCCTCCCTCATCTCTTTGATGCTTTATGAATATTTGCTCTCACACTCTCAGGTTATTGTAATCCTGTGTGAATACTCACACTCATTCTATGATCAGCTGATCCTGTGTAAATACTCATTCTCAATCTCTCTGATCGCTTTTATCCTGTGTGAATACTCACTCTCATTCTCTCTGATTACTCTGATCCACTGTGAATACTCACGCTCAACCTCTCTGACCACTCTGATCCTGAGTGAATACTCACTCTCAGTTTCTGATCCCCCTGATCTTTTGTGAAATCTCACTCTCACTCTCTCTGATCACTGTGATCCAGTGTGAATACTAACACTCACTCTCTGATTACTCTGAACCTGTGTGAATACTCACTCTCTGATCTCTGTGATCCTGTTTGAATACTCACTCTCATTCTCTCTGATCACTGTCATCCTCTGTGAATACTCACTCTCACAACCTCTGATCACTCTGATCCTGTGTGAAGACTCAGTGTCGTTCTCTGTTCACACTGATGCTTGTGTGACTAATCACTCTCTCACTCTGATCACTCTTTAATTTCTGTGAATACTAACTCTCACTCCCTAATCACCCAGATCCTGTGTGAATACTCACTCTCACTCTCTCTGATCAATTTGATCCTGTGTAAATACTCATTGTCGATCTCTTTGACCACTGTGATACAGTTTGAATACTCATTCTCACTCTCTCTGATTGCTTTGATCCTGTGTGAATACTCACGCTCACTCACTCATCATTTTAAACATATGTGAATACTCACTTTCACTTTCTCTGATCACCCTGATCCTTAGTGAATTCTCATGCTCACTCTCTCTGATCACTCTGACCCTGTTTATTCCCTCTCAACCTCTCTGATCACTCTGATCAGTCTGATCCTGAGTGAGTTCACACTCTCTCTCGCTGATCACCATGATACTGTGTGAATACTCACTCTCACTCTCTCTGTTCACCCTGAACCATTGTGAATACTCACTCTCACTCTCTGGTCACTGTGATACCAACTGCATACTCACTTTCACTCACTGATAAAACCGCCCCAGTGTGAATATCCACTCTCACTATCTGGACACTCTGATCCTCAGTGTATTCTCAATCTCACTCTCTGATCACTGTGATACTTTGTGAATACTCAGTCTCACACTGTCCGATCACTCTGATCCTGAGTGCATACTCATTCTTGTTCTCTCTGATAACTCTGATCTTGTGTGAATATTCACTCCTCTCTGATCACTGTGAACCAGTGTGAATCCTCACACTCACTCTGTGATCACTGTGATCCTCTGTGAATACTCACGCTCACTCACTCTGATCACTGTGGTCCTGTGTTAATACTCAATCTCACTCTCTGATCACTCTGATACTCTATGAATGCTCTCTCCCATTCTCTCTGATCACTCTGATCCTGTGTGAATACTCACTCTCACTCTCTCTGATCGCTCTGATCTTGTGTGATTATTCAATCCTCTCTGATCACTCTGGCCCTGAGTGAATTCTCACTCTCACTCTCTGATCACTGTGGTCCTTTGTGAATACTCACTCTCACTCTTCCGATCACTCTGATCTTGAGTGAATACTCACTCTTGTTCTCTCTGATAACTGATCTTGTGTTAATATAGACGCCTCTCTGATCACTGTGATCCTGAGTGAATCCTCACATTCACTCTCTGATCATTGAGATCCAGTGTGAATACTGCCTCTCACTCTCTGATCACTGTGATCCTCCGTGAATACTCACTCTCACTCACTCAGATCACTGTGTTCCTGTGTGAATACTCAATCTCACTCTCTGATCACTGTGATACTTTTTGAATACTCAGTCTCACACGATCCAATCACGCTGAACCTGAGTGAATACGCACTCTTGTTCTCTCTGATAACTCTGATCTTGTGTGAATATACTCTCCTCTCTGATCACTGTGATCCTGAGTGAATCCTCACACTCACTCTCTGATCACTGTGATCCTCAGTGAATTCTCACTCTCATTCACTCTGATCACTGTGATCCTGTGTGAATACTCAATCTTACTCTCTAATCAGTCTGATGCTCTGTGAATGCTCTCACCCATTCTCTCTGATCACTCTGATCCTGTGTGAATACTCATTCTCACTCTCTCTGATCACTCTGATCCACGGTGAGTACTCACGCTCAACCTCTCTGACCACTCTGATCCAGTGTGAATACTCACTCTCTGATCCCCCTGATCTTTTGTGAATGCTCACTCTCACTCTCTCTGATCACTGTGATCCTGTGTGAATGCTCAACCTAATTCTCTCTGATCACCATGATACATTGTGAGTACTAACACTCACTCTCTGATCACCCTGATACTGTGTGAATACTCACTATGACTTACTGATCTCTGTGATCCTGTGTGAATCCTCACTCTCACTCTCTCTGATCAATCTGATCCTGTGTGAAAACTCACTGTCACTTCCTGATCACTCTGACCCTGTGTAAATATTCACTCTAACTCTCTGATCATTCTGATCCTCTTTGAATACTGACACCCAATCTATGTTCACTTGATCCTGAGTGAATAGTCACTGTCACACTCTCTGATCACTGTTATCCTCTGTGAATACTCACTCTTACTCTCTGATCTCCCTGATTCTTTGTGAATACTCACTCTCAATCACTGATCATCCTGAACCTGTGTGAATACTCACTCTCACTCTCTATGATCACCCTGATCCTGTCTGAATACTCACTCTCACTCTCTCTGTTCACCCTGACCCTGTCTGAATACTCACTCTTTCCTTCCCTCATCTCTGTGATCCAGTATGAATATTCACTCTCAATCTCTCTGGTCCATGTAATCCTGTGTGAACACACACACTCATTCTATGGTCATGCTGACCCTGTGTGAATACTCATTCTCACTCTCTCTGATCACTCTGATCCAGTGTGAATACTCACTCTCACTCTCTCTGATCACTCTGATCGCCTGTTAACGCTCCCTCCCATTCTCTCTGATCACTCTTATCCTGTGTGAATACTCACTCTCGCTCTCTCTGATCACTCTGATCCACTGTGAATACTCACGCACAACCTCTCTGACCACTCTGATCCTGAGTGAATATTCACCCTCACTCCTAATCTCTCTGATCCTGTCTGAAACTCACTCTCACTCTCTCTGATTACTCAAAACACCTGTAAATGCTCTGTCCCATTCTCTCTGTTCAATCTGATCCTGTGTGAATACTCACGCGCACTCTCTATGATCACTGTGATCCATTGTGAGGACTAAAACTCAATCTCTTTTCACACCGAACCTGTGTGAAACTCACTCTCACTCTCTCATCACTTTAAACATGTGTGATTACTCACTCTCAATTTCTCTGATCACCTTGATCCTTTGTGAATACTCATGCTCACTCTCTCTGATCACTCTGACCCTATGTACTCACTCTCAACCTCTCTGATCACTCTGATCACTCTGATCCTGAGTGAATTCTCACTCTCGCTCGCTGATCAATGTGATAATATTTGAATACTCACTCTCACTCTCTCTGTTTACTCTGATCCAGTGTGAATACTCACTCTCACTCTCTGGTCACTGTGATACCGTCTGAATACTCACTTTCACTCACTGATAAAACTGCCCCTGTGTGAATACACACTCTCACTCTCTGCTCACTCTGATCCTGAGTGAATACACCCTCGCACTCTCTGATCGCTGTGATCCTCTGTGAATACTCACTCTCACTCACCCTGATCACTGTGGTCCTGTGTCAATACTCAATCTCACTCTCTGATCCTCTGTGAATGCTCTCTAGCATTCTCTCTGATCTTTCGGATCCTGAGTGAATTCTCACTCTCACTCTCTCTGATCACTGTGGTCCTTTGTGAATACTCACTGTCCGATCACTCTGATTTTGAGTGAACACTCACTCTTGTTCTCTCTGATAACTCTGATCTTGTATGAATATAGACTCCTCTCTGATTACTGTGATCCTGAGTGAATCCTCACATTCACTCTCTGATCACTGTGATCCAGTGTGAATTCTCCCTCTCACTCACTCTGATCACTGTGGTCCTGTGTGAATACACAATCTCGCTCTCTGATCAGTCTGATCCTCTGTGAATGCTCTCTCCCGTTCTCTCTGATTACTCTGATTCTGTGTGAATACTCATTCTCACTCTCTCTGATCAATCTGATCCTGTGTGAATACTCAACCTTATTGTCTCTGATCACCACGATCCATTGTGAGTACTAACACTCACTCTCTGATCACCCTGATACTGGGTGAATACTCACTCTCACATACTGGTCTCTGTGATCCTCTGGCAATCCTCACTCTCACTCACTCTCATCAATCTGATCCTGTGTGAATACTCACTCTCACTTCCTGATCACTCTGACCCTGTGTAAATATTCACTCTAACTCTCTGATCATTCTGATCCTCTTTGAATACTGACACCCAATCTATGTTCACTTGATCCTGAGTGAATAGTCACTGTCACACTCTCTGATCACTGTTATCCTCTGTGAATACTCACTCTTACTCTCTGATCTCCCTGATTCTTTGTGAATACTCACTCTCACTCATTGATCATCCTGAACCTGTGTGAATACTCACTCTCACTCTCTCTGATCACCCTGATCCTGTCTGAATACTCACTCTCACTCTCTCTGTTCACCCTGACCCTTTCTGAATACTTACTCTTTCCATCCCTCATCTCTGTGATCCTGTATGAATATTCACTCTCACTCTCTCTGGTCAGTGTAATCCTGTGAGAACACACACACTCATTCTATGGTCATGCTGACCCTGTGTGAATACTCATTCTCACTCTCTCTGATCACTCTGATCCAGTGTGAATACTCACTCTCACTCTCTCTGATCACTCTGATCGCCTGTTAACGCTCCCTCCCATTCTCTCTGATCACTCTGATCCACTGTGAATACTCACGCTCAAACTTTCTGACCACTCTGATCCTGAGTGAATATTCACCCTCACTCCTAATCTCTCTGATCCTGTCTGAAACTCACTCTCACTCTCTCTGATTACTCAAATCACCTGGAAATGCTCTCTCCCATTCTCTCTGATCAATCTGATCCTGTGTGAATACTCACTCGCACTCTCTCTGATCACTGTGATCCATTGTGAGGACTAACACTCAATCTCTTTTCACACTGAACCTGTGTGAAACTCACTCTCACTCTCTCATCGCTTTAAACATGTGTGATTGCTCACTCTCAATTTCTCTATCACCTTGATCCTTTGTGAATACTCATGCTCACTCTCTCTGATCACTCTGACCCTATGTACTCACTCTCAACCTCTCTGATCACTCTGATCACTCTGATCCTGAGTGAATTCTCACTCTCGCTCGCTGATCAATGTGATAATATATGAATACTCACTCTCACTCTCTCTGTTTACTCTGATCCATTGTGAATACTCACTCTCACTCTCTGGTCACTGTGATACTGTCTGAATACTCACTTTCACTCACTGATAAAACTGCCCCTGTGTGCATACACACTCTCACTCTCTGCTCACTCTGATCCTGAGTGAATACACCCTCGCACTCTCTGATCGCTGT
Source organism: Carcharodon carcharias (assembly GCF_017639515.1). NCBI lineage: Eukaryota > Metazoa > Chordata > Chondrichthyes > Lamniformes > Lamnidae > Carcharodon > Carcharodon carcharias. The sequence goes on from NC_054475.1 coordinate 65,551,063, forward strand.
GATCCTCTGTGAATACTCACTCTCACTCACCCTGATCACTGTGGTCCTGTGTCAATACTCAATCTCACTCTCTGATCCTCTGTGAATGCTCTCTCCCATTCTCTCTGATCTTTCGGATCCTGTGTGAATACTCACTCTCACTCTCTCTGATCGCTCTGATCCTATGTGAATGATCACTCTCACACTCTGATCCTGAGTGAATTCTCACTCTCACTTTCTCTGATCACTGTGGTCCTTTGTGAATACTCACTGTCCGATCACTCTGATTTTGAGTGAACATTCACTCTTGTTCTCTCTGATAACTCTGATCTTGTATGAATATAGACTCCTCTCTGATTACTGTGATCCTGAGTGAATCCTCACATTCATTCCCTGATCACTGTGATCCAGTGTGAATTCTCCCTCTCACTCACTCTGATCACTGTGGTCCTGTGTGAATACACAATCTCAGTCTCTGATCACTGTGATACTTTCTGAATACTCAGTCTCACACGATCCAACCACGCTGAACCTGAGTGAATACGCACTCTTGTTCTCTCTGATAACTCTGATCTTGTGTGAATATACTCTCCTCTCTGATCACTGTGATCCTGAGTGAATCCTCACACTCACTCTCTGATCATTGTGATCCTCAGTGAATTCTCACTCTCACTCATTCTGATCACTGTGATCCTGAGTGAATCCTCACATTCACTCTCTGATCACTGTGATCCAGTGTGAATACTCCCTCTCACTCACTCTGATCACTGTGGTCCTGTGTGAATACAAAATCTCAGTCTCTGATCACTGGGATACTTTTTGAATACTCAGTCTCACACGATCCAATCACGCTGAACCTGAGTGAATACGCACTCTTGTTCTCTCTGATAGCTCTGATCTTGTGTGAATATACTCTCCTGTCTGATCACTGTGATCCTGAGTGAATCCTCACACTCACTCTCTGATCATTGTGATCCTCAGTGAATTCTCACTCTCACTCACTCTGATCACTGTGATCCTGTGTGAATACTCAATCTCGCTCTCTGATCAGTCTGATCCTCTGTGAATGCTCTCTCCCATTCTCTCTGATCACTCTGATCCTGTGTGAATACTCATTCTCACACTCTCTGTTCACTCTGATCCAGTGTGAATACTCACTCTCAAACTCTCTGACCTCTATGATCCTGAGTGATTACTCACTCTCACTCTCTGGTCACTGTGATACCGTCTGAAGACTCACTTTCATTTTCTGATAAAACTGCCCCTGTGTGAAAACTCACTCTCACTCTCTGGTCACTGTGATACTGTCTGAATACTCACTTTCACTCACTGATAAAACTGCCCCTGTCTGAATACTCACTCTCACTCTCTGATCACTGTGATACTTTGTGAATACCCACTCTCACATTGGCCGATCACTCTGATCTTGAGTGAATACTCACTTTTTTTCTCTCTGATAACTCTGATCTTGTGTGAATATAGACTCCTCTCTGATCACTGTGAACCTGAGTGAATACTCACACTCACTTACTGATCACAGTGATCCACTGTGAATACTCACTCTCACTCACTCTGATCACTGTGGTCCTGTGTGAATACTCAATCACATTCTCTGATCACTCTGATCCTCTGTGAATGCACTCTCCCATTCTCTCTGATCACTCTGATCCTGAGTGAATACTCATTCTCACTCTCTCATCATTTTAAACATATGTGAATACTCACTCTCACTTTCTCTGATCACCCTGATCCTTAGTGAATACTCATGCTCACTCTCTCTGATCACTCTGACCCTGTGTACTCACTCTCAACCTCTCTGATCACTCTGATCAGTCTGATCCTGAGTGAGTTCACACTCTCTCTCGCTGATCACCGTGATACTGTGTGAATACTCAATCTCACACTCTCTGTTCACTCTGAAGCATTGTGAATACTCACTCTCACTCACTCTGTTCACTCTTATCCAGTGTGAATACTCACTCTCACTCTCTGGTCACTGTGATACCATCTGCATACTCACTTTCACTCACTGATAAAACTGCCCCAGTGTGAATACCCACTCTCACTATATGATAACTCTGATCCTCAGTGAATTCTCACTCTCACTCTCGGATCACTGTGATACTTTGTGAATACTCAGTCTCACACTGTCCGATCGCTCTGATCCTGAGTGCATACTCATTCTTGTTCTCTCTGATAACTCTGATCTTGTGTGAATATTCACTCCTCTCTGATCACTGTGAACCAGTGTGAATCCTCACACTCACTCTCTGATCACTGTGATCCTCTGTGAATACTCATGCTCACTCACTCTGATCACTGTGGTCCTGTGTTAATACTCAATCTCATTCTCTGATCACTCTGATCCTCTATGAATGCTCTCTCCCATTCTCTCTGATCACTCTGATCCTGTGTGAATACTCACTCTCACTCTCTCTGATCGCTCTGATCTTGTGTGATTATTCACTCCTCTCTGATCACTCTGATCCTGAGTGAATTCTCACTCACTCTCTGATCACTGTGGTCCTTTGTGAATACTAACTCTCACTCTTCCGATCACTCTGATCTTGAGTGAATACTCACTCTTGTTCTCTCTGATAACTGATCTAGTGTTAATATAGACACCTCTCTGATCACTGTGATCCTGAGTGAATCCTCACATTCACTCTCTGATCACTGTGATCCAGTGTGAATACTGCCTCTCACTCTCTGATCACTGTGATCCTCCGTGAATACTCACTCTCACTCACTCAGATCACTGTGGTCCTGTGTGAATACTCAATCTCACTCTCTGACCACTGTGATACTTTTTGAATACTCAGTCTCACACGATCCAATCACGCTGAACCTGAGTGAATACACACTCTTGTTCTCTCTGATAACTCTGATCTTGTGTGAATATACTGTCCTCTCTGATCACTGTGATCCTGAGTGAATCCTCACACTCACTCTCTGATCACTGTGATCCTCAGTGAATTCTCACTCTCACTCACTCTGATCACTGTAATCCTGTCTGAATACTCAATCTCCCTCTCTAATCAGTCCGATGCTCTGTGAATGCTCTCACCCATTCTCTCTGATCACTCTGATCCACGGTGAATACTCACGCTCAACCTCTCTGACCACTCTGATCCAGTGTGAATACTCACTCTCTGATCCCCCGATCTTTTGTGAATGCTCATTCCCACTCTCTCTGATCACTGTGATCCTGTGTGAATGCTCAACCTAATTCTCTCTGATCACCATGATCCATTGTGAGTACTAACACTCAATTTCTGATCACCCTAATACTGTGTGAATACTCACTATGACTTACTGATCTCTGTGATCCTGTGTGAATCCTCATTCTCACTTCCTGATCACTCTGACCCTGTGTAAATATTCACTCTAACTCTCTGATCATTCTGATCCTCTTTGAATACTGACACTCAATCTATGTTCACTTGATCCTGAGTGAATAGTCACTATCACACTCTTTGATCACTGTTATCCTGTGTGAATACTCACTCTTACTCTCTGATCTCCCTGATTCTTTGTGAATACTCACTCTCACTCATTGATCATCCTGAACCTGTGTGAATACTCACTCTCACTCTCTATGATCACCCTGATCCTGTCTGAATACTCACTCTCACTCTCGCTGTTCACCCTGACCCTGTCTGAATACTCACTCTTTCCTTCCCTCATCTCTGTGATCCAGTATGAATATTCACTCTCAATCTCTCTGGTCCGTGTAATCCTGTGTGAACACAGACACTCATTCTATGGTCCTGCTGACCCTGTGTGAATACTCATTCTCACTCTCTCTGATCACTCTGATCCAGTGTGAATACTCACTCTCACTCTCTCTGATCACTCTGACGCTGTGCACTCACTCTCAACCTCTCTGATCACTCTGATCACGCTGATCCTGAGTGAATTCTCACTCTCGCTCGCTGATCAATGTGATAATATGTGAATACTCACTCTCACTCTCTCTGTTTACTCTGATCCAGTGTGAATATTCACTCTCACTCTCTGGTCACTGTGATACCGTCTGAATACTCACTTTCACTCACTGATAAAACTGCCCCTGTGTGAATACACACTCTCACTCTCTGCTCACTCTGATCCTGAGTGAACACACTCTCGCTCTCTCTGATCGCTGTGATCCTCTGTGAATACTCACTCTCACTCACCCTGATCACTGTGATCCTGTGTCAATACTCAATCTCACTCTCTGATCCTTTGTGAATGCTCTCTCCCATTCTCTCTGATCACTCGGATCCTGTGTGAATACTCACTCTCACTCTCTCTGATCGCTCTGATCCTATGTGAATGATCACTCTCACACTCTGATCCTGACTGAATTCTCACTCTCACTCTCTCTGATCACTGTGGTCCTTTGTGAATACTCACTCTCACTCTGTCCGATCACTCTGTTTTTGAGTGAACACTCACTCTTGTTCTCTCTGATAACTCTGATCTTGTATGAATATAGACTCCTCTCTGATTACTGTGATCCTGAGTGAATCCTCACATTCACTCTCTGATCACTGTGATCTTGTGTGAATCATCAACCTCATTCTCTCTGATCACCGTGATCCATTTTGAGTACTAACACTCACTCTCTGATCACCCTGATACTGGGTGAATACTCACTCTCACATACTGGTCTCTGTGATCCTCTGGCAATCCTCACTCTCACTCACTCTCATCAATCTGATCCTGTGTGAATACTCACTCTCACTTCCTGATCACTATGACCCTGTGTAAATATTCACTCTAACTCTCTGATCATTCTGATCCTCTTTGAATACTGACACCCAATCTATGTTCACTTGATCCTGAGTGAATAGTCACTGTCACACTCTCTGATCACTGTGATCCTCTGTGAATACTCACTCTCACTCACCCTGATCACTGTGGTCCTGTGTCAATACTCAATCTCACTCTCTGATCCTCTGTGAATGCTCTCTCCCATTCTCTCTGATCACTCGGATCTTGTGTGAATACTCACTCTCACTCTCTCTGATCGCTCTGATCCTATGTGAATGATCAGTCTCACACTCTGATCACTCTGATCCTGAGTGAATTCTCACTCTCACTCTCTCTGATCACTGTGGTCCTTTGTGAATACTCACTCTCACTCTGTCCGATCACTCTGATTTTGAGTGAACACTCACTCTTGTTCTCTCTGATAACTCTGATCTTGTATGAATATAGACTCCTCTCTGATTACTGTGATCCTGAGTGAATCCTCACATTCACTCTCTGATCACTGTGATCCAGTGTGAATACTCCCTCTCACTCTCTCTGATCAATCTGATCCTGTGTGAATCCTCAACCTCATTCTCTCTGATCACCGTGATCCATTTTGAGTACTAACACTCACTCTCTGATCACCCTGATACTGGGTGAATACACACTCTCACATACTGGTCTCTGTGATCCTGTGGCAATCCTCACTCTCACTCACTCTCATCAATCTGATCCTGTGTGAATACTCACTCTCACTTCTTGATCACTCTGACTCTGTGTAAATATTCACTCTAAATCTCTGATCATTCTGATCCTGTTTGATTACTTGCACTCAATCCATATTCACTTGATCCTGTGTGAATCGTCACTGTCACAATCTCTGATCACTGTTATCCTGTGTGAATACTCACTCTCACTCTCTCTGTTCACTCCGATCCAGTGTGAATACTCACTCTCAAACTCTGGTCACGATGATACTGTCTGAATGGTCACTTTCACTACGGATAAAACTGCCACTGTGTGAATACCCACTCTCACTCTCTGTTCACTCTGATCCTGAGTGAATTCTCATGCTCATTCTCTGATCACTGTGAGACTTTGTGAATACTCAGTCTCACAGTGTCCGATCACTCTGATCCTGAGTGAGTACTCACTCTTGTTCTCTCTAATAACTCTGATCTTGTGTGAATATTCACTCCTCTCTGATCACTGTGATCCTGAGTGAATCCTCACACTCACTCTCTGATCACTGAGATCCAGTGTGAATACACCCTCTCACTCTCTGATCACTGTGATTCTCCATGAATACTCACTCTCACTCACTCTGATCACTGTGGTCCTGTGTGAATACTAAATCTCACTCTCTGATCACTGTGATCCTCTGTAAATGCTCTCTCCCATTCTCTCTGATCACTGTGATACTGTGTGAATACTCACTCTCACTCTCTCTGATCACTCTGATCCTGAGTGAATTCTCACTCTCACTCTCTCTGTTCACTGTGGTCCTTTGTGAATACTCACTCTCACTCTGTCCGATTACTCCGAACTTGAGTGAGTACCTACTCTTTGTTCTCTCTGATAACTCTGATCTTGTGTGAATGTTCACTCCTCTCTGATCACTGTGATCCAGAGTGAATCCTCACACTCACTCTCTAATCACTGTGATCCAGTGTGAATACACCTTCTCACTCTCTGATAACTGTGATCCTCTGTGAATACTCACTCTCACTCACTCTTATCACTGTGGTCCTGTGTGAATACTCAATCTCACTCTCTGATCACTGTGATCCTCTGTGAATGCTCTCTCCCATTCTCTCTGATCACTGTGATACTGTGTGAATACTCACTCTCACTCTCTCTGATCACTGTGGTCCTTTGTGAGTACTCACTCTCACTCACTCTGATCACTGTGGTCCTGTGTGAATACTCAATCTCACTCTCTGATCTCAGTGATCCTGAGTGAGTTCTCACTTTCACTCGTTGATCACCGTGATACTGTGTGAATACTCACTCTCACTCTGATCTTGTGTGAATACTCACTGTTGCTCTCAATGATCACTCTGCTCTTGAGTGAATTCTCACTCTCACTCGCTGATCACTGTGATCTTGTGTGAATGCTCACTCTCACTCTCTCTGAACGCTTTGATCCTGTGTGAATACTCACTCTCACTCTCTGATAATCCTAATACGGTGTGAATACTCACTCACTGTCTGATCAGTCTGCTCCTGTGTGAATACTGACACTCACTCTATGTTCAACTTGATCCTGAGAAAATAGTCACTCTTACATTTTATGATCACTGTTATCCTGTGTGAATACTTACTCTTACACTCTGATCACACTGATCCTTTGTGAATACTCACTCTCACAGTCTGTTCAATGTGATGCGGTGTGAATTCTCACTCTCACTTGCTGATCACCGTGATACTATGTGAATACTCACTCTCACTCTCTCTGGTCGCTTTAATCCTGTGAGAATATTCTCTCTCTCTCTCTCTGTTCCCTCTGATCCAGTGTGAAAACTCATTCTCAAACTCTCTGGCCACTATGATCCTGAGTGATTACTCACGCTCACTCTCTGGTCACTGTGATGCTGTCTGAATACACACTTTCATTCTCTGATAAAACTGCCCCTGTGTGAATACTCACTCTCACTCACATATCACCCTGATCCTGAGTGAATTCTCATTCTCACTCTCTGATCGCTGTGATACTTTGTGAATACGCCCTCTCACTCTCTGATCACTGTGATCCTGTGTGAATGCTCACACTCACTCTGACCGATTATGCTGAACCTGATGTTCTCTCTGATAACTCTGATCTTGTGTGAATATTCACTCCTCTCTGATCACTGTGACCCTGAGTGAATACTCACACTCACTCTCTGATCACTGTGACCCTGAGTGAATACTCACACTCTTCTCTGATCACTGTGATCCTGAGTGAATACTCACACTCACTCTCTGATCACTGTGTTCCATTGTGAAGACTATCACTCACTCTCTTTTCACACCCATCCAGTGTGAATACTCACTCGCACTCTGATCACCCTGAACGCCTGTGAATGATCTCTCCCTTTCTCTCTGATCACCCTGATCCTGTGTGAATACTCACTCGCACTCTCTCTGATCACTGTGATCCATTGTGAGGACTAACACTCAATCTCTTTTCACACTGCTCCTGTGTGAATACTCACTCTCACTCTCTCATCACTTTAAACATGTGTGAATACTCACTCCCACTTTCTCTGATCAGCCTGATCCTTTGTGAATACTCATGCTCACTCTCTCTGGTCACTCTGACCCTGTGTACTCACTCTCAACCTCTCTGATCACTCTGATCCTGAGTGAGTTCTCACTCTCACATGCTGATCACCATGATAATGTGTGAACATTCACTCTCACTCTCTCTGTTCACTCTGATCCAGTGTGAATATTAAATCTCACTCCCTCTGTTCACTCTGATCCAGTGTGAATACTCAATCTCAAATTCTCTGACATATATGATCATGAGTGAATACTCACTCTCACTCTGTCCAATCACTCTGATCTTGAGTGAATACTCACCCTCACTCTCTGATCCCCCTGATCCTTTGTGAATGCTCACTCTCACTCTCTCTGATCACCCTGATCCTGTGTGAATACTCACTCTCACTCTCTCTGATCACCCTGATGCTGTGTGAATACTCACTCTCACTTTCTCTGATCACCCTGACCCTGTCTGAATACACACTCTTTCTGTCCCTCATCTCTGTGATCCTGTATGAATAATCACTCTCACTCTCTCTGGTAAGTGTAATCCTGTGTGAATACTCACACTCATTCTATGATCATGCTGACCCGGTGTGAGTACTCATTCTAATTCTCTCTGATCACTCTGATCTTTTGTGAATGCTCACTCTCACTCTCTCTGATCAATCTGCTCCTGTGTGAATACTCACTCTCACTCTCTCAATCACTCTGATACACTCCGAATACACATGCACATCCTCTCTGACCACTCTGATCATAAGTTAATACTCAATCTGACTCTCTGATCCCCCTAATCTTTTTTGAATGCTCACTCTCACTCTCTCAGATCACTCTGATCCTGGTTGGATTCTAACACTCACACTGTGATCACTCTAAACCTGTGTGCATACTCACTCTCACTGATCACTCTGATCCACTGTGAATACTCACTCTCATTCTCACTGATCACTCTGATCCTGTGTGAAGACTCAGTGTCGTTCTCTGTTCACTCTGATACTTTGCGAATAATCACACAATCTCTGATCACGCTGATCCTTGTCTGAATAATCATTCTCACACTCTGATAACTCTTTAACTCACTCTCACTCTCTCTGACCACTCTGATCCTGTGTAAATAATCACTCAAAACGCTATGATCACTCTGACCCTGTGTGAAGACTCATTCTCACTCTCAGATCACGCTGATCCTGTTTGAAAACTCACTCTCACTCTCTCTGATCTCTCTGATCTTGTGTGAATACTCTCTGTCGGTCTCACTGATCACTCTGCTCCTGAGTGAATTCTCACTCTCACTCGCTGATCACTGTGATACTGTGTGAATACTCATTTGCAGTCTCTCTGATCACTGTGATCTATTGTGAGGACTAACACTCACTCTCTTTTCACACTGATCCTGTGTGAATACTCACTCTCACTCTCTCATCAAATTAAACATGTGTGAATATTCACTCTCACTTTCTCTGATCACCCTGATCCTTTGTGAAAACTCATGCTCACTCTCTCTGGTCACTCTGACGCTATGTATTCACTCTCTGATCACTCGGATCCTGTGTGAATCCTCACTCTCACTATCTCTGATCACTCTGATCGCCTGTGAATGCTCTCTCCCATTCTCTCTGATCACCCTGACCCTGTGTGAATATTCACTCTCACTCTCTCTGATCAATCTGATCCTGTGTGAAGAGTCACTCGCAGTCTCTCTGATCACTGAGATCCATTGTGAGGACTAACACTCAATCTCTTTTCACACTGATCCTGTGTGAATACTCACTCTCACTCTCTCATCACTTTAAACATGTGTGAATATTCACTCTCACTTTCTCTGATCACCCTGATCCTTTGTGAAAACTCATGCTCACTCTCTCTGGTCACTCTGACCCTATGTACTCACTCTCTGATCACTCTGATCCTGAGTGAGTTCTCACTCTCACTCGCTGATCACCATGATAATGTGTGAATACTCACTCTCACTCTCTCTGCTCACTCTGATCCAGTGTGAATACTCACTCTCACTCTCTCTGTTCACTCTGATCCTCTGTGAATACTCACTCTCACTCTCACTCTCTCTGTTCACTCTGATCCAGTGTGAATACTGACTCTCAAACTCTCTGACCTCTATGATCATGAGTGAATACTCACTCTCACTCTGTCCAATCACTCTGATCTTGAGTGAATACTCACTCTTGTTCTCTCTGATAACTCTGATCTTTTGTGAATATTCACTCCTCTCTGATCACTGTGATCCAGCGTGAATCCTCATACTCACTCTCTGATCACTGTGATCCAGTGTGAATACTCCCTCTCACTCTCTGATCACTGTGATCCTCTGTGAATTCTCCATCTCACTCACTCTGATCACCGTGATTCTGTGTGAATACTCAATCTCACTCTCGGATCACTCTGATCCTTTGTGAATGCTCTCTCCCATTCTATCCGATCACTCTAATCCTGTGTGAATACTCACTGTCAATCTCTCTGATCACTCTGATTCACTGTGAATACTCACGCTCAACCTCTCTGACCACTCTGATCCAGAGTGAATACTCACCCTCACTCTCTGAACCCCCTCATCTTTTGTGAATGCTCACTCACACTCTCTCTGATCAATTTGATGCTGTGTGAATACTCAACCTCATTCTCTCTGATCACCGTGATCCAATGTGAGTACTAATACTCACTCTCTGATCACCCTGATACTGTGTGAATACTCACTCTCACTCTCTGATCCCTCTAAACCAGTGTGAATACTCCCTCTCACTCACTGATCTCTTTGATCCTGTGTTAATCCTCACTCTCAATCTCTCTGATCAACCTGATCCTGTGTGAATATTCACTCTCACTTTCCGATCACTCTGACCCTGTGTAAATATTCACTCTAACACTCTGATCATTCTGATCCTGTTTGAATACTGACACTCACTCTATGTTCACTTGATCCTGAGTGAATAGTCACTGTCACACTCTCTGATCACTGTTATCCTCTGTGAATACTCACTCTTACTCTCTGATCTCCCTGATTCTTTGTGAATACTCACTCTCACTCTCTTCAGATCACTCTGATACACTGTGAATACTCACGCTCATCCTCTCTGACCACTCTGATCATAAGTTAATACTCACTCTCACTCTCTGATCCCCCTGATCTTTTGTGAATGCTCACTCTCCAGTGTGGATCCAGTGTGGATACTAGCACTCAATCTCTGATGACTCTAAACCTGTGTGGATACTCACTCTCACTCTCTCTGATCACTCTGATTCACTGTGAAGACTCACTCTCATTCTCTCTGATCACTCTGATCCTGTGTGAAAACTCAGTGTCGTTCTCTGTTCACTCTGATTCTTTGCGGATAATCACACACTCTCTGATCACTCTGATCTTTGTGTGAATAATCATTCTCACACTCTGATCACTCTTTAATTTCTGTGAATGCTCACTCTCACTCTCTCTGATCACTCTGATCTTGTGTGAATACTCACTGTCGCTCTCACTGATCACTCTGCTCCTGTGTGAATTCTCACTCTCACTCGCTGATCACTGTGATACTGTGTGAATACTCACTCTCACTCTCTCTGATCACTTTGATCCTGTGTGAATACTTACTCTCACTCTCTGATAATCCTGATACAGTGTGAATACTCACTCACTCTCTAATCAGGCTTCTACTGTGTGAATAGTGACACTCATTCTATGTTCAACTTGATCCTGAGAAAATAGGCACTCTCACACTTTATGATCATGGTTATCCTTTGTGAATACTCACTCTCACTGTCTGTTTCAAAGTGACGCTGTGTGAATACTCATTCTCACTCCATGATCACCCTGATCCTGTGTGAATACTCACTCCCACTTTCTCTGATCACTGTGATCCTTTGTGAATACTCACACTCACCCATTCTGAATACTCTGACCCAATGTGAATACTCACTCTCAACCTCTCTGATCACTCTGATCCTGAGTGAATTCTCACTCTCACTTGCTGATCACCGTGATACTGTGTGAATAGTCACTCTCACTCTCTCTGATCGCTTTGATCCTTTATGAATACTCACTCTCACTCTCTCTGTTCACTCTGAACCAGTGTGAATACTCACTCTCAAACTCTCTGGCCACTATGATCCTGAGTGAATACTCACTCTCACTCTCTGGACACTGTGATGCTGTCTGAATACACACTTTCACTCTCTGATAAAACTGCCCTTGTGTGAATACTCACTCTCACTCACAGATCACCCTGATCCTGAGTGAATTCTCACTCTCACTCTCTGATCACTGTGATACTTTGTGAATACTCCCTCTCACTCTCTGATCACTGTGATCCTGTGTGAATGCTCACTCTCACTCTGTCTGATCACTCTGAACCTGAGCGAATACGATCTCTTGTTCTCTCCGATAACTCTGTTCTTGTGTGAATATTCACTCCTCTCTGATCACTGTGACCCTGAGTGAATACTCACTCTCACTCACAGATCACCCTGATCCTGAGTGAATTCTCACTCTCACTCTCTGATCACTGTGATACTTTGTGAATACTCCCTCTCACTCTCTGATCACTGTGATCCTGTGTGAATGCTCACTCTCACTCTGTCTGATCACTCTGAACCTGAGCGAATACGATCTCTTGTTCTCTCCGATAACTCTGTTCTTGTGTGAATATTCACTGCTCTCTGATCACTGTGACCCTGAGTGAATACTCACTCTCACTCTCTCTGATCACTCTGATCCTCTGTGAATGCTCTCTCCCATTCTCACTGATCACCCTGATCCTGTGTGAATACTCACTTGCAGTCTCTCTGATCACTGTGATCCATTGTGAGGACTAACACTCATTCTCATTTCACACTGATCCTGTATGAATACTCATTCTCACTCTTTCATCACTTTAAACATGAGTGAATACTAACTCTCACTTTCTCTGATCACCCTGATCCTTTGTGAATACTCATGCTCACTCCCTCTGGTCACTCTGACACTGTGTACCCACTCTCAACTTCTCTGATCACTGTGATCCTGAGTGAGTTCTCACTCTCACTCGCTGATCACCATGACAATGTGTGAACACTCACTCTCACTCTCTCTGTTCACTCTGATCCAGTGTGAATACTCACTCTCACTCTCTGTTCACTCTGATCCTCTGTGAATACTCGCTCTCACTCTCACTCTGTCTGTTCACTCTGATCCAGTGTGAATACTGACTCTCAAACTCTCTGACCTCTATGATCATGAGTGAATACTCACTCTCGCTCTCTCTGTTCACTCTGAACCAATGTGAATACTCACTCTCAAACTCTCTGGCCATTATGATCCTGAGTGAATACTCACTCTTACTCTCTGGTCACTGTGATGCTGTCTGAATACACACTTTCACTCTGATAAAACTGCCCTTATGTGAATACTCACTCTCACTCACAGATCACCCTGATCCTGAGTGAATTCTCACTCTCACTCTCTGATCACTGTGATACTTTGTGAATACTCCCTCTCACTCTCTGATCACTCTGATCCTGTGTGAATGCTAACTCTCACTCTGTCCGATCACTCTGAACCAGAGTGAATACGCTCTCTTGTTCTCTCTGATAACTCTTTTCTTGTGTGAATATTCACTGCTCTTGATCACTGTGACCCTGAGTGAATACTCACACTCCTCTCTGATCACTCTGACCCTGTGTGAATACTCACTCTCACTCTCTCTGATCACTCTGATCATCTGTGAATGCTCTCTCCCATTCTCTCTGATCACTCTGATCCTGTGTGAATCCTCACTCTCACTCTCTCTGATCACTCTGATTGTCTGTGAATGCTCTCTCCCATTCTCTCAGATCACTCGGATCCTGTGTGAATCCTCACTCTCACTCTCTCTGATCACTCTGATTGTCTGTGAATGCTCTCTCCCATTCTCTCAGATCACTCGGATCCTGTGTGAATCCTCACTCTCACTCTCTCTGATCACTCTGATTGCCTGTGAATGCTCTCTCCCATTCTCTCTGATCACCCTGATCCTGTGGGAATATTCACTCTCACTCTCTCTGATCATTCTCATCCTGTGTGAATACTCACTCGCAGTCTCTCTGATCACTGTGATCTATTGTGAGGACTAACACTCACTCTCTTTTCACACTGATCCTGTGTGAAGACTCACTCTGACTCTCTCATCACTTTAAACATGTGTGAATATTCACTCTCACTTTCTCTGATCACCCTGATCCTTTGTGAAAACTCATGCTCACTCTCTCTGGTCACTCTGATCCAGTGTGAATACTCACTCTCACTCTCTCTGTTCACTCTGATCCTCTGTGAATACTCACTCTCACTCTCTCTGTTCACTCTGATCCATTGTGAATACGCACTCTCAAACTCTCTGACCTCTATGATCATAAGTGAATACTCACTCTCACTCTGTCCAATCACTCTGATCTTGAGTGAATACTCACTCTTGTTCTCTCTGATAACTCTGATCTTGTGTGAATATTCACTCCTCTCTGATCACAGTGATCCAGCGTGAATCCTCATTCTCACTCTCTGATCACTGTGATCCTCTGTGAATTCTCCATCTCACTCACTCTGATCACCGTGATTCTGTGTGAATACTCAATCTCACTCTCGGATCACTCTGATCCTCTGTGAATGCTCTCTCCCATTCTATCCGATCACTCTAATCCTGTGTGAATACTCACTGTCAATTTCTCTGATCACTCTGATCCACTGTGAATACTCACGCTCAACCTCTCTGACCACTCTGATCCAGAGTGAATACTCACCCTCACTCTCTGAACCCCCTCATCTTTTGTGAATGCTCACTCACACTCTCTCTGATCAATTTGATTCTGTGTGAATACTCAACCTCATTCTCTCTGATCACCGTGATCCAATGTGAGTACTAACACTCTCTCTCTGATCACCCTGATACTGTGTGAATACTCACTCTCACTCTCTGATCCCTCTAAACCAGTGTGAATACTCCCTCTCACTCACTGATCTCTTTGATCCTGTGTTAATCCTCACTCTCAATCTCTCTGATCAACCTGATCCTGTGTGAATATTCACTCTCACTTTCCGATCACTCTGACCCTGTGTAAATATTCACTCTAACTCTCTGATCATTCTGATCCTGTTTGAATACTGACACTCACTCTATGTTCACTTGATCCTGAGTGAATAGTCACTGTCACACTCTCTGATCACTGTTATCCTCTGTGAATACCCACTCTTACTCTCTGATCTCCCTGATTCTTTGTGAATACTCACTCTCACTCTCTTCAGATCACTCTGATACACTGTGAATACTCACACTCATCCTCTCTGACCACTCTGATCATAAGTTAATACTCACTCTCACTCTCTGATCCCCCTGATCTTTTGTGAATGCTCACTCTCCAGTGTGGATCCAGTGTGGATACTAGCACTCATTCTCTGATGACTCTAATCCTGTGTGGATACTCACTCTCACTCTCTCTGATCACTCTGATCCACTGTGAAGACTCACTCTCATTCTCTCTGATCACTCTGCTCCTGTGTGAAAATTCAGTGTTGTTCTCTGTTCACTCTGATTCTTTGCGGATAATCACACACTCTCTGATCACTCTGATCTTTGTGTGAATAATCATTCTCACACACTGATCACTCTTTAATTTCTGTGAATGCTCACTCTCACTCTCTCTGATCACTTTGATCCTTTGTGAATACTTACTCTCACTCTCTGATAATCCTGATACAGTGTGAATACTCACTCACTCTCTAATCAGGCTTCTACTGTGTGAATAGTGACACTCATTCTATGTTCAACTTGATCCTGAGAAAATAGGCACTCTCACACTTTATGATCACGGTTATCCTTTGTGAATACTCACTCCCACTGTCTGTTTCAATGTGCCGCTGTGTGAATACTCACGCTCACTCCCTGATCACCCTGATCCTGTGTGAATACTCACTCCCACTTTCTCTGATCACTGTGATCCTTTGTGAATACTCACACTCACCCATTCTGAATACTCTGACCCTGTGTAACTACTCACTCTCAACCTCTCTGATCGCTCTGATCCTGAGTGAATTCTCACTCTCACTTGCTGATCACCGTGATACTGTGTGAATATTCACACTAAAACTCTCTGGACACTATGATCCTGAGTGAATACTCACTCTCACTCTCTGGACACTGTGATGCTGTCTGAATATACACTTTCTCTCTCTGATAAAACTGCTCTTGTGTGAATACTCACTCTCACTCACAGATCACCCTGATCCTGAGTGAATTCTGACTCTCACTCTCTGATCACTGTGATACTTTGTGAATACTCCCTCTCACTCTCTGATCACTGTGATCCTGTGTGAATGCTCACTCTCACTCTGTCCGATCACTCTGAACCTGAATGAATACGATCTCTTGTTCTCTTGGATAACGCTCTTCTTGTGTGAATATTCACTGCTCTCTGATCACTGTGACCCTGAGTGAATAATCACTCTCACTCTCTCTGATCACTCTGATCCTCTGTGAATGCTCTCTCCCATTCTCTCTGATACTCTGATCCTGTGTGCATCCTCACTCTCACTCTCTCTGATCACTCTGATCGCCTGTGAATGCTCTCTCCCATTCTCACTGATCACCCTGATCCTGTGTGAATACCCACTTGCAGTCTCTCTGATCAGTGTGATCCATTGTGAGGACTAACACTCACTCTCTTTTCACTCTGATCCTGTGTGAATACTCACTCTCACTCTCTCATCACTTTAAACATGTGTGAATACTAACTCTCACTTTCTCTGATCACACTGATCCTTTGTGAATATTCATGGTCACTCTCTCTGGTCACTCTGACACTGTGTACCGACTCTCAACCTCTCTGATCACTGTGATACTGAGTGAGATCTCACTGTCACTCGCTGATCACCATGACAATGTGTGAACACTCACTCTCACTCTCTCTGATCACTCTGATCCTCTGTGAATGCTCTCTCCCATTCTCTGACCTCTATGATCATGAGTGAATGCTCACTCTTGTTGTCTCTGATAACACTGATCTTGTGAATATTCACTGCTCCCTGATCACTGTGATCCAGAGTGAATCATCACACTCACTCTCTGATCACTGTGATTTAGTGTGAATACACCCTCTCACTCTCTCTGGTCGCTTGGATCCTCTGTGAATACACCCTCTCACTCTCTCTGGTCGCTTGGATCCTCTGTGAATACTCACTCTCAAACTCTCTGGCCGCTATGATCCTCAGTAAATACTCACTCTCACTCTCTGGTCACTGTGATGCTGTCTGAATACAAACTTTCACTCTCTGATAAAATTGCCCTTGTGTGAATAGTCCCTCTCACTCACAAATCACCCTGATCCTGAGTGAATTCTCACTCTCACTCTCTGATCACTGTGATACTTTGTGAATACTCCCTCTCACTCTCTGATCACTGTGAACCTGTGTAAATGCTCACTCTCACTCTGTCTGATCACTCTGAACCAGAGTGAATACGCACTCTTGTTCTCTCTGATAACTCTGTACTTGGGTGAATATTCACTGCTCTCTGATCACTGTGACCCTGTGTGAATACTCACTCTCACTCTCTCTGATCACTCTGATCGCCTGTGAATGTTCTCTCCCATTCTCTCTGATCCCCCTGATCCTGTGTGATTATTCACTCGCAATCTCTCTGATCAATCTGATCCTGTGTGAATACTCACTTGCACTCTCTCTGATCACTGTGATCCATTGTGAGGACTAACACACACTTTCTTTTCACACTGATCCTGTGTGAATACTCACTCTCACTCTCTCATCACTTTAAACATGTGTGAATACTAACTCTCAGTTTCTGTGATCAGCCTGATCCTTTGTGAATACTCATGTTCACTCTCTCTGGTCACTCTGACCCTATGTACTCACTCTAAACCTCTCTGATCACTCTGATCCTGAGTGAGTACTCACTCACACTCGCTGATCACCATGATAATGTGTGAATACTCACTCTCACTCTCTCTGTTCACTCTGATCCAGTGTGAATACTCACTCTCACTCTTACTCTCTCTGTTCACTCTGATCCAGTGTGAAGTCTCACTCTCAAACTCTCTGACCTCCATAATCATGAATATCCACTCTCACTCAGTCCAATCACTCTGATCTTGAGTGAATACTCACTCTTGTTCTCTCTGATAATTCTGATCTTGTGTGAACGTTCACATCTCTCTGATCACTGTGATTGAGAGTGAATCCTCACGCTCACTCTCTGATCACTGTGATCCAGTGTGAATACTCCCTCTCACTCTCTGATCACTGAGATCCTCTGTGAATTCCCACTCTCACTCACTCTGATCACCGTGATTCTGTGTGAATACTCAATCTCACTCTCGGATCACTCTGATCCTCTGTGAATGCTCTCTCCCATTCTATCCGATCACTCTAATCCTGTGTGAATACTCACTGTCAATCTCTCTGATCACACCGATCCACTGTGAATACTCACGCTCAACATCTCTGACCACTCTGATCCAGAGTGAATACTCACCCTCACTCTCTGATCCCCCTCATCTTTTGTGAATGCTCACTCTCACTCTCTCTGATCAATTTGATCCTGTGTGAATACTCAACCTCATTCTCTCTGATTACCGTGATCCAATGTGAGTTCTAACACTCACTCTCTGATCACCCTGATACTGTGTGAAAACTCACTCTCACTCTCAGATCCCTGTAAACCTGTGTGAACACTCCTTCTCACTCACTGATCTCTTTGATCCTGTGTTAATTCTCACTCTCACTCTCTCTGATCAATCTGATCCTGTGTGAATATTCACTCTCACTTTCCGATCACTCTGACCCTGTGTAAATATTCACTCTAACTCTCTGATCATTCCGATCCTGTTTGATTACTGGCATTCACTCTCTGTTCACTTGATACTGAGTGAATAGTCACTGTCACACTCTCTGATCACTGTTATCCTGTGTGAATACTCACTCTTATTCTCTGATCACCCTGATTCTTTGTGAATACTCACTCTCAATCACTGATCACACTGATCCTGTGTGAATACTCACTCTCACTCTCTCTGATCAACCTGATCCTGTGTGAATACTCACTCTCACTTTCTCTGATCACCCTGACCCTGTCTGAATACTCACTCTTTCTCTCCCTCATCTCTGTGATCCTGTATAAATAATCACTCTCACTCTCTCTGGCCAGTTTAATCCTGTGTGAATATTCACACTCATTCTATGATCAAGCTGACCCTGTGTGAATACTCATTCTCACTCTCTCTGATCACTCTGATCCACTGTGAATTCTCACGCTCAACCTCTCTGATCACTCTGATGCTGAGTGAATACTCACTCTCGCTCTCTGATCCCCCTGATCTTTTGTGAATTCTCACTCTCACTCTGATCAATCTGATCCTGTGTGAATACTCACGCTCACTCTCTCTGAAAGCTTTGATCCACTATGAATACTCACTCTCACTCTCTTCAGATCACTCTGATACACTGTGAATACTCACGCTCATCCTCTCTGACCACTCTGATCATAAGTTAATACTCACTCTCACTCTCTGATCCCCCTGATCTTTTGTGAATGCTCACGCTCCAGTGTGGATCCAGTGTGGATACTAGCACTCACTCTCTGATGACTCTAAACCTGTGTGAATACTCACTCTCACTCTCTCTGATCACTCTGATCCACTGTGAAGATTCACTCTCATTCTCTCTGATCACTCTGATCCTGTGTGAAGACTCAGTGTTGTTCTCTGTTCACTCTGATTCTTTGCGGATAATCACACACTGTCTGATCACTCTGATCCTTGTGTGAATAATCATTCTCACACTCTGATCACTCTTTAATTTCTGTGAATGCTCACTCTCACTCTCTCTGATCACTCTGATCTTGTGTGAATACTCACTGTCGCTCTCACTAATCACTCTGCTCCTGACTGAATTCTCACTCTCACTTTCTGATTACTGTGATACTGTGTGAATACTCACTCTCACTCTGTCTGATCACTTTGATCCTTTGTGAATACTTACTCTCACTCTCTGATAATCCTGATACTGTGTGAATACACACTCAATCTCTAATCAGTCTGCTACTGTGTGAATACTGACACTCATTCTATGTTCAACTTGATCCTGAGAAAATAGGCACTCTCACACTTTATGATCATGGTTATCCTTTGTGAATACTCACTCTCACTGTCTGTTTCAAAGTGACGCTGTGTGAATACTCATTCTCACTCCATGATCACCCTGATCCTGTGTGAATACTCACTCCCACTTTCTCTGATCACTGTGATCCTTTGTGAATACTCACACTCACCCATTCTGAATACTCTGACCCAGTGTGAATACTCACTCTCAACCTCTCTGATCACTCTGATCCTGAGTGAATTCTCACTCTCACTTGCTGATCACCGTGATACTGTGTGAATAGTCACTCTCACTCTCTCTGATCGCTTTGATCCTTTATGAATACTCACTCTCACTCTCTCTGTTCACTCTGAACCAGTGTGAATACTCACTCTCAAACTCTCTGGCCACTATGATCCTGAGTGAATACTCACTCTCACTCTCTGGACACTGTGATGCTGTCTGAATACACACTTTCACTCTCTGATAAAACTGCCCTTGTGTGAATACTCACTCTCACTCACAGATCACCCTGATCCTGAGTGAATTCTCACTCTCACTCTCTGATCACTGTGATACTTTGTGAATACTCCCTCTCACTCTCTGATCACTGTGATCCTGTGTGAATGCTCACTCTCACTCTGTCCGATCACTCTGAACCAGAGTGAATACGCTCTCTTGTTCTCTCCGATAACTCTGTTCTTGTGTGAATATTCCCTGCTCTCTGTTCACTGTGACCCTGAGTGAGTACTCACTGTCACTCTCTCTGATCACTCTGATCATCTGTGAATGCTCTCTCCCATTCTCTCTGATCACTCTGATCCTGTGTGAATCCTCACTCTCACTCTCTCTGATCACTCTGATCGCCTGTGAATGCTCTCTCCCATTCTCTCTGATCACCCTGATCCTGTGTGAATACTCACTTGCAGTCTCTCTGATCACTATGATCCATTGTGAGGACTAACACTCACTCTCTTTTCACACTGATCCTGTGTGAATACTCACTCTCACTCTCTCATCACTTTAAACATTTGTGACTACAAACTCTCAATTTCTCTGATCACCCTGATCCTTTGTGAATACTCATGCTCACTCTCTCTGGTCACACTGGCCCTGTGTACTCACTCTTATCCTCTCTGATCACTCTGATCCTGATTGAGTTCTCACTCTCACTCGCTGATCACCATGACAATGTGTGAACGCTCACTCTCACTCTCTTTGTTCACTCTGATCCAGTGTGAATACTAACCCTCACTCTCTCTGTTCACTCTGATCCTCTGTGAATACTCACTCTCACTCTCACTCTCTCTGTTCACTCTGATCCAGTGTGAATACTCACTCTCAAACTCTCTGACCTCTTGATCATGAGTGAATACTCACTCTCACTCTCTCCAATCACTCTGATCTTGAGTGAATTCTCACTCTTGTTCTCTCTGATAACTCTGATCTTGTGTGAATATTCACTGCTCGCTGATCACTGTGATCCAGAGTGAATCCTCACACTCACTCTCTGATCACTGTGATCCAGCATGAATACAACCTCTCACACTCCCTGGTCGCTTGGATCCTGTGTGAATACTCACTCTCACTCTCTCTGATGACTTTCATCCTGTGTGAATACTTACTCTCACTCTCTGATAATCCTGATATGTGTGAATACACACTCAATCTCTAATCAGTCTGCTACTGTGTGAATACTGACACTCACTCTATGTTCAACTTGATCCTGAGAAAATAGGCACTCTCACACTTTATGATCATGGTTATCCTTTGTGAATACTCACTCTCACTGTCTGTTTCAAAGTGACGCTGTGTGAATACTCATTCTCACTCCATGATGACCCTGATCCTGTGTGAAAACTCGCTCCCACTTTCTCTGATCACTGTGATCCTTTGTGAATACTCACGCTCACCGTCTCTGAATATTCTGACCCAGTGTAAATACTCACTCTCAACGTCTCTGATCACTCTGATCCTGAGTGAATTCTCACTCTCACTTGCTGATCACCGTGATACTGTGTGAATAGTCACTCTCACACTCTCTGGTCGCTTTGATCCTTTGTGAATACTCACTCTCACTCTCTCTGTTCACTCTGAACCAGTGTGAATATTCATTCTAAAACTCTCTGGCCACTATGATCCTGAGTGAATACTCACTCTCACTCTCTGGTCACTGTGATGCTGTCTGAATACACACATTCACTCTCTGATAAAACTGCCCTTGTGTGAATACTCTCTCTCACTCACAGATCACCCTGATGCTGAGTGAATTCTCACTCTCACTCTCTGATCACTGTGATACTTTGTGAATACTCCCTCTCACTCTCTGATCACTGTGATCCTGTGTGAATGCTCACTTTCACTCTGTCCGATCACTCTGAACCAGAGTGAATACGCTCTCTTGTTCTCTCTGATAATGCTGTTCTTGTGTGAATATTCCCTGCTCTCTGATCACTGTGACCCTGAGTGAATAATCACTCTCACTCTCTCTGATCACTCTGATCATCTGTGAATGCTCTCTCCCATTCTCTCTGATCACTCTGATCCTGTGTGAATCCTCACTCTCACTCTCTCTGATCACTCTGATCGCCTGTGAATGCTCTCTCCCATTCTCTCTGATCACCCTGATCCTGTGTGAATACTCATGCTCACTTTCTCTGATCACTCTGATCCTGATTGAGTTCTCACTCTCACTCGCTGATCACCATGACAATGTGTGAACACTCACTCTCACTCTCTCTGTTCACTCTGATCCAGTGTGAATACTCACTCTCACTCTCTCTGTTCACTCTGATCCTCTGTGAATACTCAATCTCACTCTCACTCTCTCTGTTCACTCTGATCCAGTGTGAATACTCACTCTCAAACTCTCTGACCTCTATGATCATGAGCGAATACTCACTCTCACTCTCTCCAATCACTCTGATCTTGAGTGACTTCTCACTCTTGTTCTCTCTGATAACTCTGATCTTGTGTGAATATTCACTGCTCGCTGATCACTGTGATCCAGAGTGAATCCTCACACTCACTCTCTGATCACTGTGATCCAGCGTGAATACAACCTCTCACACTCTCTGGTCGCTTGGATCATGTGTGAATACTCATTCTCACTCTCTCTGTTCACTCTGAACCAATGTGAATAATCACTCTCAAACTCTCTGGCCACTATGATCTTGTGTGAATACTCAGTCTTATTCTCTGGTCACTGTGATGCTGTCTGAATATACACTTTCACTCTCTGATAAAACTGCCCTTGTGTGAATGCTCACTCTCACGCACAGATCACCCTGATCCTGAGTGAATTCTCACTCTCACTCTCTGATCACTGTGATACTTTGTAAATACTCCCTCTCACTCTCTGATTACTGTGATCCTGTGTGAATGCTCACTCTCACTCTGTCCGAACACTCTGAACCTGAGTGAATACGAACTCTTGTTCTCTCTGATAACTCTGTACTTGGGTGAATATTCACTCCTCTCTGATCACTGTGACCCTGAGTGAATACTTACACTCCTCTCTGATCACTCTGATCCTGTGTGAATACTCACTCTCACTCTCTCTGATCGTCTGTGAATGCTCTCTCCCATTCTCTCTGATCACTCTGATCCTGCGTGAATCCTCACTCTCAATCTCTCACATCATCTGTAAATGCTCTCTCCCATTCTCTCTGATCACTCTGATTCTGTGTGAATCCTCACTCTCACTCTCTCTGATCACTCTGATCGCCTGTGAATGCTCTCTCCCATTCTCTCTGATCACCCTGATCCTGTGGGAATATTCACTCTCACTCTCTCTGATCAATCTGATCCTGTGTGAATACTCACTCGCAGTCTCTCTGATCACTGTGATCCATTGTGAGGACTAACACTCACTCAATTTTCACACTAATCCTGTGTGAATACTCACTCTCACTCTCTCATCACTTTAGACATGTGTGAATACTCACTCTCACTTTCTCTGATCACTCTGATCCTGAGTGAGTTCTAACTCTCACTCGCTGATCACCATGATAAAGTGTGAATACTCACTCTCACTCTCTCTGTTCACTCTGATCCAGTGTGAATACTCATTCTCACGCTCTCTGTTCACTCTGATCCTCTGTGAATACTCACTCTCAGTCTCTCTGTTCACTCTGATCCAGTGTGAATACTCACTCTCACTCTCCCTGTTCACTCTGATCCAGTGTGAATACTCACTCTCACTCTTACTCTCTCTGTTCACTCTGATCCAGTGTGAAGTCTCACTCTCAAACTCTCTGACCTCTAAGATAATGAATAGTCACTCTCACTCTGTCCAATCACTCTGATCTTGACTGAATACTCACTCTTGTTCTCTCTGATAACTCTGATCTTGTGTGAATATTCACTCCTCTCTGATCACTGTGATCCAGAGTGAATCCTCACAATCACTCTCTGATCACTGCGATCCAGTGTGAATACTCCCTCTTACTCTCTGTCCACTGTGATCCTCTGTGAATTCTCACTCTCACTCACTCTGATCACCATGATTCTGTGTGAGTACTCAATCACACTCTCGGATCACTCTGATCCTCTGTGAAGGCTCTCTCCCATTCTCTCCGATCACTCTAATCCTGTGTGAATACTCACTGTCAATCTCTTGATCACTCTGATCCACTGTGAGTACTCACGCTCAACCTCTCTGACCACTCTGATCCAGAGTGAATACTCATCCTAATTCTCTGATCCCCCTGATCTTTTGTGAATGCTCACTCTCACTCTCTCTAATCAATTTGACCCTGTGTGAATACTCAACCTCATTCTCTCTGATCACCGTGATCCAATGTGAGTATTAAAACTCACTCTCTGATCACCCTGATACTGTGTGAATACTCACTCTCACTCTCTGATCCCTCTAAACCAGTGTGAATACTCCCTCTCACTCACTGATCTCTTTGATCCTGTGTTAACCCTCACTCTCACTCTCTCTGATCAACCTGATCCTGTGTGAATATTCACTCTCACTTTCCGATCACTCTGACCCTGTGTAAATATTCACTCTAACTCTCTGATCATTCTGATCCTGTTTGAATACTGACACTCACTCTCTGTTCACTTGATACTGAGTGAATAGTCACTGTCACACATTCTTGATCACTGTAATCCAGTGTGAATACTCCCTCTCATTCTCTGATCACTGTGATCCTCTGTGAATTCTCACTCTCACTCACTCTGATCACTGTGATTCTGTGTGAATACTCAATCTCACTCTCGGATCACTCAGATCCTCTGTGAATGCTCTCTCCCATTCTCTCCGATCTTTCGAATGCTGTGTGAATACTCACTGTCAATCTTTCTGATCACTCTGATCCACTGTGAATACTCACGCTCAACCTCTCTGACCACTCTGATCCAGAGTGAATACTCACCCTCACTCTCTGATCCCCCTGATCTTTTGTGAATGCTCACTCTCCAGTGTGGATCCAGTGTGGATACTAGCACTCACTCTCTGATGACTCTAAACCTGTGTGAATACTCAATCTCACTCTCTCTGATCATTCTGATCCTGTGTGAAGACTCAGTGTCGTTCTCTGTTCACTCTGATACTTTGCGGATAATCACGCACTCTCTGATCACTCTGATCCTTGTGTGAATAGTCATTCTCACACACTGATCACTCTTTAATTTCTGTGAATGCTCACTCACACTCTCTCTGATCACTCTGATCTTGTGTAAATACTCACTGTCGCTCTCACTGATCACTGTGCTCCTGAGTGAATTCTCACTCTCACTCGCTGATCACTGTGATACTGTGTGAATACTCACTCTCACTTTCTCTGATCCCTTTGATCCTTTGTGAATACTTACTCTCACTCTCTGATAATCCTGATACTGTGTGAATACTCACTCACTCTCTAATCGGGCTGCTACCGTGTGAATACTGACACTCACTCTATGTTCAACTTGATCCTGAGAAAATAGGCACTCTCACATTTTATGACCATGGTTATCCTTTGTGAATACTCACTCCCACAGTCTGTTCAATGTGACGCTGTGTGAATACTCATGCTCACTCCATGATTACCCTGATCCTGTGTGAATACTCACTCCCACTTTCTCTGATCACTGTGATCCTTTGTGAATACTCACGCTCACTCGCTCTGAACACTCTGACTCAGTGTAAATACTCACTCTCAACCTCTCTGATCACTCTGATCCTGAGTGAATTCTCACTCTCACTTGCTGATCACCGTGATACTGTGTGAATGCTAACTCTCACTCTGTCCGATCACTCTGAACCTGAATGAATACGCTCCCTTGTTCTCTCTGATAACTCTGTTCTTGTGTGAATATTCACTGCTCTCTGATCACTGTGACCCTGAGTGAATACTCACTCTCTCACTCTCTCTGTTCACTCTGATCGTCTGTGAATGCTCTCTCCCATTCACTCTGATCACTCTGATCCTGTGTGAATCCTCACTCTCACTCTCTCTGATCACTCTGATCGCCTGTGAATGCTCTCTCCCATTCTCTCTGATCACCCTGATCCTGTGTGAATACTCACTTGCAGTCTCTCTGATCACTGTGATCCATTGTGAGGACTAACACTCACTCTCTTTTCACACTGATCCTGTGTGAACACTCACTCTCACTCTCTCATCACTTTAAACATGTGTGAATACTCACTCCCACTTTCTTTGATCACCCTGATCCTTTGTGAATACTCATGCTCACTCTCTCTTGTCACTCTGACCCTGTGTACTCACTGTCAACCTCTCTGATAACTCTGATCCTGAGTCAGTTCTCACTCTCACTCGCTGATCACCATGATAATGTGTGAACACTCACTCTCAACCTCTCTGTTCACTCTGATCCACTGTGAATACTCACTCTCAAACTTTCTGACCTCTATGATCATGAGTGAATACGCACTCTCACTCTCTCCAATCACTCTGATCTTGAGTGAATTCTCACTCTCACTTGCTGATCACCCTGATCCTGTGTGAATACTCACTCCCACTTTCTCTGATCACTGTGACCCCTTGTGAATACTCACGCTCACTCTCTCTGAACACTCTGACCCAGTGTAAATACTCACTCTCAACCTCGCTGATCACTCTGATCCTGAGTAAATTCTCACTCTCACTTGCAGATCACCGTGATACTGTGTGAATAACCACTGTCACTCTCTCTGGTCGCTTTGATCCTTTGTGAATACTCACTCTCACTTTCTCTGTTCACTCTGATCCAGTGTGAATACTCAATCTCAAACTCTCTGGCCACTATGATCCTGAGTGAATACTCACTCTCACTCTCTGGTCACTGTGATGCTGTCTGAATACACACTTTCACTCTCTGATAAAACTGCCCTTGTGTGAATACTCACTCTCACTCACAGATCACCCTGATCCTGAGTGAATTCTCACTCTCACTCTCTGATCACTGTGATACTTTGTGAATACTCCCTCTCATTCTCTGACCACTGTGATCCTGTGTGAATGCTCACTCTCACTCTGTCCGATCACTTTGAACCTGAGTGAATACGCACTCTTGTTCTCTCTGATAACTCTGTACTTGGGTGAATATTCACTCCTCTCTGATCACTGTGACCCTGAGTGAATACTCACACTCCTCTCTGATCACTCTGATCCTGTGTGAATACTCACTCACACTCTCTCTGATCACTCTGATCGCCTGTGAATGCTCTCTCCCACTCTCTCTGATCACCCTGATCCTGTGTGAATACTCACTTGCAGTCTCTCTGATCACTGTGATCCATTGTGAGGACTAACACTCACTCTCTTTTTCACACTGATCCTGTGTGAATACTCACTCTCAATCTCTCATCACTTTAATCATGTGTGAATACTCAATCTCACTTTCTCTGAACAACCTGATCCTTTGTGAATACTCATGCTCACTCTATCTGGTCACTCTGACCCTGTGTACTCACTCTCAACCTCTCTGATCACTGTGATCCTTAGTGAGTTCTCACTCTCACTCGCTGATCACCATGATAATGTGTGAATACTCATGCTCACTCTCTCTGTTCACTCTGATCCAGTGTGAATACTGACTCTCAAACTCTCTGACCTCTATGATCATGAGTGAATACCCACTCTCACTCTCTCCAATCACTCTGATCTTGAGTGAATACTCACTCTTGTTCTCTCTGATAACTCTGATCTTGTGTGAATATTCACTCCTCGCTGATCACTGTGATCCAGAGTGAATCCTCACACTCACTCTCTGATCACTGTGATCCTCTGTGAATTCTCACTCTGATCACTGTGACTCTGTGTGAATACTCAATCTCACTCTCGGATCACTCTGATCCTCTGTGAATACTGTCTCCCATTCTCTCCGATCACTCTAATCCTGTGTGAATACTCACTGTCAATCTCTCTGATCACTCTGATCCACTGTGAATACTCACACTCAACCTCTCTGACAACTCTGATCCAGAGTGAATACTCACCCTCACTCTCTGATCCCCCTCATCTTTTGTGAATGCTCACTCTCACTCTCTCTGATCAATTTGATCCTGTGTGAATACTCAACCTCATTCTCTCTGATCACCGTGATCCATTGTGTGTACTAACAGTCACTCTCTGATCACGCTGATACTGTGTGAATACTCACTCTCACTCTCTAATCCCTCTAAACCTGTGTGAATACTCCCTCTGACTCACTGATCTCTTTGATCCTGTGTTAATTCTCACTCTCACTCTCTCTGATCAACCTGATCCTGTGTGAATATTCACTCTCACTTTCCGATCACTCTGACCCTGTGTAAATATTCACTCTTACTCTCTGATCATTCTGATCCTGTTTGAATACTGACACTCACTCTCTGTTCACTTGATACTGAGTGAATAGTCACTGTCACACTCTCTGATCACTGTTATCCTGTGTGAATACTCACTCTCAATCACTGATCACCCTGATCCTGTGTGAATACTCACTCTCACTCTCTCTGATCAACCTGATCCTGTGTGAATACTCACTCTCACTTTCTCTGATCACCCTGACCCTGTCTGAATACTCACTCTTTCTCTCCCTCATCTCTGTGATCCTGTATAAATAATCACTCTCACTCTCTCTGGTCAGTGTAATCCTGTGTGAATATTCTCACTCATTCTATGATCATGCTGACCCTGTCTGAATACTCATTCTCACTCTCTCTGATCACTCTGATCCACTGTGAATACTCACGCTCAACATCTCTGACCACTCTGATGCTGAGTGAATACTCTCACTCTGATCCCCCTGATCTTTTGTGAATTCTCACTCTCACTCTCTCTGATCAATCTGATCCTGTGTGAATACTCACGCTCACTCTCTCTGATAGCTTTGATCCACTATGAATACTCGCTCTCACTCTCTTCAGATCACTCTGATACACTGTGAATACTCACACTCATCCTCTCTGACCACTCTGATCATAAGTTAATACTCACTCTCACTCTCTGATCCCCCTGATCTTTTGTGAATACTACTCTCCAGTGTGGATCTAGTTTAGATACTAGCACTCACTCTCTGATGACTCTAAACCTGTGTGGATACTCACTCTCACTCTCTCTGATCACTCTGATCCACTGTGAAGACTCACTCTCATTCTCTCTGATCACTCTGCTCCTGTGTGAAGACTCAGTGTCGTTCTCTGTTCACTCTGATTCTTTGCGGATAATCACACACTCTCTGATCACGCTGATCCTTGTGTGAATAATCATTCTCACACTCTGATCATTCTTTAATTTCTGTGAATGCTCACTCTCACTCTTTCTGATCACTCTGATCTTGTGTGAATACTCACTGTCGCTCTCACTGATCACTCTGCTCCTGACTGAATTCTCACTCTCACTTGCTGATCACTGTGATACTGTGTGAATACTCACTCTCACTCTCTCTGATCTCTTTGATCCTTTGTGAATACTTACTCTCACTCTCTGATAATCCTGATACAGTGTGAATACTCACTCACTCTCCAATCTGGCTGCTTCTGTGTGAGTACTGACACTCACTCTATGTTCAACTTGATCCTGAGAAAATAGGCACTCTCACACTTTATGATCATGGTTATCCTTTGTGAATACTCACTCTCACTGTCTGTTTCAATGTGCCGCTGTGTGAATACTCACGCTCACTCCCTGATCACCCTGATCCTGTCTGAATACTCACTCTCACTCTGTCCGATCACTCTGAACCTGAGTGAATACGCACTCTTGTTCACTCTGATATCTCTGTTCTTGTGTGAATATTCACTCCTCTATGATCACTGTGACCCTGAGTGAATACTCACACTCCTCTTTGATCACTCTGATCCCGTGTGAATACTCGCCCTCACTCTCTCTGATCTCTCTGATCCTTTGTAAATAATCACTCTCAATCCCTCTGATCACTCTGACTCTGTGTGAAGACTCACTCTCACTATCAGATCACGCTGATCCTGTGTGAATACTCACTCTCACTCTCTCTGATCACTCTGATCTTGTGCGAATACTCACTGTCACCCACCTTGATCATTCTGCTCCTGAGTGAATTCTCACTCTCACTCGCTGATCACTGTGATACAGTGTGAATACTCACTCTCACTCTCTCTGATCGCTTTGATCCTGTGTGAATACTCACTCTCACTCTCTGATCAGTCTGATCCTGTGTGAATACTTACTCTCACTTTCTGATCACTCTGACCCTTTGTAAGTAATCACTCTAATTCTCTGATCACTCTGATCCTGTTTGAATACTGACATTCACACTATATTCAACTTGAACCTGTGTGACTACTCACTCTCACTCCCTGATCACCCTGATCATGTGTGGATACTCACTCTCACTCTCTCTGATCACTCTGATCCCTTGTGAATACTTACACTCACACTCTCTGATCACTCTGACCCTGTGTAAATTCCCACTCTCAACCTCTCTGATCACCCTGATCCTGATTGAATTCTCACTCTAACTCGCTGATCACCGTGATACTGTGTGAATACTCACTCTCACTCTCTCTGATTACTTTGATCCTGTGTGAATACTCACTCTCACTCTCTCTGATTACTTTGATCCTGTGCGAATACTCACTCTCACTCTCTCTGGTCACTCTAATCCTGTGTGAATACTCACTCTCACTCTCTCTGGTCACTCTAATCCTGTGTGAATACCACTCTCAACCTCTCTGACCACTATGATCCCGAGAGAATACTCACTCTCACTGTCTTTTCACTGTGATACTGTCTGAATACTCACTTTCACTCTCTGATCACTCTGCCCCATGTGAATTCTCACTCTCACTCTATGATCACTCTGATCTTGAGTGAAAAGGATCACTCTGAACAGTAGTCAGGATGTGGGGCCCAAGATTCTTCAGGAGATAGAAAAGGTGTGTATGAAAGGCAAGGTTACAGCGATCATGGTGGATTTCAATATGCAGGTAGACTGGGAAAATCAGGTTGGTAGTGGCTGCTAAGAAAAGGAATTTGTGGAATGTATACAAGATCTCTTTTTGGAGCAGCTTGTGGTGGAGCCCATGAGGGAACAGGCAATTCTAGATTTAGTGATGTGTAATGAGGCAGATTTGTTAAGGGAGCTTAAGGTGAAGGATCCCTTAGGAGGAAGTGACCATAATATGGTAGAATTTACCCTGCAATTTGAGAGGAAAAAGCTGGAATCAGATGTAACGGTATTACAGTTGAGTAAAAGCAACTACAGAGGCATGAGGGAGGAGCTGGCCAGAATTAACTGGGAGATGAGCCTAGCAGGAAAGACAGTGGAACAGCGATGGCAGGAGTTTCTGGGAGTAATTTGGGAGACAGCAAAAATTCATCCCTAGGAAGAAGAAGCATACTAAAGGGAGAACGAGGCAACCATGCTGACCAGGGAAGTCAGGGACAGCATAGGGGATTGGGAAGACCAACAGAGGACAACTAAAAAAGAAATAAGGGGGGGAGAAGATTAAATATGAGGTTAAACTAGCTAGTAATATAAAAGAAGATTGCAAGAGCTTTTTAGATATATAAAGGGTAAGAGAGAGGCAAAAGTGGACATTGGGTCGCTGGAAAATGATGCTGGAGAAGTAGTAGTGGGGAACAAAGAAATGGTGGAGGAACTGATACGTACTTTGCGTCAATCTTCACAGTGGAAGACATGAGTAACATTCCCAAAGTTCAAGAGAGTCGGGGGGCAGAGGTGAGTATGGTGGCCATTACCAAGGAGAAGGTGCTAGGAAAACTGAAAGGTCTGAAGGTGGATAAATCGCCTGGACCAGATGGATTACACCCCAGATGTAGGTGTAGGAGATAGCTGGAAATAGTGGAGGCGTTAGTGGTGATCTCTCATGAATCACTGGAGCCAGGGAGTGTCCCAGAGGACTGGAAAATTGCTAATGTAATCCCCCTGTTTAAGAAGGGAGTGAGACAAAAGACGGGAAATTACAGGCCGATTAGCCTGACCTCGGTCGTTGGTAAGATTTTTGAGTCCATTATTAAGGATGAGATTTCAGAATAGTTGGAAGTGCATGGTAAAATAGGGCAAAGTCAGCATGGTTTCATCAAGGGGAGGTCATGGCTGACAAATCTGTTAGAATTCTTTGAGGAGGTAACGAGTAGGTTAGGCAAAGAAGAGCCAATGGATGTTATCTACTTGGACTTCCAGAAGGCCTTTGACAAGGTGCCGCACAGGAGGCTGCTCAGTAAGATAAGAGCCCTTGGTGTTAGAGGCAAGGTACTAGCATGGATTGAATATTAGCTGTCTGACAGGAGGCAGAGAGTGGGGATAAGGGGGTCCTTCTCAGGATGGTGGCTGGTGACTAGTGGAGTTCCGCAGGGGTCACTGTTGGGATCACAACTTTTCACTCTATACATTAATGATCTAGATGAAGGAAATGAGGGCATCCTGGCTAAGTTTACAAAGATAGGTGGAGGGACAGATAGTATTGAGGAGGTGGGGAGACTGCGGAAGGTTAGGAGAATGGGCAAAGAAGTGGCAGATGGAATACAACTTGGGGAAGTGTGAGGTCATGAACTTTGGTAGGAAGAATAGAGGCATAGACTATTTTCTAAATGGGGAGAGAATTCAGAAATCTGGAGTGCAAAGGGACTTGGGAGTCCTAGTCCAGGATTCTCTTAAGGTTAACTTGTAGTTTGTTTTGGTAGTTAGGAAAGCAAATGCAATGTTGGCATTTATTTCGAAAGGACTAGTATATAGAAGCATGTATGTGCTGCTGAGGCTTTATAAGGCTCTGGTGAGACTACATTTAGAATATTGTGAGCAATGTTGGGCCCCGTATCTCAGGAAGGATGTGCTGGCCCTGGAGAGGGTCCAGAGGAGGTTTACGAGAATGATCCCAGGAATGAAAGGCTTAATATATGCGGAACGTTTGAGGACTCTGGGTCTATACTCGATGGAGTTTAAAAGGATGAGGTGGGATCTGATTGAACCTTACAGAATACTGAAAGGCCTGGATAGAGTGGACATGGGGAAGATGTTTCCATTAGTAGGAGGAACTAGGACCCGAGGGCACAGACGCAGAGTAAAGGGAAGTCCTTTTAGAACAGAGATGAGGAGAAACTTCTTTAGCCAGAGAGTGGTGAATCTCTGGAATTCATTGTCACAGAAGGCTGTGGAGGCCAGGTCATTGAGTGTATTTAAGACAGAGATAGATAGGTTCTTGATTGGTAAGGGCATCAAAGTTTACTGGGAGAAGGCGGGAGAATGGGTTTGAGAAACATATCAGACATGATTGAATGGCGGAGTAGACTCGATGGGCCGAATGGCCTAATTTCTGCTCCTATGTCTTATGGTCTTATGAATACTCACTCTCACTCTCTGATCAATGTGATACTTTGTGTATACTCACTCTCAGACTCCGATCCAGTGTTAATACTCCCTCCCACTTTCTGATCATTGTGATCCTCTGTGAATACTCACTCTCACTCACTCTGATCACTGTGATTCTGTCTGAATACTCAATCTCACTCTCTGATCACTGTGATCCTCTGTGAATGCTCTCTCCCATTCTGTCTGATCACTGTGATACTGTGTGAATACTCACTCTCACTCTCTCTGATCGCTTTGATCCTGTGCGAATACTCACTCTCACTCTCTCTGATCCACTGTGATTACTCACGCACAACCTCTCTGACCACTCTGATCCTGAGTGAATACTCACTCTCATTCTCTGATCCCCCTGATCTTTTGTGAATGCTCACTCTCACTCTCTGATCAATCTGATCCTGCGTGAATACTCACTCCCACTCTCTCTGATCACTGTGATCCATTGTGAGTACTAACACTCACTCTCTGATCACCCTGATCCTGTGTGAATACTCACTCTCACTCTCACATCACTCTAAACCTGTGTGAATACTCACTCTCACTCTCTGATCTCTGTGATCCTGTGTTAATCCTCAGTCTCACTTTCTGATCAATCTGACCCTATGTAAATATTCACTCTAACTCTCTGATCACTCTGATCCTGTTTGAATACTGACACTCACTCTATGTTTACTTGATCCTGCGTGAATACTTACTCTCACTCCCTGATCACCCTGATCCTGTGTGAATACTCACTCTCACTCTCTTTGATCACTCTGATCCTATGTGAAGACTCAGTGTGCTTCTCTGTTCACTCTGATTCTGTGTGAATAATCACACTCACTTTCTGTTCACTCTGGTTCTGTGTGAATACTCACTCTCACTCTCTGATCACTCTGACCTTTGTGAATACTCAATCTCACTCTCTCTGACCAGTGTAATCCTGTGTGAATACTCACTCTCACTACCTCTGATCACTCTGATCCTGTGTGAATAATCACACTCAACCTCTGATCACTCTGATTCTGTGTGAATAATCACTCTCACTCTCTCTGATCACTCTGATCCTGAGTTAATTCTCATTTACCGATCACCTGATCCTGTATGAATACTCACTCTCACTCTATGATCACGCTGACCCTGTGTGAATACTCACTCTCAATCTATTTGATCACTGTGATCCAGTGTGAATATTCACTCTCAATCTGTCTGATCACTGTGATCCTGGGAGAATACTGAATGTCACTCTCTCTGATCACTCTGATTCTGTGTGAATACTCACACTCACTGATCACTCTGACCTTGTGTGAATACTCATACTCACTCTCTCTACTCACTGAGGTCCTGGGAGAATAATGACAGTCACTGTCTCTGATCTGTCTGATCCTGTGTGAATACTCATTCTCGCTCTCTTTGATCACTGTGATCCAGTGTGAATACTAACACTCACTCTCTCTGACCACTCTGATCCTGTGTAAATAATCAATCTCACTCTCTGATCACATTGATCCTTTGTGAATACTCACTCTCACTCTTTGATCACATTGATCCTTTGTGAATACTCACTCTCACTCTCTGATTGCTGTGATGCTGTGTGAATACTCACTCCTACTCTGATCAGCCTGATCCTGGGTGAATACTCACTCTCTCTCTCTAATAACCCTGTTCCTTTGTGAAAAAACACATTCACTCTCTGTTCACTGTGCTGCTGAGTGCATACTCACTCTCACTCACTCTAATCAATTTGACCCTGTGTGAATACTCACACTCACTCTCTGCTCACGCTGATCCTATGTGAATAATCGCTCTCAATCTCTGTTCACCCTGTTCCTGTGTGAATAAACACTCTCACTCTCTGATAACTGTGATCCTGTGTGAATACTCACTCTCACTCACTGATCACTGTGATACAGTGTGAATACTCCCTCTCACTCTCTGATGACTGTGATGTGTGCGTGAATACTTACTTTCACACTCTTTTATCACTCTGATTCTCATTGTCTGATACTGTGTGAATACTAGCTATAACACCCTGATCACTCTGAACCTGTGTGAATATTCACTCTCATGCTCTGATCACTCTGATCCTGCGTGATTACTCACTCTCATTCTCTGATCACTCTGATCCCGTGTGAATACTCATTGTTGAACTCTTTGATCACTGTGATACAGTTTGAAAACTCACTCTCACTCGGCCAGATGACTGTGATTCTGGGAGAATACTAAATGTCACTCTCTCTCTGATCACTCTGATCCTGTGTGAATACTGTCACACTCTGATCACTCTGACCTTGTGTGAATAATCACTCACACTCTGATCATTCTGATCCTGTGTGAATATTAACTCACTCTCTGATAACCCTGATTCTGTGTGAATACTCACTCTCACGCTCTGATCAATGTGATGCTGTGTGAGTACTCACTCTCACTCCCTGATCACCCGGATGCTGTGTGAATACCCACTCTCCCTCTCTCTGATCACCCTGATCCTGTGTGAATACTCACGCTCACTCATTCTGATCACTCTGACCCTCTGTAAATACTCATTCTCAACCTCTCTGATCATTCTGATCCTGAGTTAATTCTGACTCACTCGCTGATCACTGTGATCTTCTGTGAATATGCACTCTCACTCTCTCTGATCGCTTTGATCCTATGTGAATACTCATCTCACTCTGTCCGATCACTCTGATCCTGAGTGAATACTCACTCTTGTTCACTCTGAAAACTCTGAGCTTGTGTGAATATACACTCCTCTCTGATCACTGTGATCCTGCATGAATACTCACTCTCACTCTCTGATCCCTCTAATCTTGTGTGAATACTCAATCGCACTCTTTGTTCACTCTGATTCTCTGTGAATACTCAGTCTCTGATCACTCTGATCTTGCGTGAATACCCACTCTCACTAACTCTAATCACTCTGATCCTATGTGAAGACTCAGTGTGCTTCTCTGTTCACTCTGATTCTGTGTGAATAATCACACTCACTTTCTGATCACGCTGGTTCTGTGTGAATATTCACTCTCACTCTCTGATCACTCTGACCTTTGTGAATACTCAATCTCACTCTCTCTGACCAGTGTAATCCTGTGTGAATACTCACTCTCACTACCTCTGATCATTCTGATCCTGTGTGAATAATCACACTCAACATCTGATCACTCTGATTCTGTGTGAATACTCACTCTCACACTCTGATCACTGTGATGTGGGTGAATAATTGCTCTCACACTCTGATCACTCTGATCACTCTTTAATCTGCTTGAATACTCACACTCACTCTCTCTGATCACTCTGAACTTGTGTGAATACTCACTCTCGCTCTCTCTGATCACTCTGATCCTGAGTGAATTCCCACTCTAACTCGCTGATCACTGTGATACTGTGTGAATTCATCACACTTGCTCTCTCTG
Organism: Carcharodon carcharias; assembly: GCF_017639515.1. Taxonomy (NCBI): domain Eukaryota; kingdom Metazoa; phylum Chordata; class Chondrichthyes; order Lamniformes; family Lamnidae; genus Carcharodon; species Carcharodon carcharias. Next base: position 65,588,323 of record NC_054475.1, read on the forward strand.
ATCACTCTGATCCAGTGTGAATACTCACTATCACTGCATCTGATCACTCTGATCCTGTGTGAATAATCACACTCACTGTCTGATCACTCTGATTCTGTGTGAATACTCACTTGGACATTCTGATCACTCTGATTACTCTTTAATCTGTGTGAATGCTCACTCTTACTCTCTGTCTGATCAAACTAATCATGTGTGAAGACTCACACTCACTCTCTGATCATTCCGACCCTGGGTGAAGACTCACTCTCGATCTCTCTGATCACTCTGATCCTGTGTAAATAATCACTCTCAATCTCTCTGACCACTCTGATCCTGTGTGAAGACTCACTCTCACTCTCAGATCAGACTGATCCTGTGTGAATACTCACTCTCAGATCACTCTGACCCTGTGTGAAGAATCACTCTCACTCTCAGATCACACTGATCCTGTGTGAATACTCACTCACACTCTCTCTGACCAATCTGATCTTCTGTGAATACTCATTCCCACTCTCTGATCCCCCTGATCCTTTATGAATGCTCGCTCTCACTCTCCCTGATCACCTGATCCTGTGTGAATACTCACTCTCACTCTCTCTGGCCACTGTGATCCTGAGTGAATTCTCACTCTCACTCGCTGGTCACTGAAATCCTGTGTGAGTACTAAGACTCACTCTCTGATCACACTGATCCTGTGTGAATAATCACTCTCACATCACTCTAAACCTGTGTGAATATTCTCTCTCACTCTCTGATCTCTGTGATCCTGTGTGAATCCTCCCTCTCACTCTCTCTGATCACCCTGATAACATGTAAATATTAATTCTCGCTCTCTGATCATCCTGATCCTGTGTGAATATTCACTCACTCTCTGATCAATCTGATCCGGTGTGAATACTCACTCTCACTTTCTGATCACTCTGACCCTGTGTAAGTATTCACTCTAATTTTCTGATCACTGTGATCCTGTTTGAATATTGACACTCACTCTATGTTCAGCTTGATCCTGAGTGAATACTCACTCTCACTCCGTGATCACCCTGATCCTGTGTGAATACCCACTCTCACTCTCTCTGATCACCCTGATCCTGTGTGAATATTCACTCTCACTCCTTGATCACCCTGATCCTGTGTGAATACTCACTCTCACTCCCTGATCACCCTGATCCTGTGTGAATACTGATTCTCACTCACTCTCTCGATCATTCTGACCCTTTGTTAATACTCACGCTCACTCTATCCGATCACTCTGACCCTGTGTAAATATACACTCTCAACCTCTCTGATCCTAAGTGAATTCACACTCTCACTCTCTGATCACCGTGAAACTGTGTGAATACTCAGTCTCACTCTCTCTGATCGCTTTGATCCTGTGTGAATGCTCACTCTCACTCTCTCTGATCACTCTGATCCTGTGTAAATACTCACTCTAATTCTCTGTTCACTGTGATCCTGTTTGAATACTGACACTCACTCTATGTTCAGTTTGATCCTGAGTGAATACTCACTCTCACTCCCTGATCACCCTGATCCTGTGTGAATACTCACTCTCACTCTCTCTGATCACATTGATCCTGTGTGAATACTCACTCTCACTCCCTGATCACTCTGATCCTGTGTGAATACTGATTCTCACTCTCACTCTGTCCGATCACCCTGACCCTTTGTTAGTATTCACACACACTCTATCCGATCAATCTGACCCTGTGTAAATACATACTCTCAACCTCTCTGATCACTCTGATCCTAAGTGAATTCACAATCTCACTCGCTGATCACCGTGAAACTGTGTGAATACTCATTCACACTCTCTCTGATCGCTTTGATCCTGTGTGAATGCTCACTCTCACTCTCACTGTTCACTCTGATCCCTCGTGAACACTCACTCTGAACCTCTCTGACCACAATGATCCTGAGTGAATACTCACTCTCTGGTCACTCAGATACTGTCTGAATACTCACTTTCACTCTCTGATCACTATGCCCCTGTGTGAATACTCAGTCTCATTCTGTCCGATCACTCTGATCCTGAGTGAATACTCACTCTTGTTATCTCTGATAACTCTGATCTTGTGTGAATATATACTACTCTCTGATCACTGTGTTCCTGAGTGAATACTCACACTCACTCTCTGAACACTGTGATACTGTGTGAATACTCACTATCAGACTACGATCTCTGTGATCCAGTGTGAATACTCCCTCTCACTCTCTGATCACTGTGATCCTGTGTGAATACTTACTCTCACTCACTCTGATCACTGTCATCCTGTGTGAACACTCAATCTTACTCTCTGATCACTGTGATCCTCTGTGATTGCTCTCTCCCATTCTCTCTTATCACTCTGATCCTGTGTGAATATTCATTCTCACTCGCTGATCGCTCTGATCCTGTGTGAATGATCACTCTCACACTCTGATCACTCTGATCATTCTTTAATCTGTGTGAATGCTCACTCTTACTCTCTCTGATCAATCTGATCATGTGTGAACTCTCGCTCTCACTCTCTGATCAATCTGACCCTGTGTGAAGGCACACTCTCGATCTCTCTGATCTCTCTGATCCTGTGTAAATAATCACCCTGTGTGAAGGCACACTCTCGATCTCTCTGATCTCTCTGATCCTGTGTAAATAATCACCTCAACCTCTCTGATCGCTCTGACCCTGTGTGAAGACTCATTCTCACTCTCAGATCACGCTGATCCTTTGTGAATACTCACACTCTCTCTCTCTGATCAACCTGATCCTGTGTGAATACACCCACTCACTCCCTGAACACCCTGATCCTGTGTGAATAGTCACTCTCACTCTCTCTGATCACCCTGACCCTTTGTGAATACTCATGCTCACTCTATCTGATCGCTCTGATCCTGTGAGTTCTCACTCTCACTCGATGAAACTGTGTGAATACTGACTCTCCCTCTCTCTGTTTGCTTTGAACCTGTGTGAATACTCACTTTCACTCTCTCTGATCATTTTGATCCAATGTGAATACTCACTCTCAACATCTCTGACCACTATGAACCTGAGTGAATACTCACTCTCACTCTCTGGTCACTGTCATACTGTCTGATTACTCACTTTCCCTCTCTCTGATCACTCTGATCCAGTGTGAATACTCACTCTCAACATCTCTGACCACTATGAACCTGAGTGAATACTAACTCTCACTCTAGGGTCACTGTGATACTGTCTGAATACTCACTTTCACTCGCTGATCACTCTGCCCCTGTGTGAATACTCACTCTCACTCTCTTATCACTCTGATCCTAAGTGAATACTCACTCTCACTCTCAGGTCACTCTGACCCTGTGTGAAGACTCATTCTCAATCTCGGATCACGCTGATTCTGTGTGAATACTCACTCTCACTTTCTGATCATTCTGACCCTGTGTAAATATTCACTCTAATTCTCCGATGGCTCTGATCCTGTTTGAATACTGAAACTCACTCTATGTTCAACATGATCCTGAGTGAATAATCACTGTCACACTCTCTGATCACTCTTATCCTGTGTGAATACTCACTCTTACTCTCTGATCAATTTGATTCTTTTTGAATACTCACTCTCACTCCCTGATCACCCTGATCCTGTGTGAATACTCACTCTCACTCTCAGATCACGCTGATTCTGTGTAAATATTCACTCTCACACTCTCTGATCGCTGATCTTGTGTGAATACTCACTCTCGCTCTCTCTAATCACTCGAATACTGAGTGAATTCTCACTCTCACTCACTGATCACAGTGATACAGAGTGAATTCTCACTCTCACTCTCTCTTATCACTGTGATCCAGTGTGAGTTCTAAAACTCACTCTCTGATCACCCTGATCTTGTGTGAATAATCACTCTCACATCGCTTTAAACCTGTTTGAATATTCATCCTCTCTCTCGGATCTCTGCAATCCTGTGTGAATCCTTGCTCTCACCCTCTCTGATCACCCTGATAATATGTGAATATTAACTCTCACTCTCCGATCATCCTGATCCTGTGTGAATATTCACTCTCACACTCTGATCAATGTGATGCTGTGTGAATACTCACTCTCACTCCCTGATCACCCTGATGCTGTGTAAATACTCACTCTAATTCTCTGATCACTCTGATCCTTTTTGAATACTGGCACTCACTCTATGTTCAACTTGATCCTGAGTGAATAGTCACTGTCACACTCTCTGATCACTCTTATCCTGTGTGAATCCTCACTCTATCTGATCACCCTGACCCTGTGTAAATATGCACCCTCAACCTCTCTAATCACTCTGATCCTGAGTGAGTTCTCACTCTCACTCGCTGATCACCGTGAAAATGTGTGAATACTCACTCTCAATCTCTCTGACCGCTTTAATCCTGTGTGAATACTCATTTTCACTCTCTCTGATCCAGTGTGAATACTCACTCCCAACCTCTCTGACCATTATTATCCTGAGTGAATACTCACTCTCACTCTCTGGTCACTGTCATACTGTCTGCATACTCACTTTCACTCGCTGATCGCTCTGATCCTGAGTGAATACTCAGTCTCAGTCTCTGATCCCCCTGATCTTTTGTGAATACTCACTCTCACTCTGATCAATCTGGCCTGTGTGAATACTCACTCTCACTCTCTCTGATCACTGTGATCCATTGTGAGTACTAACACTCAGTCTCTGATCACCCTGATCCTGTGTGAATACTCATTCTCACTCTCTCATCACTCTAAACCTGTATGAATACTCACTCTCACTCTCTTATCTCTGCGATCCTGTGTTAATCGCACTCACACTCTTTATCATCAATCTGAACCTGTGTGAATACTCACTCTCACCCTCTGATCACACTGATGCTGTGTGAATACTCACTCACTCTCAGGTCACACTGATCCTGTGTGAATAGTCACTCTCACTCCTTGATCACCCTGATCCTGTGTGAATGCTCACTCTCACCCTGTCTGATCTCTCTGATCTTCTGTTAATACTCACTCTCACTCTCTCTGATCACTTTGATCCTGTGTAAAAACTCACTGTCAACCTCTCTGATCACTCTGATCATGAGTGAATTCTCACTCTCACTTTCTCTGATCACTGTGATCCAGTGTTAGTACGAAGACTCACTCTCTGATCACCCTGATCTTGTGTGAATAATTGCTCTCACATCACTCTAAACCTGTGTGAATATTCACTCTCTCTCTCTGATCTCTTCGATCCTGTGTGAATCCTCACTCTCAATCTCTCTGATCACCCTGATAATATGTGAATATTAACTCTCACTCTCTGATCATCCTGATCCTGTGTGAATATTCACTCACTCTCTGATCAATCTGATCCTGTGTGAATACTCATTCTCACATTCTGATCACTCTGATGCTGTGTAAATATTCACTATAACTCTCTGATCACTGTGATCCTGTTTGAATACTGACACTCACTCTATGTTCAACTTCATCCTGAGTGAATAGTCACTGTCACACTCTCTGATCACTCTTATCCTGTATGAATACTCACTCTTACTATCTGATCACCCTGATTCTTTGTGAATACTCACTCTCACTCCCTGATCACCCTGATCCTGTGTGAATACTCCCTCTCACTTTCTCTGATCACCCTGATCCTGTGTGAATACTCACTCTCACACTCTGATCAATGTGATGACGTGTGAATACTCACGCTCACTCTATCTGATCACCCTGACCCTGTGTAAATATTCACTCTCAACCTCTCTATACACTATAATCCTGAGTGAATACTCACTCTCAATCTCTGGTCACTGTGATACTGTCTGAATACTCACCTTCACTTTCTGATCACTCTGCCCCTGTGTGAATTCTCACTCTCAGTCTTTGATCACTATGATACTTTGTGAATACTCGGTCGCACTCTCTCCGATCACTCTGATCCTGAGTGAATACTCATTCTTGTTCTCTCTGATAACTCTGATATTGTGTGAATATACACTCCTCTCTGATCACTGTGATCCAGAGTGAATCCTCACACTCACTCTCTGAGCACTGTGATCCTTTGTGAATACTCACTCTCACTCTGTCCGATCACTCTGATCTTGAGTGAATACTCACTCTTGTTCTCTCTGATAACTCTGATCTTGTGTGAATATTCACTCCTCTCTGATCCCTGTGATCCTGAGTGAATTCACACTCTGACTCGCTGATCACCGTGAAACTGTGTGAATACTCGCTCTCACTCTGTCTGATCGCTTTGATACTGTGTGAATACTCACTCTCACTCTCTCTGATCACTCTGATCCTGTGTGAATACTCACTCTGAACCTCTCTGACCACAATGATCCTGAGTGAATACTCACTCTCACTCTCTGGTCACTGTGATACTATCTGAATACTCACTTTCACTCTCTGATCACTCTGCCCCTGTGTGAATACTCAGTCTCACTCTGTCCGATCACTCTGATTCTGAGTAAATACTCATTCTTGTTCTCTCTGATAACTCTGATCTTGTGTGAATATACACTACTCTCTGATCACTGTGTTCCTGAGTGAATACTCACTCTCACTCTCTGATCACTGAGATACTGTGTGAATACTCACTCTCAGACTATGATCTCCGTGATCCAGTGTGAATACTCCCTCACACTCTCTGATCACTGTGATCCTCTGTGAATACTCACTCTCACTCACTCTGATCACTGTCATCCTGTGTGAATACTCAATCTCACTCTCTGATCACTCTGACCCTGTGTGAAGACTCATTCTCACTCTCAGATCACTCTCATCCTTTGTGAATACTCACACTCACTCTCTCTGATCAATCTAATCTTGTGTGAATACTGATTCTCACTCATTGATCCCCCTGATCCTTTGTGAATGCTCGCTCTCACTCTCTCTGATCAACTTGATCCTGTGTGAATACTCACTCTCACTCTCTCATCACTGTGATCTAGTGTGAATACTAACACTCACTCTCTGATTATCCTGATCCTGCGTGAATACTCACTCTCACTCTCTGATCTCTGTGATCAACGTGTGAATCCTCACTCTCAGTCTCTCTCATCAATCTGATCCTGTGTGAATACTCACTCTCACTCTCTGATCAATGTGATGCTGTGTGAATACTCTCAATCCCTAATCACCCTGATCCTGTGTGAATACTCACTCTCACTCTCTCTGATCTCTCTGACCTTGTGTGAATACTCACTCTCACTCACTCTGATCAATCTTATCCTGTGTAAATACTCACTCTCAACCTCTCTGATCACTCTGATACTGAGTGAATTCTCACTCTCACTCGCTGATCACAGTGATCCTGTGTGAATAATCACTCTCACTCTCTCTGATCACTGTAATCCAATGTGAGTAATAAGACTCACTCACTGTTCACCCTGATCTTGTGTGAATAATCACTCTCACATCAAGCTAAACCTGTGAGAAGACTCACTCTCACTCTCTGATCTCTGTGCCCCTGTGTGAATCCTCACTCTCACTCTCTCTGATCACCTGATCCTGTGTGAATATTCATTCACTCTCTGATCACTCTGATCCTGGGTGAATACTCACTCTCACTTTCTGATCACTCTGACCCTCTCTAAATATTCACTCTAATTCTTCGATGGCTCTGATCCTGTTTGAATACTGACACTCTATGTTCAACTTGATCCTGAGTGAATAGCCACTGTAAAACTCTCTGATCACTCTTATCGTGTCTGAATACTCACTCTTACTCAATGATCAATCTGATTCTTTGTGAATACTCACTCTCACTCCCTGATCACCCTGATCCTGTGTCAATATTCACTCTCACTCTCTCTGATCACCCTGATCCTGTGTGAATACTCATGCTCACTCTATCTGATCACCGAGACCCTGTGTAAATACTCACTCTCAACCTCTCTGATCACTCAAATACTGAGTGAATTCTCACTCTCACTCGCTGATCACAGTGATACTGAGTGAATTCTCACACTCACTCTCTCTGATCACTGTGATCCAGTGTGAGTACTAAAACTCACTCTCTGATCACCCTGAATAGTCACTCTCACATCAGTCTAAACCTGTGTGAATATTCACTCTCTCTCTCTGATCTCTGCGATCTTGTGTGAATCCTTACTTCACTCTCTGATCACCCTGATAATATGTGAATATTAACTCTCACCCTCTGATCACCCTGATCCTGTGTGAATACTCACTCTCACACTCTGATCAATGTGATGCTGTGTGAATACTCACTCTCATTCCTTGATCACCCTGATCCTGTGTGAATACTCACTCTCACTCCCTCATCACCCTGATCCTGTGTGAATAGTCACTCTCACTCTCTCTGCTCAACCTGACCCTTTGTGAATACTCACGCTCACTCTATCTGATCACACTGACCCTGTGTAAATATTCACTCTCAACCTCTCTAATCACTCTGATCCTGAGTGAGTTCTCACTCTCACTTGCTGATCACCGTGAAGCTGTGTGAATACTCACTCTCACACTCTCTGACAGCTTTGATCCTGTGTGAATACTCGCTTTCACTCTCTCTAATCACTCTGAGCCAGTGTGAATACTCACTCTCAACTTCTCTGACCACTATGATCCTGAGTGAATACTCACTCTCACTCTCTGGTCACTGTCATACTATCTGCATACTCACTTTCACTCACTGATCACTCTGATCCTGAGTGAATACTCACTCTTGTTCTCTCTGATATCTCTGATCTTGTGTGAATATACACTACTCTCTGATCACTGTGACCCTGAGTGAATACTCTCTCTCACTCTCTGATCACTGTGATCCTCTGTGAAGAATCACTCTCACTCACACTGATCACTGTGATCCTGTGTGAATAGTCAGTCTCAATCTCTCTGACTACTCTGATCCACTGTGAATACTCACACTCAAACTCTCAGACCACTCTGATCCCGTGTGAATACTAACTCTCACTCTCTCTGATCACTGTGATCCATTGTGAGTACTAACACTCACTCTCTGATCACCCTGATCCTGTGTGAATACTCATTCTCACTCTCTCATCACTCTAAACCTGTATGAATACTCACTCTCGCTCTCTTATGTCTGTGATCCTGTGTTAGTCCTCACTCTCACTCTCTCTCATCAATCTGATCCTGTGTGAATACTCACTCTCACCCCAGATCACCCTGATCCTGTGTGAATACTCACTCTCACTCTCTGATCACCCTGATCCTGTGTGATTACTCACAGTCAAACTCGGATCCATGTGATGCTGTGTGAATACTCACTCACTCTCAGATCACACTGATCCAGCGTGAATGCTCACTCTCACTCTCTCTGATCTCTCTGATCTTCTGTGAATACTTACTCTCGCTCTCTCTGATCACTCTGATCCTGTGTAAAAAACTCACGTTCACCCTCTCTGATCACGAGTGAACGCTCACTCTCAATCTCTCTCATCACTGTGATCTAATGCGAATACGAACACTCACTCTCTGATTATCCTGATCCTGCGTGAATACTCACTTTCACTCTCTGATCACTGTGATACTTTGCGAATACTCGGTCTCACTCTGTCCGATCACTCTGATCCTGAGTGAATACTCACTCTTGGTCTCTCTGATAACTCTGATCTTGTGTGAATATACACTCCTCTATGATCACTGTGATCCTGAGTGAATACTCACGCTCATTCTCTGATCACTGTGATCCTGTGTGAATACTCACTCTCACTCTGTCCGATCACTCTGATCCTGAGTGAATACTCCTTCTCACTGTCTGATCACTGTGACCCTGAGTGAATACTCACACTCACTCTCTGATCACTGTGATATCGTGTGAGTACTCACTCTCAGACTACGATCTCTGTGATCCAGTGTGAATACACCCTCTCACTCGCTGATCACTGTGAAACTGTGTGAATACTCACTCTCACTCAACCTGATCACTGTGATCCTGTGTGAATACTCAATCTCACTCTCTGATCACTGTGATCATCTTTGATTGCTCTCTTCCATTCTCTCTGATCACTCCGATCCTGTGTGAATACTCACTCTCACTCTCTCTGATCGCTCTGATCTTGTGTGAAAACTCACTCTCAATCACTCTGATCACTCTGATCCACTGTGAATACTCATGCTCAACCTCTCTGACCACTCTGATCCAGAGTGAATACTCACTCTCACTCTCTGATCCCCCTGATCTTTTGTGAATACTCACCCTCACTCTGGTCAATCTGACCCTGTGTGAATACTCACTCTCACCCTCTCTGATCACTGTGATCCATTGTGAGTACTAACTCTCACTCTCTGATCACCCTGATCCTGTGTGAGTACTCACTCTGATTCTGATCTCTGTGATCGTGTGATAATCCTGACTATCACTCTCTCTGATCAATCTGATACTATGTGAATACTCACTTTCACTTTCTGATCATCCTGACGCTTTGTAAATATTCACTCTAACTCTCTGATCCTGTTTGAATACTGACACTCACTCTATGTTCAACTTGATCCTGAGTGAATAGTCACTCTCACACTCTCTCATCACTGTTATCCTGTATGAATACTCACTCTTACTATCTGGTCACCCTGTTTCTTTGTGAATACTCCCTCTCACTCCCTGATCACCCTGATCCTGTGTGAGTACTCACTCTCACTCTCACTCTCTCTGATCACCCTGATCCTGTGTGAATACTCACTCTCACACTCTGATCAACATGATGCTGTGTGAATACTCACTCTCATTCTTTCTGATCACCCTGTCCCTTTGTGAATACTCACACTTACTCTATCTGATCACACTGACCCTGTGTAAATACTCACTCTCAACCTCTCTGATCATTCTGATCCTAAGTGAATTCTCACTGTCACTCACTGATCACTGTGAAACAGTGTGAATATTCACTCTCACTCACTCTGATCACTGTGATCCTGTGTGAATACTCAATCTCACTCTCTGATCACTGTGATCATCTGTGATTGCTCTCTTCCATTCTCTCTGATCACTCCGATCCTGTGTGAATACTCACTCTCACTCTCTCTGATCGCTCTGATCTTGTGTCAAAACTCGCTCTCAATCACTCTGATCACTCTGATCCACTGTGAATACTCATGCTCAACCTCTCTGACCACTCTGATCCAGAGTGAATACTCACTCTCACTCTCTGATCCCCCTGATCTTTTGTGAATACTCACCCTCACTCTGATCAATCTGACCCTGTGTGAATACTCACTCACTCTCTCTAATCACTGTGATCCAGTGTGAGTACTAACACTCACTCTCTGATCACCCTGATCCTATGTGAGTACTCACTCTCATTCCGATCTCTGTGATCGTGTGATAATCCTGACTATCACCTCTCTGATCAATCTGATACTGTGTGAATACTCACTCTCACTCTCTCTGACCACTGTGATCCATTGTGAGTACTAACACTCACTCTCTGATCACCCTGATCCTATGTGAATACTCATTCTCACTCTCTCATCACTCTAAACCTGTATGAATACTCACTCTCACTCTCTTATCTCCGTGATCCTGTGTTAGTCCTCATTTGCACTCTCTCTCATCAATCTGAACCTGTGTGAATACTCACTCTCACCCTCTGATCACCCTGATCCTGTGTGAATATTCACTCACACTCTGATCACTGTGATATCGTGTGAATACTCACTCTCAGACTACGATCTCTGTGATCCAGTGTGAATACACCCTCTGACTCGCTGATCACCGTGAAACTGTGTGAATACTCACTCTCACTCACTCTGATCACTGTAATCCTGTGTGAATACTCAATCTCACTCTCTGATCACTGTGATCATCTGTGATTGCTCTCTTCCATTCTCTCTGATCACTCTGATCCTGTGTGAATACTCACTCTCACTCTCTCTGATCGCTCTGATCTTGTGTGAAAACTCACTCTCAATCACTCTGATCCCTCTGATCCACTGTGAATACTCACGCTCAACCTCTCTGACCACTCTGATCCAGAGTGAATACTCACTCTCACTCTCTGATCCCCCTGATTTTTTGTGAATACTCAACCTCACTCTGATCAATCTGACCCTGTGTGAATACTCACTCTCACTCTCTCTGATCACCCTGATCCTGTATGAATACTCACTCTCACTCTGTCCGATCACTCTGATCCTGAGTGAATACTCCCTCTCACTCTCTGATCACTGTGACTCTGAGTGAATACTCACACTCACTCTCTGATCACTGTGATATCGTGTGAATACTCACTCTCAGACTACGATCTCTGTGATCCAGTGTGAATACACCCTCTCACTCGCTGATCACCGTGAAACAGTGTGAATACTCACTCTCACTCTCTCTGATCACCCTGATCCTGTGTGAATACTCACTCTCACACTCTGATCAACGTGATTCTGTGTGAATACTCACTCTCATTCTTTCTGATCACTCTGTCCCTTTTTGAATACTCACGCTCATTCTATCTGATCACCCTGACCCTGTATAAATATTCACTCTCAACGTCTCTGATCATTCTGATCCTGAGTGAATTCTCACTGTCACTCACTGATCACTGTGAAACAGTGTCAATATTCACTCTCACTCTCTCTGATCACTGTGATCCTGTGTGATTACTCAATCTCACTCTCTGATCACTGTGATCATCTGTGATTGCTCTCTTCCATTCTCTCTGATCACTCTGATCCTGTGTGAATACTCAATCTCACTCTCTCTGATCACTCTGATCTTGTGTGAAAACTCACTCTCAATCACTCTGATCACTCTGATCCACTGTGAATACTCACGCTCAACCTCTCTGACCACTCTGATCCAGAGTGAATACTCACTCTCACTCTCTGATCCCCCTGATCTTTTGTGAATACTCACCCTCACTCTGATCAATCTGACCCTGTGTGAATAATCACTCTCACTCTCTCTGATCACTGTGATCCATTGTGAGTACTAACACTCACTCTCTGATCACCCTGATCCTATGTGAGTACTCACTCTGATTCTGATCTCTGTGATCGTGTGATAATCCTGACTATCACTCTCTCTGATCAATCTGATACTATGTGAGTACTCACTTTCACTTTCTGATCATCCTGACGCTTTGTAAAGAGTCACTCTAACTCTCTGATCACTCTGATCCTGTTTGAATACTGACACTCACTCTATGTTCAACTTGATCCTGAGTGAATAGTCACTCTCACACTCTCTGACCACTCTTATCCTGTATGAATACTCACTCTTACTATCTGATCACCCTGTTTCTTTGTGAATACTCCCTCTCACTCCCTGATCACCCTGATCTTGTGTGAATACTCACTCTCACTCTCTCTGATCACCCTGATCCTGTGTGAGTACTCACTCTCACTCTCACTCTCTCTGATCACCCTGATCCTGTGTGAATACTCACTCTCACTCTCTCTGATCACCCTGATCCCATGTGAATACTCACTCTCACACTCTGATCAACGTGATGCTGTGTGAAGACTCACTCTCACTCCCTGATCACCCTGATCCTGTGTGAATACTCACGCTCACTCCCTGATCACCCTGATCCTGTGTGAATAGTCACTCTCATTCTCTCTGATCACCCTGTCCCTTTGTGAATACTCACACTCATTCTATCTGATCATCCTGACCCTGTGTAAATACTCAATCTCAACCTCTCTGATGATTCTGATTCTGAGTGAATTCTCACTGTCACTCACTGATCACCGTGAAACTGTGTGAATGCTCACTCTCACTCTCCCTGATCACTCTGATCCAGAGTGAATACTCACTCTCACTCTCTGATCCCCCTGATCTTTTGTGAATACTCACCCTCACTCTGATCAATCTGACCCTGTGTGAATACTCACTCTCACTCTCTCTGATCACTGTGATCCATTGTGAGTACTAACACTCACTCCCTGATCACATTGATCCTGTGTGAGTACTCACTCTCATTCCGATCTCTGTGATCATGTGATAATCCTGACTATCACCCTCTCTGATCAATCTGATACTGTGTGAATACTCACTTTCACTTTCTGATCATCCTGACGCTTTGTAAATATTCACTCTAACTCTCTGATCACTCTGATCCTGTTTGAATACTGACACTCACTCTATGTTCAACTTGATCCTGAGTGAATAGTCACTCTCACAATCTCTGATAACTTTTATCCTGTGTAATTAATCACTCTCACTCTCTGATCAATCTGATCCTTTCTGAATACTCACTCTCACTCTCCGATCACTGTGATGCCGTGTGAATACTCATTCTTACTCTCTGTTCAGTCTGATCCTGTACGAAAACTCACTCTCACTCTCTTATCAGTCTGATCCTTCATGAATACTCACTCTCACTCTCTGATAAACTTGTTTCTGTGTGAATAAACACTCTCACTCTCTGGTCACCGTGATGCTGAGTGCATACTCACTCTCACTCACTCTGATCAACATGACACTGTGTGAATACTCACTTTCAGTCGTTGCTCACGCTTATCCTGTGTGAATCATCACTCTCAATTTCTGTTCACCCTGTTTCTGTGTGAATAAAAACTCTCACTCTCTGATCACTGTGATCCTGTGTGAATACTCTTTCTCACTCTCTCTGATCACTCTGATCCATTGTAAATACATACTCCCAACCTCTCTGATCACTCTGATCCTGAGTGAATACTCACTATTACTCACTGATCACAGTGATACTGTGTGAATACTCACTCTCACTCTCTGATGACTGTAAGCCAGTGTGAATACTCACTCTCACATTCTCTGATCAATCTGATTCTTTGTGAATACTCAGTTTCACTATCTGATACTGTGTGAATACTCGCTCTCACACCCCAATCACTCTGATCCTGTGTGAATATTCACTCTCACGTTCTGATCACTCTGATCCTGTGTGAATACTCACTCTCACTGTCCGAACATTCTGATCCTGTGTGAATACTCATTGTCAGACTCTTTGATCACTGTGATACAGTTTGAATACTCACTCTCAATCTGTCAGATCATTGTGATCCAGGGAGAATACTAAATGTCACTCTCTCTGATTACTCTGATCCTGTGTGAATACTTTCACTCTCTGATGAATCTGACCTAGTGTGAATAATCACTCTCACTCTCTGATCAGTCTGATCCTTTGTGAATACTCACTCTTACTCTCTGATCATTCTGGATCTGTGTGAATATTCACTCACACTCTAATCACCCTGATCCTGTGTGAACACTCACTCTCACACTCTGATCAATGTGATGCTGTGTGAATACTCACTCTCACTCCCTGATCACCCTGATCTTTGAGAATGCTAACTCTCACTCTCTCTGATCACCCTGATCCTGTGTGAATACTCACTCTCAACCTCTCTGATCACTCTGATCCTGAGTTAATTCTGACTCTCACTTGCTGATCACTGTGAACCTCTGTGAATATTCACTCTCACTCTCTCTGATTGCTTTGATCCTGTGTGAATACTCACTCTCACTGTCTGAACACTCTGACCCTATGTGAAGACTCACTCTCGCTCTCTCTGATCACTCTGATCCTGGGTAAATACTCACTCTCATACTCTCTGATTACTCTAACCTTGTGTGAAGACTCACTCTCACAATCTCTGATCACTCTGATCCTGAGTGAATTCTCACTCTCACTCGCTGATCACTGTGATACTGTGTGAAATCATCACTTTCATTCTCTCTGATCACTCTGATCCATTGTGAATACTCACTCTCACTACCTCTGATCACTCTGATCATGTGTGAGGACTCAGTGTTGTTCTCTTTTCAATCTGATCCTGTGTGAATAATCACACTCACTCTCTGATCACTCTGATTCTGTGTGAATACTCACTCTCACTCTCTCATCACTTTAAACCTGTGTGAATACTCACTCTCACTCTCTGTTCTCTGTGATCCTGTGTGAATCCTCACTCTCACTCTTTCTCATCAACCTGATCCTGTGTGAATCCTTACTCTCATTCTTTCTGCTCACCCTGATCCTGTGTGAATATGTATTCACTATCTGATCACCCTGATCCTGTGTGATTACTCACAGTCAAACTCTGATCAATGTGATGCTGTGTGAATACTCACTCACTCTCAGATCACACTGATCCTGTGTGAATGCTCACTCACACTCTCTCTGATCTCTCTGATCTTCTGTGAATACTCACTCTCGATCTCTCTAATCACTCTGATCCTGTGTAAAAACTCACTGTCAACCTCTCTGACCACTCTGATCCTGAGTGAAAACTCACTCTCACTCTCTGATCCCCCTGATCTTTTGTGAATGCTCACTCTTACTCTCTCTGATCAATCTGATCTACTGTGAATACTCACGCTCAACCTTTCTGACCACTCTGATCCTGAGTTAATTCTCACTCTCATTCGCTGATCACTGTGATCCTCCGTGAATACTCACTCTCACTCTCTCTGATCGCTTTGATCCTGTGTGAATACTCACTTTCACTCTGCCCAATCACTCTGATTCTGAGTGAATACTCACTCTTGTTCTCTCTGATAACTCTGATCTTGTGTGCATACTCACACTCGCTCTCTCTGATCACTCTGATCCTGAGTGAATTCTCACTCTCACTCGCTGATCACTGTAATACTGTGTGAATACTCACTCTCATGCTCTGATCACACTGATCTTGTGTGAATACTCACCCTCCCTCTCTCTGATCACCCTGATCCTGTGTGAATACTCACGCTCACTCACTCTGATCAGTCTGACCGTCTGTAAATACTCACTCACAACCTCTCTGATCACTCTGATCCTGAGTTAATTCTCACTCTCACTCGTTGATCACTGTGATTCTGAAGTGTGATTACTAACTTGCATTCTCAGATCACTCTGATCCTGTGTGAATACTCACTCTCAACCTCTCTGATCACTGTGATCCTGAGTGAATACTCACTTTCACTCTCTCTGATCGCTTTGATCCTGCATGAATACTCATTCTTGCTCTCTCTGATCACTCTGATCTTGTGTGAATATATACCTTTCTCTCATCACTGTGATCCTGGGAGAATACTGAATGTCACTCTCTCTGTTCAGAGTAATGCTGTGTGAATATAACCTCTTACTCTTTCTGATCACTGTTACCAGTGTGAATGCTCACGCTCAATCTCTCTGACCACTCTGATCCTGCGTTAACTCACCCTTGCTCTCTCTGATCACTCTGATCCTATGTGAATACTCACTCGCATTTTCTGATCACCCTGATCATGTATGAATACTTACTCTCACTCTCTGTTTTCCTGATCCTGTGTGAAAACTCACTCACACTCTCTGATCACTCCATGCTGTGTGAATACTCACTCTCCCTCTCTCTGATGACTCTGATCCCTTGTGAATACTCACTCTCACTCTCTGATCAGTTTGAGCTTGTGTGAATACTCACTCTCCCACTCTCTGCTCACTGTGTTCTTGGGAGAATAATGAAAGTCACTCTCTTTAATCAATGTGATCCTTTGTGAATACTTCCTTCTCTCTGATCACTGTGATGCCGAATGAATACTCACTCTCATTGTCACTGATCACTCTGATCATGTGCGAATACTCACTCACACTCTCTGATCACCTGATACTGTGTGAATACTCACTCACACTCTGATCACTCTGATCCTGTGTGAATACTCACTCTCACTCTCCCTGATCACTCTAAGCATGTGTGGATACTCACTCTCGCTATCTGATCACTCTGATGCTGTGCGAATACTCATTCCCACTCTCTGATCACTGTGATCCTGCGTGAATAATCACTCTCACTCTCTGATCACCCTGATCCTGTGTGAATACTCACTCTCACTCTCTGATCACCCTGATCCTGTGTGAATACTCAATGTCATTCTCTCTGATCACTATGATTCTGTGTGAACACTCACACTCACACTCTGAATACTCTGATGCTTTGTGAATACTCGCTCTCACTCTTTCTGATCACTGTGATTCTGTGTGTATACTCACTCTCACTCTCCCCGATCACTCTAAGCATGTGTGAATACTCACTCTCGCTATCTGATCACTCTGATGCTGTGCGAATACTCATTCCCACTCTCTGATCACTGTGATCCTGTATGAATAATCACTCTCACTCTCTGATCACCCTGATCCTGTGTGAATACTCACTATCCCTCTCTCTGATCACTGTGATTCTTTAAACACTCACTCTCACACTCTGATCATTCTCATGCTTTGTGAATACTCGTTCTCACTCTTTTTGAACAGTGTGATTCTATGTGAATACTTACTCTCACTCTCTGATCACTCTGATCCTGTGTAAATACTCCCTCTCACTCTCTGATCTCTCTGAAACTGTGTGAATATTTACTCTCACTCTCTGATGTTATGTGAATACTCAATCTCACTCTCTCTGATTACTTTTATCCTTTGTGAATACACACTCTCACTCTCTGATCACTGTGATGTTGTGTGAATACTCAATCTCACTCTCTCTGATTACTTTTATCCTTTGTGAATACTCACTCTCACTCTCTGATCACTCTGATGTTGTGTGAATACTCAATATCATTCTCTCTGATAACTTTTATCCTTTGTGAATACTCACTCTAACTCTCTGATCACCCTGATCCTGTGTGAATACTTACGCTCACTCTCTGATCACTCTGATCCTGTGTGAGTACTCATTCCCACTCTTTGATTACTCTGAACCTTTGTGAATATTTACTCTTGCTTTCTCAGATCACTTTGACCCTGTGTGAATACTTACTCTTGCTCTCTCTGATCACTCTGATCTTGTGTGAATATATACTTTTCTCTCGTCACTGTGATCCCGGGAGAATTCTGAATGTCACTCTCTCTGTTCAGAGTAATCCTGTGTGAATATTCCCTCTTACTCTTTCTGATCATTGTTCCTGGTGTGAATGCTCACTCTCAACCTCTCTGACCACTGAGATCCTGCATTAACACTCAATCTTGCTCTCTCTGATCTCCGTGATACTCTGCGAATACTCACTCTCAATTTCTGATCACTCTGATCCTGTGTGAACACTCACTTTCATTCTCTGATGTCTCTGATCCTGTGTGAATACTCACTCTCACTATCTATGATCACTGTGACCATGTGTGAGTACTCATTCTCACTCTCTGATCACTCTGATCCTGTCAGAATACTCACTCTCAACCTCTCTGATCACTGTGATCCTGAGTGAATACTCACTTTCACTCTCTCTGATTGCTTTGATCCTGTCAGAATACTCACTCTCACTATCTCTGAACACTCTGATGCCATTTGAATACTGACCCTCACTCTCCCTGATCACTCTGATCCATTGTGAATACTCACTCTCAGCCTCTGATCACTCTAATGGTGTGCAAATAATCACTCTCTCTCTGAGTAACCTGATCCAGTGTGAATACTCACTCTCACTCTCTGATCACACTGATCCTGTGTGAATACTCAATGTCACTCTCTCTGCGCACTATGATTCTGTGTGAACACTCATGCTCACACTCTGATGCTTTGTGAATACTCGCTCTTACTCTTTCTGATCACTGTGATTCTGTGTGAATACTCACTCTCACTCTCAGATCACTGTGATCCAGTCTAAATACTTCCTCTCAATCTCTGATCACTCTGATCCTGTGGGAATACTGACTCTCACTTTCTGTTCACTCTGATCCTGTGTGAATACTGACTCTCACTCTCTGTTCACTCTGATCCTGTGTGAATACTCACTGTCATTCTCTCTGATCACTATGATTCTGAGTAAACACTCCCGTTCACACTCTGATCACTCTGATGCTTTGTGAATACTCGCTCTCACTCTTTCTGATCACTGTGATTCTGTGTGTATACTCACTCTCACTCTCAGATCACTCTGATGCAGTCTAAATACTCCCCCTCAATCTCTGATCACTCTGATCCTGTGGGAATACTGACTCTCACTCTCTGTTCACTCTGATCCTGTGTGAATACTCATGCTCACTCTCTGATCACCCTGATCCTATGTGAATACTCACTCTCACCCTTTCTGATCACTCTGATCCTGCGTGAATACTCACTTTTGCTCTTTCTGATCACTCTGATCTTGTGTGAATATATATTTCTCTCTCAACACTGTGATCCTGGCAGAATACTGATCAGAGTGATGTTGTGTGAATATTCCCCCTTATTCTCTCTGATCACTGTTACCAGCATGAATGTTCACTCTCAATCTCTCTGACCACTGTGATCCAGTGTTAACACTCACTCTTGCTCTCTCTGATCACCGTGATACTCTATTAATACTCACACTCAATTTCTGATCACTCTGATCCTGTGTGGATACTCACTTTCACTCTCTGATCACTCTGATCCTGTGTGAATACTCACTCTCACTCTCTCTGTTCACTTTGATCCAGTCAGAATAATCGCTCTCAACCTTTCTGATCACTCTGATCCTGGCTGAATACTCACTCTCACTCTCTAATATCTGTGATACTGTGTGAATACTCACTCTCACTCTCTCATCACTTTGATCCTCTGTGAATTCTCACTTTCACTCTTTCTGATCACCCTGATCCAGTGTGAATACTCCAACCTCTCTGATCACTGTGATTCTGGGAGAATATTCACTCTTTCTGTTCACTGTGATCCTGTGTAAATACTGAATGTCACTCTCTCTGATCACTCTGATCCTGTGTGAATACTCTTTCCCACTCTCTCTGATCACTGTGACCCTTTGTTAATATTCACTCTCACACTCTAATCACTCTGATCCTGTGTTAATACTCTCTCTCACTCTCTGATCACTCTGATCCTATGTGAATACTCATTTCCATTCTCTCTGATCCTGTGTGAATACTCAGTCTCATTCTCTGATCACTCTGACCCTGTGTGAATTCTCATTCCCACACTCTCTGATCACTGTGACCCCGTGTGAGCACTCTCACTCTCGTATCATTGTGATCCTGAGTGGATACTTGGAAGAGGTAACGAGTAGGTTAGGCAAAGGAGAGCCAATGGATGTTATCTACTTGGACTTCCAGGAGGCCTTTGAAAAGATGCCGCACAGGAGGCTGCTCAGTAAGATAAGAGCCCATGGTGTTAGAGACAAGGTACTAGCATGGATAGAAGATTGACTGTCTGGGAGGAGGCAGACAGTGTGGATAAGGGGGTCCTTCTCAGGATTGCGGCTGGTGACTAGTGGAGTTCCACAGGGGTCAGTGTTGGGACCACAACTTTTCACTTTATACATTAATGATCTAGATGAAAGAACTGAGGGCAGATGATACAAAGATAGGTGGAGGGTCAGGTAGTATTGAGGAAGCGGGGAGGCTGCAGAAGGATTTGGCCAGGTTAGGAGAATGGGCAAAGAATAGGCAGATGGAATACAACGTAGGGAAGTGTGAGGTCATGCACTTTCATAGGAAGAATAGAGGCATAGACTATTTTCTAAATGGGGAGAGAATTTAGAAATCTGGAGTGCTAAGTGACTTGGGAGATCTAGTCCA
Organism: Carcharodon carcharias; assembly: GCF_017639515.1. Lineage (NCBI taxonomy): Eukaryota > Metazoa > Chordata > Chondrichthyes > Lamniformes > Lamnidae > Carcharodon > Carcharodon carcharias. The sequence continues at coordinate 65,609,645 of NC_054475.1, forward strand.
GGATTCTCTTAATGTTTACTTGCAGGTTGATGCGGTAGTTAGGAAGGCAAATGCAATGTTGGCATTTATTTCAAGAGGACTAGAATATAAAATCAGGGATGTGCTGCTGAGGCTTTATAAGGCTCTGGTCAGACCACATTTAGAATATTGTGAGCAATGTTGGGCCCCGTATCTCAGGAAGGATGTTCTGGCCCTGGAGATGGTCCAGAGGAGGTTCACGAGAATGATCCCAGGAATGAAAGGCTTAACACATGAGGAACGTTTGAGGACTCTGGGTCTATACTTGATGGAGTTTAGAAGGATGAGGGGGGATCTGATTGAAACTTACAGAATACTGAAATGCCTAGATAGAGTGGACGTGGGGAAGATGTTTCCATTAGTAGGAGGAACTAGGACCCGAGGGCACAGCCTCAGAGTAAAGGGAAGACCTTTTAGAACAGAGATGAGGAGAAACTTCTTTAGCCAGAGAGTGGTGAATCTATGGAATTCATTGCCACAGAAGGCTGTGGAGGCCAGGTCATTGAGTGCATTTAAGACTGAGATAGATAGGTTCTTGATTGGTAGGGGGATCAAAGGCTACGGGGAGAAGGCGGGAGAATGGGGTTGAGAAACATATCAGCCATGAGTGAATGGCAGAACAGACTCGAGGGGCCGAATGGCCTAATTTCTGCTCCTATGTCTTATGGTCTTATGGTCTAATACTCACTCTCACTCTGATCACTCAGATTTTGTGTGAATACTCACTAACACTCTCTCTGCTCACTGTGGTCCTGGGAGAATTATGAAAGTCACCGTTTCTGATCAGTTTGATCCTTTGTAAATACATCCTTCCCTCTGATCACTGTGATCCTGTGTGAATACTCACTCTCACTCTCTGATGTCTGTGATACTGTGTGAATACTCTCTCTCTGTCTCCGTGTATGAACACTCACTCTCACTCTCTGATCACTCTGATCCTGTGTGAATACTCACTCGCACTCTCTGATCACCCTGATCCTGTGTGAATACTCACTCTCACTCTCTGATCACTCTGATGCTGTGTGAATACTCACTCTCACTCTCTCTGATCGCTCTGATCCTGTGTGAATACTCACTCTCACTATCTCTGATCACTCTGATGCTGTGTGAATAATCCTTCTCAACCTCCCTGATTACTCTGATCCGTTGTGAATACTCATTCTTGCTCTCTGATCACTCTGATCCATTGTGAACACTCATTCCCACTCTCTGATCACTCTGATCCTGTGTGAATACTCATGCTCACTCTCTGATCACCCTCATCCTGTGTGAATACTCACTTTCACACTATGAACACCCTGATTCTGTGTGAATACTCACTCTCACTCTCTTGGATCACTGTGATTACGTGTGAACACTCACTCTCATTCTCTGATCACCCTGATTCTTTGTGAACACTCGTTCTCACTCTTTCTGATCACTGTGATTCTGTGTAAATACTCCCTCTCAGTAACTGATCTCTCTGAACCTGTGTGAACATTCACTCTCACTCTCTGATCACTCTAATCTGTGTGAATACTCACTCTCACTCTCTCTGATTACTATTATCCTTTGTGAATGCTCAGTCTAACTCTCTGATCACTCTGACCCTGTGTGAATACTCACGCTCACTCTCTGATCACTCTGATCCTGTGTGAATACTCGTGCTCGCTCTCTGATCACTCTGATCCTGTGTGAATACTCGCGCTCACTCTCTGATCACTCTGATCCTGTGTGAGTACTCATTCTCACTCTTTGATTACTCTGATCCTGTGTGAATACTCACTCTCGCTCTCTCTGATCACTTTGATCCTGTGTGTATACTCACCCTCACCCTCTCTGATCACTCTGATCCTGCGTGAATACTCACTCTTGCTCTCTCTGATCACCATGATGTTCACTCTCAATCTCTCTGATCCTGTGTGAATATTCACTCTCACTCTCTGATCACTCTGATCCTGTGTGAATACTCATTCCCAGTCTCCCTGATCACTGTGATCCTGTGTGAATACTCACTCTCACTCTCTCTTATCACTCTGATCCAATGTGAATAGTCACTCTCACTATCTCTGATTACTGTTACACATGATTTCTCAAAACCATTAATGCACAGCCCTTGATCATTATCCTGTCACTGATTGTGAGATATTTCTGTGTGCAAATTATCTGTCATGTCTCCCAGATTACAACAGTGACTGTACCTTTGTCATCCTTCAGTGACTGCAAACTACTTTGGGACATCCTGAGGTCATGAATGGAGGTGCTATAAAAATGTGAGCCTGTCTTCCATTTTCTTCACACTCAGCGACTTGCTGAAGTTTCAGTCCAGGGTTTCACACTTGGTGCCTGATCCAGTGATGTGCTTGGCTCTATCCTCATAGCGAGGGATTATCTCAAAGAAATGTTGTACTTTTTCTTCCTTTGGTTTGCCTGAGGATGGTGAGGGCAGAGCATGCTGTATCACTAACCCTGGCACACAACAATAGTTTGCCAGCCCAGGCACTGACACAGACCATATATGAGGCTGAGAAATGACACTTCCAGTTGAATTAGCATTCCTCTGTTTGCTGGGGTAGGGGATGCAATAGGAACATTGGACTTAGGAAAAGGATTAGACCACTCAGCCCTTCAAGCCTGATATACCCTTCAATAAGATCATGGCTGATCTGGTTGTGGTCTCAACTCCACTTTTCTGGCTGCCCCCGACCCCCCCCACTCCCATAACCCTTGACTCCCTTGTTGATCAAAAATCTGTCTAAATCAGCCTTGAATATATTCAATGATGCAATCTCTACTGCTCTCAGGGGAAGAGAATTCCACAGGCGAATGATCTCTGGATGTAAGCAGAGGCAGCAGAAGAGTCCAAAGTGTTTCTCTGCACTAGGGGTGAGGAATTGGGACCCCACTGGTCCTGACTTCAGACCACAGTTAATGAAAGAATTGAAAGTTCTTGAAGGGCATCCTTTGTGCTCACCGTGAGCAGCCTGTGGCAGCTGACATCACTGCAGTCCCACAGGAGGAATTATCCGGGAAGTCAAGTAATTAGAGATTTCCAAAGGGTGGAGTGAATAAGCACAGAACAAAGCATCTCTCATGAATATCATCACAGACACCACTTACACACTCACTCCTTCTGCTGAACTATTTCCAAACCAGTGTGACTTAGAAACACCATTTATTCTTGCCTTTGCCAAATATTTTGTTTGTTGCAGTATCTCCTTATTAATTTTATTAAAAAATTGTTCTTTTACGGGATGACTAGAAAATATTGCCCATCCCTAGTTGCCCTTGAAAAGGTGGGGGTGAGCTGCTTTCTTGAACCGCTGAGTCCATGTGGTGTAGGTACACCCACAGTGCTATTAGGAAGGGAGTTCCAGGATTTTGACCCAGCGATAGTGAAGGAACGATGATATATTTCCAAGTCAGGATGGTAAGTGACTTGGAGGGGAACTTGCAGGTGGTGGCGTTCCCATGAGTCTGCTGCCTTTGTTCTTCTAGGTGGTAGAGGTCGCAGGTTTGGAAGATGCTGCTGAAGGAGCCTCGGTGAGTTCCTGCAGTGTATCTTCTAGATGGTACACACTGCTGCTGCCATTGTGCAGTGGTGGAGGGAGTGAATGTTTGTGGGTGTGGTGCCAATCAAGTGGGCTGCTTTGTCCTGGATGGTGTCAAGCTTCTTGAGTGTTGTCAGAGCTGCACTCATCCAGGCAAGTGGGGAGTATTCCATCATACTCATGACTTGTGCCTTGTAGATGGTGGACAGGCTTTGGGGAGTCAGGAGGTGGGTTACTCACCGCACCCACATTTCCCTGGAATCTGGAGACAGAACCCCAGAAGGGAAAAACAGTTCGGACCGGTACTCTTATTTCATAGTTTTACTAGTGTTCCATTTTAAAGTATACAAGACCAGTTCAGGCCAGTATTCTTTTTTCCCAGTATTTACCGTTTTTTTCATTCTGGCATCTGATTGGCCAGCATCTCTCTGAGGTGGGACTTCCACCTGAGTAGGGTCAGAAATCTTGACTTCAACCAATTAACACTCCTTGGGGTGTTGAGTGACTGTGGGGCTGCTGTGATCAGTAGGGCTATGTTCATTGCTGACTCTGCAGGTGGCAGGTTTGGGGGGATCCCTGCTATCTGAAAGATCATGGTCCAAGTTAATCGAGAGACATTGCAACAAACAAAACATTTGGCATAGGCAACAATACATGGGATCTCTCCTTGACATTCCTAGATCACTCTGGTTTGGAAATAGTTCAGTCGAAGGAGTGAATGTGTGATCAGGACTGTGGTTGATTGCTGGCTTGATCTCAGGAGGGCTTGCATATTGGCATCACTTTGCTGTGTTCGCAACCTCACATTCAATATGTCTCTCAGTATGGAGGTGGCCAGCCTTAACAGCAAACCTCCTTCCCATTTCCAGCGAGATTTGGAAGCTAGCAGAATGCAGAATTACAAGAGTGAACCAATGCTGTTTCCATCAGCTTTGACCCATTATGCAGCACGTGTAGAGAGAGACATCTGCAGAGTCGGCAAAGAGAGCTCGATGGAGTTGCAACCAAATAATAACTCAGAGAGCCGCTAACAAATGTTTCATGTTTTCTCCAGAGCAGTTTGGAGCAAGTGAGAAAAAGATATCTGAACAGTTCAGGTTTTCCCTTGTTGGAATAATATACAAACTTAACAAATCGACAATTCATAAATGGTAAAACTAGGCAAAACAAACAGAACAGAGTGTTTATAAAATGCAGTAATTCCAACTGCATAGTAAATAAGTCCAGATGTTTGAGCAGCAAACATATAATACAGACTGTATTAAAATCAAACAACTGGTTTGAATAACAGCAGCTGTGTATGTTACACACTGCTCTGTGTCTTTATATTGCCCAATACATCTCAATCTCTGATTGCTAAAAAGAATGTGAGTATAATGGGAGCCAGCTGGGACTGGAAGGTCCCAGCTGACTGGCAGTGCGACAGAATGGATAGAGTGCAGGTCAGGGACACTGACTCATATTGCTGACTTTCACTGTCACAGCACTCTGTGATGTACGATGGCTGAGATACTTAAGTTAAAGAATTGGAAAGTGATGCAGCAGTAATTGCTCTCTGAGTTCATACAGCAACAGGGATAGACCTGTAACTGCATCCATAGAAAGTGGACTATCACAACGCCCTGAGTATGTATAGGGTGACCTAACATTGTATCACTGTATGTGTAGGCTATTGTAACATGGCACTCCCAGTATGTACAGGATGCAGTAACATTGTACATTGAGCATGTGTGAGATGGGGATTCATTTACTCTGAATGTGTGTTAATAATGTGTAGGATTGGAGATTAGTGGACTAGAATATTTATAAAGTGATCTAACACTGGGCCCAATGGCGTGTGCTTGTGGAGGGTAGTAACTGGCTATACCTCAAATATATGCAGAGTAGAGGAACCCATACCCAGTGTTTGGAGAACATCATGCTCTGAGAATGGAACAGGCTAGCCAGGTACCTATTGACCAAGGTAACATTGTATTCAGGTATCAGAGAAAGATAGAACAGTTCAGCACTAAAGGAGGCCATTCAGCCCATTGTTTCATGCCTACTCTCTGCAAGAGCAACTCACCTAGGCCCACCCACCTAGCCCCACTCTCCTGCCATTTCGTGGAACCCTGCAAATTGTCCCCTTCAGATGCTTATCCAATTTCTGTTTGAATGTCATGATTGAATCTGCCTCCACTTCCTTTTCATGCACTGCATTCCAGACCCTAACTACTTGATTGACCCTGTTTCCAGCACACTCTCAGACAGTGCATTCCAGGTCCTGACTACTCAATTGACCCTGTCTCCTCCACACCCTCAGACAGTGCATTCCAGACCCTAATCATTCAATTGACCCTGTCTCCTCCACACTCTCAGACAGTGCATTCCAGACCCTAACCACTTGATTTATCCTGTCTCCACCTCACTCACAGACAGTGCATTCCAGATTCTAAGCACTCGATTGACCCTGTCTCCACCATACTCTCAGGCAGTGCATTCCATAAGACGTAGGAGCAGAAGTAGGCCATTCGGCCCATTGAGTCTGCTCCACCATTCAATGAGATCATGGCTGATCTGATAGTCCTCAACTCCACTTTCCTGCCTTTCCCCCATAACCCTTGATTCCCTTACTGATTAAAAATCTGTCTATCTCAGCCTTGAATATACTTAATGACCCAGCTACTACAGCCCACTGCGGTACAGAATTTTACAGATTGACTACCCTCTGAGAGAAGAAATTCCTCCTCATCTCTTTCTTAAATGGGTGACCTCTTATTCTGAAATTATGCCCTCTAGTCATAGACTGTCTCATAAGGGAAAACAACCTCTCAACATCTACCCTGTCATGCCACCTAAGAATCTTATATATTTCAATATGGTTGCCTCTCATTCTTCTAAACTTAATTAGTACAGGCCCAACTTACTCAACCTCTCATCATAAGAAAATCCCTCCATACCCGGGATCAACCTAGTGAACCTTCTCTGGACTGCCTCCACTGCCAGTATATCTTTCCTTAGATAAGGGGACCAAAACTGTTCAAAGTATCCTAGGCATGACCTAACTAATGCCTTGTATAGTTTTAGCAAGACTTTGCTATTTTTATGTTCTATTCCCTTTGAAATAAAGGTTAACATTCCAATTGTCTTCCCTATTACCTGCTGAACTTGTAAGTTAGCTTTTTGGGATTCATGCACGAGGACCCCTAAATCCCTCTCTACTGCAGCCTTCTGCAGTCTTTCTCCATTTAAATAATATTCAGTTCCTCTATTCTTCCTGCCAAAATGCATAACCTCCCATTCTCCCACATTATATTCCATCTGCCAAGTTTTTGCCCACTCACTTAATTTGCCTATTGTAGACTCCTTATGTCATCCTCACCACTTGCCTTCCCACCTATTTTTGTGTCATCTGCCAACTTGGCGATAGTACATTCACTTCCCTCATCTAAGTTATTAATATATATTGTAAATAATTGTGGCCTCAGTACTGATCCCTGTGGCGTTCCACTAGTTACAGGCTGCCATCCTTAAAATGCCTCCCTTATCCCAACTCTCTGTCTTCTATTAGTTAGCCAATCCTCTATCCATGCTAATATGCTACCCCCAATACCATGGGCCTTTATCTTATTAAATAGCCTTATGTGCAGTATCAAACGCCTTTTGGAAATTCAAATATATTACATCTACTGGTTCCCCTTTATCTATCCTGCTTGTTACTTCCTCAAAGGATTCTAATGAATTTGTCAGGCATGATTTCCCCTTCATTAAGCCATGCTGACTCTGCTTGATTATGTTAGGCATTTCTAAATGCTCTGCTGTTACATCCTTTATAACAGACTCTAACATCTTCCCAATGATTGATGTTAAGCTAACTGGCCTATAATCACATGATTTTTGTCTCCCTCCCTTTTTGAATAAAGACATTATATTAGCAGTTTTCCAATCTTCTGGGACTTTTCCAGATTCTAAGGATTCTTGGAAGATTACTACCAGAGCATCCATTATTTGTGTAGCTATTTCCTTTAATATCCCAGGATGCAATTCATCAGGTCCAGGGGACTTATCGGCCTTTAGCCCCATTAGTTTCCCTAGTACTTTTTCTCTAGTGATAGTTATTGTATTTATTTTCTCCACCCCCCCCCCACCCCGCCCCAACTTTTTCCCTTGATCATTTAGTATTTTTGGAATGCTATTAGTCTTCTATTGTGAAGCCCGATGCAAAGTATTTATTCAACTCCCCTGCCATTTCCTGGTTCCCTATTATTATTTCCCTAGCCTCATTCTCTAAGAGGCCTATGTTCACTTTGGCCTCTCTCTTCCTTTTTATATATTTAAAGTAACTCTTTTTTTATTACTTGCTAGTTTACCCTCAAAGTTTATTTTCTCCCTCTTTTTTTTTGGTTATCTATGGTTGGTTTTTAAAACTTTCCCAATCCTCTGGCTTACCACTAATCTTTGCCACAATGTATGTTTTTCCTTTCAATTTGATACTATCCTTAACTTCCTTGGTTAACCATGATTGGCTTATCCCCTTCCTAGAATCCTTCTTTCTCACTAGGATATATATTTGTCTTGAGTCATGAATTACTTTCTTAAATGTCTGCCATTGTTCATCAACTGTCTTTTCTACTAAACTCCTTTCCTAGCCCACTTCAGCCTCACTCCTTTGTAATTACCTTTATTTAAATTTAGCACAGTTGTTTCTGACCCAAGTTTCTCACTCTCAAACTGAATGCTAAATTCGACCATGTTATGGTCACTGTTTCCTATGGGATCATTTACTCGCAGATTATTTATTAGACCTGCCTCATTACACATTACCAGATCCAAAATAGCCTGACCCCTTGTTGGATTCACAACATATTGTTCTAGGAAATTGTCCTGAATACACTCTATGAATTCTTGCTCATGGTTACCTCTGCCAATTTGATTTTCCCAATCTACATGAAGATTAAAGTCACCCATGATATTTTTTACATGCCTGTGTTATCTCCTGATATATTCTCTGTCCTACAGTGTTGCTATTTTTAGGGGGCCTATAAATTACTTCCACCAGTGTCTTCTTCCTCTTGTTATTCCTTACCTCCACACTTTTGGATTCTACACCTTCTGGTCCAAGATCATTTCTTGCTATCATACTTATTCCATCCTGTACTAACAAAGCTACCCCACCACCCTTTCCTTCGTGCCTGTTCTTTCAAAAAGTTACATTTCCCTGAATACTTAGTTCTCAGCTTTGATCTCCTTGTAACCACATCTCTGTAATGACTATGAGATCATACCCCTTAACTTCTATTTGTGCTGCTAATTCATTTTTTTGTTCTGAGTACTATGTGCATTTAGTTAAAGAGCCATTAACCTTGCCTTTTTACCATTTTTTTCCTCCTTTGACCCCATTTGCTGCTTTTATTAATGTTTGTACACTCTATCCCTTCCTGTCACACTCTGGATAGCAATACTTAAATAGGTGCCCTGCAATGCTACCATATCCTTTTGCTTTGTTAGCCTATGTATCCCCTCCCCAGAAACCCCACTCCCCAACTATCAGTTTAAAACCCTCTCTACATCCCTAGTTATTTGATTAGCCCAGCACAGTTCAAGTGAAGCCTGTCCCACCGTAACAGCTCCCTTCTATCACAGTACTGGTGTCAGTGCCTCATGAACTGAAACTCATTCCTCCCACACCAATCTTTGAGCCACACATTTAGCTCCTTGACTTTATTTACCCTATGCCAGTATGTCCATGGCTCAGGTACTAATGCCAAGATTATTACCTTGGGGGTTCTGCTTTTTAACTTAACTCCTAACTGTTCAAATTCTTTCAGCAGAACCTCCTTTCTAGTCCCATCAATGTCATTGGTACCAACATGGACGATGTCAACTGGATCCCTCCCCTCCCACTCCAAGTTCCTCTCCAGTGCTGAGATGTCCTTAACCCTGGCACCTGGCAGGCAACACAGATTCCAGGACTCACACTCATGGCTGCAGAAAACAGTATCTATCCCCTTAATTATACTGTCCCCTAACACTACTATGTTCCTATTTCCTCCCCCGACTTGAATGGCTCCATGTACCATGGTGCCATGGTCAGTTCACCCATCCTCCCTGCAGTCCCTGCTCTCATCCACACAGTGCATTCCAGACCCTAATCACTCAATTGACCCTGTCTCCTCCACACCCTCAGGCAGTGCATTCCAGATCCTAACCACTCGATTGACCCTGTCTCCCCCATACTCTCAGACAGTGTATTCCAGACCCTAACAACTTGATTGACCCTGTCTCCTCCAGACTCTCAGGCAGTGCATTCCAGATCCTAACCGCTCGATTGATCTCACTCTCTCCACCACACTCTCAGGCAGTGCATTCCAAATCCTAACCACTCGATTGACCTCATTCTCTCCACCACACTTTCAGGCAGTGCATTCCATACCCTAACCACTCGATTGACCCAGCCTCCACCACTCTTTCTCAGGCAGTGCATTCCAGACCCTAACCATTCGATTGACCTCATTCTTTCCACCACACTCTTATGCGGTGCATTCCAAACCCCAACCAATTAATTGACGCTGTCTCCACCCCACTCTCAGACAGTGAATTCCAGATCCTAACCACTCAATTGACCTCACTCTCTCCACCATACTCTGAGGCACTGCATTCCAGACCCTAACCACTCGATTGACCCAGCCTCCACCACTCTCTCTCAGGCAGTGCATTCCAGATCCAAACCAGTTGACTGACCTGTCTCCACCCCACTCTCAGACAGTAAATTCCAGATCCTAACCACTCCATTGACCTCATTCTCTCCATCACACTCTGAGGCACTGCATTCCAGATCCTAACCACTCAATTGACCCTGTCTCCTCTACGCTCTCAGACAGTGCAATCCAGATCCTAACCATTCAATTGACCCAGCCTCCACCACATTCTCAGGCAGTGCATTCCAGACCCCAACCATTTGCTGCATGGAAAAATCCTAATGCTGCCTTTGGTTCAGCTGCCAACCTTGTAAATCAGTTTCCTCTGGTTGCAACCCTTCTGCCAATGGGAACAGTTTTCCCTATCTACCCGTCTAGACCCCTCGTGCTTTTGAACCCCTCTATCAAATGTACTCTCAGCCTTCTCTTCTCTAAGAACAGCCCCTGCTTCCCCAATCTATTTACCTACCTGAAGTTCCTCATCACTGGAACCATTTTTGTGAATCTTTTCTGCACCCTCTTTAATGTCTTCACATCCTTCCTGAAGTGTGATGCCCAGAATTGGACACAATACTCCAGATAAAGCTGAACCAGAGTTTCATACAAGTTTATCCTAATTTCCTTGCTTTTGCCTTGTTTGCCTCTATTTATAAAGCCCATGGCCCCATATGCTTTACTAAGCACTTTCTCAACCTGCCCTGCCACTTGCACTGATTTGTGCACATATACCCATGGGCCTCTCTGCCGCGGAATACTTTTCAGAATTGTGGCCTTTGATTTATGCTGCCTCTCCTCGTTCTTCCTATCAAAATGTCTCAGTTAAATTGGGTCACACTGTGCTCCGAGTTTCGTTGATGCTGTAATGTTATTTGACAAGTATCTACTGGCTGGAGTAACATGATACTCCAAGTATTTATTGGATAGGGCAACATTGTATAGCAATTTTCTATTGGATTGATTTAACATTGTAGCTCCTTTTTGTGGGTTGGGGCAATGTTTTAACAAATTCATTTAGATTTTCACTCAGTAGTGGCGATGCTTTTAGAAATGATAGGCCAAATTTTGCCATCCTGCCTACGGTGGGTTTCGTGGCAGGCGGGAGTGGGGAATCTAGCGGGAGCCAAAAAGATCAGAATCCCACCGGCATAAAAACAGTTTGAATTCTCTCGATGGCAGGTTAATGGTGAGTCGGGTATCCTGCCAACTAGTGGCATGAACGCTATTTACATTCATTACCATCTCATGAATACTCATTAAATTAGCGTCTCGCCAGAATGAGGTGCCACCTTCCAATCTTGCGTCACGTCAGCAGAAAATCACGGTGGCCTGAATCACATTTGAAATAGAATGGCATGCAGTGCTCAGGCCTTACTTTGCTCTCGACTTCAAGGTGAGTGCAACACCTGCCACAGCGCTGTGCCAGTCTTATTGCGATGCCAGTGAAACACCATGCTGTTGGGGCTGTAGGGTTGGTTTGCTTCTGGTGGGTACCTCCTCAGTCCTGAAGGACAGCACTGTGCAGCGGTACTCAGGCAGGGCTCAACAGTCAGACAGAGACCAGGGTGGGGGAAAGGATAACAAACGCATGGCGGGGTAAAGGGGCAGGAAGGCATTGCAAGGGGCTGGGGGGAGGGGAATGATGGGGGCGACAGAAGGGCTGGAAGGCTTTGCATGGAGGAGGGGGAACGATGGTAGGCAGAGGGGAGAACGAGGGGTGGGAAGCTGGAGCCTGCCAAGGGAAACTGAAACACTAACAAACAAGGGGGTGGTTGGGATACCACATGTATGAATGGGGGGAGATACACGCAGACTCTAGAATAGGAAAGAGGGTGTGTGTGTTAGCGTGGCACAGGAGGGATGGGTCGCACTGAGACTAATAAGGTGGGGCGGGGTGGGGGGAGGGGTGGTGGTGCAATGGTGGTGGGAAGGGAGACCATGCAGTGCTAATTTATGGGGGCAATGGGGAAATTACTGAAGGTCAAAATCCTTGGCCTGGGGCCAGCAGATCAGAATCAGAGATGAGAGACACTCCTGGGGCTCACAATCAGAAGTGAGAGAGTGGAGACATTTCTCCAGAGTACAGAAAATCCTTGGAATCTGTGCACCTCACAGTAAAGAGTAAGAAAGTTGAGACAGTCATGGTGTACAGCGGGCCATGCTCCAGGGCTATGCATAGTGCTCACGTTGTTTTCTTGCTCCAGGGAGGGGCAAGGACTGTGTGCTCAGTTGGGATAATGCACAGCTTGGTGTGCAGGGCATTTTCACAGTCGGTTTCCATGGGCTTGACTGCCTCTGTATTGGGCTGCAGATAGGAAAGTAATGTATTTTTGATGGTGAGCTGCCTTCTTGAACCGCTGCAGTCCATGTGGTGTAGGTACACCCACAATGCTGTTAGGAAGGGAGTTCCACGATTTTGACCATCTAAGGAACGGTGATATATTTCCAAGTCAGGATTGTGAGTGACTCAGAGGGGAACTTCCAGGTGGTGGTGTTCCCATCTATCTGTTGCCTTTGTCCTTCTTGAAGGTAGTGGCTGTGGGTTCGGAAGCTGCTGCCTAAGGATCCTTAGTGAATTCCTGCAGTGTATCTTGTAGATGGTACACACTGCTGCCACTGTGCATCGGTGGTGGAGGAAGTGAATGTTTGCAGATGGTGTGCCAATCAAACGGGCTGCTTTGTCCTGGATGGTGTAAAGTTCCTTGAATGCTTTTGGAGCTGCACTCATCCAGGCAAGGGGAAAGTATTCCATCACACTCCTGACTTGCGCCTTGTAGGTTGTGCACAGGCTTTGGTGAGTCAGTAGGTGAGTTACTTTCCACAGGATTCCTAGTCTCTGACCTGCTGTTCTAGCCACAATATTTATATGGCTAGTCCAGTTCAGTTTCTGGTCAATGGTAGCCCTAGGATGTTGATAGTGGGGGATTCAGTGATGGTAATGCCATTGAATGTCAGGGGCCTGTGGTTAGATTCTTTCTTGTTGTAGATGGTCATTGCCTGGCGCTTGTGTGGCATGAATGTTACTAGCCACTTGTCAGCCTAAGCCTGGATATTGTCCAGGCCTTGCTGCATTTGGACATGAACTGCTTCAGTATCTGAGGAGTTGCGATGGTGCTGAACATTGCGCAACCATCAGCTAACATCTTCATTTCTGACCTTATGATGGAAGGAAGGTCATTGATGAAGCAGATGAAAATGGTTGGGCCTAGGACACTACCCTGAGGAACATTATGCAGTGATGCCATGGAACTAAGATAATTGACCCCCAACAACCACAACCATCTTCCTTTGTGCTTGCCAGTGGAGATCTTGCCCCTTGATTCCCATTGACTCCAGTTTTGCTGGGGATCCTTGATGTCACACTCAGTCAAATGCTGCCTTGATGTCAAGGGCAGTCACTCTCACCTCACCTCATGTGTTCAGCTCTTTTGTCCATGATTGAACTAAGGCTGTAATGAAGTCAGGAGCTGAGTGACCCTGGCAGAACCCAAACTGGGCCTCAGTGAGTAGGTTATTGTTATGCAAGTGCTGCTTGAAAGCACTGTTGATGTCCCCTTCCATTACTTACTGATGATGGAGAGTAGACTGATGGGGCGGTAATTGGCCGGGTTGGATTTGTCCTGCTTTTTGTGTACAGGACATACCTGGGCAATTTTCAACATTGCCAGGTAGATGCCAGTGTTGTAGCTTTACTGGAACAGCTTGGCTAGGAGCGTGGCAAGTTCTGGAGCAGAAGTCTTCAGTACTGTTGCCGGAATATTGTCAGAGCCCATAGCCTTTGCAGTATCCAGTGCCTTCAGCCATTTCTTGATATCACCTGGAGTGAATTAAATTGGCTGAAGACTGGCATCTGTAATGCTGGGGACTTCTCGAGGCTGAGATGGATCATCCACTCGGCACTTCTGGCTGAAGATTGTAGCAAATGCTTCAGCCTTAACTTTGCACTGATGTGCTGGGCTCACCCATCATTGAGGATGGGGATATGTGTGGAGCCTCCTCCTCCAGTGAGTTGTTTAATCATCCACCGCCGTTCATGACTGGATGTGGCAGGACCGTAGAATATAGATCTGATCTGCTGGTTGTGGGATTGTTTAGCCCTGTCTTTTACTTGCTGCTTATGCTGTTTGGCACGCAAGTAGTCCTGTGTTATAGCTTCACCAGGCTGACACCTCATTTTTAGGTATGCCTGGTGCTGCTCCTGGCATGCCCTCCTGCACTCTTCATTGAACCAGGGTTGATCCCCTGGCTTGGTGGTATGGTTGTGTGGGGGATATGCCGGGCCATGAGGTTACATGTTGTGGTTGAGTTATGCGATGCATTTGCAGCCTAAATTGGGGGGAAACATACTAAAGGGTGGGGGGTGTGTGAAGTCTTTCTGTGGGACTGTCTCCCCTGTAGCTGACCATGCGCACAACCTCCATATGGGGAGGGGTGATGTCCACGTGGGGCATAGGCACATCATTAGTGCTGTGCTTGTGAGAACGGGCAGGAATGTCAACCACAACAACAGTGGGATCCAGTATTATTGGGGGACGCTAGAGAATAACAGGAGGGAGCTCTACCTTCACCTCTTGAAGTTCCAGGTAAATTTCTGGGCCGCGGACAGTGAGAGATGGAGCATCAAATCTGGCCAAGAAGGAATAATGGAGAATCACCATCTTGTTCTATCGAAGTTATGGCACAGTTATAAGTCGAAGGTAGAAGCAGGTCTGCATGGGAGGGGTCTGAGGCAGGCTGGGAGGAGCTCACTGCTAGACGAAGGGGCCTTTTCTGCATGCCCTTTAACTTGTTGTAAACTGGAGTCTGAGAAAGAAAGGAGGACAACCTCCTTGAGAAGATAGCCATTGGAACCCATGCCTTTTACCATGCTGCAAGGGGGAAATGTAGGAGCCTCTGGCTTAACATCACAGTTACTGTATTTCAACATTAACACACAGGAATGGGAAATTTGGGAATGCAGGCAACCCTCGAGGAGGCACAGGTGCTGCATATATGGCATCCTATCAATGTCATGTGCTTTCCAGAATTAACATTCATAACAGCCAAAGGGCATCCAATCATTAATCATGAGCAACCTATTGTTAATGAGTATTCCAGATCAGAGTTTGGAGCACTGAGGAAGGTCACGCATGTTATTCAAAGCTTCTCCAAACTTTGTGGGGTTCAGATGTTAAGTCTTAGTCACCTCCTGGTCTTAAACCTTAAATCTTGGTCACCTCGATCCCTCTGTTAGCATCTCAGATACAAGGCTGCATCAAGCGACAAGGCTAGTCAAACAGAAGCCACTGCAGACCATAACAGTTGCTATTGGCTCAAGGTTGTAAGCTTCATATGTTTACCCATTAATCATTAACCTATACAATCTATTATTTCAGAGGACATAAAACAGTGATGGACCCAAGACTCAAAGCTA
Source organism: Carcharodon carcharias (assembly GCF_017639515.1). Lineage (NCBI taxonomy): Eukaryota > Metazoa > Chordata > Chondrichthyes > Lamniformes > Lamnidae > Carcharodon > Carcharodon carcharias. The sequence continues at coordinate 65,625,280 of NC_054475.1, forward strand.
CCTTCTTGAGGGTTCTAATAGAATGGAGGAGGAGAAGAAGAGACAGGCAATGCTGAGTGCAGCTTCAGGAGGAGGCCCTGCCTGAGGTCCAGGGAACAGGGGAGCCACAGCAAGAACATAAGGATCAGGAGGATAGACCCAGACCATGGCGTCAACTCACTAGACCTAGGGTATACTGAAGAAGATTCTCTGATTTACGGATGAGTGAGAGACAATGCTGTGCATGTCTACGCTTGTCCTAAGCTCCGGTAGATCACATTTGCCACATTCTTTGTGAGGACCCGACAACCCATGGACTGGGAGGCTGTCCCCTGCCAGAGGCCTTGAAGGTAACCACCTTGCTCAATTTCTTTGCTTCTGGGTCTACAACAAGGCAAGGAGGTTTTCTCTCGATGAGGATAGTCAGGCTGCGAGATTCACTGGGTTTGTAGCTATCTCAGGCTTACCAAGAGTGCGGGGCACAATTGACTGGGCCCATTTGGATTTAAGGGCTCCATGGCAGCAGCCCCTGATGTTTATCAACCCATAATGGCTTTCATTCCAAGGGTGTACAACCTGGTGTGTGATCATTGGAAGCACATACTGCATGTTTGTGCCAGGTATCCTGTGAGTTGCCATGATGCATACATCCTGAATCACTCCCAGATGCCTCAGATAATTGAAGGGCCTGAGCGTCTACAGGGTTGGCTGCTTGGGGATAGGGGGTATCCATCCGTCAGCCTCAGAGTACTTCAGAGGAGAGGTACAATGCAGCACACAGCTCCACACGATCCCTAATCAAGCAGACCGTGGGCATTCTGAAGATGTGCTTCCGATGTTTGGATTGCTTAGGTGGTGCACTGCAGTACACTCCAGATAGGGTATCCTTCATCATCATGGTGTGTTGCACCCTTCACAACCTGGTGCTGCAAACAGCCCTTGCCAGAGGGTGAAATGGAGGAGGATGAGAGCTCCTCGGAGGATGAAGAGTGGGAGGGCCAGGAACCTGAAGGGGGTGATGAGGCTCAGCTTCCAAGGGATGAAGCCATTGAGGAAGCACAACGTGGAAGACATGTTCATGCCACGTTAATTGCTACCAAATTTCAGCAGGTGTGAAGTGAAGGCAGGAGACTATGGCCACATTTCATCTATCCCTTGTTGTTGTTGGATCCAGTGCCCTGGTTTGTTGGGGTTAAAGGATCCGGGCTGCATGCTTGTTTTGGGGAGACCGAGTTGGTGCCAAGACAAAGAAGATTAGTAGATCATTCTGAGGAGAAACACATTCTGTTTACTTACAAAAGGAACTCAACAGCTACACTTGTGCTCACAACTCAAGACTCTCTTTACTCTTCAGACTCTAACTCAAGACTACTGACGGCAGAGGTAGCCCAAGCTACTCTGCTATTGGGTACCATGATCATGTGATCTTACATTACAACATTTGTCTTAAAGGTTATTACACATCAAATTACCATATCCCTCCCCTTTACTCAGAAATACATTTTACAATTTTTCTCAAAATACCAATTATTCGCACAGGTAAATAATTTACAAAGTCAGTCTTTCTGGCATAATTAGGCTCAATCTCGACAGGAGACGACGCTTCATCAACAATTCCGCAGGTGTGACACCTGTTGTCGTATCACGGGTGGTTCTATAATAGAAAAGAAAACATGCTAATTTAGTCTCTATGGAATCTCCAGATAATTTCTTCATACCACATTTGAACATCTGAACTGCTCTCTCGGCCAGTCCATTTGAAGAATGGTGGTATGGTGAAGTTTTCACATGAGTAATACCATTGAGGCTGATAAATTGGTGAAATTCTGCACTCATAAATACTGTTCCATTGTTTGATAAGATCACTTTGGGTAGTCCTTTGATTGTGAAACTTTGTCTTAGCTGGTCCATTGTAGCAGAAGATATTGGGGACCTCATTTCATATATGTTCATCCATTTTGAATGTGCATAGTTGATAAATAGAAATATTGTTCCCATAAAAGGTCCTGCATAGTCGATGTGTACTTGTACCCTGTCCTTCCTGGCCACTCCCAGGTGTGTAACGGAAATGTTGAAGGTAATTTTTGTACTTGCTGACACTGCAAACAACCTCTCACTAAGTTTTCATCCATCCCAGGCCACCATAGATAGCTGCGTGCTATTGCCTTCATTCTGGAAATTCCGGGATGTGCACTGGGAAGTTTAGATAACAATGGCTTTCATCCTTTTGGAGGAACAATCATTCATGCTCCCTACAATAAGATACCTTCCTGCATGGTTATTTCATATGTTCTCTGCAAATACAGCTTCATTTCATTAGATTCTTGTTCTTGTGACCAACCATGAAGAACTTGATCTCGCACTTTGGATAAGACTGGGTTTTGATTTGTCCATTCGTTAATCTGTCTATATTGATGATGAGTCCAGGAAGATCAATAATAAAACAAATTCTTGAGGAATTGGAATATCCTCATCTTTTACTTTCATGGGAAAGCGACTAAGTGCATCTGCATTTGCAATTTGACTTCCGGGTCTATGAATGAAAGTATACGCATACGCTGCCAAGATCAACGCCCATCTTTGTACTCTTGCTGATGCTACAGGAGGTATAGCCTTGTCTTGGCTGAACAATTCCAATAATAGCTTGTGGTCCGATATGATAGTAGAATGACAACCATGTACATGTTGGTGAAACTTCTTAACACCGAAAATGTTTGACAGGCCATCTTTTTCAATTTGTGAGTACCCTTTTCTTCAGCAACTGAGTGTTCTCAATACATATCCTATATGTCGTTCTGATGCATCATCGGTTCGATGGGAAAGCACGGCTCCCACCATAGGGAGATGTGTCAAACTTTAATACCAACTCTTTTTTTGGGTCAAAATGTACGAGAAGTGTAGATGATTGTAAGAGCTGTTTCCTTTTTAGTGAATCCAGTCACGAGATTGTTAGCCAAATAAACTACAACATGGGGCAGTCCCTGTAGTAAACTTTCCATGCTTCTTTGGAATATGGCGCAAGCTAAAGATACGCCAAAGGATTAACGGGTGTATTAGTACAAGCCTTTCTGTGTATTAATGGTGACAAACTTCCGGGAGACCTTCTCTAATTCCAATTGTTGATGAGCATGACTCATATCAAGCTTCGTGTAGGCAGTTCCACCTGCCAGTTTAGCATACAGGTCTTCAATTTTTGGTATGGGGTGTCTGTCCAACTTAGCCACTTTATTGACTGTTAATTTGTAGTCTCCACAAATTCGAATACTTCGGTCAGGGCTGAGAACAGATATAATTGGTGCTGCCCACTCTGAAAACTGCATTGGTTGTGTCACTCCCAGTTTTTCTAATCTATCTAGTTTGGCGTCTACTTTTTTCCTGCATTGCATAAGGAACAGGTCTAGCCTTCATGAATCTTGGTGCTGCATCTGGATCTACATGAATTTTTGCTTGTAGCCCTTCAATCCAAGACCGGTCTTGAAAACTGAAGCATGTTTTTGTAGTAGCTCTGATAGCCCATTAGTTCTCAGTTGAGAGATTTCCATCCATTTCAATTTAACTTCTTTCAGCTTTTACATCCAAGGAGACAAGATCCCTCACCTGCTACCACCATCAAGGGTCATTTCACTATTTGACCTCCGTATTGTACTGTGACTTTACATGTGCCTTTGACATCTCCCGTATAAGTCTTCAATTTGGCATCAGTTTTTTCCAAATTTAATTTACATTCACCATGATTAAGGTACTTAAAAGTATACTCACCTATCACCATAGTGGCTGCTCCATTATCTACCTCCATTCTCCTTGGCATCTTATTCACTCTCATGGTTACATAGATAGGTTCTGTTCTCCTGACCTTTAAATTATATAGCAAATAAATATCTGAATCTATTATTTCAGGTGTTTCAATGCTATTAATTTCATTGGGTTTTTGCCTAAATCTGAAACTCTGCCTGATTCTATCTTTACAATGTCTCATGATGTGTCCATTCCAATGACAGGAAAAACATTTGATCTTTTTAAACTGTGATTCATAACAAGGTTGTCTGCTTCCATCCCCACAACCAACGGATCATATCTAAGCTCTGCAGCCCTGCCACATCCAGCTGTGAATGGTAGAGGAGGATAGACCCAGACCATGGAGACAACTTGCTAGACCTAGGGCATACTGAAGAAGACTCTCTGATTTACAGATGAGTGAGAGACTAGGTTGTGCACGTCTCCCCTTGTCCTGAGCTCTGGTAGATCACAACTGCCACATTCTCTGTGAGGACCTGACACCCCGTGGACTGGGAGGCTGTCCTCTGCCAGGGGCCTTGAAGGTGACTGCTGTGATATTAAACAATTATTAAACAATTCACTGGAGGAGGAGGCTCCACAAATATCCCCATCCTCAATGATGGAGAAGCCCAGCACATCAGTGCAAAAGATAAGGCTGAAGCATTTGCTACCATCTTCAGCCAGAAGTGCCGAGTGGATGATCCATCTCAGCCTCCTCCGGAGGTCCCCAGCATCACAGATGCCAGTCTTCAGCCAATTTGATTCACTCCAGGTGATATCAAGAAATGGCTGAAGGCACTGGCCATGGGCTCTGACAATGTTCTGGCCAAGCTGCTCCAGTACAGCTACAACGCCGACATCCGCCCAGCTTTATGGAAAATTGCCCAGGTGTATCCTGTGCACAAAAAGCAGGACAAATCCAACCCGGCCAATTACCGCTCCATCAGTCTCTCTTGATTATAAGTAAACTAATGAAAGGGGTCTTCAATAGTACTATCAAGAAGCACTTGCTTAGCAATAACCTGCTCACTGACGCCCAGTTTGGGTGCTGCCAGGGCCACTCAGCTCCTGACCTCATTACAGCCTTGATTCAAACATGGACAAAAGAACTGAACTCCTGAGGTGAGGTGAGAGTGACTGCCCTTGACAGCAAGGCCACATTTGACCGAGTGTGGCATCAAGGAGCCCCAGCAAAACTGGAGTCAATGGGAATCAGGGAGAAAATTCTGCTGGTTAAAGTCATACCAAGCACAAAGGAAGATGGTTGTGGTTGTTGGAGGTCAGTCATCTCAGCTCCAGAACATCACTGCAGGAGTTCCTCAGGTTAGTGTCGTCAGCCCAACCATCTTCAGCTGCTTCATCAATGACCTTCCTTCCATCATAAAGTCAGAAGTGGGGATGATGATTTCACAATGTTTAGCACTATCTGTGACTCCTCAGATACTGAATCAGTCCATGTCCAATTGCAGCAAGACCTGGAAAGTATTCGGTCTTGGGCTGACAAGTGGCAAGTAACATTTGCGCCACACAAGTACCAGGCAATGCCCATCTCCATCAAAAGAGAATCCAACCATCGCCCCTTGATGTTCAATGGCATTACCATCACTAAATCCCCCACTATCAACATTTTGGGAATTACCAGTAACCAGAAACTGAACTGGACTAGCCATATAAATACTATGGCTACAAGAGCAGGTCAGGGGCTAGGAATTCTGCGATGAGTAACTCACCTCATGACTTCCCAAAGCCTGTCCACCATCTACAAGACACAAGTCAGGAGTGTGATGGAATACTCCCCACTTGCCTGGATGAGTGCAGCTCCCACAACACTCAAGAAGCTTGACACCATCCAGGACAAAGCAGTCCGCTTGATTGGCACCATATCCACAAACATTCACTCCCCCCACCACCAACACACAGTAGCAGCAGTGTGTACCAACTACAAGACGCAGAAATTCACCAAGGCTCCTTAGACCTTCCATACCCTCGACCACTACCATCTATAAGGAGAAGGGCAGCTGATCGATGGGAACACCACCAACTAGAAGTTCCCTCCCAAGTCACTCACTATCCTGACTTGGAAATATATCACCGTTCCTTCACTGTCGCTAGGTCAAAATCTTGGAACTCCCTCCATAACAGCACTGTGGGTGTACCTACACCACATGGACTGCTGCAGTTCAAGAAGGCAACTCACCACCACCTTCTCAAGGGCAATTAGGGATGGGCAATAAATGCTGGCCCAGCCAGTGAAGCTCACATCCTGTGAATGAAAAAAATATATCATTATGCCATGTTTTTGCTGCTTAGATATCTCTTTTAATTTGTCTGCTAATGGTGGCTGCTTCCTGCATCTGAATAAAGCTTTGCAATTTTGCGCTCTTTGTGGCTGAGGCTCCCCATCCTATGTAGAGGATGGCACCATTTTGTGATCCCTGTATGGCTTTCAAGTCTTGCACTGCACCTTCCATTGCCAGAGCGATTTCCAATGTCTTCTGAAAATCTAAATTTGTTTCAGACAGTAATCTCTTCTGAATCGTATCTTTGTGTATACCGCACACCAAACGCTCTCAAAGCGTACCATTGATAGATGTACCAAACTCGCAATATCCTGTTAATTGTTTCAGGCTTGCCACATAACAAGCAACTGTCTCCCCTGTGGCTCTATACTCGGAGTTAAATTGGAACCGTTGCATTGTCACCGATGGCATGGACTCGTAATGATTCTTTATGTAGTTCACTAAGTCATCAAAACTTTGAATCCTGGGCACTGGGTGCCAACAAATTTTGAATTAATCCACATGTCTTACTCTGACACGTAGATAAGAGGATCGCACACTTCTTCTCCCCCACGATGTCGTCCGCCTGGAAAAAGAACGCGAGACCAGTCGTCCGAGTTTGGATTGAAAGGCTCCACTCTTCCAAATTGCAGCATGCTCTGAGGAGATTGCTTCGATGATCAGGAAGGAAATTTTTCTTTACTTACAACTACTGTGCGAGGTACGGCCTGATTTCAGTTCTTCTGATTTCCTTCATTCTTTCTTGCTTTTTACCTCACCCTTTTGTGTCTTTTCTTGCTTTTTACTCTCATTGCCAGTGTGTTGGCTCCAGTGCCCTGGTTTGATGGGGCTAAAGGATCCGGGCTGCACGCTTGTTTCGGTGAGACCGAGTTGATGCCAAGACAGAGAAGATCAGTAGATCATTCTTAGAAGAAACACATACTGTTTATTTACAAAAGGAACTCAGCAGCTACACTTTTGTGCTCACAACTCGAAACTCTGTCTTTACTCTTCAGACTCTAACTCAATACTACTGACTACAGAGGTAGCCCATGCTACTCTGCAATTGGGCACCATGATCATGTGATCTTACATTACAACATTTGTCTTAAAGGTATATTGCACATCAGATTACTACTGAAGGATATTGTTGAACGTCAAAAGGACATAAACAAATTGGTGGAATAAGTGGCAAATGAAATTTAATGCAGAGAACTGTGATGTAATTTATTTTGGTAGGAATCTATTTTGGTAGGACGAATGCAGAGAGCGACAATGTAATTGGCAAAAGAAGCAATGGCAACATCAGGAAAAACCTTCAGAAAAGCATCTGAAAAGCAAATATTTGTGGGGCTACAGAGAAAAGGTAGGGGAGTAGCACTCAGTGAAGAGTTCCTTCAGAGACCCAACACAGACATGACAGACCATTCTATGGTTCTATGATTTTAAGAGGGAGCACCTCATTATAACAAGAGTTTTGATTCAAGCAGTTACACTAGTGGTGAATTATGCTGAAGGATTGTTCTTTATCAGATGGGTTGCATTAATAAGACATGGAAAGAAGTCCAATGATTACACTTCTTGTGACTTTGTGCCCAACTCTTATGTGTTTTATGCAGACTCAGAGAGAGTGAAAATAGTGATTTCTTTAGTTGTCCTGTTTAGTATTTCAGCTTTAATGAGTTTCAGCTTTGTACAAACGAGTTTAACTGGATCCCAAACCCACAAAACCATTTTCTTTCATAAGTATTTTTGAATGCTAACTAAAGATTGTCCAGGCAAGATCCAGATGCTGTTGGGGTCAATTAGAGGCAGAAGCAGGGTTTTCTGGATTTATTTAAACAGTTGTTCCTCTGATGATGCAAGTCACTTTCTGCTTTCTGATCTATTTTGGTTTTCCTCAGCATCTGTTTTTTGAAGTCATCCTCTTTTCCAGATTGTGCTTTGTATCTCATTCATTGCTAATGTTTAATTTAATGGATGGACTGGGATAACTGTCTTTAGATGATCACTTTGTGGACCTTGCCTTCTCTACCCACAAATGATCTTGGAGTTAGGCTCACACCCAGGCTCTAATCTTATCCACAATCTGTGCTTGGATATGGATTGAGTGTGGTTCAGCATGACAGGGCCTGAAAGTGGGTATGAGTAATTATCCATTACCCAACATTCTCCAGCTATAGGCTTGCCTCTTGGCTTGGGCCATGTGTCCTCTATTGGGAGCCAGCAATCCAGCCAATGCTGCAATGTTTGGCACAGAATAGTCATTGTCCAAATGCCTTTAAACTCAAGTGTTCATTGTAGACCGCTGGGGGAAAAAGCTGCTACCAACATTTTTATAGGCCTCCTTTTTTTTGGTTTGCCCGACCTCACTCCGACCAAATTCTTTGATCCTTAGGGTGGCAGGCATTAACATCCTCTGCATGTAGAGGCCTGCTGGGGAAACATGGAGGAAACTGTGCAAAAACCTGAAAATTGTGCAAATACTCAGCAGGTCTGACAATATTTGTAGTGAGAGCAGCAGAGTTAATGTTTCAAGTCAATGACCTTTCATCAGAACAGGGAACAATTAGAAATGGAATGGGTGTTGAGCAAGGGGAAGGGACAGGGTAGGAAAAAGAACAAAAGGCAAGGTCTGTGGTAAGGCAGGAGAGATTATATGACAAAAGTGTTACTCATGCAGGGTCAAAAGGACTGGTAATGGGATAAATTAAAAAAAACAAAAGATGTCCAGAGGAGGCGTGAATGGCAGGATCCTGAATAGCTGCAGTCTGAAAGGAAAAAAAGGGAAAAAAGAGAGAAATGAGAGAGGAAGAAGCCAAAACAGCAAAGAGAAAGGAAACAAGATGGGGGCAGAGGTTATGATCCAAAATTGCTGAACTCAGTGTTGAGTTCAGAAGGCTGTAAAGTGTCCAGCTGAAAGATGAGGTGCTGTCCCTCGAGCTTGTGTTGAGCATCAGTGGAATATTCTAACAGGCTGAGGACAAAGAGGTCAGAGTGGGTGCAGGTGGAGAAATCAAATAGCAGGCGACTGGGATCTTGGGTCATACCTGTGGACTAAATGGAGGAGTTCCACAAAGTGGTCACCCAGAATGCATTTGGTCTCCTCAGTGTACAGCAGACCACATCATCAACAGTGGATACAGAATACTAAACTGAAAGAAGTAAAAGTAAATCACTGTTTGACATGGAAGGAGTGTTCAGAGCCTTTGACAGGGAAAGGAGAGGAAGCCAGAAACTTTTTGGCAAATGACAGAATAGCAAACATCACAATGCTAAGAGGATATATGTTCCCTATTTTATCAGCAACGTTATCACAAAACAAAGCTGACCGAGTCAACATTAAGTGAGGAATCATGTATATAAAGGCAAGTTTTTTTCTTTCCTTCAATAGGAATTGCCATTTGGAAAAATTGTCTTACTAAATGAAACAGAACAATTCAGATAAATATCCTGCAGTCACATTGATCCTAGAACCAAACTTGCTGATATTAGCAAAAAGTAATAATATTGAAGCCAATTTGAGCTTGGTCCTTAGAAGGGTCATCTTGACCAGTGCTACAGACTCAGCTATGGTTTTTCAGCCATGACGTCTGAGGTGATTTTAAAAAAATCATTTATGGGATGTGGGTGTTGCTGGCTAGGCCAACATTTATTGCCCATTCTTAATTGGCCCTTGAGAAGGTTGTGGTGAGCTGCCTTCTTGAACCAGTGCAGTCCATGTGGTGTAGGTAAACCCACAATGATGTTAGGGAGGGAGTTCCAGGATTTTTACCCAGCGACAGTGAAGGAACGGTGAGATATTTCCAAGTCAGGATAGTGAGTGATTTGGAGGGTAGCTTCCAGGTGGTGGTGTTCTCATGTGTCTGATCCCTTGTCCTTCTAGATGGGTTTGGAAGGTGTTGTCTAAGGAGCCTTGATGAGTTTCTGCAGGGCATCTTGTAGATGACGCACACTGCTGCTACTGTGTGTCGGTGTTAGAGGGAGTGAATGTTTGTGGAAGGGGTGCCAATCAAGCGGGCTGTTTTGTCCTGGATGGTGTTGAGCTTCTTGAGTGTTGTGGGAGCTGCACTCATCCAGACAAGTGGAGAGTATTCCATCACACTCCTAACTTGTGCCTTGTAGATGGTGGACAGGCTTTGGGGAGTCAGGAGGTGAGTTACTCTCCTCAGGATTCCTAGCCTCTGACCTGCTCTTGTAGCCAAACTATTTATATGGCCAGTCCAGTTCAGTTTCTGGTCAATGGTAACTCCAAGGATGTTGATAGTGGGGGGTTCAGCAATGGTAATGCCATTGAATGTGAAGGGCAATGGTTGGATTCTCTCCTGTTGGAGATAGTCATTGCCTGGCACTTTTGTGGCACCAATGTTACTTGCCACTTGTCAGCCCAAGCCTGGATATTGTCCGGGTCTTGCTGCATTTGGACATGGACTGCTTCAGTGTCTGAGGAGTTGCAACTGCTGGCCCATTGTTGCTGCTCCATCACTTTACCATATTTGGAGCATCTTGGCATCTGGTATTGATTCTGTCCCTTTTTGCGTAGATGCCATGGATGCTGCCTTAACCCTAGAAGATTTTAAATTGATAGCAACTCTCAAAATACTGGTTTTCTGGTCCCTCTTTGACTACACTGCCAATGGATATTGGTGGGAATACGCAGAGGACTCCATCCTAAAATAGCAATTGGAGTTCGTTTAACGTCTTAGGATCCACATTTTCCTTCTTAATGGATTTAACCCTGACTCCAGGAGTCTAGCATCAGCCTGCAGTGAGCAGAAAGGTCTCGTTGAAGGTCCCAGTGAATTCTGCGGCCAAAAGGTTAGGCCTGGTGAATGTTGTGGACCATTCGAAGGCTGTGACCAACATTACTGCAACAACATTGATATCAGCTATTGCATGGCAGGTCATTGCCCTCATTTGTGGGAACTATCATACCATTTCCAAAAGCCAGAAGGTTTTAAAATTCAGTTCACCCATTCTATTCATTGGTGGTTGTACGGGTTTGCCAAACTATAAAGCTCATTGGCTACACAGATTGTCAGATAGTTGCAGAAACATGTACCAAGTAAGGGTTTTGACTGGAAAATCAAAGCTAAGTCAATGCTAACCACAGGAATTGGTAACTGAATTGTTGGGAGGTTTTTCAGGTGTGGATTATTGTTACTGCTCACTTTAGAGAAAGACTTTCCTCCATTTGTTAATTTGAATTAGGCATGAGTATAAAACAGGGAACCTGAGTGTTGTATATTCACTGGTTTGTTGTATATTTTATACATCTGATTTACCTCAGATCAATTCAGAGATGACACTAGTTCTAAGTCTACAACAGATTTATTGATAGTACTTTAAAATATTTCAGCAAACAGGGTTTCTACATGAATATTCATAGCTCTGGCTTCTCAGGTCTTTCTGGAAGCTTCTGTTTGCTTTAGCTCAGAAGAACCAGCCAGGCTTAATCAATCAAGCACAGTGAACAGAGATCAGTCAACAAACTAACATAATTAAACATAGATCAATTAAACCATTGAACACTACCCTGAGAACATATGATATAGGAGTGAGAGAAGGCTATTCAGCCATTGAGCCTGCTGCACCTTTCAACAAGATCATGAATGATCTTCAACTTCAATTTAATCTCTCTATGCTATCCCCATATCCCTTAATTCCCATTGTATACAAAAATCAATCAACCTCTGGTTGAATACACTCAAGAACTGAACATTCATTGCTCTCTGGAGTTGAGAATTCCAAAGATTCACAACTCTTTGAATGAAGATATTTTTCCTCCTCTCAGTTTGATCCTTTATCCTGAGATAGTAATCCTTAGTTCCAGATTCTCCAGTCAGCTGCTACCCTTTCAAGCCCCTTAAGAATCTCTATGTTTCAATTAGATCAACACTCATTCTTCTAAACTCCAGGGAATATAAACTCAATCTCACCTCATATGACAATCCTCTCATTCCAGGGATTAGGTGAGCCTTTGTTGCAATTTCTCTAAGGCAAGTAAGTTCTTCCTTAGGTTAAGGGGAGCAAAGCTGTACCCAGTACTTATGGTGTGACCTCACCAAGACTCTATTTAATTAGAATAAGACTTCTTTATTCTCATGCTCCACTCTGTTTCTAATAAAGGCTAACATATTATTTGCTATCCTAATTGCTTGTTGTGGTGGTGTTACAGTTCACTTAAAGAGTCCTCATTGCTGTGGCAATATGCACTTTTACATGTATGTTGTAGCCTGGAGCTATGGATGGAGATGGTAAAGGCTACAACTTTCTTTCCATCAAATAGCTGCCTGAAATCTTTCCTGTTTTGACCACCTGCTGTTGGTGTCTGTTGGAAGGGTTTGCAAGTTGATACTCAACCACATTGGTCACACTATGAACACATGTTTCTCAACCATCAAGTCCTGGGGTGGGACTAGAACTGGGAACATCTGACTCAGAAGTCACAAGCCACAACACCACAAGAGATCCTAATTGTTTGTTGTACTTGCATGCTAACATTTTGTGATTTGGTACAAGGACAGTTAGATCCGTCCTAATACCAACATCTCCAAGTCCTCCAACATTCAAAAAATATTTTGCTTTTATATTTTCCTGCCAATGTGGATAACTTCATGCTTCCCCACATAATATTCCATTTGCCATGTTCTCGCCTACTCATTTAAGCTCTCTATATCCCTTTGTAGCCTCTTTCTGTCCCCTTCACAGCTACTTTCCCACTTAACTTTGTATCATCAACAATCTTGGATACGTTATGCTCAGTCTCTTCATCTAAGTCATTGATAGCTGGGCCCCAGCACTGGTTTTTGAGCGGCACTCTTCAAACCAAAAATGTCCTGTTTATTCTTATTCTCTGCTTCCTGTCTGTTAACTAATTCTCACTCCATGCTGATATATTATCTCCAATGCCATGAGTCCTAATTTTGTATCAAAACCTCTTGTGTGACACCTTATCGAATACTTTTTCAACATCCAAATACACCACATTCACTGACTTCCCCTTATCTATCCTGTTACTTACAACCTCAAAAACTCTGAACAGATTTGTCAAACATGATTTCCCTTCCAAAATCTGTGTGTTGACTCTGCCCAATCATACTGTGATTTTCTAAGTGCCCTGTTATCAGCTTCTTAAAATAGATTCTAATATTTTCCCTACTACTGATGTCAGATTTTTCTTTCTCCTTCCTTTCTTGAAAGTAGGATTACGTTTGCTACTTTCCAATCAATTGGGACTTTTCCAGAATCTAGGGAACTTTGGAAGATCAAAACCAATGCATCTATTAAAGAGCACCATTTCACATCCAAGCTAACCTCTGTTAGGTGATCATGATTTAACTGATGATTACATATTATCATAATTGTCTCAATTGTAGGTTATCTTAAGGGTTAAGAATATAGAGTTTTTATTTCAGTTTAAGGTGAATTGGGGGTTGTTTAATTTGGTTTGGTTTATGCCTGTGTGTTCACAATCCATGATTGAACTTTGACCCAGCTGAGAAGCTTTTAGAAGCAAGAAATCCCTGAGGTTACTATGGAGAAAATTTCTCAGGGTGGAGCGAAGTTCTTAAAGGAAAACTGGTGAATTTTGGTGTATTCAGGAAAAATATAAGTGTAAGGGAAACTGACCATGAGAGAATTGGGAATGACAAAATAGCTCTCTAAAGAGAGAAGTCCAGCTACAGAATAAGGAATATCTACATGTGTCTGGTGGGTCTTGGTGAGTGACTATCAGCAATGCCTGTACTTGGCCCAGAAGGTTGTATTGGTATGAATATCCCATAGAGCTGAGCTGTGACCTGTGCAGCCAGACCTAGAGAAAAGGAACTGCTTTCCAGAGCACAAGTCTGCTTAAAAGCCGATCAGAATGAAAGATATAGTAAACGATTAAGCTAGGCTAAATCTCTTGGATTGTGTTTAAAGTAGAAGCTCATATTTTTTAGAATCATCGGCCAGGATTTTCCGTGCCTGCTGGTGTTGGGTGTGGTCAGTGGCGTGAGCGGACAATATGGCGAGAAGGCCAAAAATCAGTTTCACAATGTCATGAAAAGAGTTTGCGATCATCCTCTCCACCCACCAATGACGGGCCACATTCCCCACCAACTAACATTGGGAATCACATTGCAATACATCAACATATCATTTAAGGCCAGCCTGCCAGACTCATCTCCCCCTCGCTGGATCATCTGCCCACATCAGCAGGAAAACACACTGACGTGTTTCACAACAGCATATATAAGGCAGGCCTGGCGAGCTGCACTTCACTCGGAACTTCAAGGTTTGTTTGCCTCCCCTGCTTTGGTCAGCACTCATGGTCATCAGCGCCAGGCTTCACAGACATCACATCACTCTTAGGGGGGCTCATGGCAGGCCTCTACCTTCCAGGCCAGCTGTAACGCATGGGTGCCTTTTCAACGGCTGCAGGGCAAGGTCTTGCTTGAGGAAGGAGGAGAAGTGGCCTCGGGCAAGGGAAGAGGCTGCAGGGTGAGGGCTGTACTGCAGAAGTGGGGTATCCCAGGGTGTGATTGGGAGGACATGTTGATCTCTGTAGCTGGCCTCAAGGTGGTGACAGATGAGGAGGCAGTCTCCAGATGAGATGAGGCCAGATGGAGATGTGAGGGTGTGTGAGAGAGTGAGTGGTGATGTCCCTTGAGCTGGCAGTGAGTGAGGTGCCAGTGAATGTGTGATGGGCTTGAGTGCGTGAGTTTAGAGTGATGAGATGGTTGCCTTACCCTCGCTGCATGGATGAGATCATTCATCCTCTTCCTACATTGGGTAGCCAACCTCTCCTGTGCAACGTTGGCACTGATCACCACTGCCATCACATACCAAGCCAGAGTGCTAATGTAGCTGCCCCTCCTGCGGCCAGGGCGGGGGTAGAGGACATCATAGTGGTCTTCCATGGTATCCAAAAGGTGCTCAAGAGCTGCAGTCTTCTTGCCTTTCAGGGCAATTTCTTTGCTGCAGTCCTGGGCTGGAAGCACTGAGCTCGGCTGCATTTTAAATGTGATGTTTGGTGTGATGAAGCAGGGAGGTGATGGTGTGGCGCGTGAATGAGAGCCTGCCTGCCATGGAAACGGTGTGTATCCCGGGAATGCATAAGAAATGCCGGGGTTTTGGGATGATATGGTGTAAAAAGTTGTCATCGCGGCCAGGGGCCCGCTACTGCACTTAGTACAAATCCAGGACGATTCCACCCATTATCTTAGTTGCTCAGTGTATCTTTTTAGTCATTATTGCTTGTGTTTGTTTTGTTCATGTATGTACAGTAAAGATTCTTTTGGTGTTTCAATTTAATCTTGGAATCCTGCCACTTAGTTCTTTACCCTGGGTTCCTCCATGCATTACATTCTTTAAATGATTATGGTCCATCAAGCCAGATCCTGGCAAGTATCTGGCTTATCCAGTATTCTTATAACTGGGATCACAATATTGTTAGCTGAGTAGAAGATGGCTCACAATGGGACCAATGTTACACACATTGTAACAATTCCATATCACTTGTATTCCTTTAGTTATTCTGTGATGGGAATGTTCTAGAAGCTGGAAATAAAAGCTGATTATTACTGCACTAATTTGAATAAACCAAACTGAGAGCGGGACACCCTTGGAAACATTGACCTGTAGATCAGACACAGTGCAATAATTGATTACTCGATACAGTTATTGATGTTAGACTTGTAGAGGTGATCGCAGCATTCAGTACTCAGAGCCCAAAAAAATGGAACCCAAGAAGTTGTAAAGTTGCAGCTGCAGGTAAATATTGAGACAATCCAGGGAACCTCCAGGAAGCACTGAGGCAATTCCAGGGATCCTCTGTAAATATTGATACATTCCATGGGATCTCTGTAAATGTTGACATTCCTGGCACCCCATGTAAATATTGAGATACTCCAGGGAACGCCCCAGTTAATAGAGACACTCCCAGGGTCCCCTGTAAATAGTGAGGCACTCCCAGGGGCACCTCTACACAGTGAGATATACACAGTGACATCCTGTAACTCTTTAGAACCTCCTGGAAAGCCCTGTGCTAACACTGAAACTTTCTGCAGGATCAGATTGTGCTTCTGAAAGGGTGGGACATCCAGATAAAAACAGTGCCACCGTTGCAGGAAATCTCTTATTATTATGCAGCAAGTAAGCTAACAAATTCAGCAAAATGCTATGGGCTTATGTCTCTTCCCCTCAATCCTGTTCCCCTGATTCACTCGTGCATCCAGGAGCTCACATTTCAAAGCGCACTGCCCTTGAATAATTATTCTAGGATGGGGGTAATTGGTGAAAGAATTGAGAAAGCTTGCGCTCAATAAGCTGACTAGCTGATAGTCACCTTACTGAGTGAAATGTGAGAACACACTGGTATAAACTGCGTTATATCTGACTGCACCATTTTAACTGCTTCTAACCATCTCCATAAGTTGCATCAGAAAAAAAATAACATTTTGCAAGATTTGTGAATGAGCTTTTGTTAATACAATGCCCAATTTTCTCTCTTCCTCTGGCTGAATTGTGAGGATGTGGTTTAGTTGAGACCTCGTGTTATTTAGAATGAATGAGATGTGCGTGATCTGCTCCATCTGGTTATTGTGTATCCTTCCCCACCCAAGGGGAACCAATTGTTGGATCAAGCATGAGGAATCCAAAAGTACTGTTTGCTTTCCACTATGTGCACTTATAGATATTGATATGACAAGTGTTTTGGAATGAAGGCAGCTCTGGAATCGTGTCATGAAGATGGGAGAATCAGTAGGATTGGCACTCTTTACAATCTTACTGACCAGATCTCACCTGAGGTCCTTGATGTCAGATCCTATAAGTATAATTTGCATACATTGGCCAGAAAGTCCATTGGGGAAATTAAAAGGGAAGCAACACTAAAAGTCTTGGCTATCCCTAAACTTACTTGTGGCAGAAACCTCAGGGATTTATATATTATTCGTTTACGGGATGTGAGCATTGCTGGCAGGGCCAGCATTTATTGCCCATCCCTAGTTGCCCTTGAGAAGGTGGTGGTGAGCTGCCTTCTTGAACCGCTGCCGTCCATGTGGTGTAGGTACACCCACAGTGCTGCTAGGGAGGGAGTTCCAGGATTTTGACCCAGCAACAGTGAAGGAACAGCAATATATTTCCAAGTCAGGATGGTGAGTGGCTTATGGGGGAACTTCTAGGTTGTGGTGTTCCCATGTATCTGCTGTACTTGTCCTTCTAAGTGGTAGCAGTCATGGCTTTGGATGGTGCTGCCTAAGAAGCCTTGGTGACTTCCTGTGGTGGCATCTTGTATATGGTACACATTGCTGCTACTGTGCGTCGGTGGTGGAGGGAGTGAATGTTTGTGGATGCGCTGCCAATCAAGTGGGCTGCTTTGTTCTAGACGGTGTCAAGCAGGTCAGAGGCTAGGAATCCTGTGGTGAGTAACTCACCTCCTGACTCCCCAAAGCCTGTCCACCATCTACAAGACACAAATCAGGAATGTGATGGAATACTCCCCACTTGCCTGGATGAGTGCAGCTCCAAAAACACTCAAGAAGCTTGACACCATCCAGAACAAAGCAGCCCACTTGATTGGCAGTGTATCCACAAGCATTCACTTCCCCCACCACCGAAGCACAGTAGCAGCAGTATGTACCATCTACAAGATGCATCGTAGGAATTCACCAAGGTTCCTTAGGCAGCACGTTCCAATCCCATGACTACTACCACCTAGAAGGACAAGGGCAGCAGATAGATGGGAACACCACCACCTGGAAGTTTCCCTCGAAGTCACTCACCATCCTGACTTGGAAATATATTGCTGTCCTTCACTGTTGCTGGGTCAAAATCCTGGAACTCCCCTCCTAACAGCACTGTGAGTGTACCTACACCACATGGACTGCAGCAGCTCAAGAAGGCAGCTCACCACAATCTTCTCAAGGACAACTAGGAATGGGCAATAAATGCTGGCCCAGTCAGCGAAGCCCACATCCCATGAATGAATTAAAAAACAGATAGAGGATAATGGGTACCTGTCAGTGAGATAGAGGGAGAGTAATGGACCCTGCACTGGAGTGCTGTTTTTGGCTGCATTAGAGTAATTCAGCTGGAGTTTGGTGAGAGAGGGACTTTTAAGGATTAATTTCTCTCTAAAGCCTAATCTTTATTTGATTTAACAACTAATTAAAAGTTGCTCTTTGGGTTGGGAGAAGGTGATTTTTAGTCCAGATTTAAAGCAAGGGTTACACAGGCTCTGCTGGTTTAAACAGGTTTTCAGAAGCTAGATTCAGACAGCATAAAAGCAAATCATCTACCATGCTGCTTTTGTCTGCACTGGGAGTGCTGCTTTGAGCTGCATTAGAGTGCTTCAGTTGGAATTTAGTGAGAGAAGGAGTTCACTGAAGAGGGAAGGTGATCCTTTCACTTTGTACCTTTCCTCAGTAAGAGGAGTGGTGGCCTTGGTGAGTAGGACCTGGTAAGTATTTCTTCTGTCCTTAATATTCTCTAAACTAGAGGAATTAAAAGTAAAAGGAGTAATTTAAGGATAAGTCATGGCAGGGCAGCTCAGCAAGTGGAATGCTCCTCCTGTGCAATGTGGGAAGTCACGGACACTTCCAGTGTCCAGGGCGACCATGTGTGCAGGAAGTGACTCCAATGGCAGCTACTTGAAATCTGTGTTTCAGAGCTGGAGCTGCACCTGGAGTCACTGTGGAGCATCCGCAAGGATGGGATCTTCATGGATAGCACATACAGTGAGGTGGTCAGACCGCAGTTAGTGCTCAGGCAGTAAGGGAATGGGTGACCATCACGCAGAGTAAAAGCACTCGGCAGATAGTGCAGGAGTTCCCTGGTCTATCCCCCTCTCCAACAGGTTTTCTATTTTGGATACTGGTGGGGGAGATGGTTTCTCAGGGGAATAAAGCAAGAGCCAAGGCCATGGCACCATGAGTGGCTCAGCTGCACAGAGGTGGGCGGGGCAGGAGGGAAAGAGCGAGACAGCAATAGTGATAGGGGATTCTATAATAAGGGGAAAAGATAGATGTTTCTGCGGTCACAGACATGACACCAGGATGGTATGTTGCCTCCCTGGTGCCAGGGTGAAGGACGTCACTGAGCAGCTGCAAGACACTCTGAAGGGGGAGGGTGAACAGCCAGAGGTTATTGTACCAGTGACATGGTAAAAAGAGGGATGAGGCTCTGAAAGCAGAATTTGGGGAGTTAGGAAATAAATTAAAAAGCAGGTCCTCAAAGGTAGTAATCTCAGAATTACTCCTAGTGCCAAGCACTAAAGGGATCGGGAATAAGGGAATTGACCAGATGAATGCTGGAGAGATGGTGTAGGGAGGAGGGATTTCGATTCCTGAGGCATTGAGTCTGATTCTGGGGAACTGGGACCTGTGCAAGCTGGATGGGCTGCACCCCAGCAGGACCAGGACCAATATCCTCGCAGGGGTATTCGCTAGTACCGTGGAGGAGGGTTTCAACTAGACCGGCAGGGGGACGGGAACCTGAGCAGGGAGACACAAGAGAGGGAAATAAAGATAGGAATAAAAGACACAAAAGTAGAAAGCAAAATTGGAAGACAGAGGAAACAAGGGCTGTAAGTAAATTAGACCATAATACAAAAAAAGATGTGTAAAAATGTTAAAAAGACAAATCTTAAGGCACTGTATGAATGCACGGAGTATTCACAATAAGGTAGACAAATTAACAGCGCAAATAGATGTAAACAGGTATGATATGATTGCGATTACAGAGACATGGCTGCAGGGTGACCAAACCTGGGGACTGAATTTCCAGGGGTACTTGATATTTAGAAGGGACAGGCAAAAGGAAAAGGAGGTGGTGTGACATTGTTAGTTAAGGATGAAATCAGTGCAATAGTGAGAGAGGATATTGGCTCAAAAAATCAAGATGTAGAATCGGTCTGGGTGGAGTTAAGAAGCAACAAGGGGCAGAAAACATCAGTGGGAGCTGTGTATTGGTTCCAAACAAGAGCAATAAGTTAGGGGATGGCATTAAATGGGAAATTAGAGATGCATGTAACATGGGTGCTGCAGTAATCATGGGTGACTTTAATCTACACATAGACTGGGCAAACCAAATTAGCACTAATACTATGGTGGATAAATTCCTGGAGTGTGTACGAAATGTTTTTTTAGACTAGTATGTCGAGGAACTGACTAGGGAACAGGGTATCCTAGATTTGGAATTGTGTAATGAGAAGGGTTTAATTAATAATCTTGTTGTGCAGGGTCCTTTAGTGAACAGTGACCATAACATGATAGAATTCATCATTAGGAAGGAAAGTAAAGTAGAAAATCTGAAACTAGGGTCCTAAGTCTTAACAAAGGAAACTATGAATGTAAGTTGGCAGCAATAGATTGGGGACTTCCATTAAAAGGCATGTCAGTGGGTAGACAAAGGTTAATATTTAAGAATGAATGTATGCATTACAACAGTTATACATCCCTTTCTGGCATAAAAACACAACAGCAAAAGTGGCACAACCATGGCTAACAAGAAAGTAAGGATAGTATTAAACCCAAAGAGGAGTCATATTAAGTTGCTAGAAAAAGTAGCAAATCTGAGGATTGGGGGCAGTTTATAATTCAGCAAAGGCAGACCAAGAGATTGATTAAGAGGGAAAAAATAGAGTATGGGAGTGAACTTTCAAGGAACATAAGTGGACTGTAATAGCTTCTATGAGTATGTAAAAAGAAAAAGATTAGTGAAGACAAATGTAGGTCCCTTACAGTCTAAAACAGGAGAATTTATAACAGAGAACAATGAAATGGCAGAGCAATTAAACAACTACTTTAGTTCTGTCTTCATGGAGGAAGACACAAATAACTTCCCAGAAATACTAGGGAACAAAGTGTCTACTGAGAAGGAGGAATTGAAGCAAATTAGTATTGCTAAAAAAAAGTGCTGGAGAAATTAATGTGACTGAAAGCCAATAAATCCCCAGGGCCCAATAATCTACATCCCAGGGTACTAAAGGAGGTAGCCATGCAAATAGTGGGGGCATTGTCAGCTTGTGTAGAATCTGGAACAATCCCAGCAGATTGGGGTTAGGCAAATGTAACCCGACTATTTAAAAAAGGAGGGAGGGTGAAAACGGAATTACAGACCGGCTAACCTAACATCAGTAGTAGGGAAGATGCTGGAGTCCATTATAAAGGATGTGATAACAGGATACTTAGAAAATATCAGTGGGATTAGACAAAGTCAACATGGATTTATGAAAGGGAATTCATGCTTGACAAACCTACTGGAGTTTTTTGAGGACTTAACTAGTAGAATAGATAAGGGAGAACCAGTGGATGAGGTGTATTTGTATTTTCTAAGTGCTTTTGATAAAGTCCCATATGAGAGGTTACTGTGTAAAATTAAAGCACATGGGATTGGGGGTAATATACTGGCAAGGACTGAGAAGTGTTTAACTGACAGGAAACAGAGAGTAGAAATAAATTGATCTTTGTCAGAATGGCAGGCAGTGACAAATGGGGTACTGGAGGGATCAGTGCTTGGGCCCCAGCTATTCACAATATATATCAATCATTTGGATGAGGGAACCAAATATAATATTTCCAAGTTTGCAGATGAAACAAAACTTGGTGGGAATGTGAGCGATGAGCAGGATATTAAGGGGCTTTAAAGTGATTTAGACAGGTTAAGTGGATGGGCAAATACATGGCAGATGCAGTACAGATTAGATAAATGTGAAGTTATCCACTTTGGAAGGAAAAACAGAATGGCAGAGTTTTATTTAAATGGTGATAGAGTGGGAAATGTTGATGTACAAGGGGACCTGGGTTTCCTTGTACACCAATCACTGAAAGCAAGCATGCAGGTGCAGCAAGCAGTTAAGAAGGCAAATGGTATGTTGGCCTTCATTGCGAGAGGACTTGAGTACAGGTACAAGGATGTCTTACTGCAGCTGTACAGGGTCTTGGTGAGACCACACCTGGAGTATTGTGTGCAATTTTAGTCTCCTTACCTAAGAAAGGATATACTTACCATAGAGGGAGTGCAGTGAAGGCTCACCAGACTGATTCCTGGGTTGGCAGGATTGCCTTATGAGGAGAGATTTGGCCGATTAGGCCTGTATTCACTGGAGTTTAGAAGAACGAGAGGAGGTCTCATTGAAACGTATAACATCCTGACAAGGATGGATAGACTGGCTATGTCTGGAGGGGAGGTCTAGAACAAGGGGTCACAATCTCAGGATATGGGGTAAGCCATATAGGACTGAGATGAGGAGAAATTTCTTCACTCAGTGTGGTGAATCTGTGAAATTCACGACCACCACAGCATGTGGAGGCCAAGTCACTGAATATATTTAAGGAAGAAATAGGCAGATTTCTGGACTTGAAAGACATTAAGGGGTATGGGGAAGCAGAGGAGCATTGGAGTTGAGATAGAGGATCAGCCATGATCATTAAGAATGGCGGAGTAGGCTAGAAGGGCTGAATGACATACTCCTGCTCCTATTTTCTTTGTTTCTATGACAGCTGTCAGTGAGATAGAGAAAGACTAATGGATCCCTGTCAGGGAGACAGAGAAAGGGTAATTGATGCCTCTCAGTTTGAAACAGAGAGTAATGGACATTCGTTAGTGAGATAAAGAGAGGGTAATGGATACCTGTCACTGAGATAGAGCGAGGGCAATAGATAACTGCCAGTGAGATAAAGAGAGGGTAATGGACAGCTGTCAGTGAGACAGAGAGATGATAATAGACACCTGTCAGTGAGACAGAGAGAGGGTAATGGACACCTGTCAGTGAGATAGAAAGAGAGTAATGCATAACTCTCAGTGAGATAGGGGGTAATGGACAGCTGACAGTGAGATAGAAAGAGAGTAATGCATAACTCTCGTGAGATAGAGAGAGGGCAATGGTTAACTTTTTGTGAGATAGAGAGGGTAATGGATACCTCTCATTGAGGTAGAGAGATGTAATGGATACCTGTCGGTGAGGGAGAGAGAGGGTAATGGATACCTCTCAATGAGACAGAGAAAGGGTAAAGGAAACTTATCACTAAGATAGACAGAGGTGAATGGACACCTGTGAGATAGAGAGAGAAAGTAATGGATACATGTCAGTGAGATAGGGAGAGGTTAATGGATACTGTCAGTGAGATAGGGAGAGGTTAATGGATACCTGTCAGTGAGATAGTGAGAGGAATGAGCACCTGTCAATGATACAGAGAGAGGGTATTCTATACCTGTCAGTAAGATAGAGAGAAGGTAATGGACACTTCACAGTGAGATAGGGAGAGGGTAATGGACATCAGTTAGTGAGATAGAGTTAGTGTAATAGAAAGCTGTCAGTGAGATAGAGAGAGGTAATGATTAACTGTCAGTGAGATAGAGGGTAATGGAGACCTGTGAATGGGTTAGGGAGAGGTTGGTGGATATCTGTCAGTGAGATAGAGAGAGATTAATGGATGCCTGTCAGTTATATAGAGTGAGGGTAACGGATAGCTGTTAGTGAGGTAGAGACAGTAATGGATACCTGTCAGTGAGATAGAGAGAGATGAATGGACATCTGTCAGTGAGATAGTGAGAGGGTTATGGATAACTGCCAGTGAAATAGAGACAGAGGGCAATGGATACCTCTCAGTGAGATAGAGAGAAGGTACTAGACACCTCTCAGTGAGGTAGAGAGAGTGTACTGGATAATTGTCAGTGAGATAAGAGGAATGGACACCTGTTAATGAGATAGACAGAGGCTACTGGATAACTGTCAGTGACATAGTGCGAAAGCAATGGATATCTCTCAGTGCAATAGAGAGAAGGTAATGGACACTTGTGAGACAGATAGAGAGGGGGAAATGGATGCCTTTTAGTGTGATAGAGAGGGGGTAATGGACACCTATGAGTGAGATAAAGACACGATAATGGATACCTGTCAGTGAGATAGACGGAGGGCAAAGGATACATTTCAGCAAGATAGAGAAAGGGTAATGGACACCAGTCAGTGAGATAGAGACAGGGTAATGGATACCCAGAAGTGGGATAGAGAGAGAGTGATGGGTGCCTGTCAGTGAGCTGGAGACAGGCTAATAGGCACCTGTCTGTGTGATAGAGATAGGGTAATGGATAGCTGTCAATGAGAGAAGGAGGGAGTAATGGACACCCTTCACTGAGATAGACAGAGGGTAATGTATACCTGACAATGAGACAGAGGGAAAAGAATGAAGACCAGTCAGTGAGATAGTGAGAGGGTAATGGATACCTGTCACTGAGATAGACAGAGGCAAAGGATACATTTCAGTGAGTTAGAGAAAGGGTAATGGACACCAGTCAGTGAGGTAGAGAGAGAGGGTAATGGATACCTGTCAGTGAGCTAAAGACAGGCTAATAGGCACCTGTCAGTGTGATAGAGATAGGGTAATGGATAGCTGTCAATGAGAGAGGGAGAGGGCAATGGATACCTATGAGTGAGATAGAGACATCGCAATGATACCTGTCAGTGAGATAGAGAGAAGTTAATGGATACCTGTCATTGAGGTAGAGGGAGGCAAATAGACACCTTTCACTGAGATAGAGAGAGGATAATGCATACCTGACAGTGAGATAGACCGAGTGCAATGGATTCCTCTCAGTGAGTTAGAGAGATGGTAATCGACACCTGTCAGTGAGATAGAGAGAGAGTAATGGAGACTTGGCAGTGAGAAAGAGAGAGGCTAATGGGCAGCTGTCAGTGAGGTAGACACCAGATAGCTGTCAATGAAATAGAGAGGGGGTAATGGATACCCCTCAGTGAGACAGAGAGGGGGTAGTTGTCACCTGTTAGTGAGATAAAGAGAGGGTAATGCATACCTGTCAGTGAGATAGAGAGATGGTAATAGACACGTCATTGAGATAGAGAGAGGGCAAGGGACACCTGTGAGTGAGATAGAGATACCCTAATGGTCAGTGAGATAGAGAGATGTTAATGGATACTTATCAGTGAGATAGAGACTGTAATGGATCAAAATGGGGTATGTGGAACATTCCTTGCTCCAGTCCTACTCCGGCCCCCTCCCACAACTCTTTCTCCGATACATTGATGACTGTTTTGGTGCTGCTTCATGCTCTCATCTGGACCTGGAAAAATGATCAATTTTGCTTCTAATTTCCACCTCTCCATCACCTTCACGTGGCCCATCTCCGATACTTCCCTTCCTTGACCTCTCTGTCTCAATTTCTAGATGGGCTGTCTGCTAATATTCATTACAAGCCTACCGACTCTCACAGCTACCTCGACTACAGCTCCTCACACCCTGCTTCCTGTAAGGACTCCATCCCATTCTCTCAGTTCCTTCACCTCCATCGCATCTGTTCTGATGATGCCAATTTCCAAAACGGCACTTGTGACACGTCTTCCTTCTTCCTTAACCAAGGTTTCCCCCCAGCTGTGGTTGACAGCGCTCTCAACTGTGTCTGACTCATCTCCCATGCCTCTGCCCTCACACCTCCCCCTCCCTCCCAGAACCATGGTAGGGTCCCCCTTGTCCTCACTTATCACCCCACCAGCCTCTGCATTCAAAGGATCATCCTCCGCCATTTCCGCCAACTCCAGCATGATGCCACTATCAAACACATCTTTCCTGTCGGCATGCCATGGGGACCATTTCCTCCAGGACACCCTGGTCCACTCCTCCTTCACCCCTACACCTCATCCCCCTTCCATGGAACCTTCCCATGCAATCGCAGAATGTGTAACACCTGCCCCTTTACCTCCCCCTTCCTCACTGTCTAAGGGCCCAAACATTCCTTTCAGGTGAAGCAGTGCTTCATTTGCACCTCCTTCAACTTAGTCAACTGCATTCACTGCTCCCAATGGTCTCCTCTACATTGGAGAGACCAAATGCATACTGGGTGACCGCTTTGCAGAACACCTTCGGTCTGTCTGTAAGCATGACCCAGACCTCCCTGTCACTTGCCATTTCAACACCCATTCCTGCTCTCATGCCCACGTCCATCCTTGGCCTGCTGCATTGTTCCAGTGAAGCTCAACGCAAACTGGAGGAACAGCACCCCATCTTCCAATTAGGCACTTTACAGCCTTCCAGACTTAATATTGGGTTCAACAACTTTAGACCATGAACTCTCTCCTCCATCCTCACCCCCTTATTATCCCTTTTTTTCAATATTTTAATTTTTAAATTTTAATTTTTTATCCACTTATTTTTATTTATATTTATTTTCATTTTTATTCATTGTGTTATCCCCACCTTTTATCCTATTTTTGATCTTTTTCCCACCATCGTCTCCTCCCCCCCACCCCACCCCCACAAGGGCCATCTGTCACTTGTTCATGTTGTTCTTTCCAGAGTGCTTACCCTTGTCCTGCTGTTATCACCTTCTGTTTTCTGACCTTAATGTCGCTATCAGCACCTCCTTTAGCCGGTACCACTACCATTAACACCTCTTTGTCCTTTTGCTCATGACATCTTTGTCAATCTCTCCTTTGCCTCCACATATCACTGGCCTTCTATCCAGTTTCACTGGCTCCAGTCCCCTTAAACAGTATAAATTTCATCACATTTTTACCTCTCTTCAGCTCTGACGAAGTCATACAGACTCGAAATGTTAACTCTGTCTTTATCTCCACAGTTGCTGTTAAATCTGCTGAGTTTTCCCAGCATTTTCTGTTTCTGTTTCAGATTTCCAGCATCCGCAGTATTTTGCTTTTATCTTAAGACGACAATGGACACCTATCAGTGAGATTGAAAGGGTTTAATGAATACCAGTCAGTGAAATAGACAGTAAGGGACACCTTTCACTGAGATAGAGGGAGGATAATGGATACCTGACAGTGAGATAGAGCGAGTGCAGTAAGTTAGGGAGATGGAAATGGACACCTTTCACTGAGGTAAAGAGAGGGTAATGGATACCTGGTGGTGAGAGGGTAATGGACACCAGTCAGTGAGATACTGAGAGGGTTATGGATACCTGTTAGCAAGATAAAGAGAGGGTATGGACACCTGTCAATGAATTAAAGGGTACCAGATACCTGTCAGTGAGATAGAGAGCGGGTAATTGACACCTGTCAGTGATATAACAAGAGGGAAATGGATACCTCTGATTGATATAGAGAGAGGGTGATGGAAGACTCTCAATGAAATGGAGATAGGATAATGGACAGTTGTAAGTGAGATAGAGAGAAGCTAATGGACACCTCTCAGTGCGACAGAGAGGACATAATGGACACCTGTCAGTGAGGTAGCAACAGAGTAATGAATACCTGTCAGTAAAATAGTGGGAGGGTAATGCACACCTGTCAGTGAGATAGACAGAGGGCAATGGACCTGTCAGTGAGATAGAGAGAGGGTAATGGACATCTTTCAGTGAGATAAAGAGACGGTAATGGACACCTGTCAGTTGGATAGAGAGAGGGTAATGGATATTTGCCACTGATATAGAGAAAGAGGCTAACGTACACCTTTCACTGAGATAGAGAGAGGGTAAGGGATACCTGTCAGTGAGTTAGAGAGATGGTAATGGACGCCTGTCCATGAGATAGAGAGAGGATAATGGATACCTGTCAGTGAGTTAGAGAGATGGTAATGGACAAAACAAAAACAGAATTACCTGGAAAAACTCAGCAGGTCTGGCTGCATCGGCGGAGAAGAAAAGAGTTGACGTTTCGAGTCCTCATGACCCTTCGACAGAACTTGAGTTCAAGTCCAAGAAAGAGCTGAAATATAAGCTGGTTTAAGGTGTGTGTGTGGGGGGCGGAGAGATAGAGAGACAGAGAGGTGGAGGGGGTGGTGTGTGGTTGTAAGGACAAACAAGCAGTGATAGAAGCAGATCATCAAAAGATGTCAACGACAATAGTACAATAGAACACAGAGTTAAAGTTGGTGATATTATCTAAACGAATGTGCTAATTAAGAATGGATGGTAGGGCACTCAAGGTATAGCTCTAGTGGGGATTTTTTTTTATTATATAATGGAAATAGGTGGGAAAAGGAAAATCTTTATAATTTATTGGAAAAAAAAGGGAAGGGGGAAACAGAAAGGGGGTGGGGATGGGGGAGGGAGCTCACGACCTAAAGTTGTTGAATTCAATATTCAGTCCGGAAGGCTGTAAAGTCCCTAGTCGGAAGATGAGGTGTTGTTCCTCCAGTTTGCGTTGGGCTTCACTGGAACAATGCAGCAAGCCAAGGACAGACATGTGGGCAAGAGAGCAGGGTGGAGTGTTAAAATGGCAAGCGACAGGGAGGTTTGGGTCATTCTTGCGGACAGACCGCAGGTGTTCTGCAAAGCGGTCGCCCAGTTTACGTTTGGTCTCTCCAATGTAGAAGAGACCACATTGGGAGCAACGAATGCAGTAGACTAAGTTGGGGGAAATGCAAGTGAAATGCTGCTTCACTTGAAAGGAGTGTTTGGGTCCTTGGACGATGAGGAGAGAGGAAGTGAAGGGGCAGGTGTTGCATCTTTTGCGTGGGCATAGGGTGGTGCCATAGGAGGGGGTTGAGGAGTAGGGGGTGATGGAGGAGTGGACCAGGGTGTCCCGGAGGGAGCGATCCCTATGGAATGCCGATAAAGGGGGTGAAGAGAAGATGTGTTTGGTGGTGGCATCATGCTGGAGTTGGCGGAAATGGCGGAGGATGATCCTTTGAATGCGGAGGCTGGTGGGATGATAAGTGAGGACAAGGGGGACCCTATCATGTTTCTGGGAGGGAGGAGAAGGCGCGAGGGCGGATGCGCGGGAGATGGGCCGGACATGATTGAGGGCCCTGTCAACGACCGTGGGTGGAAAACCTCGGTTAAGGAAGAAGGAGGACATGTCAGAGGAACTGTTTTTGAATGTAGCATCATCGGAACAGATGCGACGGAGGCGAAGGAACTGAGAGAATGGGATGGAGTCCTTACAGGAAGCAGGGTGTGAGGAGCTGTAGTCGAGATAGCTGTGGGAGTCGGTGGGTTTGTAATGGATATTGGTGGACAGTCTATCACCAGAGATTGAGACAGAGAGGTCAAGGAAGGGAAGGGAAGTGTCAGAGATGGACCACGTGAAAATGATGGAGGGGTGGAGATTGGAAGCAAAATTAATAAATTTTTCCAAGTCCCGACGAGAGCATGAAGCGGCACCTAAGTAATCATCGATGTACCGGAGAAAGAGTTGTGGAAGGGGGCCGGAGTAGGACTGGAACAATGAATGTTCCACATACCCCATAAGGAGACAGGCATAGCTGGGGCCCATGCGGGTACCCATAGCCACACCTTTTATTTGGAGGAAGTGAGAGGAGTTGAAGGAGAAATTTTTCAGCGTGAGAACAAGTTCAGCCAGATGGAGGAGAGTAGTGGTGGATGGGGATTGTTCGGGCCTCTGTTCGAGGAAGAAGCTAAGGGCCCTCAGACCATCCTGGTGGGGGATGGAGGTGTAGAGGGATTGGACGTCCATGGTGAAGAGGAAGCGGTTGGGGCCAGGGAACTGGAAATTGTTGATGTGACGTAAGGTGTCAGAGGAATCACGGATGTAGGTGGGAAGGGACTGGACAAGGGGAGAGAGAAGGGAGTCAAGATAACGAGAAATGAGTTCTGTGGGGCAGGAGCAAGCTGAGACGATCGGTCTACCGGGGCAGTTCTGTTTGTGGATTTTGGGTAGGAGATAGAAGCGGGCCGTCCGAGGTTGGGCGACCAGCAGGTTGGAAGCTGTGGGAGGGAGATCCCCAGAGGAGATGAGGTCAGTGACAGTCCTGGAAATATTCTCCCTCCACCTGGACCCCTCCCTCTGGATTCTTACCTTCTCTCGATCTTTTCATTGAGAACTGTCGGCGCGACATTAGTCGTCTCAATTTCGCTGCTCCTCTCACCCATTCTAACCTGTCTCTCTCTGAACTTACTGCACTCCATTCTCTCAGGTCCAACCCTGACATTGTCATCAAACCCGCTGACAAGGGTGGTGCTGTTGTTGTCTGGCGCACTGACCTCTACCTCGCGGAGGCTGAGCGTCAACTCGCAGACACTTCCTCCTACCTCTCCCTGGACCATGACCCCACCACTGAACATCAAGCCATTGTTTCCAGAACTGTCACAGACCTCATCTCCTCTGGGGATCTCCCTCCCACAGCTTCCAACCTGATAGTCGCCCAACCTCGGACGGCCCGCTTCTATCTCCTACCCAAAATCCACAAACAGAACTGCCCCGGTAGACCGATCGTCTCAGCTTGCTCCTGCCCCACAGAACTCATTTCTCGTTATCTTGACTCCCTTCTCTCTCCCCTTGTCCAGTCCCTTCCCACCTACATCCGTGATTCCTCTGACACCTTACGTCACATCAACAATTTCCAGTTCCCTGGCCCCAACCGCTTCCTCTTCACCATGGACGTCCAATCCCTCTACACCTCCATCCCCCACCAGGATGGTCTGAGGGCCCTTAGCTTCTTCCTCGAACAGAGGCCCGAACAATCCCCATCCACCACTACTCTCTTCCGTCTGGCTGAACTTGTTCTCACGCTGAACAATTTCTCCTTCAACTCCTCTCACTTCCTCCAAAAAGGTATGGCTTTGGGTACCCGCATGGGCCCCAGCTATGCCTGTCTCTTTATGGGGTATGTGGAACATTCATTGTTCCAGTCCTACTCCGGCCCCCTTCCACAACTCTTTCTCTGGTACATCGATGATTACTTCGGTGCCGCTTCATGCTCTCGTCAGGACTTGGAAAAATTTATTAATTTTGCTTCCAATCTCCACCCCTCCATCATTTTCACGTGGTCCATCTCTGACACTTCCCTTCCCTTCCTTGACCTCTCTGTCTCAATCTCTGGTGATAGACTGTCCACCAATATCCATTACAAACCCACCGACTCCCACAGCTATCTCGACTACAGCTCCTCACACCCTGCTTCCTGTAAGGACTCCATCCCATTCTCTCAGTTCCTTCGCCTCCGTCGCATCTGTTCCGATGATGCTACATTCAAAAACAGTTCCTCTGACATGTCCTCCTTCTTCCTTAACCGAGGTTTTCCACCCACGGTCGTTGACAGGGCCCTCAACCATGTCTGGCCCATCTCCCGTGCATCCGCCCTCACGCCTTCTCCTCCCTCCCAGAAACATGATAGGGTCCCCCTTGTCCTCACTTATCACCCCACCAGCCTCCGCCATTTCCGCCAACTCCAGCATGATGCCACCACCAAACACGTCTTCTCTTCACCCCCTTTATCGGCATTCCGTAGGGATCGCTCCCTCCAGGACACCCTGGTCCACTCCTCCATCACCCCCTACTCCTCAACCCCCTCCTATGGCACCACCCCATGCCCACGCAAAAGATGCAACACCTGCCCCTTCACTTCCTCTCTCCTCATCGTCCAAGGACCCAAACACTCCTTTCAAGTGAAGCAGCATTTCACTTGCATTTCCCCCAACTTAGTCTACTGCGTTCGTTGCTCCCAATGTGGTCTCCTCTACATTGGAGAGACCAAACGTAAACTGGGCGACCGCTTTGCAGAACACCTGCGGTCTGTCCGCAAGAATGACCCAAACCTCCCTGTCGCTTGCCATTTTAACACTCCACCCTGCTCTCTTGCCCACATGTCTGTCCTTGGCTTGCTGCATTGTTCCAGTGAAGCCCAACGCAAACTGGAGGAACAACACCTCATCTTCCAACTAGGGACTTTACAGCCTTCCGGACTGAATATTGAATTCAACAACTTTAGGTTGTGAGCTCCCTCCCCCATCCCCATCCCCTTTCTGTTTCCCCCTTCCCTTTTTTTTCCAATAAATTATAAAGATTTTCCTTTTCCCACCTATTTCCATTATATAATAAAAAAAATCCCCACTAGAGCTATACCTTGAGTGCCCTACCATCCATTCTTAATTAGCACATTCGTTTAGATAATATCACCACTTTATCTCTAACACCTATGTGTTCTATTGTACTATTGTCGTTGACATCTTTTGATGATCTGCTTCTATCACTGCTTGTTTGTCCTTACAACCACACCCCACCCCCTCCACCTCTCTGTCTCTCTATCTCTCCGCCCCCCACATACACACCTTAAACCAGCTTATATTTCAAATCTTTCTTGGACTCGAACTCAAGTTCTGTCGAAGGGTCATGAGGACTCGAAACGTCAACTCTTTTCTTCTCCGCCGATGCAGCCAGACCTGCTGAGTTTTTCCAGGTAATTCTGTTTTTGTTTTGGATTTCCAGCATCCGCAGTTTTTTTGTTTTTATATAGATGGTTATGGACGGCTGTCCATGAGATAGAGAGAGGGTAATGGACACTGGTCAGTGAGATAGAGAGATAAAGTAATGGATACCTTTCAGTAAGATAGAGATAGGGTAATGGATACCTGTCAGTGATATAGTGAGACAGAAATGGATACTTCTGATTGAGATAGAGGAGGGTGATGGATACCTGTCAGTGACATGGAGACAGGGTTATGGATTTTTGTCAGTGAGGTAGAGAGCAGCTAATGGATACCTGTCAGTGAGGCAGAGAGCGCGTAATGGACACCTCTCAGTGAGATACAGAGAGTGGGAATAAATGGTTATTTTTCCGGGTGGCAGGCAGTGACTAGTGATGTACAGCAGGGATCAGTGCTTGGGCCTCCGCTTTTCACAATATTTATAAATAACCTGGATGAGGAAACCAAATGCAATATTTCCAAGTTTGCTGATGACACAAGGCTGGGCGGGGTTGTGAGTTGTGAGGAGGATGCAAGGAGGCTTCAGGGCGATTTAGACAAGTTGTGTGTGTAGGCAAACACATGGCAGGTGCAATATAATGTGGATAAATGTGAAGTTTTACGCTTTGGTGTGAAAAACAGAAAGGCAGAGTATTCTTTAAATGGTGATGTATTGGGAAATGTGGATGTACAAAGGAATCTGGTTGTCCTTGTACACCAGTCAACGAAAATAAACAGGCAGCAAGCAATTAGGAAGGCAAATGGTATGTTGACCTTCATTGCAAGAGGTAGGGATGTCTCACTGCAGTTATCAGGGCCTTGGTGAGACCACACCTGGAGTATTGTGTGCAGTCTTGGTCTCCCTACCTAAGAAAGGATATACTTGCCATAGAGGGAGTGCACCAAAGGTTCACGAGGCTAATATCAGGGGTGGCAGGACTGTCAAAGAACAAAGAAAAGTACAGAACAAAAACAGAATTACCTGGAAAAACTCAGCAGGTCTGGCAGCATCGGCGGAGAAGAAAAGAGTTGACGTTTCGAGTCCTCATGACCCTTCGACAGAACTTGAGTTCGAGTCCAGGAAAGATTTGAAATATAAGCTGGTTTAAGGTGTGTGTGTG
Organism: Carcharodon carcharias; assembly: GCF_017639515.1. NCBI lineage: Eukaryota > Metazoa > Chordata > Chondrichthyes > Lamniformes > Lamnidae > Carcharodon > Carcharodon carcharias. Next base: position 65,658,542 of record NC_054475.1, read on the forward strand.
GGGGGCGGAGAGATAGAGAGACAGAGAGGTGGAGGGGGTTGGTGTGGTTGTAGGGACAAACAAGCAGTGATAGAAGCAGATCATCAAAAGATGTCAACGACAATAGTACAATAGAACACATAGGGGTTAAAGTTAAAGTTGGTGATATTATCTAAACGAATGTGCTAATTAAGAATGGATGGTAGGGCACTCAAGGTATAGCTCTAGTGGGATTTTTTTTTATTATATAATGGAAATAGGTGGGAAAAGGAAAATCTTTATAATTTATTGGAAAAAAAAAAGGGAAGGGGGAAACAGAAAGGGGGTGGGGATGGGGGAGGGAGCTCACGACCTAAAGTTGTTGAATTCAATATTCAGTCCAGAAGAAAAGTACAGCACAGGAACAGGCCCTTCGGCCCTCCAAGCCTGCACCAATTATATTGCCTGTCAAACTAAAGCATTTTGCACTTCCGGGGTCCGTTTCCCTCTATTCCCATCCTATTCACGTATTTGTCAAGCTGCCTCTTAAACACCACTATCGTACCTGCTTCCACCACCTCCTCTGGCAGTGAATTCCAGACACTCACTACCCTCTGCATAAAACATTTGCCCCGCACATCTCCTCTAAAGTTTTCTCCCCCACCTTAAATCTATGTCCCCTAGTAATTGACTCTTCCACCCTGGGAAAAAGCTTCCGACTATCTGCTCTGTCCATGCCATTCATAATTTTGTAAACTTCTATCAAATCGCCCCTCAATCTTTGTCACTCTAGTGAGAACAATCCAAGTTTCTCCAACCTCTCTTCATAGCTAATAACCTCCAGACCAGGCAGCATCCTGGTAAACCTCCTCTGCACCTTCTCCAACACCTCCATATCCTTCTGGTAATGTGGCTACCAGAATTGCACGCAATATTCCAAGGGTGGCCTAACCAAGGTTCTATACAGCTGCAGCATGACTTCCCAGCTTTTATACTCAATACCCCTGCCGATGAAGGCAAGCATGCCATTTGCCTTCCTGACTACCTTATCCACCTGTGTTGCCACTTTCAGTGATCTGTGGACCTGTATACCCAGATCCCTCTGCCTGTCAATGCACTTAAGGGTTCTGCCATTTACTGTATAATTCCTACCTGTATTAGACCTTCCAAAATGGATTACCTTACATTTGTCCAGATTAAACTCCATCTGCCATTTCTCTGGCCAAGTCTCCAACCGATTTATATCCCGCTGTATCCTTTGACAATCCTCTTCACTATCTGCAACTCCTCCAACCTTAGTGTCGTCTGCAAACTTACTAATTAGCCCAGTTACATCTTCCTCCAAATCATTTACGTATACTACAAACAGCAAAGGTCCCAGCACTGATCCCTGGGGAACACCACTAGTCACAGCTCTCCATTCAGAAGAGCACCCTTCCACTGCTACCCTCTGTCTCCTATGACCAAGCCAACTCTGTACCCATCTTGCCAGCTCACCTCTGATCCTGTGCGACTTTACCTTCTGTACCAGTCTGCCATGAGGGACCTTGTCAAAGGCCTTACCAAATCCATGTAGATAACATCCACTGCCCTTCCATTGTCGATCATCTTTGTCACTTCCTCGAAAAACTCGATCAAGTTAGTGAGACACGACCTCCCCTTCACTAAACCATGCTGCCTCTCGCTAATACGCCCATTTGCTTCCATGTCGTATGAGGACAGATTGATTTGGCTGGGCCTAATTTCACTAGAGTTTAGAAGAATGATAGGGGATCTGATTGAAACACAAAATTCTGACAGGGATAGACAGACTGGATGCAGGGAAGATGTTTCCCCTGGTTGGGGCGTCTAGAACCAGGGGCCACAGTCTCAGGATATGGGGCAGGCCATTTAGGACTGAGATCAGGAAAAATTTCTTCACTTCACAGGTGGTTAACCTGTGGAATTCTCTATCACAGAAGGCTGTGGATGCCAGGTTGCTGAGTATATTCAAGAAAGAAATTGATAAATTTTTAGATACTAGGGGCATCATGGGGTATGGGGAGAGAATGGGAATATGGCGTTGAGATAGAGGATCAGCCATGATCATATTGAATGGTGGAGCAGGCTTGAAGGGTCGAATGGCCTACTCCTGCTCCTAGTTTCTATGTCCTATAGACGGAGCATAATGGACACCTGTTATTGAGAGAGAGGGTAATGGATACCTGTCAGTGAGATGGTGAGCTGATATTTGTCACCGGCAAATGATAATTATGGATGTTTGAGAATTTCTTGAAGGTAAACAACCAAATAATAGGGTCTGAAACTGAGTCAGGAGGTGCCTCAGTTTGTGATGAATAGACAATCCTGGTGAACAGCTCGTGCTGGGTACTGAACCATTCGAGTTAATTTTTCACACTTATTGATGTCAGCAATAGCTGTGTACGAGCTGTATTCTAGTCATCTGTTTGTCTGTCGTGTGGAATGAATGTTTTCCAGACCACTCTATGCTTTGTGTCAGATTATCTGAACTCAGTATTGTTTATTTTATTCTGTGCCAATGGAGTGAGTCTTGATGTTATTGAGGGTTAATAAACAACAACTTTATAATGAAGTTATTATAGTTACACACTCCAAGGCACTTCACAGAAGCATTAGAAAACTAAATTTGACGTCGTCACTTAAGCAGATATCAGGGTAGATGACCAAAATCTTGGTTCTCGAGATAGATCTTAAGGAGCATCTTAAAGGAGAAAAGCTCCAGAGAGGTTTAGAGAAGGAATTTCAGAACTTAGGGCCTATGCAATAGGTTGTCAATGGTGGAGCAATAAAAATCAGCGATGCTGCAAAGTCCAGAATGAGAGGAGCGCAGATATCTTGAAGGCTTGCAGGGTGGGGGATGTTATAGAGTTAGGGAGAGGCAAGGCCCTGGAGGGATTTGAAAACAAGAATGAGAGCTTTAAAATTGTGCAGGTTGGCAAGCATCAGGATGAAGGTGAATGGGACTTGGTGCGAATTACGACAAGGGCTGAGAGTCCAGCCAGGACTGCATTTAGAGGTAACAAAGGCACGGATGAGGGTTTCAGCAGTGGATGAGATGAGGCAGTGGCAGATTTGGGTGATGTTACAGAGATGGAAATAAGTGGACTTATTGATAGCATGAATATGTGATCAGTAGCTCATTTTGGGGTCATATATGATACCAAAGATTTCAACAATCTGGTTCAGCCTCGGAGTTGCCAGGGCGAGAGATGGACTCTGTAGCAAAATAATGGAGTGTGTGGCAGTGGCTACAGTCTTCCCAAGATTTAATTGGAGGAAATTTCTTCTCATCTCTTCATGATGTTGGACAAGCAGTCTGATAATTTAGAGGCAGTGGAGATGGTGATGAGGGAGTGAGGGAGAGCTGGGTGTTTTCAGCATACATGTGAAAACTGGCACTGTGTTGTCAGATGATGTTGCCAAGGGAAAGGGTGTAGATGAAAAATAGGAGGCCAAGGATAGATCCTTGGGGGACACCGGGGGAATGGTGTGGAGTGGGAAGAGAAGCCATTGCAAGTGATTCTCTGGCTATGACTGAATAAATAAGAATGGAACCAGGCAAGTCTAGACCCACCAAGGCTGGGTGATGGTGGAGAGGTGTTGGAGGATGAGAGTGGTTAAAGACTGCAGACTAGTTGAGAAAGATGAGAGGGAATGTTTAACTTTCTCACTGTCACTAGGATGTCATTTGTGATTTTGATAAGAACTGGTTCGGAAATCTGATTGGAAGGATTCAATTGTGGTGTTTCAGGAAAGATGTGCGTGGATTCGGGAGTCAGAAACGCATTCAAGGACTTTGGAGAGAAAAGGCAGTTTGGAGGTAGGATGGTAGTTTGCAAGGACAGAGGAGTCAGGAGTTGTTTTTTTTGAAGAGAGGGGAGATAATGACAGATTTGAAGGGGACAGGGACAACATCTGAAGAGAGAGAACCATTAACATTATTGGGAAACATGGGGAAAATGAGGGGAAGTTGGGCGATTGGCAGTTTAGAGGGAATAGGATTGAGGAAGCAGGAGGTGGGTCTCTTGGACAAGATGAGTTCAGAGTGGGCATGAAGGGAAATAGGGGAGAAACTAGATGCAGTTTCAGGGCCAGGGTTGGCTGGGGTGGTGGGGGTCTTTCGAGAAAGTTTGGCCAGTTGAGATAGGGCAAGGGATGAAAGTATCAGAGGCAGCTGGCGGAGGGTCTAAATCCGAGAGGCAAATAAAAATAAACAGAGCTGCACTGGGAGACCAGCAACTTCTCCACTCTTGAAGCAAGGGATTACCCGACACTATCACTCCTGAATGTTGTTAAAGATTATCATCTTCCATTGGGCCACACATGTTGTGCTAGTTTGTAGAAAATGAGAGCTGAATCATAATAAATATCTCAAAGTTTAGGCTGGGCACAGGATTTCTATAAACTGTTGATCCAAATGTTAATCTATGGCACGCACACCAGATCTACTCATTCATTTAAGGAGTTGGTGTGTCTATAGGCATCAGAATACAACAACAACACTAACAATATGCATTTATATTGCACTTTTAATGTAGTAAAACATCCCAAGGTGTTTCACAGGCATGTTATCAGGCAAGGTTTGACATAAAGAAAATTAGGACAGCTGGTCAAAAGCTTGGTAGGTTTTAAGGAGCATCTTAAGGTAGGAGAGAGGGGAAAAGAGGAGGAAAGGTTTTGGGGGGGAATTCCAGAGCTTAGGGCCCAGGCAGCTGAGAACATGACTACCATTACATCCATGAGCAGACACAGGGAGTCACCTCTTGTAGATAGGCACAGGGGGTTTGAGCAGTTGGGACAGTGTGTCCCAAGAGATGGAGGATTATGGAACATGGAATATTGGAGCAGATACTATGGACAGTGTTGGTGAGAGTTCGAGAAGCTGTTAGTTTTATTGGTGGGCTTTGCCATGATTTAATTCAGCCACTGCTAATTCATCCCACTCCTGAGTTTCCTAACCATGTGGGATGTGGGGTGGCTGCATCCCCACTTCTCCCCACACCCCATCCTTCCCCCCCTCTCCCTAATTCCCCACTCACACCTTCCTCCCCACTCACCCCTCCTACCTGCTCCTCCACACCTCCTCTCTGTTCTCTGACTCTTCTCTGGAGGTGATGCTGGAGATGCTGAGAGCTTGAAGAAATGTGTTGTTTCCTCTGAACAAGAGGAAGAGGCCAGCAACCCCCCAAAAAAATCTGGCATGGCGGGAAGGCTATGAGGTAGTCAACAGTTCCTGAGGGCATGGATACATTGACACAAGAGGTTCAATAACTTCCTCTGCGCAGGAAATGTGGGTGGCATACCATTTTCAGATACCAATCTCCACTCTCTGACTTCTCAAGCATCCTCCTGCACAACACTCCTCAGACCAACACATCTTGCATTTCCACTCATTCCTCCCTCTCCAGACACCGACTCTGATCCCCATCTAAATGCCCAGCAATCACACTCCGCCTCATCTTGTCATCTCACACCCATTCTTCACTCTCTCCACAACTGTTGCCATTCCATTATCTCCACACATTCCACTTTTCCTACTTATAATTCTTTGCTTCCTCTCATTCCAGAAGAGCAATCGTAACTCCAGAGAAAGGCAGGGAATTGGGGACGGTCCTGAAATCAAAACCACCCCGGCTGCTGCAGTGGAGGGAGGTGGCAGGTTGATGGGCATTGTCGATGGAGAGACGGAGATCTCCCGCTTATTGGCTACAGGATTAGATATCACTTTGCCACTTGCCATTTAACACTCACTCATGGTGGTTTGCTCTCACCACAAACTGAAATGTCTTTTGAACCCTTTCCTCATGCCAATTCAAATTCATGCCATTGCTTTGCCACAGGTCTTTCAAGGTTGTCAGAGGAACAGGAGAAGGAGGAGTGCAGTCTGAGAGGGCGCTATCACAGCGTGCAACTCCCTCACCGGCACAGAAACATATATCTCAATGGGGACACCAATTGAGCCATCTAGGTTTTCACATAGTGAAGAACACATGATGAATGTGAGCAGGAGTGGGGACCGGAGATAGGGATAGCTGTGGAATTCCCTGTTGGAGGATGCAGCATACTCCAAGCTCTGCTCAGCTGTACGCCAATACTAAGCCCTGGGAGTTATTGACAAAGATGACACTTCTGGAGTAGAAATGAGAAATGTGTGTATTTCTGTCAGAATTTCCAGAGGCACTGCACATGATTGGAGACATATTGGCAGAATCCATCTACACGGTCCCTTCAATCACTCCTAGGACAGGTACTGCATGGGGTTAGATACAGAGTAAAGCTCCCTCTACACTGTCCCCATCAAACACTCCCAGGACAGGTACAGCACGAGGTTAGATAGAGTAAAGCTCCCTCTACACAGACCCAGTGAAACTTTCCCAGGACAGGTACAGCACAGGGTTGTATTAAGAAATTAAATTAAAAGGTGTAATGGTGGATATACATAGGCGAACATTTAAGTAAATGTTTCATAACTAACAGGTACCTGCAAAACATTTTCAGTGAAATTAGTACCTTGTTGCAGCAGTACTTCTTCAAATTCCCCTCATGTCATCCCCACCCCTCTCCTGCTTCTTGTGCCAACCCCATTCCCTACTCCATCCCACAGGCCATCCTGCCCACCCCTCCAGGTCTGCCCCCACCCCCCATAATGTTACAGCCCCCTCTCACCCATGCCGTCACTCCTCCATGGAATTCCTTCACCCCGCTCAGATCTTCCTCCCCTCCCCTGTTGTCCTACCCCCATGCCGTCCTGCTTTTTAAGCCCTGTAATCTGCTCCTCTCCCTCTTCCCACTTTCCTGCTGTTTATCCCTATCTCCAATGCCACCCCCTCCCATGGCCTCCCTCCTCAAATTCTCCATGCCAGAGGGCTGTGGAGGCTCAGTCGTTGAATATGTTCAAGACTGGGATTGATAAATTTCTACATGTTACAAACATCAAGGGATGTGGGGATAGTGCAGGGAAATGGTGTTGAAGTTGAAGATCAGACATGATCTCATTGAATAGCAGAGGGGGCTCGAAGGGCTGAATGGCCCACTCCTGCTCCTATTTCTTATGTTCTTATGTCCTCCCCCTGTCGCTCTCTGTCCCCCACGCCTTAAATCCCTCCCTGGCTTTTCACACCCTCCCCTCTCTCCCATGCAATCCCCCTACCCACACCTTCCCCACACCCTATGCCTCCCCTCTCATGTCTTCCACACTCCTCCTCCCCTCCAATGCTGTTCCCCAACCCATCTAGCCATTTTGGTCAGGACTCTAGTAACCCAGGCCAGAAAATGGTAAGAGGCAAGAGCCAGGGGCCAGTCGGTGAGGCTGGGAACAGCGGGAGTTGAGGGCTAATAACTCTGTGCATGTGCCAGGCTTCGCCTACAAACTCACTGACCAACCAGAAAATGCAACAGACAGAAACTGTGTATTGGTCAGTAAGATTCTTAACAAATCTACAGTCAATTGAGAAGTAAAAACTCCACAGGAAAAGAGATTCACCTGTGGCTAACTAAGGAGGTTAAACATAGAGTTAGATTAAAAAAAGAAGCTTATAATATTGCCAAGAACAGTGGTATGCCTGAGGATTGGGAGAGCTTCAGAAACCATTGATTAAGAGGAAGAAAATAGAAAGAGGAAGAAAATAGAATATGAAAGTAAACAGACAAGAAATGTACAAAACACATTGTAAAAACTTCTATGAGAATGTAAAAAGAAAGAATGCGGCCGAAATAAACATGGTTCCCTTACAATCTGAGAGAGAAGAATTTATAATGGGAAAGAAGGAAATAGCAGAGATGTTAAACAAGTTTTACAGTAGAAACAAAAAACAGTTCAGAAATACTGGGAAACTAAGGTTTTAATGAGAGTGACGAACTTAAGTAATTATAGGTGGCAAAAAAAAGTGCCAGAGAAATTATTGGGACTGAATCCCTAACATCCTAGGATTTTAAAAGAGCTGCCTGCAGAAATAGTGGATAGATTATTGCGATCTTCCAAAATTCCTTTGATTTTGGAAGACTCCCCATGGGCTGGAAAGTAGCAAAGATAACGGATAGAATTTTCCTAGACTAAGTGCCATAACAGGCGGGAAAAATGGAGACCTACCCGTCAATGAAAATGGCAGGTTTTCCCGCTGTATCATTTGGAGCCTGCTCATTATTTATTCACTCCCGCGAAACACGCTGTTTCAGTGGCGGGTGGGCTCTCATTCGCTCACCCACCATCACCCCGCTGTTGCATCACACCAGCCGCCATCTTTAAAAGGCAGCCACCAGCAAAGCCCTCATCCCCACCAGCTCACCACCACTGCTGCCCCAGGAGACATGGCCAGCAAAGGAAAAATGACTGCAGCCCCCCAGTTTAATGATGGGTCCTCGAGCGACTGCTGGATGCTGTGCAAGCCACCGGGATGTGCTCTACCCCCGCTCTGGCAGCAGCATGGGCAGCAAAGTCACCAACCCGGCTTGGGAGGCGGTGGCAGTGGTGGTCAGCGCAAACGCCCTGCAGAGGAGGACAGCCACCCTGTGCCGCAAAAGGATGAATGATCTCCTCCCGTCCTGCTAGGGTAAGTCATCCTTTTCATCACTCCCAACTCTCTCACTCACAAACCCATCACACACCCACAGGGCCCTCACTCACTGCCAGTACAAGGGACATCATCATTCACTCTCTCACACACATCGTCACTGTCCTCATCCCATCCATGGGACCACTCACCGCCCACACAGGCCAGGCATACTTATCATCTGGCCTGGCAGCGTCCTGCTTATACTCTCCCCATCTCTATCCATGCAGGACAAACTGGCTCACAACAGGAGGGAATTTGAAAACAGAGCTATCCAGCTGGCCGGTGATGACCGGGACCATTCGTGGGCTGACGGTGAGATCGGTGCTGCTCTACCAAGTGAGGATCCAGCAGTGTAATATCCATCAGACAACCATGCTGTGAGTGATTTGTCCTTTTTCACAGGCCACTGCCATGCACTAATAATCTCCTCTTGCTTTCACAGGCACATCTGGGAAACAGCCGACAGAGTCCATGACCCAGGGCCTCCAATCAAGCCCCGAGGAAACCTCTAAAGAGGAATCTGGAGGCATCTTCCCTGAAGTCCCGTCACAGCGCTCATCCACATCCTCCACCAACACAGAGACGCACACCTTGGTGCGACCTAGTTCTAGAGTCGCCTCGGAGCCACAATCTGGTGAGCACGTCACACTGTCTGATCCACGGCAGGATGGAGCAAGGACTCCCCAAGTGTCTGGCACTCGGAGGGCTGCTGGAGGCCAGAACATTGCTGAGTTTGATTCAGATGACGAGCTTCTGGACTTGGTCATGTCACAGTTGATGGAGCTGCAAAGGCAAGCTCAGGAACATCAGGAAGGGATGTCCGCTGCACTCCTCAGATGGAGGAGTCCCTCTGCCTTCAGGCTGAGGTGGTAGCGCTGGCATCGCAACGCACTGAGGTCAACACTGGCAGGATGGCGGCTGCCATGGAGACCTTGGTCCAAGACGTCGATCTTGCTCTGCTGCACGGACTTAACTCCATCACTGACACCATAGTTGGCCTCCAACAGTGTGTATGTGAGAGGGATGCCGGGCAGCTCGATCTCACTCCAGCTTCCCCTTCCGCTCATGGAGTCAGTTAGGGGCCCTCAGGTACCCATAGGGAGGAGGATCAGCAGGTGCACACTCTGGGGCCATCCACCCAGATGACTCTGGGAGTGACCAGCCAATCTGACACCCCTCTTCCTTTGACCTCTGCAGATCCAGCTCCACAGGCCGAGGAGGGTGCCACTGCCACACAGCAGGATCCCGAAAGCAGGCCAGGGCCCTCCAAATCTCGGCCCTCCAGAGGACGCCCACCAAAGTCACCACAGACAGGGTGTCACAGGCAGCCGGCTGCCTCCACCTCTGCTGTGGATGTCTGGAGAGCACCAAGATGTAGCGGCAGCAATGGGAAGGTTAAGGAGAATTAATTCTTTCAGAGTCAAACAATTAAACTAAATTAACAAAATAAGGGATAAAACAAACACAGCCCCTAAGTCAGGTCAGCTGTAAAACCAAGGACAAAGTTTAAAGGAAACTTACAAACATCAAACCAAAATGTGATTAAGATGGTCGATAAAGCACCGCAGGCCCCAAGGTGCCCACCGGACATGGATGGCCTTGAGAATGCCGGCAGACAACATGTGCTCCCTTTCCAGGGACACCCAGCCGCGAACGTAGCCGCGGAAGAGGGCCAAACAATCTGGCAGGACGACCCCCTTGATCGCCCACTGCCTGGACCTGTTAATGGCCAACTTGGCCAGGCCCAGGAGCAGGTTCACAAGGAGGTCCTCCTCCTTCCTGACCCCCCCTCCATACCGGGTGTCCATAGATCAGGAGCGTGGGGCTGAAGTGCAAACAAAAAGGTTTTTTAAGTAACTGAAAAGGGAGTGAAGTTTACCACACCCTATATAAGCATGGTCCATGGACTCCACAACTCCTGCAGGAGCATCCAGCCCACTCCTCCGCCACCCAGCACGTCCCCGATCCTGGTCACCCCGGCAGCCACAGCCCTCCTCTCCGCCAACCACTGAAAAGGACAGAGGAGCAGATTTCTGAGCCTCTCTGACGATAGCTGCTACACCTGACGGGGGAGAACTCCTTTGTGAGGCGACCATGTTCCAGACGTTGATCAGGTCCTGGTAAAAGACAGGCAACACCTGCAAGGAGCCACCGTGGCCCCTCAGGTCTATAAACAGGAGCTACAGGTCATATTTCAGGCTGTGCACCTGACGGAAGAAATACGTCGCCAGGACACACCATCTCGGAGGAGGCTCGATGTAAAGGTATCGCTGCAGGGTCTGAAGGTGGAAGATCACCACCTGGGTGCGCAGGCACACCAGCGCCTGACCGCCCTCCCTAAGCGGGAGACTCAGAACCTCAGCAGTGACCCAGTGCAGCCTTTTGTCCCAGAGAAAGTCGACGAGCATTCTCTGGATTTTTGTGACAAAGTCCGGGGGAGGGGTCAAAGTGACCAGCCAATACCACAACATGGCGGTGATCAGCTGGTTTACGACCAGAACCCGACCCCGGTAAGTCAGCACCCGGAGCAGTCCTGTCCAGCGCCGCAGGCGAGCGGTGCCTTTCGTCTCCAGTTCCTGCCAGTTCGCTGGCCAGGATTCCTCAGCGGGGCAGAGATGGACCCCCAGGTAGAGGAGGCTGGTCCTGCTCCAGGTGAAAGGCCTGAGCTCCTCAGGTAGGGGATCCATCTGCCACGGACCGACCAGGACATTTATCCCAGTTGATCCTGGCAGAAGAAGCGGCAGAGTAGAGCTCCTGGCACTCGCGCATCCTCTGCAGGTCAGCCGGGTCACTAAACATAAGGAGCACGTCATCGGCGTAAGCCAAAAGGACCACCCCGATGCCCGGCCTGTGCAGAACCAATCCCGACAACCTCCTCCGCAAGAGGCGCAGGAAAGGCTCCACGCAAATAGAATACAACTGACCAGACAAGGGGCAGCCCTGATGTACCCCTCTCCCAAAGCGAAGGGGCGCCGTCAAGTACCCGTTAACCTTCACATTCCGCGGCGGTGTACAGAAGTCGGATCCGGGCGACAAAATGCGTCCTGAACCCGAATGCTCGCAGAGTTCTGAGGAAATATTCGTGATCCACCCTGTCCAACGCCTTCTCCTGATCAAGAGGCAGGAAGGCGCCCGACAGACAGGCCCTCTGGGAATAATGTCCCGGACCAGATGGATATTATCAAAGATGGTTTGGTCTGGGACGGTATAAGACTGGTCAGGGTGGATCATGTGGTCCAGCACGATGCCAAGTGGAGAAGACATGGCTCTGGCAAAGATTTTATAATCCGTGCTGAGGAGGGAGACTGGGCGCCAGTTTTTAAGGAGTTGGAGATCCCCCTTCTTCAGCAGCAGGGCAATCACGGCCCTGCACCACGAAAGGGGCATCTCTCCGGTAGTGATACTCTCCCCCAGGACCCCCATGTAGTCGTTCCCCAGGACGTCCCAGAACGCCCTGAAGAACTCCATGGTCAGCCTGTCTAGCCCTGGGGATTTGCCCCTTGAGAGACCATCAAGGGCGCCGGTCACCTCCCCCAGACTTCTAGGGGAGTAAAGCTTTCCGGCGTCCTCCGGGCCGACCTGTGGCAAGTCCTCCCACAAAACTCTGAGCATCCTCGCTGGATGGATCCGGAGAGAACAGGGCAGTGTAATAGTCTCTGGCGATGGCCCTGATGCCCTTCGGATCTGAGACAAGGGATCCGTCGTTGGCCAGTAGCGTAAGGAGCTGCTGACGGACCCTGTGCCTTTTTTCCAGCGAGTAGAAGAAGGGGGAGCCACGGTCCAGGTCTTTGAGGAACCGGATCTGTGACCTCACGAATGTGTCCCAGGACCCGATGAGTTTCAGGTCCCGTGGCGCGCCCTTCTTCTCATCGTACACCGACCGCAGGGCTGGGTCTGCATCAGGCTGATGGAGACGTGCCTCCAGGTCAAGCACCTCCTTCTCCAACTCCTCGACCCTGGATTTCTGCCTCTTTGTCGACTCCTTCGCATACTCCTGACAGAAAACACGGATGTGAGGCTTGCCCACGTCCCACCTTGGCCTCAAGGAGGGGAAGCCTCCCTGCTTCCTTCTCCAGCCGGCCCAGAAACGACAGATCGGAGGACCCGCTCGTCCTCCATCAGCAGGTTGTTGAAGTGCTAGTATGCGGACCTCGTCCAAGCGCAGAACGGAGTGAGCTGTGCCCACACCAGATGGTGTCTGTGCACAGCACCTGCTGCATGAAAGCCGCCAGAACGCTGGACACATATGCCTTTGAAACGTAAAGGTGGTCGAGTCTGGACACTCCGACTCCAGGTGACACAAAGGTGAAAACGCTGGAATCAGGATGGAGATTTTGCCAGATGTCCACCAAGTCGAAGGACCTGACCGGGTCCCGTAACTTACTCACACCGAGCGAGCGGTGCTGGGCACCGTGACGGTCCCGGGCCTCGAGGGTGCAATTCAAATCCCCCTCGAGGACGATGCACTCACCCCGTCGATGGAGCCCAGATGAGTGGACACTTCCTCAAAGAAGCTCGTTTGCTGCTGCGCGCCCAGGGGAGCGTACACACTCACAAAGTGAAACGCTGCACCCCCCAGGCGCACAGTCAGGTGCAGCAACCGGCCTGGCACCGGCTCCTTGACCCCCAAGATCTCCGGCTGAAATGTGGGGCCAACAAAATATCCACCCCGCCATAATTGGAGGCTCATGTAGACCCCCCCTTGCCACTCCAGGAGCCCCGTAGCTTCGTCTCCCGGAACTGTATGGGTTTCCTGCAGGAGGCACAGCGCATACTTCCTGTCCCGGAGGACCGAGAAGTTCTGGAACCTGCGCTGTGCGTTCCTGCTGCCGTGGATGTTGAGGCTGGCTATAGTTGTCTTCATTGTCAAAAGTATGTGCAACCTTCACCTTAATTAAAAGGAGAAGACTTTTAATCCTTCCTCTCCTTCAGGAGCCCAGCGAGAAACGTTTGGACGAAGGTTCTTGTCCAACTTGGGAGCCTTGAGAGCCTCGTGAGTGGACCAGAACACCAGCGGATAAGAATGCCACTGGTCCAAGGCCAACTGGACCCTGTCTCAGCGACCGCGATGACTCACTAAAAAGTCCTGGAGTTCCCGTGGGGGGATGGGGGAGAGTCAGTGGAGGGCACCAGGGGATCCATCACCTCACCTGATAATGACTCAACATCGTCCCCAGTTTTCACCACCGAAACTCCGTCCTCCTCCAGGTCATCACCACCAGCTTCCAACCCCTCCCCCGCATTGAGTACAGGGGTGGGTCCGGAACTGCCAGTCGGCTCCACCTCCACCTCGCTCCCACCCCCAGGATCAAGGCCAGAGGGGTCCTCTCTGGTCTCCATTAGTGTTTTTGGGTCAGAGGGTGGCAGCATCTCGGATACCTGCTCTCCTCCTGGCATCGGATCGTCCGGGGAGCTTAGGAGTAGCTCCTGCCCTAACACTAGGACGCCTGGTGCTAAATTTTGGGAGGGAGCAGGAAGGCCTTCTTCACCACCGCCATCCAATCACCCAGCCAATTTTTTTAAAACAGAGGAGCTGCAGTCCCCCGATGGGCCAGAGGATACCTCGGGGGTATTTAGTGTGTCCAAGATGGGCACTTACACAAGGGAGGTACCCTCAGCCACCCCTGAGGGGCCCTGCTCAGAGGACTGCAGCAGGTTTATGGGGGGATCAATGGGTGTGGGTGTAGGGTCTTGGATATCTCCCAGAGGGCAGAGCAAGGTTTTACTAGGCAGAGACACCACCACCTCTTCATGGGGGGAGGGGACACACCCAACCTCTTCAGCCTGGGCATCACCCTCCCCCTCCTCTTCCTCCTCCAAGTGGTGATGTCTCTTCTGGGGTAGGCTGGGGCTAGGGAGACCTTCATCTGTGAGGCCTCCTCCACCTCGTCCAGCCTTCCTGGACACCCCACCCTCTGGGGTTTGGGATGTTCTACCGGCTCGGGGGCACGAGTCTCACCCCCGCCGGCCCCGGGAGCCCACGTAGGAATGACGCTGGGCCCAGCACATGGTGCTGAGGCTCACACAAGTCCGGCAACCCACGCAGGGACGATGCCGGGGCTGGATGTTAATATTTCCCCCGAGCCGGTTTCTGCAGGGGTTTGGGGATCCTGGGTGGTTTGGGTGGTTTGGGGGGTTTGTGGTGTCTCAGGGGCCGCCCCCAGGTTGGGGGTCTTCCTCTGCGCCTTCTTACGGCGCGGGACCTCTCCCCACCCCTCACCAGCAGCCAAGATGGCAGTGGCTGCCGGCAACACCTCCCCTTGAGGGGAGGGAGATGGAGTAGTGGCGGGGGGAGGAGGGGCGGTGCCAGCCGCGGCCGCTTGGGTGGAGTCGGCGGCCTTGGAGGCGGGGCAGTTCTTCCTCACATGCCCCACCTCCTTACAAGCATGGCACCACACGCCCTCCACGGTCCAGAATACCCGGTAGGCAGTCCCTCTATAATTTACAGTAAATTCCCCCTCCAGGCACTCCCCTCGGGCCAAGCGGACGAATATTTAGCACCAGAAGGAGTACACGTAGCGGCGGGCCGCATCCTTGAGGCTGAGCAGGATCGGTGCTATCCCTGACCTGACCGCCCCCAGTTTACAGAGGTGGGGGAGGGGGAGCTCACCAGAAACAAAGGGCGGCACATTTGAAATAATGAAATAATAATCCTCTGAGCGGTGGCCTCAAGTGAATCCACTGCCAGAAAGGTCCCGCCCAGAGTGAGCCCCTTTTGCAGGACAAGGTGCACTGCCCACTCAGACCTCAGGAAAAATATGGCCTTCCCGTACATCTTCGGGGCCGACAACTCCAGCCATAGCCTTAACACAGGCCTCGATAGTCATGTCGGGGTGAGTGTAGCTCTTTATCCCCAGGGCCCTCGTGAGGAGGCGGAAAGGTGACAGGGCCGCGGGAGCAGCAGGAGCCGCAGAAGCAGCCACCCCCACATAGGTCTTTTTGGGAGGCCCCGCCACCGGTGACAATACTGCCTCCACATTTGCCCTCAAGGGCCTGGCCACAGGCGATGGTGAGCTGGCCATTGCTCCTAAGCCACTCTGAGAAAGGTTGGTCTTAATAATTTTTATTTATTTAGTGTTTTTTTTTAAATCTCCCTGGAGGGAGAGGGGGAGAAAGGTGTAGTTAACCTCCTCCTCTGAGATGTTAATAGAGGAGAGGAGGGAGAGGACAGAGGACAGGGAGGCACAGGAGGGAAAGGGGACAGTGTAGGTGGGTGTCTTTCCGTGGAAAGATGGACAGTGGGTGGGGGCCTCTATGATTTTCCGGTAGAGGGAGGGCGATGTCTTCGCCAGACAGCTGGTACTGCCTGGCCCACAAATGTGAGGCCTGTTCCTCTTCACCAGGCAGCTGCCTGGGCTTAGGCCTTGCAAGGAGTGGTGATGGAAAAATGGGGTTGGGGTGGGGAGGTGGCAGGGGTGGTGGCAAGATTTGACACAGAAAGGCACACCCCAATTCCCTCCCCCAAGTCCTTAGGGCAGTCTTCTGCCCTCCCCCTACAAAACACAGTCCTTATTCAGCCACCTGAACAAAATAGAAAGTCTAGACACCCACCTAGGATGTTATGTTATTCAGTCCTGGTCTCCTGGCTTTCCTGTCCTGTAGCAACAGCAGCAGCAGGTCTTCCTCTCCCTCTCTCTCCTATCTCCTGTTGGCCCCACAGAAAGGCCCTCTAGGCTCCAACTCCCCCAGGCAATGGAGGAGGATGATGAAATTGATGAAGTATGGAAGGTTTCTTGAGGCTGGTAAGCAAGCAGTGAACAACTGGAGGAATCCAACTGCAGTAGTTCGTTCAGTCAGTCAGCAAGCAGGGACACACAGCAGCATCCAACTCTCCTCTCTCCCTGGCTGCAACTGAAGCAGCAACGAGTTGCAGCTGAGAGCAATTGGGGAGAATTATTTTTTTTTTAAAGATTACTTATAATTTTTATTGTCCCATTTTGTCCAAAAAACAGAGAAATCGTCCATAACCAAGTACTTCAAGTGGCTTCAGCTGGCATCAGTTTTGACTATCCGTTATCGTAATCGTCTTACTTCAAGCTCAGATTCCAAAAGTGTGAGCACATCTCCCTCACGGACCGGTCCTTTCACATTTCGAATAATGGATCGGTTGCTGTCTTCCATAAATTCCACACGGACCTGAGTATACTGTCCCTGGGATCCTGTCCTTCCAAGAACTTAGTGACCCGGGCCAATTTGATGGTCTGAATCCATGGACACTCCATGATGTCAGCGGCAACTGGGGAGAATTAGCTGCACAGCCTGGGCACAGGTGTAAATCACTTGTACATAATGTTCACTATTGTCAATAAACTCCCAAGAATGTCTCCCTGCCTGTGGCTCCTTGTTCTGATGAGCAGTGTTCTTGTCACTCAGATGTGAAACCTTTCTGCACAAGATAAAAGGCAGGTGTCTCAGTCCAGGGCCTCTTCCCTGTGCTCTGTGCAGCCTTCAGACCACAGTGATGGTCCAGCCTCACACTCCCTGGAAACATTACTGATGCCTGCACCTTGGCAGTGCTGGTCATTGCTGCCAGGATGTAGTGGGCAGGTGCCACAGAGTTCTCTCATTCTCTCTGTGTGCACTCAACACCATTAAGGTGGGGCTGGTCCCTATCACACCAGCATCTGTGACCATTGATGCTGTGCACCAGCTCCTGAAGGGCTGAGGTGCTGAAGGCAGACACAGCATCAGATGTATCTAAAGTTTCATGGCTGCGTCTCTGAGATGGCCCCGATCATGGGGCGCAAGCGAGCTGCCCTTGGCCAGACAGGAGTCAGACGTTCTCAGAAGCTATGTGAAGATTCATGGAGTGTCCTCACTGCATGTTGTCATCATCCTCCTGCAATCGAGCTACTATTAGGGCCTCCACTACATCTCCACGACAGGAGCATTTTCACAGAGGTATTGGCACTGCCAAAAGCCAGAGTGAAGTCAAACGTTCACAACTGTGATGTGAGGATCTACGGGGACACCTCATCCTCGTCATCATCCTCCACAAATCTGGCAGCTAGGAGGACCTCCCGAGTGCAACTGCCTCGTCTGGCCAGTGCGAGAGCTTGATTCCCATCATTGTCACCACAGAGGACTCCCTTGCCTTCTTCCCTGTCGGTGTCCTCCTCATCTGAGGAAACCTGCAGCTCCTCCATCTCCTCCTCAGCTAGCTCATGTTCCATTGGAGTGCCAGATTGTAAAGGGCACAGCAGACGATGATGTGTGACTATATTGCAGGGCACCACCAGACCAGTCCAGGCACCGGAACAGCATCTTCAGCATCCCGATGGTCTGCTGCACCAAAATGTGAGTTGCAGCATGAGCCTGGTTATACCTTCACTCTGCTGCAGTCTGAGGCCACCACACGGGCATCATCAGCCATGTCTTCTGTGGGTAGCCCTTGTCCCCGAGGAGCCATCCCTGCAGCTTCTGTGGACCCTGGAAGACTGCAGGGATCTGCGAGCGACTCAGGATGTAGGAGTCGTGCACAATCCCTGGAAACCAGGGAGTATCTGGTTGTCATATACCAGCTGCACGTTCAGTGCAATTGATGAAGTCCACCGAGTGTAGCGATGGAGACCTGAGCACCACATGAGTGCAGTCAATCGCACCCTGAACCTACGGGAATCCCGAGATCAGGGCGAATCCAATGGCCCTTGCATCCTGGCTTCCCGGTCCCGGGCAAATTCACAACGTTGTGGGCCATGGAGAAGATGGCATCCGTGACCTCATTGATGCATTTGTGGGTGGCAGATTGTGAGATTCCATAGAGCCTGTGGAAGCCCTGAAAGGAATCACTGGCATAGAAATTGAGCGCCATGGTCACTTTCACAGCTACTGGCAGTGGATGCCCTCCATGTCCCCTTGGCACCAAGTCCTGCAGTAAGTGGCAGATGTGAGTCACCAGGTCCCTAGACATGCGCAGTCATCAGTGACACTGGTTCTCAGTCATCTACAGGAATGGCAGGCGGCATCTATTGACCCTGGGTGTCGCTAGGCGCCGACTAGCCACAGCTCACAGTCGCTCCTGCCTTTGCGCGGCCAGGAGCCTCAGTTGCTCTCTCCTCCATCTTCTACGGTCTCCGTAGGCCATCAAGCATTCAGCTAGGTCACCAGGATCCCTGATCCTGATGTGGTCCTCCTGCAGCATGAAAGAGAGAGAGTCGTGGGTAGGATGGGTGTACTTAGCACCTTTCCTGGCCCTGTGTATCCATCCTTTAATGCTTCCTGGGGAGTGCTGGTCACTCCTTGGATGGCCTGAGATTAGTGCGTTACATGGCTGCCCTGTCAGCCTGTGACTTGGGGGACACTGGTCCAAACCGGGAGGCTGAGATTGCAAGGGCCTGTGAGCACCTCCAGCAGTGACTGCTACATGGCCAACGTTGGCGAGGAGATTGTACAATGTGTGCAGTCCAAATACTCCGTGGTCCAATAAAGCGGCGGACTTGAAGTCTGTGCCGTGGGCATGGGGGGGTGCAGGGAGGGGAAAGGTGTAGAGCGCTTGGTGGCCCTTTGGTGCCTCCGCGTTAGCCTCACATCATAGGGGAAGATGCTGGATTCCATTCTTGTGGATATGGTATCATCAGGGCAAATAAAAAAAATCAAAGTGATTTGGCAGAGTCAGCATGTTTCATGAAAGGGAAACTGAATTTGACAAATCTATTCAAGTTTTTAAGGGTGTAACTATTCGGATAGATAAAGGGGAACCAATATTTAGTATATCTGGATTTCTGAAAGAATTTCTTTCACCTATCTGGAAGAAGGTGCCACACGAAAGGTAAAAGTTTGATAGAATATACAAGCATTGATAGAGGATTATTAAGGGACAGAAAGGAAAGAAAGAGAATAAATGGGCCATTTTCTGGCTGGCAGACTGTTACAAGTGAAGTAATACAAGGATGAGTACTGGAGCATCAGCTGTTTTTTTTTTATTCATTCTCAGGGTGTGGGCTTCGCTGGCTGGGCCAGCATTTATTGCCCATCTCTAGTTACCCTTGAGAAGGTGGTGGTGAACTGCCTTCTTGAAGCGCTGCAGCCCATGTGGTGTAGGTACACCCACAGTGCTGTTAGGAAGGGAGTTCCAAGATTTTGACCCAATGACAGTGAAGGAACGGCGATATATTTCCAAGTCAGGATAGTGAGTAACTTGGAGGGGAACTTCCAGGTGGTGATGTTCTCATTTATCTGCTGCCCTTTTCCTTCTAAATGGTGGTAGTCATGGTTTGGAAGATACTGTCTAAGGATCCTTGGTGAATTCCTGCAGTGCATCTTATAGATGGTACACACTGCTGCCACTGTTCATCGGTGGTGGAGGGAGAGAATGTTTGTGGATGTGATGCCAATCAAGTGGGCTGCTTTGCCCTGGATAATGTCAAGCTTCTTGAGTGTAGTGGGAGCTACACTCATCGAGGTAAGTGGTGAATATTCCATCACACTCCTGACTTGTGCCTTGTAGATGGTGGACAGACTTTGGGGAGTCAGGAAGTGAGTTATTGTCTACAGGATTCCTAGCCTTTGACCTACCCTAGTAGCCATAGTATTTATATGGCTAGTCCAGTTCAGTTTCTGGTTAATGGTAACCCCCAGGATGTTGATAGTGGGGGATTCAGTGATGGTAATGTCAAGGGGTGATGGTTAGATTCTCTTGTTGGACATGGCGATTGCTTCGCACTTGTGTGGCATGAATGTTACTTGCCACTTGTCAGCTCAAGATTGGATATCGGCCAGATCTTGCTGCATTTGGACATGGACTGCTTCAGTGTCTGAGGAGTCACGAATGGTGCTGAACATTGTACAATCGTCAGCGAACATCCCCAGTTCTGACCTTATGATGGAAGGAAGGTCATTGATGAAGCAGCTGAAGATGGTTGGGCTGACGACACTACCCTGAGGAACTCCTGCACTGATGTCCTAGAGCCGCGATGATTGACCTATAAAAACCACAACCATCTTCTTTTGTGCTAGGTATAACTCCAACCAGTGGAGAGTTTTCCCCTTGATTCCCTTTTATTCCAGTTTTGCTAGGGCTCCTTGAAGCCGCACTTGGTCAAATGCTGCCTTCATGTCAAGGGCAGTCACTTTCACCTTACCTCGGGAGTTCAGCTCTTTTGTCCATTTTGAACCAAGGCTGTTATAAGTGTTATTTTATGAGTGTTATGAGTAGCCCTGGCAGAACCCAAACTGGGAAGTGAGTAGGTTATTGCTAAGCAAGTGGTGCTTGATGACCCCTTTCACCGCTTTACTAAATAGACTGATGGGGCGATAATTGGCAGGGTTGGATTTGTCCTGCTTTGCGTGTACAGGCCATAACTGGGCAATTTTCCACATAGCTGGGTAGATGCCAATGTTTTAGCTGTACTGAAACAGCTTGGCTAAGAGTGCGGCAAGTTCTGTAGCACCAAGTCTTCAGTACTATTGCTAGAATATTGTCAGGGCCCATAGCCTTTGCAGTATCCAATGCCTTCAGCCGTTTCTTGATATCAAGTGGAGTAAATCAAATTGGCTGAAGACTGGCATCTATGATGCTGGGAACCTCTGGGGGAGGCCAAGATGGATCATCCACTCGGCACTTCTAGCTGAAGATTGTAGCAAATGCTTCAGCCTTATCTTTTGCACTGATATGCTGGGCTCCTCCATCATTGAGGATGGGGATATTTGTGGAGCCTCCACCTCCAGTGAGTTGTTTAATTGTCCACCACCATTCATGACTGGATGTGGCAGGACTGAAGAGCTTAGATCTGATCCATTGGTTGTGGAATTGCTTAGCCCTGTCTATCACTTGCTGCTTATGCTCTTTGGTATGCAAGTAGTCCTGTGTTATAGCTTCACCAGGTTGACACCTCATTTTTAGGTATGCCTGGTGCTGCTCATGGCATGCCCTCCTGCATTCTTCATTGAACCTGGATTGATCCATTGGCTTGGTGGTAATGGCATAGTGGGGGATATGCCAGGCCATGAGGTTACAGAATGTGTTCGAGTACAATTCTGCTGCTGCTGATGGCCCACAGTGCCTCATGGATGCCCAGTCTTGAGTTTCTAGATTTGTTTGAACTCTATCCCATTTAGCACGGTGGTAGTGCCATATAAGTCCTTTAGGACTCCATCAGTAGTGGTGCTACTAAATCACTCTTGGTGATAGACATTGAAGTCCCCCTCACCAAAGTATATTCTGCGGCGTTGCCACCCTCAGTGATTCCTCCAAATGGTGTTCAACATGGAGGAGCACTGATTCATCAGCTGAAAGAGGGCACATGGTAATCAGCAGGGGGTTCCCTTGCCCATGTTTAACCTGATGCCATGAGGACTCCCAGGGCAACTCCCTCCCGTAAAGCGCTGTGCCTCCACCTCTGCTGGGTCTGTCCTTCTGGTGGGACCAGACATACCCAGGGATGGTGATGGTGGTGTCTGGGACATTATCTGTAAGATATGATTCCATGAGGATGACTGTGTCAGGCTGTTGCTTGACTAGTCTCTGAGACAACTCTCACTTTTGGCACGAGTCCCCAGATGTTAGTAAGGAGGACTGTGCAGGGTCGACAGGTTGAGATTGCCGTTGTTGTTTCTGATGCCTAGGGTCCATGCTGAGTGGTCAGTCTGGTTTCATTCTTTGTAGCAGTTTGATACAACTGAGTGGCTTGCTAGGTCATTTCAGAGCATGTAAGAATCAACCACATTGTTAAAGGACACTGAAGGACGTTAGTGAACAAGATGGGTTTTTACAACAATCAACAATGGCATCATGGTCATTTTAATTCTAGTTAATTCCAGGTTATTTCTGAATTCAAATTCCACCATCTGCCATGGCGCGGTTCAAACCCGGGTTCCCAGAGCATTACCCTGGGTCTCTGGATTACTAGTCCAGCAACAACACGGCTATGCCATTGCCTCCCATATTGACTGGAAATACAATCTCTCTCTATCTCACTAACAGGTGTCAATTACCCTCTCTCTATCTCACTGACAAGTGTTCTGGTAATCTGATGTGTAATATACCTTTAAGACAAATATTGTAATGTAAGGTCACATGATCGTGGTACCCAATAGCAAAGTAGCACGAGCTATCTCCAGTCAGTGGCCTTGAGTTAGTCTGAAGAGTAAAGACAGAGTTTTTAAATGTGAGCACAAAAGTGCAGCTGCTTAGTTCCTTGTGTAAATAAACAGAATGTGTTTCTTCTAAGAACAATCTACTGGTCTTCTCTGTCTTGGCACCAACTCGGTCTCCCCAAATCAAGCATGCAGCCCGGATCCTTTAGCCCCAACAAACCAGGGCACTGGATCCAACATTAACCCCCCTCCCTTATCTCCCTGAGAGAGGTGTCCATTACCCATTCTCTGTGCAGAATTTTCCATTCCTGCTGGCAGTGGGCGTCATAGATGGCGGGCAAGAACAATATGGTTAACGACAGCGGGAAAGTAGGTCGCAATCGTCCTCTCAGCCCACCGATGGTGGGTCACATTTCCCACCAATGGTTCAGCGGGGAGCTCATTGTAATACAACAGCAACTCATTAAAAGGCCAACCTGCCAGGCTCTGGACCCCTGCCGTAGCATCCATCCACATCAGTAGGAAAGCACCTCAATGCGCTTCACAAAGGCACACAGGCAGCCTTCACTTTGGGTGAACTGAAGTGAGTGAACAGCATCATTTTCCCCAGCTCGCCAGGGTCACTTGTTGCTTTGCAGGTTTCAGGGGTGTCGAGGGGCCTGGGTGAAGTGCCGCCCTGCCTCAGAGGCGACTATTTTCGGGGAGGGTGGTGTCTGGGAGGCAATTGCTGCTCTGCCACGGAGACAACTGTAGTCAGGGTGGGTGTGTCCAGGGGAAAATGCTGCCCTGGCCCTCCATCCCACACAAAGGCAATTGAGGTGGGGAGCAGGGTAGATGAGGGAAGTGGCCATGCTGTGGGGACACCTGTATAAACTGACCATGTCTCTGCAACTGGGACAGTTCAGGTGAAGCCACAGTGATATGATTGGGGTTGGGCTCCTAACCTGCCCGACCATGCAAGTATTATGAGGGCACCATTGTGGCACCAAGCCCTCCAGACCTTAACCCCCACACCACCCCTGCACACACTGCGAGTCTACGACCACTTTACTGGACTGTGCAGCAGTTGGACTGCACATGTTGTACAATCTCCCCACCAATGCTGGCCATTAGCAGTCACTGCTGGAGGTGCTCACAGCCCCTTGCAATCTCAGCCTCCCAGTTTGGACCAGTGTCCCCCATGTCACAGGCTGACAGGGCAGCCATGTAGCGCACTCATCTGTGGCCATCCAAGGGGTGACCAGCACTCCCCGGGAAGTGTTAAGGGGCAGTTACACAGGGCCAGGAAAGGTGCTAAGTACACCCATCCTACCCACGACTCTCTCTCTTTCATGCTGCAGGAGGACCACATCAGGATCAGGGATCCTGGTGACCTAGCTGTATGCCTGATGGCCTACAGAGACTATCTAAGATGGAGGAGAAAGCGACTCAGGCTCCTGGCTGCTCAAACACAAGGAGCAGCTGCCACAGGAAGAAGAGGCAGCAGGGGCTCCCACACGCTGCCCAGGAGCGACAGTGAGCCGTGGCTGGTTGGCACCTAGCGACACCCTAGGGCCTATAGATGCTGCCTGCCATTCTTGCAGATGACTGAGAACCAGTGTCGCTGACAACTGCACTTGTCTAGGGACCTGGTGGATCACATCTGCCACTTACTGCGGGACTTGGCACCAAGGGGACATGGAGGGCATCCACTGCCAGTGGCTGTGAAAGTGACCACGGTGCCCAATTTCTATGCCAGTGGTTCCATTCAGGGCTCCACAGGTGACCTCTATGGAATCTCACAATCTGCCACCCACAAATGCATCCATGAGGTCACGGATGCCACCTTCTCCAAGGCACACAACTTTGTGCATTTTGCACGGGACCGGGACAGCCAGGATACAAAGGCCATTGGATTCGCCCTGATCTCGGGATTCTCACAGGTGCAGGGTGCGATTGACTGCACTCATGTGGCGCTCAGGTCTCCATCGCTACACTCAGTGACTTCATCAACTGCAAGGGCTTCCACTCACTGAACGTGCAGCTGGTGTGCGACCACCTGCATCTTGCAGGTCTGTGCACGGTTTCCAGGGAGTGTGCTCCCTGAGTCGCTCGCAGATCCCTGCAGTCTACCGGGGTCCACAGAGGCTGCAGGGTTGGCTCCTCGGAGACAAGGGCTACCCACAGAGGCCGTGGCTGATGACACCCGTGTGGTGGCCTCAGACTGCAGCAGAGTGAAGGTATAACCAGGCTCATGCTGCAACTCACAGCTTGGTGCAGCAGACCATCAGGATGCTGAAGATGCGGTTCCGGTGCCTGGACCGGTCTGGTGGAGCCTGCAATACAGTCCACAGAGGGTGTCACACATCATATCACCTGCTGCGCCCTTTACAACCTGGCACTGCAATGGGGAGAGGAGCTGGCTGAGGAGCTGGAGGTCTCCGCTGATGAAGAGGACGCTGATGGGGATGGGGGTGAGGGGGTCCTCAATGAGGATGACGATGGGGATGAGGCCCTCGCACTGGTCAGATGAGGCAGGTGCACTTAGGAGGCCCTCATAGTTGCCAGATTTATGGAGGATGATGATGAGATGCAGTGAGGTGTCCCCACAGATCCTCACATCGCAGTTGTGAATGTTTGACTCCAGTCTGGCTTATCTCAGCGCCAATACCCTCTGTGAGAATGTTCCTGTCATGGAGACGCAGTGGAGGCCCTAATAGTCACTCGATCACAGGAGGATGATGATGACATGTAGTGAAGACACTCCATAGATCTTCACATAGCCTCTGAGAATGTCTGACTCCTGTCTGGCCGAAAGCAGTTTGCTTGCGCTCTGTTATCAGAGCCATCTCAGAGACGCTACCATGAAACTTTAGACACATCTGATGCTGTGTCTGCCTTCAGCACCTCAGCCCTTCAGGAGCTGGTGCACAGCATCACTGGTCACAGATGCTGGTGTGATGTGGACCAGCCCCACCTTAAAGGTGCTGAGAGCACACAGAGAGAATGAGAGAACTCTGTGGCACCTGCCCATTACATTCTGGCAGCAATGACCAGCACTGCCAAGGTGCAGACATCAGTAATGTTTCCAGGGAGTGTGAGGTTGGACCATCACTGTGGTCTGAAGGCTGCACAGAGCACAGGGAAGAGGCCCTGGACTGAGACACCTGCCTTTATCTTGTGCAGAAAGGTTTCACATCTGAGTGACAAGAGCACTGCTCATCAGAACAAGGAGCCACAGGCAGGGAGGCATTCTTAGTTTATTGACAATAGTGAACATTCTGCACAAGTGATCAACACCAATGCCCAGGCTGTGCAACTAATTCTCCTTAACTTTCCTAACACTGCTGCTACGTGTTAGTGCTCCCTAGACATCCACAGCAGAGGTGGAGGCAGCCTGCTGACTATTTGCCTTGTCTGTGGTGACTTTGGCGGGCCGAGACCTGGAGGGCCCCGGCCTGCTTTCAGGGTCCTGCTGTGTGGCAGTGGCTCCCTCCTCGGTCTGTGGAGCTGGAGCTGTTGGGGTCACAGGAAGTGGGGAGTCAGATGGGCTGGTCACTCCCAGAGTCACCTGGGTGCATGGCCCCAGAGTGTGCACCCGCTAATCCTCCTCCCTATGGGTGCTCAAAGGCCCCTGGCTGACTCCGTGGGTGGAAGGAATAGCTGGAGTGAGATTGAGCTGCCCAGCACCCCTCCTGCATACACACTGTTGGAGGCCAACTATGGCGTCAGCGATGGAGTTAAACCCTCGCAGCAGTGCAGGAGCGACATTGTGGGCCAAGGTCTGTCGGCTGTTTGGCAGATGTGCCTGTGAAAGCAAGGGGAGATAATTAGTCTACGGCAGTGGCCTGTGAAAGAGGACACATCACTCACACCATGGCTGTCTGATGGATGTTGCACTGCTGGACCCTTACTTGATCAAGCAAAGCCAACCTCACCATCAGCACAGGACCGAGATTTTGGCTGGCCAGCTGGATGGTTCTGTTTTCAAAGTCTGTGAGGACCTTGATTTCGGGCATTCCTCCACCAGTCAGTGACCTCCCTCTTTTGTTGTGTACCAGCTTGTCCTGTATGGTTAAAGATGGAGAAAGTGTAAGCAGGACGCCTGCCAGGCCAGATGATAAGTACGCCTGGCCTGTGTGGGTGGTGAGTGGTCGCATGGATGGGATGAGGACAATGACAGTGTGTGTGAGAGAGTGAATGGTGATGTCACTTGAAGTGGCTGTGAGTGAGGGCCCTGTGGATGTGTGCAGGGTTTGTGAGTGTGTGAGTTGAGAGTGATGAAAAGAGTGACTTTCCCTGGCGGAACGGAGAAGATCATTCATCCTCTTGCGGCACTGGGTGGCTGTCCTCTTCTGAAGGACATTAGTGCTGACCACCGCTGCCAGCAGCTCCCAAATCAGGTCAGTGACTTTGCTGCCCATCCTGTAGCCTGAGCTGGGGTAGGGCACAACCCAGCAGCCTTCATAGTAGCCAGCAGTCGCTCGAGGGACCCATCATCAAACTGAGGGGCTGCAGGTCTTTTTACCTTTGCTGGCTATGTCTCCCGGGTAGTGGTGGTGAGACCATAAGACCATAAGACATAGGAGCAGCGATTAGGCCATTCGGCCCATCGAGTCTGCTCCGCCATTCAATCATGGCTGATAAGTTCCTCAACCCTATTCTTCCGCATTATCCCAGTAACCTTTGATCCACTTACCAATCAAGAACCTATCTATCTTGGTCTTAAATACACTCAATGACCTGGCCTCCACAGCCTTCTGTGGCAATGAATTCCATAGATTCACCGCTGTCTGGCTAAAGAAGTTTCTCCTCATCTTTGTTCTAAAAGGTCTCCCCTTCACTCTGAGGCTGTCCCCGTGGGTCCTAGTCTCTCCTACTAATGGAAACATCTTCCCCACATCCACTCTTTCCAGGCCTTTCAGTATTCTGTAAGTTTTAATCAGATCCCCCCTCATCCTTCTAAACTCCATCGAGTATAGACCCAAAGTCCTCAAACATTCCTCATATGTTAAGCCTTTCATTCCTGGGATCGTTCTCGTGAACCACCTCTGGACCCTCTCCAGGGCCAGCACATCCTTCCTGAGATACGGGGCCCAACATTGCTCACAATATTCTAAATGTGGTCTGACCAAAGCCTTATAAAGTCTCAGCTGCCCATCCCTGCTTTTGTTTTCTAATCCTCTTGAAATAAATGTTAACATTGCATTTGCCTTCCTAACTACCAACTCAACCTGCAAGTGAACCTTAAGAGAATCCTGGACTAAGATTCCAAAGTCCCTTTGCACTCCAGATTTCTGAATTCTCTCCCCATTTAGAAAGTAGTCCATGCCTCTATTCTTCCTACCAAAGTGCATGACCTCACACTTCCCCACATTGTATTCCATGTGCCTCTTCTTTGCCCATTCTTCTAACCTGTCCAAATCCTTCAGCAGCCTCCCCACCTCCTCACCCTGTCCCTCCACCTATCTTTGTATCATCTGCAAATTTAGCCAGGATGCCCTCAGTTCCTTCATCTAGATCATTAATGTATAAAATGAAAAGTTGTGGTCCCAATACTGACGCCTGCAGAACTCCACTAGTCACCAGCCGCCATCCTGAGAAGGACCCCCTTATCCCCACTCTCTGCCTCCTGCCAGACAGTCAATCTTCTATCCATGCTAGTACCTTGCCTCTAACACCATGGGCTCTTATCTTACTGAGCAGCTTCCTGTGCGGCACCTTGTCAAAGGCCTTCTGGAAGTCCAAGTAGATAACATCTATTGGCTCTCCTTTGTCTAACCTACTCATTATCTCCTCAAAGAATTCTAACAGATTTGTCAGGCAAGACCTCCCCTTGATGAAACCATGCTGACTTTGCCCTATTTTACCATGCAATTCCAAGTATTCTGAAATCTCATCCTTAATAATGGACTCTAAAATCTTACCAACGACCGAGGTCAGGCTAATCGACCTGTAATTTCCCGTCTTTTGCCTGACTCCCTTCTTAAACAAGGGGATTACATTAGCAATTTTCCAGTCCTCTGGGACCCTCCCTGACTCCAGTGATTCCTGAAAGATCACCATTAATGCCTCCACTATCTCTTCAGCTATCTCCTTCAGAATTCTGGGGTGTAATCCATCTGGTCCAGGTGATTTATCCACCTTCAGACCTTTCAGTTTTTCTAGCACATTCTCCTTGGTAATGGCCACCATACTCACCTCTGCCCCCCGACTCTCTTGAACTTAGGGGATGTTACTCATGTCTTCCACTGTGAAGACTGACGCAAAGTACCTATTCAGTTCCTCCACCATTTCTTTGTTCCCCACTACTACTTCTCCAGCGTCATTTTCCAGCGACCCAATGTCCACTTTTGCCTCTCTCTTACCCTTTATATATCTAAAAAAAAAATTCTTGCAATCTTCTGTTATATTACTGGCTAGTTTACCCTCATATTTAATCTTCTCCCTCCTTATTTCTTTTTTTAGTTGTCCTCTGTTGGTCTTTGTAGGCTTCCCAATCCCCTGGTTTCCCACTGCTCTTCGCCGCATTGTATGCTTTCTCTTTAGCTTTTATGCTGTCCCTGACTTCCCTTGTCAGCTATGGTTGCCTCATCCTCCCTTTAGTATGCTTCTTCTTCCTAGGGATGAATTTTTGCTGTGTCTCCCAAATTACTCCCAGAAACTCCTGCCATTGCTGTTCCACTGTCTTTCCTGCTACGCTCATTTCCCAGTTAATTCTGGCCAGCTCCTCCCTCATGCCTCTGTAGTTGCCTTTATTCAACTGTAATACCATTACATCTGATTCCAGCTTTTTCCTCTCAAATTGCAGGGTAAATTCTATCATATTATGGTCACTTCCTCCTAAGGGTTCCTTCACCTTAAGATCCTTCATCAAATCTGCCTCATTACACATCACTAAATCTAGAATTGCCTGTTCCCTAGGGGGCTCCACCACAAGCTGCTCCAAAAAGCCATCTCGTAGACATTCCACAAATTCCTTTTCTTGGCACCCACTACCAACCTGATTTTCCCAGTCTACCTGCATATTGAAATCCCCCGTGATCACTGTAACCTTGCCTTTCTTACATGCCTTTTCTATCTCCTGGTGTATCTTGTGCCCCACATCCTGACTACTGTTTGGAGGCCTGTACATAACTCCCATTATGGTTGTTTTACCTTTGCGGTTCCTCAACTCTACCCACACAGATTCTACATCATCTGACCCTACGTCATTTCTTGCTATAGATTTAATTTCATTTCTTACTAACAAAGCAACCCCACCCCCTCTGCCAATCTTCCTATCTTTTCGATAGGATGTGTATCCTTGGATATTTAGCTCCCAGTCCTGATCCCCTTGCAGCCATGTCTCCGTAATGCCCACCGCATCATACCTGCCAATTTCAATCTGCGCCACAAGCTCATTGACCTTATTTCGTATACTGCGTGCATTCAGATACAACACCTTCAGTCCTGTATTTCCCCTCCCGTTCTCATTGTCGTCCCTTTATCTGATGTGCTTGAAGTTAGATTCCTAGCCCTTTCCAAACGCTCTGTCCTATTTTGTGCTCTGTGGACTTTAATAGCCTCTCCTGGGCTCTCCTTTCTTTTCAGTTTTTTCAAAATTTTCCATGAAGTTGAATCCACCCCCCCCACATGCTAACCTACTGCTTTGTTTCCCATTAGTCATACTTCTTGGCGTTTTACCCTTCCCTACCCCCCATTTTCAAGTTTAAAGTCCTATTTACCAACCTACTTACCCTTTTCGCTAGAACATTGGTCCCAGATTAGTTCAGGTGGAGACTGTCCCAACGGTACGATGAGGGCTTTGCTGGTGGCTGCCTTTTAAAGATGGTGGCTTGTGTGATGCAACATTGGGGTGATGGCGGTGGGGGGGGTAAATGAGAGCCTGCTCATAATGGAAACGACAGGTTTCCCCAAAATGCATAAATAATGAGGCGGGTTTGGGACAATACAGCGTGAAAACCCACCATCGTGGCTGGCATGTGAAACATCATTTTACCCGCTCACTACCGTAATTAGAGGCTGGAATTTTCACTCTCTTTCCGACAGGTATCCATTACCCCCTCTCCATCTTCCAACAGATATCCATTACCCCTTCTCCATCTCTCCAACAGGTATCCATTACCCCTTCTCCAACAGCTATCCAGCTGGGCCTAGAAGGGATCCCATGGCAACACCATCTGTTTAGGCATACAAACTGAATCCAACTGCGTGAGTTGCTGAATTCATTAGTTCAATGAATACAGATTCAGGCGATGGTGATGCATCTAGATTTCCGTGATATGGTGCAAACGTATATGGCTTCCTTGAGCAGTACATTGGTGAATAGGAAAGCAATGTTAAATGAACACATGGACATGGCATTGCCATCAATATTGACGTGGAGTCATGCCTCTTATTTTTGAAATATAATTTTCAAAACTGCAATTTGAAATAAGACAGAACAAAATGTGAAATATTAAATGTGAAAGCCAACTTCCAAGGTGAAGTTAAGACAGGCAAACAAAACACCCCCAAGGGAGTGTGAAGAGAGAGACATTTCTGGCAATTTACAGATCCATTAAAAAACTCACTGTCTAAAGGAAGTGACATTAAAATGTGAAATGCTGGATTTTAATAAATTGTAATCTTATTAAGACAATGGGGGATTTCAGAATACAACTTGTGCTCCAACCAAGTGGAAACAGACACTTGACCTGGCCCCCCACCACCCCGAGAAGTGTGAAATACCCTATCTTGAAATGCGTCAAACATTTCAAAGTTGAGGCATCAAAAGTATGTTACCTGTTCTACAACACCATGACTGCAGCAGGGATGGTAATTGATTTCCTCTGGAATATGCTGCCAGCAGGACTTAAGAACTGGTTTACCAAGCCAGAGGAGACATCATCAATTCAAGTTCTGTATTACTAAATGACTATTTGACAGGTGTCCATTACTCCCTCTCTATCTCACTGAGAGGTGTCCTTTGTATATCACATTGACAGGTCTATAATAGAATATTGACTATAATTCCAAATAACTTCATTAGCTGTGATACGTTTCTTGGGCATTTGCATGTCATGCGAGAGTCTGTATGAATGTCTGTTTTTCAAAATGTTAAATAACTTTGTACAATAACTCAAATCACAATCTTTTGTGTAAAATGAAGAACAACACAGTCTGCCTACAAGTGTCAATGACGAATCTTCCGAGTATCCTTTGGAAACTGAGAAATAAACTCCATGTGCGTGTTTTCTGGTCAAACTGAATTCGGCAGAAATCTTTATGGGGTGTATTGTGGCAGGGGTGGTAGGGGTTTGGTGATGAAATGTACTAAAAAATAAACAAGCTTGTTTTGTGGGGAGCTTTGGGCCATTTAATGTGCCGTAAACAGCAACTTGAGGTGGTTGACTTCAGTCAGTCTAAAGGTCAAATACCGACAATTACACAAAGTGTTACGTTGTTGGAACCAGCACACATTGCTGGAGTTCTTCAGTTGTTTAGGAGCGGAACAGCACATTCCTGTGGCTCACAAAATGTTTTGAAAAGCTGGCCCTTAGCAATTTACCATGAAGTCATGCCCCTCTCACAGCTTCAGAGAACAATTGTCAACAGCCTTATTTTTAAAAATCCATTCACAGGGCCTGCCATCACTGTCAAGGCCAGCATTTATTGCCCATCCCTAACTGCCCTTGTGGGCGTGGTGGTGAGCCACTGCAGTCCATATGGTGTTGGTACAACAGCAATGCTGTAAAGAAGGGGTTTTGACCTATAATGACAGTGAAGGAACGGCAATATAGCTCCAAGTCAGGATGGTGTAATTCTTGGAGGGGAACTTGGTGTTCCCATGCACCTGCTCCCTTGTCCTTCTAGAGGTAGAGGTCATGAGTTTGGAAGGTGCTGTCAAAAAAATCTTGATGACATATTGCAGTGCACCTTGTAAATAGAAAAGTAGCAAAGACTTGCACTTCAAACAGCAAGCTCCCACAAACAGCAACATAGTAATGACCATATAATTTGTTTTCTAAATGATTTTGATTGAGAGATAAATTTTGGCCAGGATTCTCACATGTCTCCTGCCTTTGGAATAGTACCATGGGTCCTTTTACATGTAGCTGAGAGCAAATGGGGCCTCAGTTTAATGTTGCATCAAAAAGGGAAGCACCTCAAACAATGCAGAGTTCTTTCAGGGCTGCACTGGGAGTATCAGCCTAGGTTTGTGTACTGAAGGCTCTGGATTTGGACAAGAACACACAACCTTCTGATCCAGAGGCTGGAATGCTACCCACTGAGTCATGGCTGATAGTACATATTGCAATATTGCAACAGAATGCTGGTGGTGTCAGAAGTGCATGCTTAAGCTATAGTTTTGAGTTTCCATCAAGCAGGCTGCTTTGTCCAGGTGGTGATGGGTATGGAGCGTGTTTGGAGCTGCCCTATCCAGGCCTCCTGATTGTATCATGTAGATGGCGGACAGG
Source organism: Carcharodon carcharias (assembly GCF_017639515.1). Lineage (NCBI taxonomy): Eukaryota > Metazoa > Chordata > Chondrichthyes > Lamniformes > Lamnidae > Carcharodon > Carcharodon carcharias. The sequence continues at coordinate 65,691,549 of NC_054475.1, forward strand.
CTTTGGGGAGTCAGGAGATAAGCTACTTGTTGCAGAATTCCCAGCCTCTGATCTTTTCTTGTAGTCACAGTATTTATGTGACTGGTCCAGTTACTTTTCAGATCAATGGTGGAGGATTCAACAATGGTAATGCCTTTGACTGTCAAGGGGAGGTGGCCAGATTCTCTCTTGTTGGAGATCATCATTGCCTTGCACTTGTGTGGCACAAGTGTTATGCTGTGGAACCAACCAGGAAACAAGCTATTTTGGACATAGTATTGTGTAAGGCTATTTTAGACCTAGTATTATGTAATGAGACAGGGTTAATTAATGATTGCATAGCAAAGGATCCTTTAGGGAAGAGTGATCATAATATGATAGCATTTCACATATGTACTGTACTCCATTACACTTATGTACTGGAATCCATTATTACGGAAGTAGTAGCAGGACATTTTGCAAATCATAATAAAACCATTTTGAGTCTGTTTGATTGTATGAAAGGAAATCATGTTTGACAATTTTACTAGAGTTCTTTGAGGATGTAACAAGTAGTGTGGATGAAAGGGAACAAATAAATGTAATACATTTAAATTTCCAAAAGGCATTCAGTAAGGTGACACATGAAAAGATTACTGCACAAGATAAGAGCCCCTGGTGTTAGGGGTAATATATGAGCATGGATAGAGGTTTAGTTTACAAATGGGAAACAGAGAATCGGGATAGATGGGCCATTTTCAGGTTGGAAAACTGCTACAAGTGGGGCCTCAACTATTTTGCAATCTGTATTAATGGCTTGGATGAAGGGACAGAGGGCATTGTTGCTAAACTTTCTGGCAAAGCAAAGCAAATTGTGAGGAAAACACAAAGTGTCCGTAAAAGCATTTCAATAGGTTAAGTGAGTGGATACAAAATTTAGCGGATGGAGTATAGTGTAGAGAAATCTGAGGCATGAAGAATAGAAAAGTAGAATATTAATTAAATGGAAAGAGATTGCAGAATGCTATGGTACAGAGGGATCCAGATATCCTTGTAACATGAATCCCAAGAAATTAGCATACAGGTACAGCAAGTAATTAGGAAGACAAATGGAATGTTGGCCTTTATTGCATAAGGGATTAAGTATAAAAAGTAGGGAAGTCTTGCTACTACTCCACAGGGAATTGGTGAGACCACACCTAGATTAATGTGTACAATTTTGGCCTCCTTATTTAAGAAGAGATATAATTCTACTAGGGCAGTTCAGAGAAGGTTCACAAGGTTGATTCTTGGGATGAAGAGGTTGTCTTAAGAGGGAAGGTTGAGCAGGTTGGGCCTATACTTAACAAGTGATCTTATTGAAAAATTTAACAGTCAGAGGGAGCTTGACAGGGTAGATGCTGAGATGATGTTTCCCCATGTGGGGAAATCTATAACTTGAGGGCATGGTTTCAGAATAAGGAGTCTCCCCTTAAGATGAAGGGGAGGAAGAATTTAGTTTCTCAGGGGTCTTTGGAATTCTGTACCCCTGAGAGCAGTGGAGGCTGGGTCATTGAAAATATTCAAGGCTGAGTTAGACACATTTTTGTTTGACAAGGGGGTCAAGGATTAAGAGAGGGGCGGGTGGCAGGTGGGAAAGTGGAGATAAGGCTGTGATCAGATCAGCTCGGATCTTACTGAGTGCCGAATGGCCTACTCCTGCTCTTATTTCACATGTTCATCTGTTGACACTTATCAGCTCAAGCATGGATATTTTCCTGGTCCCATTGCATATAGGCATGCCATTTGCCATATCTGAGAAATTGCAGACAGAATTGAGCATTGTGCAATCATCAGCGAACATCCCCACTTCTGCCCTTATGATGGAAGGAAGGTCATTGATGAAGCAGCTGAAGATGGTTGGGCCCAGGACACTACCCTGAGGAACTCCTGTAGCAATGTCATGAGAGAAAAGGGTTCAAGGAGCCCTGGTAAAGCTGAACTCAATGAGAATCAGGGAAAACTTTCCACTGGTTGGAGTCATATGAGCACAAAAAAAGATGGTTGTGGTTGTTGGATGTCAAAGGTCATTCATCTCAGTTGCAGGACATCATTGCAGGAGTATCTCAGGGTAGTGCTCTGGGCCCAACCATCTTCAGCTGCTTCATCAATGACCTTCCTTCCATCATAGGGTCAGAAGCATGAAGGGTCGCTGATGATTGCACAATGCTCAATTCTGCCTGCAATTTCTCAGGTATCGTACTCTAGTTTTCTTTTGACAGCATCTAAGCAATTTACCTGAACCACTTTCTGTGGTAATGAGTTTTATATTCCAATCACTCTATACCCCTGGAAATTTTCCAGGAACTTTGTTCACCAGTGTTCCTAGATCTCTTTACTCCACTTCCCCATACAGATCATTATCTAAACTGGATATTTCCTACTAAAGTGCATCACCATGTTTATCTATGTTAAATTTGCCACCACTGCCCAAACTGCTAGTTTTCTAATGTTGTCTTGTAATATGTTTTATTCTTCCTCAGTGTTAGTGATTCCTCCCAGTTTGGTATTATCTGCAAATCATTTGTATAAATTATGTCTAATGGTTCCAACACTTATTTTTTGGAATACCGCCGTCCTCCAGTTGGAATAACTATCTTTGCCCCTACTCTCGGCTTTCTTTATTTTAGCCAACTGGTTATCCATTCAGGAATTTATCACCTGACTCTACGTGCCTTTGGCATAGGCCTACCATGTGGATTTTATCGAAGGCCTTTTGAAAATCCAAATGTTTTGACATCTACTGCATTACCTTTATATACCATTGCCATTAACACTTCAACGAGCTGTATCAAGTTAATGAAACATGGAAAATTTCACAACCCATGCTGACTTTTTTTAAATTATAATTTCTGTCCTTTGATGCCCTTTCACTTCTTTTATTATAGATTCCAGTATCATTAATGTTAATTTGACTGGTCTGTATCTCCCAGATTTTCTTCTTGTGGGTTTGGGAGGCACTGTCAAAGAAGGCCATAATGTCAAGCCATGAGCTTCATTCTAGTACATTAGCTCATTTACTTGTGAGTTTATGCAGTGCCAGCAGGCTGTTTGACCATGTGGGGCATCATAGCTCAGTCCCAGCATTAACTGGAGTGTGTGGTCTGGAATGGTAACTAGGGGCCAAGGATACCGAGTTCAATTTCAGCATTCTGTCCCACCAACCCTCCAGGTCAGCTAACTCACTGGGGCTTAGACCTGGGTCAGTTTTGATACTGACTGAGCAAGATTTACTAATTCAGACATTTTTTTGGAAGGGCCACAGATACAAAATTAAATGTCAAAGATTTAGAAGAAAGAGTAGGCAAAACTCCACATGAAAGTCAGGAGACTGTGGAATTCACTTCTAGAAATGATGCCAGCATTCAAGGAGATTGGATAGACAGAAGGACTTTAAAGGGATATGGGAACAGGGTGAGTAAATATGATTAGAAATATTGCTCACATGGAGGGTAAATGCTGCCGCAGACTGTTTGAGCTCAATGGTCTTTCTCGATGACATATGTATTTCTATCTAATTAGATTATCATGAGGTTGTTTCCCATGAATTTAGTGAGCTTGGGACACTAAGAATGAAGTGTTAATGTGAGAGACACACAAACTCAGTGTAGATCCTGCATCAGAAAGAAAGACTTGCAGTTATATCACACCTTTCACAACTGTTATGATCTTGGTAGAGACCCAATAACATTTCTTTTTGGAAATCCAAAGACCCAGATATTTACAAAAAAAATGAAGCCGCAAGATTCACAGTTTAAAATAATTTTACTACAACAAAAGAACATGAGTACTAATAGCTCCACTGTATCTTTAACATTTTTATTATAAATGAGTGTTTAAGCACAATGAACACAATTACTTACATGTTAAACAAAACTTAACCCAACTTTCCTTCTATACTCATTTGAATTGCACCCAATAACTCATGTCATATATCATCAGAAATTGGGAGATTAACCTCTTGGTCCGAGTACTGTTTCAAAGATTTGTATATTTCTTCACTTACTGGAAGTAAGGTTGTCCCGTCAAATCTCCTCCACCCATTAGACTTCCTTCTTTAGGTCAGAACGTCCCTGGTTTTCTTTCTCTCTCCCCTGCTTTCTCTGCCACCCATTCCGTCTCTTGACATGAGGATGCCAAGAATGTATCACAGCTAATGAAGAAGTTCTTTTGTAGTGTAGTCAATATTGTATCTTGAATAGTTTGTTGATTTGTATTGCTATTTTGAATTGTTTGTTGAAATTTGGAGCTGTCGACCTAGGCTCATTTGTTAAGGCAGCCCTTAAATCTCTCTAAAACACAGCCTCATGACTCTGTCCAGTTATATTTTACTTTCTTCAATAAGTTTATTATTGAATAATAAATTATGGATAAACTTCCTATAAAATCCACACATTCCAAGGAAGCACAGTCTCTCTCATTTGGTTTTAGTTATGGCAAAGTCCATAACTGCTTGAACTTTAACTTCTCTGGGTAATGCTTGACCTTGCTCCACAATGTGTCTCAAATAAATTCACTTATTACTAAATTTATCCTCAACGGTTTGTAGTCTCTGAAATAGATTATTGAGGTGTTTCACATGGTCTTCAACGATTGCTGTTGACCAATAAAATCGGCAATATAGCCAGCACAGTTTGATAGTCCATTAAAAACTTGATTTGTTAGCCTTTGAAAAGTTGCTGGTGCATTCTTCATTCTGAATGGCATCACTTTATATTGATATAGGCCATCTGGGCTTTCAAAAGCAGAGATTTCCCTGGCTTGGCTTGTTAGAGGGACTTGCCAATACTCTTTTAATAAGTCAATCTTGCTGATAAGCTCAGTTTCCAACTCTTGGCAGTTCATGGTATAGGATAAGAATCAGTTTTTGTTACAACATTCACTTCACAATAATCAGTGCAAAATCTTTGAGTTCTGTCAGGTTTTGGTATCAGTATGACAGATGAGCTCTAACTGCTTGGATTCAGTTCTATTATATCATTATTCATCATGAAGTTGATTTCTTCTCCGATTTGAGCTAATTTCTCATGGTTCAGTCTTTAAGGGTTTTGCATAATGGTTGCAGTATTTCCCACATTATCATGCATAGCTAAAGAAATCTGTCCTGGCCTATCTTTACACAGTGACTCATTCTTTTAGCAATTTGACTAGATCACCTTGAGACTTTGCTGGAAAGTGGTATAATAATTTATCCAATTTTTTTTTAAACACCTCTGTAATGACTAATCTTGTGACTGGGGACTTGAATTGGAAACGGAAGGTTTTCAAATTGATCATCTGAACCCTCGGGTATAGTCATATCACTTGATTCGCTTCCTGAAGTACATGCAGGCTCTACTTAAAGAACCCACTCAGGATTTAAATACACTTTCAGTTCTTTGAAATGCAATTTAAATTGCCATATTTTTTAAACAGGGAATTTCACTATTCAGGAAGCGAGACAGTTAAATTGAAAACTGGGATCATGGGAGAATGACTGAAACAGAGTCTGAGATCCCTACTTGGATGTCTATTTCACCAATGGTTAAAGTAACATTTCTGAAAGTTCTAAGTGTACTTTACAAATTATTAATAGCATTGTGCCTAGCTCCACATCTCCCCACTTTCTTGGGCTGGATCCAGAGTTACAGAATCCTTAAAATGTTCTGAAGAGCGGCCATACTGCACTCAAAGACTAACTCTGATTCTCTCTCCACAGATGCTGCCAGACCTGCTGAGTGATTCCAGCATTTTCTACTTTTATTTCAGATTTCCAGCAATATATTGTTTTTACTGTAAAAGGCCTGTTTTGCCCCCATAATCTCATTCTTATCTGAGAATTTAGTGCAGTAGCATATTACGCCAATTGTTGCATAGCACAGGCAAATTGCATTCTGATGAATGCTCCCACCATTAGATTAGGCAACTGCAGGTAGAGTAAAACTTCCTCTACACTGTCCTCATTAAATACTCCCAGGGTAGGTAGAGCACGGGGGTAAATACAGAGTAAAGCTCCCTCTACACTGTCCCCATCAAACACTCCCAGGGCAGCTACAACATGGGGTTAGATATGGAGTAAAGCTCTCTCTGCACTGTCCTCATCAAACACTCCCAGGACAGGTACAGCACAGGGTTAGATATTACTCACAATAAGTGGTTGTGGTGGAAGAATTAATCCAGGCTGTTCTTTTGGTTCAGGCTGGTTTATTTTCAAGACTCCCTCAGTACTACTGACTTCCAAGTAGCTTCCACACAGTGTTCCAGCTGTATCTTTTTATTGTATTTAGATGGGATAATCAATGCCCATCACCTGTTTAACTAGTAATTGTCTTTAACAAGGTGATTGACAGATTCCTCTCTTTGCTTTTTAAATTAAAACTTAACGAACATTTTTTTTAAAAAAACAAACAGAAAGAAATAATGTCACGTGCTGGCTCGGTCTATTCTTAGCCTTTTTTCAGTGACACTTTGTGGAATGAACATTGTTAGGTTGTTAACCGGTCTCTTTGGGACATTCTACGTGTAAACTTTTCCCACATTGCCCCTTATATAATATTTCTGTCAATACATTGGACAAGTAAGCCCCCATATCTAATGCCTCTACTAAGGCTAACGTTTCAGCAGCTAAGGTGCTTTTCACTACCCTTTTTATTTTCTTGGCCTCCGAAGCCAGTGGGCAACATTTATCATTCTTTCCCACCAAAAATATGATAAACCCTGCTGTGCTAAAGTACCCATCTGGGAGATTGGCATGTGAAGCATCACTAACAATGATCAACCTCATATCTTCTGGATCACCCAAGACTGGAAACTTGAGCACACATCTCTCAGAATTTAAGTGTTTTATTTGCTCTCAGAACTTGCTCAACTGTAGCATGTTTCATCATGGGACTCAGCTCCAACACATCATAACTAGTGTCAGGACTAGTCTGAGTGCACAATCAGCTCAACTTCCCAATCAAACTTCTCAACTGTTCCATTTTTCCCTTGGTAGCAGGATCCACTTTTTGTGAAGATCTACCACGAGTTATTGGGATATAATTAACATTTTATAGATAAGATTGTTGATCCAATGTCACCTCTAATTTGCTCTGCTTAATATCTAAACCTATGTATTTAAAGGCTCCAGAAGCCTGACTTCTGACCTGGAATTCCTTTATCTTCTTGATTATCAAATTCTACAGAGCCTCTCCACAGGATATCATCAACATGCTTGATAAAGATCCCAGCTAGTTTCTCCTTATGGTACCAGTAGACCATGGCAGGTTCTGCCTTTAACTGAATGCAAACCTGTTTTCAACAAGACAGACCTCACAGAAAAATACCATACTCTTGATGCATCGTTCAACCCATAAACACACTTAATCAATTTCCACAGCTTTCCTTCTACACCCCTGGCTTCTTTGGGTGGTTTAAAAAAACTTCCCTTTGAAACTTCACCCCCTGTAAAATCTCAGCCTTTATATCAATTGATTTGCATTCCCAGGAATAAGATGCCAAAATAGCTAAAAAAAACCTTCAAACTCACTTTCCCTGCAGCAGGTGAGTCCACTCTGACATTCTGATCTCCTAGTCTCTCTTTAAAGCCTCGGGCTGCTAATCTCGCTTTGGCCTTATATGTGCTGTCTGCGAGTACCTTTTCTGTACTGATCCATCTGTGAGATAAAGCTGGCTGCCCTCTGTCAGGTATTTCAGAATATACCCCAAATTCCTCCCAACTTTCTAACTCTTTCCATTTGGGTTACTTTATCAGCTTACTTTCCAATTTATAAGCAGTTACTAGAATCTCTGTCATAAGGACTTCTACTTCTATTGAGATTGCTAACTTGCTCTCTAGTCTTCCTTGTTAAGCTACGGCCTCTACTCACATTCCTTTCCCTTTCTGGACTGCTACTATATGATCATCCTCCCACGCGAACAGAATTCCATTCACAAGTCTGATCTTTTTCTAGGGCCACGATCACTTTCTGGTCCACTGTCATAACTCAGTGCACTTTCTGGTCTTCCACATCTTTACCTCGGTTTACCAGTCGATAGGACTTGTCTCCTGTCATTCGTCTTGCACATTTAGCCAATGTTTGTATTTACCAGTGGTCTTTCCTACTCTCCCTGGCATCCCTCCACACACTATCACTTCTGGCATGTATGTTACCTTTGTTCCTACTTTGGTAGTTGCCCTCTTGGATGAATAGCATTATCCTGTACCTCAGTGTTACTTTGTTTATAGTCAGTCAGCCCTGTATCTGCCATTGTCTGCTCAGCATAACTACCCAGTGTGTGAGTATGTGAAGTGCATGGTGCCTCCTCGTGTTCTATTTCCTGTTCAGAACCTATAAAGCATAGTCAGTACCAATTAACCGTGAAGAATGTACCGTAACAGTTTGATTACCATGTTGCACAACTACTGCTTTCCCATCATTCCCAATAACCTTGCCAAGTCCTTTCCATTCTTTCTGGCCATCCCTTTTATAATATACCATGTCTCCTTGTCTAAACTGTATTCCCGATGGTCTTATGCGGTGCCGTAGGGCCCACCGAATTTTCTCCAAAACCTCAGCTTTAATGAAAGCTTTTCTGCCCGCATGTAAAGTGTTCAGATGGACAGAAAAAGTGGAGCTAATACTCTTCCCTTCTAGAGCAAGGGGAGCATCTGACAACACTAAAGGCAACTTTGGATTTCTCCCGTACATCAACTGGTAGGGACTGTATCTGCCAACCATTTGCAGAGAGTTCTTTGCATGCACTGCCCATGCTAGCGCCGTTTACAATCTGGTTGATCAGCTAATATTTTATGTAAAATGTCATCTGTTACTGCATGGTTTCTTTCACAAATACCATTACTAAATGGGCTCTCAGCTGCAGTGTGCATAACTATGATGTTTAAATTTTTCACATATCTTGAAATTCCTCACTGGCGAATTCCCCACCATTATCTGTGAGGAACTTCGTTGGTGTTCCTAATCCTGTTCCCATCCATTTCTCCGTGACCTTATCAACAATGGTCCTTTTGTCTTTACTATGTACCACAATGGATAGACTAAATCTGGTTGCCATATCTATAAAGTGTAGTAAAAAAAAAAAACCCTATCCTTGTCCCAAACTTTTAAGTCCATTGCCGCTGCATGGTTAAACTCCCAGCCTAAATGACTAAGCTCACAACAGGTCGCGGTGATGTCTTACGATATTTAAAGCAAATTTCACACTGAGCAGTGACTCATTCAATAAGATCACCATATCCTTTATCGACCAATCCCGCATCTTGAAGTAGAGTCTTCAATTTCTGTGGCGCTGGATGTGCAAACTGACTATGTAAATTTCCAAATGATCTTTGTTTTGTCCACCAAATTCTTATTCTTAGCAGTTAACAAAACATCATGAACTTTTTGATGAGAAATCTGTCTTAGTGGCAAGCAGTAATGGCCTGACCGAGTAAAATATAGATCCACATTTTTTCCAAACATGACTGCTCCATCATTCTTCATACCTAGCATCATCTGAGCCTTCTTCATCACAGATTGACTCAACAATAGAGCTCTCTCGCTAGAAATCACATCAGTACAGATTGATCCCTGCTATCTTACAAGGGAGCACCACCCATTTGGAGGACATTAATGTACTGTCATCTCCGAACCTGAAGCAGGTAGAGCTTTCGTTCTCCTTGACCTTCTGCCAGTCTGCCGCATTGAGAAAATCCAGATAGCAGTCAAGCCAGTCCATGCTGCACACTGTAGAAGTGCAACCACTGTCCAGAACTGCACAGTTGAAGGAATCTACCATCAAGATACTCATCACCGAATTCAAACTCTGTGATCAGTACAATTCCATCATGGCAGTCACCATCATCATTTTCAGATGAATCCATCTCGTGGGTCACTTCAAAAACATGATTCCATCTCTGTGGGCAATTCATTGCATAATGGTACTGGGAATCACACCGATTAACCATTCCCCATGCATTTTTTGGGTTTAAACGTCTATGGTCACCATCTCAGACATGCTTCTTGTCCCAACTCTCCAATTGGCTAGGGTTACGATCGTTTTCAGACCTCTTGTCATTAACCCCATCTTTGTATTGGAATCTTCATCTGATATTTGGCTGATCACGAAATTGAATCCTCTATCCTTCGTTTTACATTATAGTTGTTCGCATTTGCTAAAAAAAGCGGCAGGGAATGACTGTTTCCCCAGAAATATTTTTAGGGCAGCAGCCATTTGATCTAAGAGAGATTCTTTCCTCTGGAACTGAACCCGTTAGCACTAAAAGACTATCAATGTGAGAATTGCGAGCACAGTCCAGTAATTTAAATGCCAATACTGATCCTGGAATTTCAAGTTCAATTTCTGTAGTCTCCTCTATCATTTATCAAAATCCATGATATGTTCTTCCATGGACTGATCATCTGATTTCCTAAACCTATCAAAGATCATCCAAGCTTCATTTGCTTCCAATAGCTCGTCCTTTCTGGAGAACTGATCCAAAAATTGTATCAGACGGTTTAATCCCTCTTCATGATCCAAATCATCCACTTTCCACTCTGAAAATACTTTATTCCTTATCTTACTTTTGGCTGGTAATGATAAAATCAAAGCCATACCTTGCTTCTTCTGGGGTATGGAAGTAACCCGGGTCCGCATCTCAACTTCAGCCTTCTATTGCTGATAAGGTTAGAGTCAGAAAAAATTGGTGGATGGTCAAAGCTTCCACTATTCTGTAACCTAAATTGTTAGCAACTGTACACTTCTTTCCCCTCAGAGGACTGAGACAGAAAGCTTCATATACAGCAATCAATCAGCAAAGCTTAAAGTTCATCCTCTGCTACCATGTTACTTACAATAAGTGATATGGTGGAAGATTTAATCCAGGCTGGTCTTTTGGTTCAAGCCAATTTATTTTCAAGACAACTCCTCAGTGCTACTGACTTCCAAGTAGCTTCCACACACTGTTCCAGCTGTATCTTTTTATTGTATTTAGATGGGATAATCAATGCCCATCACCTGTTTAATTAGTAATTGTCTTTAACAAGGTGATTGCCAAATTAACATCAGATAAAGAGTAATGCTCTCTCTACTCTGTCCCCAACAAACACTCCCAGGACAGGTACAGCACAGGGTTAGATACAGAGTAAAGCTCCCTCTACACTGTCGTCATCAAACACTCACAGGATAAATACAGCACGGGGTTAAATTAAGAGTGAATTTCCCTTGACAATGTCCCATTAAATACTCCCAGGACAGGAACGGCACGGGGTTAGATACAGAGTAAAGCCCCCTCTACACTGTCCACATCAAACACTCATAGGACAGACACAGCACGGGGTTAGATACAGAGTAAAGCTCCCTCTACACTGTCTCCATCAAACACCCCAAGGACAAGTACAGCACAGGGTCAGATACAGAGTAAAGCTCCCTCTACACTGTCTCCATCAAACATTTCCAGGACAGGGACAGCATGAGTTTAGATACAGAGTGAAGCTCCCTCTAAGCAGTCCCCATCAACCACTTCCAGGGCAGGCACATCATGGGGTTAAATACAAAGTAAAGCTCCCTCTACACTGTCCCATCAAACAGTCCCAGGACAGTCCCAGGACAGGGTTAAATTAAGAGTGAATGTCCCTCGACAATGTCCCATTAAACAGTCCCAGGACAGGAACGGCACAGGGTTAGATACAGAGTAAAGGCACCTCTACACTGTCCACATCAAACACTCCCAGGATAGGTACAGCACCGGATTAGATATAGAGTAAAGCTCCGTCTACACTGTCCACATCAAACACTACCAAGACAGGTACAGCACAGGGTTAGATACAGAGTAAAGCTTCCTCTACACTGTCCCATCACACTCCCAGGGCAGTTACAGTACTGGGTTAGATACAGAGTAAAGCTCCCTCTAATCACTCACCATCAAACACTCCCAGGACAGGTACAGCACGGGGTTAGATATAGAGTAAATCTCGCTCTACACTGTCCCCATCAAACACTCACAGGACAGATACAGCACGGGGTTAGATAAAGTGTGATGCTCCCTCTACACTGTTCCCATCATACACTCCAAGAGAGGTACTGCAAATGGTTAGGTACAGTCTAAAGCTCTCTCTATATTCTTCCCATCAAACACTGACAGGGATGTAACAGCGTAGGGTAAGATAAAGAATGAAGCTCCCTCTACCCTATCCCCATCAAACACTCCCAGGCCAGGAGATCTCTCTCACAGACTCTTCAAGCAACAGCCTGACATATTCATCCTCACACAGTTATACCTTACAGGTAATGTCCTTGACACTACCATCGCCATCCTTGAGTATGTCCTGCCCTACTGGATGGACAGACCCAGCAGAGGTGGGGGCACAGTGGCATACAGTCAGGAGGCCCTGGCAGTCCTCAACATCACCTCTGGATCCCATGAAGTCTCATGGCATCAGGTCAAACATGGGCAAGGAAACCTCTTGCTGATTACCATGTACCGCCCTCCTTCAACTGATGAATCTGTTCTCCATGTTGAGTGCCACTTGGAGGAAGCTCTGAGGGTGGCAAGGGTGCAGAATGTACTCTGGGTGGGGGACTTCAATGTCCATCACCAAGAGTGGATCGGTAGCACCACTACTGACCGAGCTGGCCTAGTCCTAAAGGACATAGCTGCTCGACTGGGACTGCAGCAGGTGGTGAGGGAACCAACAAGAAGGAAAAACACACTTGACCTCATCCTCACCAACCTGCCTGTTACAGATACATCTGTCCACAACAGTATCAGTAGGAGTGACAACTGCATAGTCATTGTGGAGATGAAATCCTACCTTCACATTGAGGATACCCTCCATCATGTTGTGTGGCTCTATCACCATGCCAAATGGGATAGATTTTGAACAGATCAAGCAGATCAAGACTAGGCATCCATGAGGCGCTGTGGGCCATCAGCAGCAGCAGAATTGTACTTGAACACAATCGGTAACCTCACGGTCCAGCATATCCCCCACTCTACCATTAACATCAAGCCCGAGGATAAACCCTGTTTCAATGAGGAGTGCAGAAGGGCAGGCCAGGAGCAGCACCAGGCATACCTAAAAATGAGGTGTCAACCTGGTGAAGCTATAACACAGGAATATTTGTGGCCAAACAGCATAAGTAGCAAGTGATAGACAGAGCTAAACGATTGACAACCAACAGATCAGATTTAAGCTCTGCAGTCCTGCCACATCCAGTTGCTAATTGTGGTGCACAATTAAACAACTCACTGGAGGAGGAGGCTGTACAAATATCCCCATCCTCAATGATGGGGGAGCCCAGCACATCAGTACAAAAGATAAGGCTGAAACATTTGCAACAATCTTCATCCAGAAGTGCTGAGTGGATGATCCAGCTCGGCTTCCTCCGGAGGTCCCCAGCATCATAGATGCCAGTCTTCAGCCAATTCAATTCATCTCTCATGATATCAAGAAACGTCTGAAGACACTGGAATAGCGCAAAGACTGTGGGCCCTGACAATATTCCAGCAATAGTACTGAAGTCTTGTGATCCAGGGCTTGCTGCGCCTCATCACCAAGCTGTTTCAGTACAGCTACAACACTGGAACCTACCCGGCAATGTGGAAAATTGCCCAGGTATGTCCTGTGCACAAAAAGCAGGACAAATCCAACCCGGCCAGTTGCCACCCCATCAGTCTGCTCTCGATCATTAGTAAAGTAATGGAAGGGGTCATCAACAGTGCTATCAATTGGTACTTCCTTAGCAATAACCTGCTTACTAGCGCTCAGTTTTGGTTCCGCCAGGGCCACTCAGCTCCTGACCTTGGTTCAAACATGGACAAAAGCGCTGAACTTCAGAGATGAGGTGAGAGTGACTGCCCTTGAATTCAAGGCTGCATTTGACTGAGTGTGGCATCAAGGAGCCCTAGCAAAACTGGAATAAATGGGAATCAAGGGGAAAACTCTCTGCTGGTTGGGTTCATACTTAGCACAAAAGAAGATGGTTATGGTTGTTGGAGGTCAGTCACCTCAGGTCCAGGACATCACTGCAAGAGTGCTGAATGGTAGTGTCCTTGGCCCAACCATCTTCAGCTACTTCATCAATGACCTTCCTTTCATCACAAGGTCAGAAGTGGAGATGTTTGCTGATGATTGCACAACATTCAGAACCATTCGTGATTCCCCAGATACTGAAGCAGTCCATGTCCAAATGCAGCTAGACCTGGACAATATCCAGGCTTGGGCTGACAAATAGAAAGTAATATTCGCATCACACAAGTGCCAGGCAATGACCATCTCCAACAAGAGAAAATCTAGTCATTGCCACTTGGCATTCAATTGCATTACCATCACTGAATCTCCTACTATCAATATCCTGGGGGTTCCCATTGACCAGAAACTGAACTGGACTAGCCATATAATTACTGTGGCTACAAGAGCAGATCAGAGGCTAGGAATCCTGCAACGAGTAACTCACCTCCTGACTCCCCAGATCCTGTCCACCATCTACAAGGCACAAGTCAGTAGTATAATTGAATACTCCCCACTTACCCATATGAGTGCAGCTCCCACCATACTCAAAAAGCTTGACACCATCCAGGGCAAAGCAGCCCGCTTGATTGGCACCCAATCCACAAACATTCACTCCCTCCACCACTGACGAACAGTAGCAGCAGTGTGTACCATCTACAAAATGCACTGCAAAAATTCATCAAGGCTCCTTAGGCAGCGCCTTTCAAACCCATGACGACCACCACCTAGAAGCACAAGGGCAGCAGATTGATAGGAACACCAACACCTGGAAGTTCCCCTCCAAGTCACTCACCATCCTGACTTGGAAATATATCGTCATTCCTTCACTGTCGCTGGGTCAAAATCCTGGAGCTCCCTTCCTAACAGCACTGTGGGTGTACCTACACCACATGGGCTGCAGCAGTTCAAGAAGGAAGCTCACCACCACCTTCTCAAGGCAAATAGGGATGGTTAATAAATACTGGCTCAGCCAGCGAAGCCCACATCCTGCGAATGAATAAAAAATGTTACAGCACGGGACAGTGCCCGGGATAGCTTTCAATGCATGGAACAGTACCATCTGTGTGCTCTGCTGAGGGCACCTCTTCTGAGAAGGAAGAGCTGGGCAGAAGGGAGAGGAGGGAGGTGTCCACAGGCAGCATAACAGGGAGATACCAATGGGAGGAGAGGCGCAGGCACAGGGGGTGCAGGGCCAACAGGGACAGCAAGGCAGACGGGACTACAGAAGATGCCACTATCCTGCTGCATTAGTGTACAGGCAGTGATACAGCCACCTCAACATGTCCGAGGTCCAAATCCGCAGGAGGCTCCGCCTCTCTATGGACACCGTGACATCATTATGCCAGATGATTTGGGTGGAGATCACCTCCAACTGTGTGGATGGGCACTCAAAACCAGTGCCTCTGAAGGTCACAGCAGCCCTCAAGTTTTATGCATCCGGATCTTTCCAGGGGTCAGTGGAGAATTTGTGTGGAGTGTCCCAATCAGCTGTCCATAGCTGTGTCAGGCTCCTCACTGACACTCTGTTCAGACGGGTCCTCACATTCATTCATTACTGGACAGACCAAGTCAGCCAGACTGAGCAAGCCAGAGCTTTCACATCTATTGCTGGGACCCCCACATCCAGGGTGCCATAAACTGCATGTGGCCATCAAGGTGCCAGTGGGTCAGCCAGGTGCCTTTGTGAATAGAAAGGTCTTTCGTTCCATGAATGTGCAGATAGTGTGTGACCACAAGACCCAGATTCTGCAGGTCTATGCAAGGTACCCTGGCAGTTTCCATGGTCCATATATTCTGCGACACTCCCAGGTGCTGAGGCTGGTCCTGGCTCCTTCTCAACTGGACGGCTGGTTGCTGGGTGGCAAAAGGTACCTGTTAAGAAGCTGGCTCATGATGCCACTCTGCCACGTAGGACAGAGTTAGAAGAGAGGTGCAAATGGAGTTATACCTCCTCAAGGGTAGTGGTTGAGAGGGCAATAGGGCTGCTGAAGTTGAGGTTCTGCTGCCTGGACCATTGTGGGGATGCGCAGCGATATCCTCCAGAGTGCGTTTTGCTTATTGTCATGGCCTGCTGCACTCTGCACTACTGGCACTGGCAAGGGGGAACCCACTTGAGGGTGAGGATATTGAGGCAGCTCCACATGCCTCAGAGGAAGACTATACAGATGGATCTGATGAGGAGCCTGGGCAGGCACAGGATGAGGATGTGGAGGCAGACATGATGAACCTTCAGGGAGGCAGGGGAACCAGGGAGGCCTTGATTCAATGCTCCTTCAGCTAGGCTGCCAGGGCTTGACCTCCATCTCAGTGCAAGGGCACCCGTCCCCAACACACATATTTCTGAGGAGGCAATGCCATAACCCCAGTGTTGTCTCACAACCTCTGGAATAAAGTTTGCTGCCCCTGCTGTCTATCACAAGGCACTGATGAGGTCTGTAACTATGGAACACATGAGGGACACTCAGGGCATTGAAACAAAATCTTGCTTTATATCTTTACCGGAGTTGCAAATAAGCAACGAAATATGACATGGTTGCCAAAGTCACACAAAAACACTATATAGCACTGATGAAATGAATGCCTGTTACCCTTGAAAACCCTACCCTGTGCTCACGGAGCCTTAAACATGCACTTGCGGGTGCTACCTCTTGGTGCCCACCCCCCTCGCTGGCAGTGGCATTGGGGGCAGAGTGCTGACTCTGCTGTCATATTGGCTCTGGTGCCCTTGGCGGTCGCCCTCTGGCTGGCGGGGCCTGAGCAAGCTCCACCTGGGAGAGTGTAACCAGTGACATGGCTGGGCATTCCTGTCATTGTGGCCTCAGAAGGTGCCATGGTCACTGGCAGAGGGGTGGAGGAGCTGCTGCCTCATCCGGAGCATTGTGAGGGGATCCACAGACATGACAGGCAGCTCATCTACCAGTGTGAGGTACGTCTGGACCTCCCTGTACACCATTAATGGACAGGCACTCAGCAGAGAGATTAGGTGCCTCATCCACCTCTCACATTGGCACTGACCACCTGAGGTCACAGCCAGTGTGTGGGCTTGCAGGTCCGAGTGTGACCTCAGGAACCCCTGATTCTGTCCCTGGAGCTACCTCTCCATGAGAGTCGTCACGGTCTCCATGGAGGAGGCAAGGCACTCAGTGCTCAGGTTCAATGCAGTGTTTACGCTCCACATGGACTATCTATGATAAAGACCATGGGACACAGACACACAGAGATCTCTGCCAGGTATTCCCACACATCCCGCTGGACATACAGCATCTGACGCTTGAAGGGTTCTCAAAATTCCCACATTTTTCATATCATCAACAAGGATATGACTTTTGGACCTTTAGGGCAGAGGACCCAACTGCTGAGTTAAGTTTAGAACCCTGCAGCCCATGAAGGCCTGGGACTGGACATGCCCGGGCTTGTCGAGTGCAGTGTGGATTGTTGTCTGTAACCAGACAACGAGAGGAGACAGAATACGCATTCTTCTCTTTAAAACAATCAACCCAGAGAAAGACTTCATTTTACACGAAACTAAAGCCCATCAAAATCTTGCATAAATAATAGCTACTAACTACTAAGGCAGGAAGGCAGCAATCAATGCAATTATGCGAAGCTATCAATACTCCACACATACAATGGCTTTCAGTTCAAGACTAGTTACGGGACAGGAAGACAGTGATAAACATCATACGAGCCCATTAAAAACAATGAGACAACAATCACCTGGGGAAGTCCACCAAAATCAGACAAAGGACTAACCTTGATTTGATTTCAGATAAGAAATTGGAAAAAACAGTATAACTGGGCCACCAGTTATGAAATGGGAGGGTGAGCAGTTTTTGGAGTGGTTGAAGCAGAGTTTAAGCAGGAAGCTGAGCCAAGCGGAGGAAGGAGATCTGGAGGTTTGCAGGCCCGCAGGCAACATCAACTTGAGGGGCACAGTGTGGCAGGCTCAACCGAAGACAACAAGGCCTCAACCACAGCCCTCCATGAAGATCAACCAACCACAACTGCGTCCTCCACCCAGCTGAAGAACCTTCGCAGATTCCCACAGACCAGGACCATGTGGGAACAGCAGGCCCCAGAGGACACAAAGAGCGTACCCCAAAACTGCAACCGGCTTCCCTGGCTGGATTTCGAACTTTCAAGGAACCCTGGTTGGTGAGCATGATCCCTGACCTCTCCTAGTTCAATTTAGTTCGGTTTTGGGGTGAGACAAGGGTAAGAGGATTAGTAGCGTGATTTTCCCTCGTTATACCGTGTGCTCCCCATTCTTAACTAAGTGTACTTTGTAGGTCTGTATAATCTCAGTGTAATCCTAATGTTGTAAGTTAATTTGTGACTTCAATAAACCAAGGTTTTTTTCTTGCACCAAAACCAGTTGTCTGCTGGACCTTGTCCCAACCCCCAAATAAGTCCAAAGTCTAGAACCCAGGGAGTGGGAGTGATTTGGACCACTCAGAAGTCAGAGATGAAGCTGACACACACCACCAACCCCTACACGGCTGACGGATCATCAGGAAAGTAATAGAAGGGGGTCATCAATGTTGCTATCAAGCAGCACTTACCAAGCAATAACCTGCTCACTGACACTCAGTTCAGGTTCCACCAGGGCGACTCAGCTCCTGACCTCATTACAGCCTTGGCTCAAACATGGACAAAAGAGCTGAAGTCCCGAGGTGAGGTGAGAGTGACTGACCTTGACATCAAGGCCACATTTGACCGAATGTGGCATTAAGGAACCCCAGCAAAACTGTAGTCAATGGGAATCAGGGGAAAAATTCTCTGCTGTTTGGAGTTATACCTAGCACAATGGAAGATGGATGTGGTTGTTGGAGGTCAGTCACCTCAGCTCCAGGACATCACCGCAGGAATTATTGCTGAAAAAAGAGACATGTCGAAGCTTTGTCTTGCAGTCATCAGGACACCACAAGAACACCAATGTAACGGAAAAAACAATTTATACTGTATATGAAGAGAGTGCTGATTGGTTGGCAAGTGGACTCTGATTGGTATAGGCATTGCCATGGAGAATGCACCAGTGCTGGGAACAGGGCACTGTGTATTAATATATGCAGTTTCCAGTACACGCAAGTATGCCACACTGTAAGCCTGACTGACAAACTTAAATTGGTTGTCAGCGTCGTTCTTAGCACACTGAGGATTATTCAGCAAATGTTGTCCAAACGCGGAATCACATTTACTGTTGGACACTGTGTTTTGAGTTTTGCAAGCACAGGCTGGTTGGGTACAGTCTGTACCTTGCCTATTATGAACAGCGGCTAGGACATGCTGTTTGATACGATCCGCCAGTCTTTGGGACGTACGGCCTGCATACCAGCATCACACTGGCACTGAAATTCATACACCACATTACTCATTTGTGTGATAGGGAGCCTGGTGGCCCTGTTCTTTGCAGAGAGGGAGAGCAGTCCATGCCCAAATGCAGCAAGACCTGGACAATATCCAGGCATGAGCTAACAAGTGGCAAGTAACATTCACACCACACAAGTGTCAGGCAATGAACATCTCCAACAAGAGAGAATCTAACCATCGCCCCTTGCCATTCAATGGCATTACCATTGCTGAATACCCTACCATCAACATCCTGACCAGAAACTGAACTGGAATAGCCAGATAAATACCGTGACAACAAGAGCAGGTCAGAGACTAGGAATCCTGTGATAAGTAACTCACCTCCTGACTCCCCAAAGCCTGTCCACCATCTACAAAGCACAAGTTAAGAGTGTGACGGAATCCTCTCCACTTCCCTGAATGAGTGCAGATCCCACAACACTCAAGGGGTTGAATCCTCCGTGCCCACTGGCATTGGACCTGCCCGGACAATTTGGTGAGAAGGCCAGAAGTGGGTTTTATGGCATCATAAGGCCATAAGACATAGGAGCAGAAATTAGGCCATTCAGCCCATCCAGTCTGCTCCACCATTCACTCATGGCTGATAAGTTTCTTAACCCCGTTCTCCCGCCTTCTCCCAGTAACCTTTGTTCCCCTTACCAATCAAGAACCTATCTTTCTCGGTCTTAAATACATTCAATGACGTGGCCTCCAAAGCTTTCTGTGGCAATGTATTCCATAGATTCACCACTCTCTGGATAAAGAAGTTTCTCCCCATCTCTGTTCTAAAAGGTCTTCCCTTTACTCTGAGGCTGTGCCCTCGGGCCCTAGTCTCCCCTACTAATGGAAACATCTTCCCCACGTCCACTCTATCCAGGACTTTTAGTATTCTTCCTACCAAAGTGCATGACCTCACACTTCCCCACGTTGTATTCCATCTGCCACTTCTTTTCCCATTCTCCTAACCTGTCCAAATCCTTCTGCAGCCTTCCCGCCTCCTCAATACTACCTGTCCCTCCACCTATCTTTATATCATCTGCAAACTTAGCCAGGATGCCCTCATTTCCTTCATCTAGATCATTAATGCATAAAGTGAAAAGTTGTGGTCCCAACACTGACCCCTGCGGAACTCCACTAGTCACTGGCCGCCATCCTGAGAAGGACCCCCTTATCCCCACTCTCTGCCTCCTACCAGACAGCCAATCTTCTATCCATGCTAGTACCTTGCCTCTAACACCATGGGCTCATATATTACTGAGCAGCCTCCTGTGCGGCACCTTGTCAAAGGCCTTCTGGAAGTACAAGTAGATAACATCCATTGGCTCTCCTTTGTCTAAACTACTCGTTACCTCCTCAAAGAATTCTAACAGATTTGTCAGCCATGACCTCCCCTTGATGAAACCATGCTGACTTTGCCCTTTTTTACCATGCACTTCCAACTATTCTGAAATCTCATCCTTAATAATGGACTCTAAAATCTTACCAACGACCGAGGTCAGGCTAATCGGCCTGTAATTTCCTGTCTTTTGTTTCACTCCCTTCTTAAACAGGGGGATTACATTAGCGATTTTCCAGTTCTCTGGGACCCTCCCTGACTCCAGTGATTCCTGAAAGCTCATCACTAATTCCTCCACTATCTCTTCAGCTATCTCCTTCAGAACTCTAGGGTGTAATCCATCTGATCCAGATAATTTATCCACTTTCAGACCTTTCAGTTTTCCTAGCACCTTCTCCTTGGTAATGGCCACCATACTCACCTCTGCCCCCGACTCTCTTGACCTTTGGGGATGTTATCAGTCTTCCACCGTGAAGACTGATGCAAGTACCTATTCAGTTCCTCCACCATTTCTTTGTTCCCCACTACTACTTCTCCAGCATCATTTTCCAGCAGCTCAATGTCCACTTTTGCCTCTCTCTTACCCTTTAATATCTAAAAAAGCTCTAGCAACCTTCTTTTATATTACTGGCTAGTTTACCCTCATATTTATTCTTCTACCTCCTTATTTCTTTTTAGTTGTCCTCTGTTGGTCTTTGTAGGCTTCCCAATCCCTTGGTTTCCTACTGCTCTTCACCGCATTGTATGCTATCTGTTTAGCTTTTATACTGTCTCTGACTTCCCTTGTCAGCCATGGTTGCCTCATCCTCCCTTTAGTATGTTTCTTCTTCCTGGGGATGAATTTTTGCTGTGTCTCCCAAACTACTCCCAGAAACTCCTGCCATTGCTGTTCCACTGTCTTTCCTGCTAGGCTCATCTCCCAGTTAATTCTGGCCAGCTCCTCCCTCATGCCTCTGTAGTTGCCTTTATTCAACTGTAATACTGTTACATCTGATTCCAGCTTTTTCCTCTCAAATTGCAGGGTAAATTCTATCGTATTATGGTCACTTCCTCCTAAGGGTTCCTTCACCTTAAGATCCCTTATCAAATCTGCCTCATTATACATCACTAAATCTAGAATTGCCTGTTCCCTAGGGGGCTCCACCACAAGCTGCTCCAAAAAGCCATCTTGTAGACATTCCACAAATTCCTTTTCTTGGGATCCACGACCAACCTGATTTTCCCAGTCTACCTGCATATTGAAATCCCCCGTGATCACTGTAACCTTGCCTTTCTTACATGCCTTTTCTATTTCCTGGTGTATCTTGTGCCCCACATCCTGACTATTGTTCGGAGGCCTGTACATAACTCCCATTATGGTTGTTTTACCTTTGTGGTTCCTCAACTCTACCCACACAGATTCTATATCATCTGACCCTATGCCATTTCTTGCTATCGATTTAATTTCATTTCTTACTAACAAAGCAACCCCACCCCCTCTGCCAACCTGCCTATCTTTTCGATAGGATGTATATCCTTAGGTATTTAGCCCACCACATCATACGTGCCAATTTCAATGTGCGCCACAAGCTCATTGACCTTATTTCGTATACTGCGTACATTCAGATACAACACCTTCAGTTCTGTTTTTCCCCTCCCTGTTCTCACTGTCGTCCCTTTATCTGATGTGCTTGAAGTTAGATTCCTAGCCCTTTCCAAACACTCTGTCCTATTTTGTGTTCTGGAGACTTTAATAGTCTCTCCTGGGCTCTCCTTTCTTTTCAATTTTTTCATAATTTTCCATGAAGTTGAATCCACCCCCCCCACATGTTAACCTGCTGCTTTGTTTCCCATTAGTCATACTTCTTGGAGTTTTACCCTTCCCTCCACCCCACTTTCAAGTTTAAAGTCCTGTTGACCACCCTATTTACCCTTTTTGCTAGAACATTGGTCCCAGATTGGTTCAGGTGGAGACCATCCCAACCGTACAGATCCCTTCTGTTCCAATACTGATGCCAGTGCCGCATGAAATGGAACCCCTCTTTCCCGCATCACTCCTTTAGCCATGTGTTTACTTCCCTTATCCTCGCGTCCCTATGCCAATTTGCACGTGGCTCGGGTAGCAATCCGGAGATTATAACCTTTGAGGACCTGTTCTTTAATTTAGTTCCTAGTTCCTGATAATCCCCAAACAGGTCCTCTTTCCTAGTCTTACCTATGTTATTTGTCCCGACATGGACCACAACAACTGGATCCTCCCCCTCCCTCTCCAATATCCTTTCAAGCCGGTCAGAGATGTCCCTCACCTTGGCACCAGGCAGGCAACATACCATGCGGGACTCTCGACCCTGCTTACAAAGGATGCTATCAATTCCCCTAATTATAGCCATGAAACCTGTTTGCAGTTGTCAGCTCCGCCCGTTGATGGTGGGCTGCATTTCCTGCCATCAGATGTCGAGAACCTCATTGTAATACATCTGCATATCATTTTAAGATGCAGCCACTTTGACATGTTTGGAGTCGAGGCTCTAGCTTATCTGCCCACTGAAGCAACGCAGAGGCATGAAAGTGCCACCAATTGCTCCAGAGCTTTTCACCCTTTGGGCACAGCCTGCAAACTAATGAGCATTTTAGTGGACTGCAGAGCATTTGGACGACTGGGCACGTTGTACAATCTGCTTGTGAAAGCTGCCATGGAGCAGTCCCTGGTGGAGGTGCTCACAGCTCATTACAATGTCATCATCATGGTTTGGACCAGTCTCCCCCATGGTTCAAGCTAACAGCGCAGCCTTGCAGTGTGGGTTGGGAGGATGCCTGTGCCTGAGCTGAGAGCACAGCAGGCAGTCCAGTGGGCAAAGCTGCTGCCGATCGGTCAGGTAGAGTGGGGCAGAGGTGGGTGGGGTTTCAGGCAGGCATGCTAAACTCTGGCCATCCAAGTGGTAGCCAACACTCTCTGGGATGCATTGAGGGGGCTTCAGACTTAACCAAGAGAGGTTCTTTGTATACCCATGCTTACCCACATGGCTCTCCCTTTCATCCTACAGGATGAGTATATCAGGAGCATGGAGCTTGGTAAACTTGCTGTGTGCCTTGAGGCTTACAGAGAGTGAAGATGACAGAGAAGAGAGTGACAGAGGTGCCTGGCTGGACAGAGGGAGGAGCAGCACCCTCTGGAAGAAGGGGTGGCTAGGACTCACGCACACACTGCTGAAGAACAACAGTGAACCGTCACTGGTTGGTGTCTTGGTAGACCCAGGGTCTATAGACGCCACCTTTCATTCCTGCAGATGACTGACAACCAGTGCCACTGAAGACTGCGGATGTCTCAGGAACTGGCCAGTCACATCTGCCACCTGCTGCAAGATTTGGCACCATGGGGACATGGAGGGCATCCACTGTCCGTGGCCAAGAAAGTGACCGTGGCGCTCAATTTTTACACCAGTGGCTCCTTTCAGAGCTCCACAGGTGACCTCTGTGGGATGTCACAAGCTTCCACCCACAAATACACCCATGAGGTCACGGATGCCATCTTTGCAAAGGCACATAGCTTTGTGCATTTCACCTGGGACTAGGTCAGCCAGGATACAAGAGCAATTGGAGTCGCCCAGATCTCAGGTTTCCCACAGGTGCAGGGTGCGATCAACCGCACTCACATTGCGCTCAGATCTCCATGGCAACATGCGGTCAACTGTATTGAATATGCAGCTGGTATGTGACCACCACAAACACATCCTGCAGGTCTGCGCACAGTTTCCAAGGAATGTCCACAACTCCTATATTCTCAGTCAGTCACAGATCTCTGACATCTTCCAGGGTCCACAGACACTGCAGTGTTGGCTCCTTGGGGACAAGGGCTACCTGCAGAGGCTGTGGCTGATGACACCCGTGCGGTGGCCTCAGACTGCAGCAGAGCAACGCTATAATGAGGCTCATGCTGCGACTCACAACTTGGTGGAGCAAACCATCGGGATGCTGAAGATGTAGATCCGGTGCCTGGACTGGTCTGGCGGAGCCCTGCAAAATAGTCTACAGAAGGTGTCACACATCATCATCACCTCCTGCGCCCTTTACAGCCTGGTGCTGCAATGGGGAAAGGAGGAAGTGCAGGAGCTGGAGGTCTCCTCTGATGAGGAGAATATCGATGGTGATGAGGGTGAGGGGAGCCTTAAAGATGACCATGAAGGGGACAAGTCCCTCAAACTGGCCAGACGAGGAAGGCACGCTCCGGAGGCCCTCATAGCTGCTAGATTTGTGAAGGATGATGATAACTTGCAGTGATGAGACACCATATAAGTGTGAAGTGATGCACTTGGGCAGGCAAACAAGGCACGGGAATACACAATGAATGGTAGGACCCTGGGAAGTACCGAGTAACAGAGGGACCTTGGTGTACATGTCCATTGGTCCCTTAAGAAGACATTTGGGATACATGCCTTTATTAGCCGAGGCATAGAGTATAAGAGCAGGGAGGTTATGCTGGAACTGTATAAAATGCTGGTTAGGCCACAGCTAGAGTATTGCGTGCAGTTCTGGAATCCGTATTATAGGAAGGATGTGATTGCACTAAGAGTGCAGAGATTTACCAGGATGTTGCCTGGGCTGGAGAGTTTTAGTTATGAGGAGAGATTGGATAGACTGGGGTTATTTTCCTTGGAGAAGAGGAGTTTGAGGGGGGACATGATTGAGGTGTATAAAATGATGAGGAGCATAAATAGGTTAGACAGGAAGGAACTTTTCCCATAGGTGGAGGGATTAATAACCGGGGGCATAGAATTAAGGTAAGGGACAGGAGGTTTTGAGTGGATGTGAGGAAGAATTTTTTCACCCAGAGGGTGGTGGGAATCTGGAACTCACTGCCTGAAAGGGTGGTAGAGGCAGAAACCCTCATAACATTTAAGAAGTATTTGGATGTTTACTTGCGATACCATAGCATACAAGTCTATGGGCCTAGTGTTGAAAAATAGGATTAGAATAGTTAGGTACTTGTTTGACTGGCGCCGGCTTGATGGGCTGAAGGGCCTTTTTCTGTTCTGTAGACCTCTATGACTCTATGACTCTATAGATCCTCACATCACATCTATGAACATTTGACTCCAGTCTGGCTTATGACAGTGCATATACCCTCTGTGATAATGCTCCTGTCATGGAGATGCCTTAATAGTCGCTCAATCGCAGGAGGATGATGACAACATGTAATGAGGACAATCCATAGATCTTCACACAGCCTCTGAGAATGTCTGACTCCTGTGTGGCCGAAGGCAGCTCGCTTACACTCCATGATCAGGGTCATATCATAGAGACAGAGCCATGAAACTTTAAAAGCATCTGATCCTTTGTCAGCCTTCAGCACCTGACCCCTTCAGGAGCACAGTCATTGGTCACAGATGCTGAAGAGATCGGGGGCCAGCTCCACCTTAAAGATGCTGAGAGCACAGAGAGAATGAGAGAACTCTGTGGCACCTGCCCACTACATTCTGGCAATGACCAGCAGTGCCAAGGTGCAGGCATCAGTAATGTTTCCAGGGAGTGTGAGGCTGGACCATCACTGTGGCCTGAAGGCTGCACAGAGCACAGGGAAGAGGCCCTGGACTGAGACACCTGCCTTTATCTTGTGCAGAAAGATTTCTCATCTGAAAAGAACACTGCTCATCAGAACAAGGAGCCACAGGCAGGGAGACATTCTTAGGAGTTTATTGACAATAGTGAACATTCTGTACAAGTGATCAACACCCATGCCCAGGCTGTGCAGCTAATTCTCCTTAACTTTCCTAACCCTGCCACTACGTCTTGGTGCTCCCCTGGCATCCACAGCAGAGGTGGAGGCAGCCTGCTGACTGTGACATTCTGTCTGTGGTGACTTTGGTGGGCGTCCTCTGTAGGGCTGAGACCTGGAGGGCCACGGCCTGCTTTCGGGGTCCTGCTGTGTGGCAGTGGCACTCTCCTCGGCCTGTGAAGCTGGAGCTGCTGGGGTCACAGGAAGAGGGGATTCGAATGGGCTGGTCACTCCCAGGCTCACCTGGGTGGATGGCCCCGGGGTGTGTGCCTGCTGATCCTCCTCCCTATGGGTGCCTGAGGGCCCCGGCTGACTCTGCGACCTGAAGGGGCAGCTGGAGTGAGATCGAGCAGCCTGGTATCCGTCTCACGTACACTCTGTTGGAGGCCAACTACGGCATTGGTGATGAAGTTCAGCCCGCGCAGCTGTGCGGGACTGACGTGCTGGACCAAGGTCTCCATGGAGGCCGCCATCCTACCAGTGTTGACCTTGGTGCATTACAATGCGAGCGCTACCACCTCAGCCTGAAGTTGGACAGACTCCTCCATCGTGCCTTGCAAACTGAGGAGTGCAGTGGACATCCCTTCCTGATGTTCCCGAGCTTGCCTTGCAGCTCCAGCAATTGTGACATGACCGTGACCAGACATTAGTCATCTGACTCGGACTCAGCAACGTTCTGGCCTCCAGGCAGCCCTCCGAGTGCCGAGGACCTGGGAAGTCCCTGCCTCCGCCTGCTGTGGATCAGACAATGTGATGTGCTCACCAGATTGTGACCCCAAGGCTACTGTAGAACTAAGTCCCACAAAGATGTGTGTCTCTGCACTACTGGAGGGTATGGGTGAGCTCTGTGATGGGACCTCAGGGAGGGTTTCAGTGGATTATTCTTCTGAGTTTCCTTCGGGGCTTGATTGGAGGTTCTGGGTCATAGACTCTGTCGGCTGTTTCCCAGATATGTCTGTGAAAGCAAGGGGAGATAATTAGTACATGGCAGTAGCCTGTGAAACAGGACACATCATTCGCATGGTTGTCTGCTGAATGTTGCACTGCTGGACCCTCACTTGATAGAGCAGCACCGACCTTACTGTCAGCACAGGACTGGTTCCGGTCATCACCGGCCAGCTGGATGGCTCTGTTTTCAAAGTCTGTGAAGACCTTGATGTTGGGCCTTCCTCCACCAGTCTGTGACCTCTCCCTCTTGTTGTGTGCCAGCTTGTCCTTCATAAATAGAGATGGAGAGGGCGTAAGCAGGACGCCTGCTGGGCCAAATGATAGAGCTGTACCTTGAGTACCCTACCATCCATTCTTAATTAGCACGTTCGTTTAGATAATATCACCAACTTCAACACCTTTGTGTCCTTTTGTTCTTTTGTCTGCTCCTATCACTGCTTGCTTGTCCCTACAACCACACCCCCCCACCCCACTTCTCTCCCCCCCCGCCGCCCCAACCCCCACCCTTAAGCCAGCTTATATTTCACCCCTCTCCTTGGATTCACCTAGTTCTGTTGAAGGGTCATGAGGACTCGAAACATCAACTCTTTTCTTCTCCACTGATGCTGCCAGACCTGCTGAGATTTTCCAGGTAATTCTGTTTTTGTTTTGAATTTCCAGCATCTGCAGTTTTTTGTTTTTATCTCAGATGATAGATGTGCCTGGCTTGTGTGGGTGGTGAGTGGTCCCATGGACAGGATGAGGACATTGACAGTGAGTTTGAGAGAGTTTGAGACTTGCTCTGTGGATGTGTGCTGGTTTGTGAGTGTGTGTGAGTTGAGAGTGACGAGAGGAGTGACTTACCCTGGCAGAACGGAGGAGATCATTGATTTTTTTTCGGCACTGGGTGGCTGTCCTCTTTTGCAGGGTGTTGGCATTGATCACCACTGCCACCACCTCCTAAACCAGATTAGTGATGTTGTTGCCCATC
The DNA here is from genome assembly GCF_017639515.1 of Carcharodon carcharias. Lineage (NCBI taxonomy): Eukaryota > Metazoa > Chordata > Chondrichthyes > Lamniformes > Lamnidae > Carcharodon > Carcharodon carcharias. Next base: position 65,719,871 of record NC_054475.1, read on the forward strand.
CTGTGGCCAGATCGGGGTTAGAGGACATCACAGCAAGCCCCCACGGTATCCAAAAGGTGCTTGAGGGATGCCTCATTGACCCTGGGTGCTGCAGTCTTCTTTCCTCTTGGGGCCATGTCTTCCATGCAGCAGTCCTTGTCTGAAAGCACTGAGAGGTATGCGCATGGCTGTGTTTTAAATATGGTGGCCAGCATGCTGAAGCGGCGGGATGATGTCGTGGCAGGCGAATGAGAGCCCGCTGGCATGGAAATGCCATGTTACCTGGGAATTTGGGATGGTACGGCATGAAAAGCCGCCATTGCGGCCCACGGGTAAAACATTGTTTTACTCGCCCACTACCGCACTCAGTGCAAATCTCGGACGATTCCACTGAAGAAGCTTGACACCATCCAGGATGAAGCAGCTCATCCACAAACACTCACTCCCTCCACCACCGACGAACAGTAGTAGCAGTATGTACCATCTACAAGATGCACTGCAGGAATTCACCAAGGCCCCTTATGCAGCACCTTCCAAACCCATGACCACTACCATCTAGAAGGACAAGGGCAGCGGATAAATGGGAACATCACCACCTGGATGTTCCTCTCTAAGTCACACACCATCCTGACTTGGAAATATATCGCTGTCCTTCACTGTCACTGGGTTAAAATCCTGGAACTCCCTTCCTAACAGCACTGTGGGTGTACCTACTCCACATGGACTGCAGCAGTTCAAGAAGGCAGCTCATCACCACCTTCTCAAGGGCAACTAGGGATGGACAATAAATGCTGGCCCTGCCAGGGACGCCCACATCCCATGAATGAATAAAAGTAAATGGACGACTCCAGAGGCTGGTTATCTGCCTCAGACTCAGCGTGGTCCTGGTCTCCAGCAGTCCTCCGACTGCTGGCACCCTGGGTTCTCTCTACCTCCATCAGTTCCTCACACAAGCGTGATGTGCCCCCACTCCAAATGGAGCTGATGCTCTGTAGCCCACCGATGTGCCTGTATCTGCACTGTTGCCGGGTGGAGAGAGTGGATGAGACCCAGGTGCACTGCTCAGCAGGGAATCCTTGGGTGTCACGGCAGATCCTCGGAGTTAGGGGGGATCGTCAGGGTCAGGGGGTTCCTCGGGGTCAAGTGGGGCCCTTGGTGTCAGGGGAAGATCCTCGGGTGTCAGGGGGGATCCTCAGGATCAGGGCAGATCCTCAGTGTCAGGGGGATCCTCGGGGTCAGGGGGGATCCTCAGTTTCAGGGGGATCCTTGGGTGTTGGGGGGATCCTTGGGATCGGGGGGACCCTTGGGTGTCAGGGGGGATCCTCGGGGTAAGGGGGGATCCTCGGGGTCAGGGGGGATCCTTGGGTGTCAGGAGGAGCCTCGGGGTCAGGGGGGATCCTCGGGCTTCAAGGGGATCCTCAGGATCAGGGCGGATCCTCAGTGTCGGGGGGATCCTCGGTTTCAGTGGGGATCCTCAGGTGGCAGGGGGATCCTCGGGATCAGCGGGGATCCTCAGGTGTCAGGGGGGATCCTCAGGATCGGCGGGGATCCTCGGGTGTCAGGGGGGATCCTCGGGTGGCAGGGGGATCCTCGGGATCAGCGGGGATCCTCGGGTGTCAGGGGGGATCCTCGGGGTCAGGGGAGATCCTCAGGATCAGTGCAGATCCTCAGTGTCGGGGGGATCCTCGGTTTCAGTGGGGATCCTCCAAACAGCTGTGTGTCTCTCTGAGACACTGAGTGGCCAAGCGACATGTACTCTGGTTTGAGCTTCTCACTGGAGATGCCACAACCCTGTCCTTCTTACACACTCTCCCAGTCTCTCATCTGCACACAGCACTTTTACCAGGATCAGGATGTTGGGCACCCACCACCCGTTCGTGTGCGCTCCAGTGCGTTGTGGCTTCTCTTCTCCTGAATTATTCCATCCCCTCCCTGTAACACCATTCCAGGCTCATGACTCACCACCGCCACCCCCACCCCCCCCCCACCCCCCCGCCCCCGGAGAGCCAGCTTGAGGTGCCCATCAGATTGGTACTCACCCTTTTATACGCAAAGGTGAGCGTCAATATCTCCTGCTCTTGGCAGGCATAGGGATATGTGCCATTTGGCATTCTGCATCTCACACCCCTGTGCGCCGTGACTTACGGCTACCCTCTGAGGCATCTATACTTAGTTCCATGCCAACTTGTTATTCACCCATTGAGGAGCACTGAAGATCTTTGAACTATTTCTGGCACTGGATCCATGTGCAGTGAACCACATCATGCCTGCTTGTCTGAGCAGCCACTTTGGTTGCTAGAGGCATAGCACATTGAGGATTATTTAGCAAATGTCATCCAATCACGGAATCACATCTAATGTTGGACACTGTGTTTTGAGTTTTGCAAACGCAGGCTGGTTGGGCACAGTCTGTACCATGTGCTAAGAATTATGCTGACAACCAATTTAAGATTGTAATTTGGGCTCACAATGTGGTGCATTTGCGTGTACTGGAATCTACATATATTAAGACACAGGGCCCTGTTCTCTGCAGACAGAAAGAGCATGTACACACATTACGCCTGTTTCAGCTAAACAAAAAAAGTGTCAGTCATTCGCTGACTCATTCCTCAGGGCAATGCCTTGACCAACCAGGGTCAAGCTGCCTGGTTTAAATTTTAAACAATTATTGACAGTTAACTGTCAGTCACCATCAACTGGTGCAGTCTCCATGGCAACACCTCTACCAATCAGAGTCCACTTGCCAACCAATCAGCACTGTCTTCTCAAACAGTATAAATTGTTGTTCTCCCCTTATATTGGTATTCTTGAGAAATGTCCTGGTGACTGCAAGATGAAAAGCTTTAACGTCTCTTTTGTCAGCAATACTCAAGCGCTGTACTACAAAACAACTATTTAGCTTTAGGAGAAGCAAAAAGCTGCTTTCTAAACCAGAAGGCAGTGTATGGGGACTAGGCAGGCTGTGGAATTGAAGACTAGACGATCTGCCTTATTGCAATGCGCTCCAACCCTCACACCATCCTGACTTGGAAATATATCACCGTTCCTTCACTGTCACTGGGTTAAAATCCTGGAACTCCCTTCCTAAGAGCACTGTGGGTGTATCTACACCACATGGACTGCAGCGGTTCAAGAAGGCAGCTCACCACTACCTTCTCAAGGGCAACAAGGGATGGGCAATAAATGCGATGTCCACCTTCTGTGAATAAGTGAAGAAATGGAGTCATTATAAGCAAAGCCACCAAGTGGGGACAGGTTAAGGATGAGCACCTATCTAATTTTGCATTCCATTGACTTCAGTGTTTGACCCAAACCCCTTCCCCTAACAGCCCCCAAGTGAGGTGAAAATGACCCACATATGACTCAGTACCAGTCAGTAAGACAGCACACTGGGATAGTTGGCACAAAGTTCCACAGAGCCTCTACTGCCTAGTCAAAGGAAAAAGTCCTGCTTACTTGTTAGGCCAACTGACTGTGAAACCATTCATTGGCATCAATAACTTGCACTTATATAGTGCCTTTAATGTAGTAAAACATGCTAAAATGCTTCATAGGACTGTTATCAGGCAATATTGACTCTAACCCAAGGAAATATTAGGAGAGGTGACCAAACACTTGGTTAAGGAGGTGAATTTTAAGCAGCACCTTAAAGGAGGAGAGAGGGATTGGGAGGCAGAGAGATTCCGGAAGGGAATTCCAGAGCTTCAAGCCCACATACCTCAAGACATGTCTACCAATGTGAAAGAAGTGGATGATGCACAGTAGGCCAGAATTGGAGGAGGGTAGCTATCTCAGAGGATTATTGGATTGGAGGAAGTTAGAGATAGCAAGGGATGAGGGAAGAATTTGAAAACAAGGATGAGCATTTTAAAGGCAATGAGTTGCCAGCTCTGAACCCAGTGTAGGTCAACAAGCACAAGGGTGATGGGGGAACGAGCCTGATACTGGCAGCAGGGACATTTCAGGGAAACAGAAGACTATTTATGTTCCATGTGGCCAGAATAGCGGGACGGTGGTCACTGTAACAGCTGCACTGCAATAGCAACAGAATCCAGATGAAGAGAGGGTGAAGACACCACACCCTTGTAGTCACAGAGATCTGTGAAAATGCAGAATAGAGAGAAGGGCACACAGGACCTGAGCATGGCTCTAATGATTAAAAACCTTAGTGTGGGCAGCTTATAAACAACTCATGCAACAAGGCCCTGAAGGCTGAATGTTATGAACTCTAATTGAGTAAATGGGGTCACCTAGTGGGAAGATCAGGGATGATTAGCAATGTTGGCCAGCCTCCTAGTGACCAGTCGACAGGGATTTCTGAATGTTCCTGTTTAATCTTTCAAGTTCTATTGTTTATTCCTTTTAAAATAAAGTATTTCATTGTTTAACTGAGGCACCGTGCAGCTTGACCAGACAGCATAAGACAGATATCAGTGTCACAATTATATAATTATTATTAATAATTGTGCCAATTTTTTGTTTTGAATTGGTAGTATTTTTAAGTGCTTTCTGCTTTGACATTTCCTTCCCGTTACAGGGTGAACTGGACTGAGATGCCATGGGGAAAACATATCGTGATTGCTTGTCCTAAACCTGCTCCCACAAACTCCCTTTCCTTTGTCCCTGAATTCATGTCTGCCTTTAATTATATCCTGTCCTGCATTGGACTCTGTTTCTTGAAAGCCTCTATCTTATCTTCCCAACACGGTCAATGAGACTTAACTTCCCCATTCCTGGACGGAAGCTAAAATGGATCAATAGGGGCCAGCCTTCAGAATTCAGAATGAGGAGACACATGGGGATTCCCTTGAAATGGTCTGGGCGGTGGGGGCGGGGTGCAGAGGGGGAAATTCAGCCTCGCTATGCGTGTTATACAATCATATAACGGACACAAAGATGTTGAATGCAGCATTGTGAAAGTCCTAGCCTGATCTGCATGTACATTCTGGCCATTGCTAAATTCGTCATGGCCTTTATTAAAATGAGCAGTATTGAAGTGAAGTTTCTTTCAAATGTAAAACTCTCGCTGATGCTCTGACCAGTTTTTCCACAGCGACAGGGGATGAATCTGCTATCCTTAATGGGCCCACTGGAGGCCACCAATCAAACTATTGGATTCACTTTTCACCTGCACCCCAGTGTGGATTGGACAACTCGGCCCCTCAAATCTGCTCTGTGATTCAGTTAGATCATGACTGACTTGTGCCTCAACACGAGTTTCCTTCCAGAGCTCCTTTCTCATTCTATTCTTAACCAACAAAAATCTATCAACAAAAGCAAAATACTGTGTATGCTGCAAATCTAAAATTAAAAGAGAAAATGCCGGTAATACTCACCAAGTCTGGCAGTGTCTTTGGAGAGAGAAATGTTTCAGATGGGTCTCAGTCTTGAAAGCCCCCAAGTGACCCCCAACATCCATAACTTTTTGAGGGAGCAAGTTCTAGCTGATGATTACCAGCCGTGTTTCCTGGTTTCACCCCTGAACGGCTTGGCTTTAATTTGAAGATTCTGGCCTGAATTTTTATAAAGTCAGAGGGGCTCTGCACCTTAACCAAAACAGCGCCAGAGCCCAGAATCCACAAGTCCCATGCCCGAACACAACACCCACCATTCTCACCAGGGGTCATGGGGGAAGAAGAGGTGGGAGGTATTTCACATATCCACAGATCATGGAGACAGCAGCACATTCAAAAGTGCAGCTGCCTTCAAACAGAAGCTATTTTTATTATCAGAATTTCCAAAACACAGCTTGTGGGTTTTGACATTTGAGGAAAAGTTCTAAGCATAATGGAGCTCTTTGGAGAGGTCAGGTTCCCTTTTGGACAGAGCAGGTGCTCTTTTGGAGAGGTCAGGTGCCCTTTGTGAAAGGTAAGGTAACCTTTTGGAGAGGCCATGTACATTTTGGGAGAGGTCAGGAGCCTATTTGGAGAGATCCAGGTGCCCCTTTTGGGATTTTGGGAGTAGACATGAATTTGCACAAAAAGTGGATAGTGTCTGTGGAACTGTCAAGCTGTCATTTAAATCTCCTGATCTTTAAATTTTGGAAAAAAACAGGCCACAGTTGAAAAAAAAAGTGCTTGCAATTTCAATCGATGGTTGTTAGCATAAGTTTGATGACTATCATTATAGGATCAGTGGTACTTGACCACAACCTATCATTATCACAGTGGAGTGCCTGTAAGTTCACAGTTTGATTAATAATTCCAAGTGATCATAAATAGATCAGCTGCTTTTGATGTGGGGCTATGAATACAAATGTTTATTTTTATGGGGGTTAAGTACTTGAAGGATATGATTGTTTATACAAGGTATTAAATATTTGAAAGGATTTAAATGTAGTGAATGAGCTTTTATCAATGGAAGTATTTCTTTAATACAGTGAAGTCTGCAACAGATATTTAGAACTTTATTTTATTTGGTCTTTCTATGGTGGATACTGGGTGAGTTGGAAGGGAGAGTGTAAGGACAAAAGGTAGTGGATGGGGGCATGCATTGGCGTGAGTTGGCAGTAAGTTGGCATGGGGCTATAAAGGGCCATGGGGGATGAGGAGAGGGGCATAGATTGGCATGGAGAGTATAAGGGACCATGGCAGGTGGGTGGGGGGCATGAGTTGACATGATATGGCATAGATACGGCATGGGGAGTGTGTGGGGAGTGAGGGAGGCTGAGGGCTCGAGGGCTTTTTTAGTTTTACTCCTTTTATTGTAACTAGGACAACGTCTGAGAGCAATGAGGTGGGCCATTTAACCAGCCTGCCTTGGCATCTGGCAACCCTCGTGTCTGCCTCTGCACTGTTTCTGGGGGCTGCAAGCCCGAATCCTGTTAGCGGGGTACTTACTGCCGAGTCGAGTTTACAGAGTCAGGAAGTTTCGCAACTCTGCACACCCGACTCAGGGGTGAAAATTTGGCCCTCTGTCTTTTTGGGCTGAATTTTACGTCCTGTGGGTGGGAGCATGCCTGACCCGATCAGGTGTAAGATCACGTGGGCGTCCCGACGTCATCATGTACTTGCTTGATATTTCGCTCAGCGAGCCCACTGAAAGTTGGAAGCGTGCCCGCCGATAGTTAAGAGGGTCATTAAGCCCATTAATGGTGCAATTGTCTCTGATTTTTCATGGCCCGTCCAATTCTACGGTTGGCAGATGGCCGGATCGGTCATGTGGCCTTTGCATTTTTCATCGAACCTCATCCAAGGGCGGGACGAAATTTCCGTTATGTAATAAAATAAAAATAAATATTCGTGGACAGCATTTTTAAAGTTATATTTTTAGATGATTGATTATGATGCATGGATTTTTTTTGCAGCTTTTTGAACCTTAATGTTTAGCACTTCCAGGTCTGTAGTTCACTGAAGCAGCTGCTTGCCTTCAAGGAGCTCTCTTGCAGGGCTCACCTGCGCCCACGGTGACATCATCACCTGCCCTCGCCCACACTGGCAGCGCTGAGCTTTTCAGTGCGCGTTTCCCATTGGCTGGTTATTAATTGGCCAGCCGCCGTGAAATTGCGGCTGGGGACCAATCACGGTGGCGGGCCCATATCCCAACTGCCTCCTGGCTTGCTGATCGCGTGCATCCAACAAAGGTAAAATTCAGGCCTTTGTCCCTGACTTCCCCACAGGTGAAACGATTTCTCTGTATTTACCCTATCAAATTCCTTTATCATTTAAAACGTTTTGATTTGGTCATCCTTTAACCTTCTTAACTCGAGGGAATACAAACCAACTTTATACAACTTGTCTTCATAATTTAATCCTTCAAGCCCTGCTATAATCTGCACTATATCCAGTCCAAGGCCAATATAATCTTACTGAGCTGCCGTGCCCAGAATGATATTTCAGATATAGTTTGACCAAAGCTCTGTACAACTAAAGCATAAATTCCTCTCCTTCATATTCCAGCCTTCTTCATAGAAGCACAAAATTCCAATAACATTTGATTATTTTACATACCTCTGCATTAGAAATCTGTGTACCCGGACATCAAAATCCCTTTAGTCCTCCTCTCACCATTTAGAAAACGTTATGATTTTTCTTTCTTAGATCCAAAGTGGATGACCTCAGCCTTGTCTATATTGAACTCTTATTGCCTTAGATTTGCCTTCTTACTTAGTCTTCCTATGTCTCTTTGTAAGTTCCTGGTCCAATATTACAGGGTTACTTTTAATTCTGTGTACACCAAAGCCCTGGCTGGCCAACTCTGTGGGAAAACCCACGGATATGGGTATCACTGGCAAGTCTGCCATTCAATGCCCTGGGACAGTGGTGCTGAGGCTTCTTTTTGAACAGCTGTTGGCAGTTTTGATACAACCAATTGACTTGCTAGGCCACTTCAGAGGGCAGTTAAGAGTCAATTGTATTGTCGGACTGGGGTCACACTGACTAAAGATGGTAGATTTCTCTTCCTAAAGGACCAATTGGGTTTTCTTGACAATCCAACTACTTTAGGGCCACATCCATCATGGCTGAAATAACAGATGAGCCCAGAAATTCTAGGTTCTGCCCCTGAACTCAGCGCTTCCTATTTTCACAGGGGCAGGACCGGAGTCAGGCCAGGGTTCGCTCATGCGCAGTTTACAGAGGCAACTGGCCATTTAAGTCACCAGCTGCCTTCACTGAAGTAGATTTTCATAGGCCAGGCATGTGAAATCCGGAGTGTGCAGATTAGACCAGGTAAAGGGAGGTCTGAAATTGGTGGATTTGTTTGGATAACCAGGGTACCCATTTAGAAATGTGAGGTACCCCTTTGGATATGGTCCTGGGACACCTTTAAGAAAGGTAAGACACCATTTGGAATTGTTAAAAGTAAACATGATTGTGTGTAAAAAGTGCATAAACTCATTGGAACTGTCAAAGCTGTTAAGGGTTGTCAAAGGATACTAGGTGAGCTAGCACGGAGGCAGTAAAGGAAAAGTGTAGTGGATGGGGATCAGGAGTTGGCATTAAGTTGGCAAAGGGGCTATAAAAGACAATGGGGATGTGGGGTGGCATGGGAGCATGAGGGCTATGAGGGTTGGCTAGAGGGGTATGGGTTGGCATAGGGACTATGAGAGGCCATGGGGAGGGTGGAGGGCATGAGATGGTATAGGTTGGCATAGATGAGACATGGAAAGTGCATGGGGTTATTAGGGACATGAGCGGTGAGGGCTGTTTGTTTTAATAATTTTTAAAATGTAATTCAACAAAGTGCCAGGCCTTCCACCCAGCCTGCACCCGGCAGCCTCTACAATCCTTCCAGGGGCAATAGGCCTGGCTTCTAATCCAACAGCCCACCCCAACTCCCCACCACCGCTGTCTGTGCACCTGACCCAGGAGTGAAAATCTGGGCCCAGCTTTTGATTTCAGAATTTCCTGCTTGTGGAAATATGCAAAAAGAGGTATGGAGATGTGCTGAGCTGGTTAACACCGAAAGAACACATTAACTGAGCATGGAACATGGGTGTTTTGGGGACTTTGCTGCTGCAGTATAATCCAGAGAATGAGAATTTGGTTGCGAATTTGAATTTGGTTTTAAAGAATTGAGGCAGTTTTTCCTCTCAGTCAGAAGGCCATGGGTTTAACTCCAAATCCAGAGACTTGAGCAGGACATCCAGACTGGCACTCCAGTGCAGTACTGAGCGAGTGTTGCAATGTCAGAGACAAAATCATTCAGGTTAGAGGTCAATCAAGATCCTTTCTATCCCTTATAAGTGGATGTAAAAGATCCCTTGGTAATATTTAAAGAGGAGCTCTCTTTGGTGTTCTGCCCAATAGTCATCCCACTGCCAACATTTCCAGAACAGGTGATCTGGGCATTTATCTCATTGTTGTTTGTGAGAACTTGCTGTGTGCATGTTGGCTGCCATACTTCTCTACATTATAGCAGCTATTAAGCTTCAAAAGTACTTCATTGACCGTGAAACAGTTTTGAACATCATGAAGTCATAAAAGACGCGATCCAGATGGGTATCTGTTTTTTTTACTGCTCTAGATAGAGATGAGCATCATCCCACCAATATAGGTTTAATTGGAAAGTAAATCTCAGAGGCTTTTGTTTATTTAGTCTTTCATGGGAATCCCTAATTGCCCTTAAACTGAGTGGCTTGCTCGGCCATGTCAGAGGGCAATTAGGAGTCAACCACAATGCAATGCGTCTGGGTCACATGTAGGCCAGACCAGGTAAGGATGACAGTTTTCCTTCCCTAAAGGACGTTAGTGACCAGATGGGTTTTTAAAACAATCGATGATAGTTATCACCATTACTGAGACTAGCTTTATATTCCAGAGTTATTAATTGAATTTGGGCCTTTGGATTACTAGTGCAGTGGCAGTACCACTACACAGACCTCTCTCTCTCTCCCTAAGGTGAAAGTGAGTCACTATCTCATGGGGCTGTCCCGTATTAAATTCCACCCATTCACAAGACAAACCAATATTAAAATTACACAATGTATTCTTTTAAAGGTTGGAAATTGCCAGTGTATATAAAATCTGCTGAACGAGATATTACAAAAAAACCCCACAAAATGTGCAGTAATTTTCATTACCTCAGAATGCCAATTTGTCCAGTAGGTTATAAATCTCATTTTTTCCAATAAATGCAGTCTGAGCATTGCATTCCTGTAATCGAACACATTTAGTCCTTTGAGAATTAACAGCTAGTGTCTGGAATGCCTACGTATAACAAAATGAAATAATTGTTCCACACAAAACTGTCTTAAACACTGTCTTCCAAAGCCGGAAAGCCAGGCACTGTTTGTTAGATTCTAGGACAATGCATTTTTGAGTGGGTTTGGCAGTCACGCATGTTTCTGAGCATAGCCTTTGCTGCAGTAATATTCTTGCCTTCGATTTGACTGAAATACCATGGCTCTAAGGACATGTTAACGGAATAAGTTTTTTTATAAACCGCACAGCAATAATATCAATCTGGTATTGGCTGTCTAGAATAATTCCCACACAATAAGTTCCTATAGAAATGAATCCAGAAAGAATGTAACATATTATTAGCTTTAAATCAACCTCTCTGGATACAACCTCTTTTAAATAAACAGGCTTGATTCAGTGGTAGTACTCTTGCTTTTGAGTCAGAAGGTTGTGGGTTCAAATTCAACTCCAGGAACAGAGCAGGTAATCTAGGCTGATACTCCAGAGTAGCAACAGTGTAGCATGTTGGATAAGCCTTGGAACCAATGTTCCATCTGCCCTCTTGTTTCGATATGAAAGAGGCCATGGCACTATTTTGAAGAAGAGCAGGGGCGTTTTCCCCAAGTGTCCTGGCTGATATTTATCCCTCAACCAACATCAGTCAAACAGATTGTCAAGGCATTACCGCATTGCAGTTCGTGCTATCTTGCAATGCAGAAATTGCCTACCACATATCTTCCATTTTAAAAGTGACTTCAAAAATTCTTAATTGGCTGTGACTCAATCTGGCACACCGTGAACATAAGAGCATAAGAAATAGGAGCAGAAGTAGACCATTTGGTTCTTTGAGCCTGCTCCACCATTCAAAATGATTATGGCTGGTCTTCTGCCTCAGCCCAATTTTCCTGCCTGCTCCCCACGTTCCTTGATTACTTGTGGGACTAAAAAACTATTGATCTCCTGTCCGTTAACTAATCCTCTATCCGGCTATGAGCATCCACCATCAGCTTCACTGGGTTGGTCATATAGTTCGGATGTCAGCTATCAGACTCCCAAAGCAGGTCTCCTTCCAGCTCAGTCAGGGCAAACACACCAGAGGAGGCCGGAAGAATTGCTTTAAGGATGTGCAGAAAGCCAACATGAAGAAATGTAACATTGACAGCAACTCCTGGGAGACCATTACCCTGGGCTGAACCAGATGGCAGCAGAGTCTGTGGGAAGGATCCCAACATTTTGAGACCGTGAGACAAAATGAAGAGGAAAAGCGAACGCAGTGAAAAGAACATGCCATAACCTGAACTGATAATACATGACCACATGACAACAAATGCCCTACGTGTCATAAAGTCTGATGGAAGACAATCATCCTCGCTGGCAATAGATAGCCAACAATAATAACCCATGCTAACATATTATCCCCAAATCCATGAGCCCTTATCTTGTGTATTAACTTTTTTTTTCATTCTTTCATGAGATGTAGGCATCACTGCAAGACCAGCATTTGTTGCCCATGAACTGAGTGGCTTTCTAGACAATTTCAGAGTCAACCACATTGCTGTGGGTCTGGAGTCACACATAGGCCAGACCAGGTAAGGATGGCAGATTTCCTTCCCTAAAGGATGTTAGTAAAGCAGATGGGTTTTTACAGCATTAACAATAACTCCACTATTACTGAGACTAGCTTCATATTCCCAATTTATTAACTGAATTCCAATTCCACCAGCTACCATGCTGGGATTTGAATCCATGTCCCTAGAGCATTAGCCTGGGTTTACTGAATTACTAGTGCAGTGACATTACCACTATGCCACCATCTCCTCAGCACCTTATCAAATGCTTTTGGATATCTATAGGCTGCCCTTTATCCACCCCATGAATTACATCTTCAATATTCCTTACTAAGTTTGTCAAACATAATTTCCCTTTCATAAAACCATGCTGAATCTATCTGATCATACTATATTTTCTAAGTGCATTGTTAAGCGTTCCTTCCATAAAGGAGGTTATTGAAGTACAGGTTCTTCCTGTACTTGTTATTTTGTGTTCTCATAGGATTATTTTACATTTAAAATCAAATAAATTCGCATCTCAGTTTGGGTAGTGGGTAGAGAATTTTATTGCCATGAACTCGTGTTTGAGGAATCTAATTCTACACATTAGTACCGGGATTGTCAGGGTGGGGTTGGGCTGTTTGAAGCCTCCTCCGCACATCACTATGTTGGCCATGCCTCAGTGGTAGCTCTCACCTCTGAGTCAGTAGGTTGTTATTTCAAGCCCCTCTACAGAAAATAGAGCCCTAATGCAGGTTGATACTCCCAGTGCAATACTGAGGGAGTGCTGCACTGATGGCCATGTTAAATCATGGCATTGTTTGCCCTGATTGATATAAAAGCATGATTTGGAAAAGATCCATGGAGCCCCTCTGATTTCCTGGCAAATATTTATACCTCATCACTAAAAGAGATGATCTGGCCATTTATCCCATTGTTGTTTATGGGATCTTGCTATGCACAAATTGGCTGCCCTGTTATCTGCATTACAACAGTACTCTTTGTTTATAAAACATCTTTGGGGTTTCCTTGATTTTACTTGCAAACATTTTCTCATGCCCTCTCTTTGTTTTCCAAATTTCTTTGTTTTTAATTTATTTCTCTGTACTCCTTGCAGTGTTGAGCTCTTGGCACCTGGGACAAAAGCTTTTTCTTTTGCCCCATCCTAGCCCTTGACAATCAAGGGGGTCCGGATTTGAGAGTGCCACCATTTTTTATGGTTTGTACTTTTTCGGAACTCTCTCTATCTCTTCCTTGAATACTCCCACTGCGCTGACAATGATTTACCTTCAAGTAGCTGTTTACTGTCCAATACAAAATTACATCTCAGTTTATTAAATTTGACCTTTCTCCAGTTAAACCTTTTCCTCGTGATCTATCTTTAACCTTTTTCTATAACCATAAGTCTTAAGGTGATGATTACCACTAAAATGGTAATTTTAGGTAATTTTACCCTCTGATACCCTTCTTCCTGCCCAGATTAATTTCCTAATACTAAGTCTAGAACTGCCTTTCTCTTTTTGGGCTTATTAGGTACTTGCTAAAATATCTCATCCTGAATGTATTTTAAGAATCCTGTGACCTCTGTACCTTTATGCTGGTTTTATCCCAGTTAATATTAGGGTAGTTGAAATCCCTAACTATTATTGCTGTTTTGTCCTGCACTTCTCAGCAAACTGCCTACATATTTGCTCTCTATCTCCATCTGACTGTTTGGGGATCTATAGTAAAGTCCCAGCAGTGTGAATGCCCTTTTTTTGTTCTTCAGTTCAACCTATATGTCTCCATTTGATGCTCCTTCAGCACATCATCTCTCTTCACAACTGCAATTGTTTCTTTATCCAGCGTTGTGAACCTTCCCTCTATCTTTTTATCCCATTCTCTATCCCATCTGAAAACCTGGAACCCAGGAACGTTGAGCTGCTATTCCTGCCCTTCTTTAAGCCATATTTCTGTAATAGCTATGATATCATACTTTCAAGTGCAAATCTGTGCCCTCAGCTCATCTGCCTTGTTTTGTCTCCTTGACCCTAGAAGCTGTGAACTCCAATTCTCACTGATGTTGTTTCCAAAATTTCCAATTTGCAATGGAATTTATTAATGTGCTCTAAAAAACATGATGCCCCTTGCCCTGATAAAATTTATTCTTTATCACTTGGCCCATAAGACATGGCAGATCCATATATCTCAATTACTGTCAATCACTTGTTCTATTACCCAAAATCTATTGTCATTCCTTAGTTCACAGAGTAAGCCGTGGCAGCACTCTCTCTTCTGAATCTGAAGCTTGTAAGTTCATAGTTCCACTCCAGGGCTTGAGTACAGATTTCTGGGCTGACACTGCAGTGTACAATTGAGGGAGTGAAAGACACAATGTGTTTCTTTTTTTCTTTCTATAACCAACAATAGCACCAGATGTTTCACCTACTGCCTATCCGTTGATTTATAATCCACAGTAGATTCAAATATTTCATTAGACTCTAAGGAGCTCCATATATATTAACTTAATATCCACCTCTCACTATGTAATCCACATTAGTTCTAGATATTGAATCTACTGTCTGTCTATTGTTCTATAACCCATTGTAGGTCCAGATATATCATACATTGTTTGTCTCATTTTCTAATCTATATGACTTTTTGATATCATCCTCTATTGTATCTCCTAAATAACTCCCATTAGTTCCAGATCTCTCACTGATTGTCTAATCCTTGTTCTTAGCCCATAGCAGCCACAAGATGTCTTACATATTGTCAAGCTCTTGTCCAGACTCAGAACAATCATCCGTAATCCAGCCATTTCCAGTCTGTGAAAGCATCCTCTGCATTCAAGTCCTAACTGGGTTCCAGAGTGATCTTAAATTCCTGAAGATTTGGCCTATTAAGTTTACTCCCTTCATGGCCCATCTGCAGTTTGCACTATCTTGAACCCTCCTTAATTTATCTAATCTTCCCATGGCAAATTTCCAACAATGCTAACATTTCTCCCTAACCAAGTAACAGTAAGGTCGATGCTTGGGACTATTAATCTAAGGTCACAGTCTATAATACTCAACTGACCCATTACATTCCACCATTGAAAATTCCTTAGGTTCAAAGAGGACTGAAGTCATAACAATCTGTGTGTCACTTTGATCTATGCTTCATTCTAACATGTTTTCTAATCATCCTTTCATTCTGTGATCTTCATTACTCCAACATCTCAGTATTTTTGAAACCTGCATTATATCACACCCCAACCTTTTTCCCAGTGAATTTAGGGCCTCTGTTCACAGTTTTAGACTATTACGTTGTATAATCATTCTTGTGGGAATATAGGAACAGGAGTGGGTCATTCAGCCTCAAGAGTCGCCCATTTAGCTCCTGAAGCCTTTTCCATCATTGTATTAGATCATGGCTGATCTATAACTCAGTTCCTTTCACGAGCCTTCATTCCATACCCCTTGATCCCCTTAAGAGTCATAGAATCATTATGACACAGAAGGTGGCTATTTGGCCCATCGCGTCCATGCAACTCTCTGTGGAGCAATCCAGTAAGCCCCATTCCCTTGCTGTATTCCTGTAATTCTTCAAGTTGATTTCCCTCCAGCACCCAACCAATTTCCTTATGAAATTACACAGTAAAAATCTATCCCTCTTAATCTTGAAAGTTGCAGTTGGCCCTCTACAGCATCCCCAGATTTTTGGAGAGTGATTTACAAATTTCCACTACACTTTGGATTCAAAGGTGCTCCTGATTTCACTCCTAGAGGGCTAATCTCGAATTTTAAGATTGCATATGCCTGCCTGTGTTGTCTCTATCCAAATAGTGCAATATTGTATAAACTTAGTTGGTGAACTTTGTACTTATCGTGTTGACTGGGCTGTGGGGTTGGCCTGAAAAAAGTGGGGGGGGGGGGGTGGGGCGGGGCGGGGGTGGTGGTTAGGTGGTGACATGAAGGTGAGGGGAGGGACCACGTGGGGTGTTGAAAACTGTGTGGGAGAGACCAAGAAGAGGAAAACAGAGGAACCAAGGGTGGGAGAGGTGGAGAAGAAAATGTAACCATTTCCGTTTTTGGTAGTCAGTGTCAACATCCCAATTCAGCTATAAGAATCAGCTAGAACTATCCCCGTATCCGTCACTCTCTTAGTACCCAAAATTCTGTTAACCTCTGTCTCGAATATACTCAATTACTGAGCATCCATAGCTAAGGTAGAGAATTCCAAAGATTCCCAATCCTTTGAGTGAAGAAATTTCTCCTCATTTCAATCCTAAATAATCAACCTTTTATTTTGGTGTTCTAGATTCTCCAACCAGGGTAAACATTTTCTCAACATCAACCCTGTCAAGCCCCATTAAGGATCTTATCTGTGTCAGTTAGACCACATTTGAGCCTTCTAAACTCCAGGGAATAAAATCCTAGTCTACTCAATCCCTCTTCATAGGACAATCTTCTCGGCCAGAATTTCATGCTTGGTTTGCACGCCAAGTTGGTGGGCTCAGAAGCGGATACGCTTCCACCAGCAATCGGCCCCCTGGCTGGCCAGCATGAAACGCACTCTAAGAAATCCTCAGTGCTGCCAAGGGGGAGCGCGCAGGAAAAGGGCAGGTGCTGACAAAAGTGAGGGTGTGGGTGGGCGCTTCTAGCAAGCTCCCTGAAGGCAGACAGCTGCTGCGGAGCTGTGTCAGGGAGTTGCAGTCCTGGACAGATTAAATGACAAGGAAAAAATGCACCAAATTGTGTCTATGCAGCATATTCATGCACCTGTTAACAAAACCCAAAAAACATCAGGCCCCAGATATATGTTTATATTATATTTCACCCCGGATATTTCATCCCACTCTTGGATTAGGCTCCACTAAAAATGGGCTGCCTGCCTGTTTGTATTGCCCGTGTGACGAGCATGAAATCACACGGGTAACGTAAAATCATAGACAGTAGGGTTTTTAATGGCCTTAATTGGTTCTTTAATTACCGGAGGGCACGGGTCTGACTCTTGCTCGTGCCTGCCATCCTCAGTATTGCTCGCGTGCACAGTGAGGTCGGGATGCACGCCCAATGACATTTCGCACAATTTCACGTGTGTTCGGGTCAGGTGTGAGCCTGCCCGATCAGCGTAAAATTCTGGCCCTTATCTCAGGAACCGGCCTAGCGAACCTTCGATGTATTCCTCTGAAGCAGGTATGTCCTTCCTTAGATAAAGAGACCAAAACTGCACCCATTACTTCAGGTGTGGCCTCACCATTGTCCATTATAATTGTAGTAAGACTTCTTTACTCTTGTAACTTCAATCCCTTTGCAACAAAAACTAACATATCTTTTATCTTATTAATTATTTGCACTCTCTGCATGTTGATTTTTTGCGTACAAAGACTCCTAGGTTCCTCTGAGTGCAAAGAATTTCCAGCCTCTCACAATTCAAAAGATTCTCTGCAATTTTGATTCTCCTATCAACTTTTATAACCTCACAAAAGCAAAATACTGCAGATGCTGGAAATCTGGAATAAAAACAGAAAATATTGGAAATACTCAGCAGGTCAGGCAGCATCTGTGGAGAGAGAAACAGAGTTAAAGTTTCAGATCAATGACTTTTGATCAGAACTGGGAAATGTCAATGATGTACTAAGTGAAAGAGGGGAGTGTGGGGTAAAAGATCATAAAGGAAGGTTTGTAATAAAGTGGAAGCCAGGAGAGATTTAAAAAAAAAAAATCATGGGATATGAGCATCGCTGGCTAGGTCAGCAGTTATTGCCCATCCCTAGTTGCCCTTGAGAAGATGGTGGTGAGCTGGCTTCTTGACCCACTGCGGTCCATGTGGGGTGTAGGTACACCCACAGTACTGTTAGGAAGGGAATTCCAGGATTTTGACCCAGCGACAGTGAAGGAACGGCAATATATTTCCAAGTCAGGATTGTGAGTAACTTGGAGGGAACATCCAGGTGGTGATGTCCCCATCTATCTGCTGCCCTTGTCCTTCTAGATGTTAGCAGTCATGGATTTGGAAGGTGCTGTCTAAGGAGCCTTGGTGAGTTTCTGCAGTGAATCTTGTAGATGGTACACACTGCTGCTACTGTGCGTCGGTGGTGGAGAGAATGAATGTTTGTGGATGTGGTGCCAATCAAGCAGGCTGCTTATCCTGGATGATGTCAAGCTTCATGAGTGTAGTTGGAAGTAACTCATCCAGGCAAGTGGGGAATATTCCAACACACTCCTGACTTGTGCCTTGTATATGGTGAACAAGCTTTGGGGAGTCAAGAGGTGAGTTACTCGCCGCAGGATTCCTAGCCTCTGACCTGCTCTTGTAGCCACAGTATCTATAAGGCTAGTCCAGTTCAATTTATGATCAATGGTAACCCCCAGGATGTTGATAGTGTGAGATTCAGTGATGGTAATGCCATTGAATGTCAAGGGCAATGGTTGGAGTCTCTCTTGTTGGAGATGGTCATTGCCTGGCACACTTGTGTGGTGCGAATGTTACTTGCCTCTCATCAGCCCAAGCCTGGATATTGTCCAGGCCTTTCTGTATTTGGACATGGACTGCTTCAATATCTGAGGAGTCACGAATGGTGCTGAACATTGTGCAATCATCAGCGAACATCCCCACTCCTGACCATTTGATGGAAGGAAGGTCATTGATGAAATAATTGAAGATGACTGGGCTGAGAACTCTACCCTGAGAAATTCCTGTAGTGACATCCTGGAGTTGAGATGATTGACCTCCAACAACCACAACCATCTTCCTTTGTGCTAGGTATGACTCCAACCAGTGGAGAGATTTCTCCCTGATTCCCATTGACTCCAGTTTTGCTGGGGCTCCCTGGTGCCACACTCGGTCAAATGCTGCCTTGATGTCAAGGGCAGGCACTCTCACCTTACCTCGGGAGTTCAGCTCTTTTGTCCACATTTGAACCAAGGCTGTAATGTGGTCAAAAGCTGAGTGACCCTGGCGGAACCTAAACTGGGCACCAGTATGCAGGTTATTGCTAAGCAAGTGCCACTTGATAGCATTGTCGATGACCCCTTCCATCACTTTACTGATGATCGAGAGTAGGCTAATGGGGTGATAATTGACCGGGTTGGACTTCTCCAGCTTTTTGCGTACAGGACATACCTGGGCAATTTTCTACATTGCCGAGTAGGTGCCAGTGTTATACCTGTACTGGAACTGCTTGGCTAGGGGTGCAGCAAGTTCTGGAGCACAAGTCTTCAGTACTATTGCTGGAATATTGTCAGCATCCATAGCCTTTGCACTAACCAGTGCCTTCAGCAATTTCCTGACATCACGTGGAGTGAATCGAATTGGCTGAGGACTGGCATCTGTGATGCTGGGGACCTCCGGAGGAGGCCGAGATAGATTATCCACTCGCTACTTCAGGCTGCAGATTGTTGCAAATGCTTCAGCCTTGTCTTTTGCATTGATGTGCTGGGCTCCTCCATCATTGAGGATGGGGATATTTGTGGAGCTTCCTCCTCCAGTGAGTTGTTCAATTGTCCACCACCATTCATGACTGGATGTGCAGAGCTTAGGTCTGATCCATTGGCTATGGAATCGCTTATCACTGTCTATAGCTTGGTGATTATGCTGTTTAGAGAACAAGTAGTTCTGTGTTGCAGCTTCACCAGGTTGACACTTCATCTTTAGGTGTGCCTGGTGCTGCTCCTGGCATGCCCTCCTGCACTCTTCATTGAACCAGGGTTGATCCCCTGGCTTGATGGTAATGGTAGAGTGGGGACACGCCTGTTGCTCCATCATTGCCTAGGCATGCACATGAAGAACAGGCACTTGTGCAAGAAGAATATCCCAGCATGAAGCAGCCCATTCGGAAGAGGAGAAAGCGCTCAATGAAAGGAGATTCATTGATTTGTTATTGCTGATTGTAACAGTGAGGTTATGATGGAATAGGGGTAACTAGATGATTCTTAGACAGTGCAAACAGTGATCCAACATTGCAAGAGCAGATGTAAGTAATTTAAGCAAAGAAATTTGTCATGTACTCTAATACTTTGGAACCAGCACTGATTCGACGAAGAAGAGTTGACACAATGCCATTGGGATTTTCTTGGAACAGTGTCACCTCATGTGAATAGTCCAAGAAACTTGTGTCTAGTTTATTCACCATTGGAAACCTGCTGAAAGCTTTTTACTCAGGGCCCTGGTACTTTCCATCAAGACAGCCATGTGTCACAATCACTTTTCATCAGTGCTGTCCTGCTGTCACCCTCCATTCCTGAAGATTCTGGGTCACATTGAAGCTGGGTTCCATGGATACCGACAATATTCTGGGACTGATAGACATAGCTAAACAATCCCACAACCAATGGATCAGGTCTCAACTCTGCAGTCCTGCCACATCAGAACATTAGCAAAGTGATGGAAGGTGTCACCGACACCTAGCTATCAAGTGGCACTTATTCAGCAATAACCTGGTCACTGATTCCCAGTTTGGGTTCCGCCAGTGACACTCAGCTCCTGACCTCGTTACAGCTTTGGTTCAAAAATGGACAAAAGAGCTGAAGTGAGGTGAGGTGAGGTGAGAGTGACTGCCTTTGACATCAAGGCAGCATTTGACCGAGTGTGCCATCAAGGAGCCCCAGCAAAACTGGAGTCAATGGGAACCAGGAAAACACTTCACTGGTTGGAGTTATGCCTGGCCCAAAGGAAGGTTGTTGGAGTCTCCAGACATCACTGCAGGAGTTCCTCAGGGTAGTGTCCTCAGCCCAATCATCTTCAGTGGCTTCATCAATAACTTCCCTCCATCATAAAGTCAGAAGTGAGGATGTTCGCTGATGATTGCACAATATTCAGCAGCATTTGCGACTCCTCCGATACTGAAGCAGTCCATGTCCAAATGCAGCAAGACCTGGACAATACACAGGCTTGGGCTGACATGTGGCAAGTAACATTCACGCCACACAAGTGTCAGGCAATGACCATCTCCAACAAGAGAATCTAACCATCTTCTCTTGACATTCAATGACTTTACCATCACTGAATCTCTCACTCTCAACATTCTGTGGGTTACCATTGACCAGAAACTGAACTGGACGAGCCATATAAATACTGTGGCCACAAGAGCAGGTCAGAAGCTAGGAATCCTGCAATGAGAATCTTTTCATTCAGCTCAATGGTTCCCAGTATGTCTGAGATGTCCAGTGCTTTTTCTTGCTCTAATTCCTTGCACTTCAGCGTGGATTTACATTTTTTCCAATCTTATTTCTGTCTTTTGTTTCTCTGTCTGTAGCAGAGCTTTGTCCTTGTCTTTCATTTTGGTTTCACTGTTGGCCAGGTCTGTCTCCAGTGAAGTCTTAACTGTTTTCAGTTCTGTAATTTGCAGCTCATGGCTTCATTATCCACTCGCCGCTTGGAAAATGCTGCGGCTTTTCTTTCCAATACCTCCTCTTTTCCATCTAACTGCTTCTTCAGCTTTTCGGTCTGTTTCTTGTAGTTTTTGGCTTCTTCCTAGATTATAGAATATTGCTGAGTCTTCTCAGCTAACCTGTTCTTCAGTTTGTTCAGAGTGATGTTAAATTCATTTTGCTTCTCTTCATACTTTTCCAGAAAAATAAACTTTGTCCTAAGAGATTCTTGTAACATGTAAATATTCTTCAACAGGTTTTCCTTTTCTTTATGAAGCTCACTTGCTTCATCTTAAGCTTTCGTATAATTCAGTAGAATCTCCTTGAGTTCTTCCATTCTGCTGTTTAGGACAGTCTTCATTTCTTCATGTCGCTGAATGGTTACACATTCCTTTTGCATTTATGTTTCAAATCTTCCAGTGCAGCTCTGATGTGAATATTTTTCTGTAGAACAGCTTCATTTGCTTTTTGCACTTTTTGCTTCTTTAGTGTTACCTCAGCTAGCTTTCCTTCATTCACAGCCATCACAGCAGCACTACCATCTGCTGTTGCAATCTTGCTACTGTGTCAAAATTTTCAAAAAACTTTATTTCTAAGGCTGGGATTTTACAGCCCTGATGAGGGAGGAATGGGGCTGTAAAATGCGCCAAGCCATTCTAAACTCCAGTGACTCTGACGGGACTGTAAAATCCCACTGGCATAAAATTCTCCCCTAAGCCTTTCGGCTGCTTCTCAGCTATTTCTTTCTTCTGCACTAAAGTCATCAGCTTGTACATTTCATTGCACTGGCATTGTTGGTAACCATCTTGTACTTGAATATTGTCCCCCTCGTTCTGGGGTCTTCTGTCTTGCTCTGGGATCTTCTGTTGCCCTCAGCTGGAGTCCTTTGTTACCCTTGCTCTTGAGTCATTTATTGCCCTCTCTCTGGAGTCTCTCAATGCCCACGGTGCTTTACTGGGGATGTGCTCTACCTTCTTCTAGGGTCTCCACTCTCCACAACTTGGAGTTTAAATTATCTGTCAAAGCGTTTTAATATCTCACTAAATGTTGTCCAGTATTCATCTATATGTTGACTGTGGAGTACTTCACTAGCCAATGAACCAAAGGCAAATAAAAACTTATTAACTTGTACTTCTTCTGATTCCATATTGAATCATATAATTCTTCTATAAACTAAAAATTGTCTTCTCTAAGACTCCCATTCTTTGGTCTGGTTTAGACATCTCCTTATCCAAAATGTATCTGGCTCTTCTAATTTGCTGTCCATGGTCTTTTTTTTTCTTGTAGTTACTGCTTTAAATATTGTTTCCCCTTTAAGACTATCTGTCTAGTAACCATTTTTTTATCTCCTGGGATCCTATAGCTGTCGGTCTCTTTGTTTTTGATTTTCCCATGTTTTTTCAGGTTCGACAGGATCCTTGTTATTGTAGGCCTTTTTAAAAAACTTTCAAACTGGGGACCCAACTGAAAAGGAATTGCTTTCCCAATTTCTGCAGGTTTTTCTTTTTACCCTGCAGTTTTTCCTCTTTTCCTTGTTTATAATTTCAGTGGATCATGGCCACCACTGCTGCAATCTGCTGAGTCCATGGGACTGCCACCTTTTCTATAATCTAAGTGTAGCTTTTTAGTATTTTTGCTCACCTTTATCTGAACAGGTTCCTTAACTTTGCATCTCTCAGGGTCTTAGCTACTTTTTTAATGGTTTAATCATCCGCCTTTGTGATCTGACTAGGTTTTTTTATTCTGCATCACTCAGGGTCTTGCAATAGGCCCTCACTCAACTTCTAAATCTGTAGCGAAGCTTCTTCAATTAGTTCTTCAAAATTTTCTTCTTAGATACATGTCTCTCTAGTCAGGCTTCAGTTGCTTTTAGTTTGTCATACCTTGGAGTTCTGTTCTGACTTCATTGTTTAAAATGCCACCTTTCATATTACCGTCGATCATCATGTTGTGTTATGGGTTTGTTTGATGTCTCAGTGATGAGATCTCGAGACTTTTATGTTTAAACATTAACTACTTTTTGTTAACCTTTAACTATGTACATATCCCACTTGCTGTCATGCATGGTGCTGCTGTCTGCATGCAGGCAGGTTCTAGAATGTTCTTCAAGTCTATTACCATGTGATTCTATACATCATTCTGTGGACGGTGCTACTCTCCTGTCCCAAATTAACCCTAGCTCTACCCAGTACCTTTACATTACAATGGTATGCAGGCATACACAGCATCATGCAACAGGCAAGGCCAAATTATATGTGCAGTGTATAGAACAGTGACTTAGTCAAGGAAAGATCATCAGAAAGTGCATAAAATTGAACCCACAAAGTGTCCTGTGGAACCTGCCAAGAGCAGAACTGCCTAACATTATTAAAAATGCTGTGTTGATAACAAGATTTAAGAACTGAAGGCAAATCAAAATGCAGATTGCGTTAATCTAACTGAGGAATGCAAGCATAACCACTATGTTTTTCTTTGCCTAAATTAAACTTTGATAAGTATGTCGAGGCCTCGGGTGGGCGGGTGCAGCTGAGGGAAGGACCTTCCCCTTGTGCTATAAGAATGAGGGAGTCCGACTTCCACCACATCATTAGCAGAAACCGAGGGATCACTGTGGGAGGAGAGTCGGACTGCAGACTCCACCATGAACCCTACACACAGCTCCATCTGCTGCAGTTGTGCACTAAAGGTGACCCTCTTTGTGTAGACCTCTCTCTGCTTACTGCATGATGTTTAAACTCAACTCGTGGCAATGAGTGTAATTTTGATAAATCTTGTGGTTTTGGTTGAAAGCCATGATTTACTTTTGGGAGGTCTTATATTTTTCTGTCATTTTTTAAAAAGTGAGCTTTTTGGCTTGAAGCAATGGGATATCCGAGCAGAAACTTTAGTGCTTTCTTTTTACTAGGGTATCATTTCTTGAAGTTCAGCTTTTACTGGACGTAGAGAACTATTCATAGTATCAAAAAAATTGTAGAAAATAACTTAAAGTGGCTCATGGGAGGAGGGGAGGGACTGGGGACTGAAGGGAAGGATTGAGAGGAAGCCCGAGAGAGGGAGAGAGTAAAAGAGAATTAATGCAAGATGACAGAGAAGAAGAAAGACAAAGTCAGAGAAGTAGTACAAGATAGAGAGAAAAAGGTAATAGAAAAGAAATTGGAATGGCAAGAAGTCAAGCCAGAGAGAAAATCAGAAGAATATATATATATATATATATATATATATATATATAAAGACAGCTGGAAAGAGAGAGAAAGAGAGATTGAGAGGAAGAGGAGGGACATAGAGCTGGACAACGGGATGCAGAGAAAACTACGGATGGAAACAAAAAATGGAGAAATATTGAAGATGTTAAGAGTTGATTTTCAAACTCATATGCACAGGGTCTTCATTATATTGTATATTCATGGCATGGGAAGTGTTAAGCTTAGCTGTAGAAGTGTAATTAATGTTGGCAAAGACACAGTGATTGGGGGGAGAAGTGAAAACTCTAACCATTTCATAGTCTTGAATGAAACTGCTCTCTAATGCCAGTTGTGTTTAATCAGTTAAATGTCTGTGTGCTAACTCTCTTACCAGTGGCAAGAGAAATATTTACAGCTGGTTTGGCAGGCAGTCCATAAACCAGAGAGTGAGAGAGAGCTTTCTGAAACTGCGACGGATTACAAGATCTATCAAAAGCAAATGACTAAAGTAAATCCTAAAAATACTGAGAAAGTGAAGGAGCATTCAATCTGTTAGAACAAAGTGGGCTAAGTGAACTAAACAAGTTTAAAATTGTTATTTGGAGGTGCTCCTTAGTCCAAAGCAACAGTCCTGTAAATGTCTCTGTGTACAGTGTGTGTGAAATCTATACACACTATCTGCTTTGAAAACGTGTATTGTCTGTGTTTTGTCTGTGTACAGCCTCTGCATAACCTGTGAACAGCCTGGGCAGTCTGCAAAGGGTTTGAGTACAGTCTATATACAATCTGTGTGCAGTCTGTGTACATTTTCTGCACAGTCTGTGTATGTTCTGTGTGCCGTCTGTATGTATTCTGTGAACGGTTTATGTGCTGTCTGTACACAGTCTGTTTACATTCTATATATACTCTCTATACAGTATCTGCATACTCTGTGTACAGTCTGCATACCGTATATGGGCAGTCTGTGTACAGTCTGGTGTATAATTTGTGTATTGTGTGACTATAGCCTGTGTTTAGCCTGTGTAATGCCCGAGTACCCCACCCTGTGACTGTGTGTATTCACTAGCCCATCCTGTGACTTGCATGTACACTACCCTACCCTGTGACTATGTGTACACTACCCAGCTCTGTGACTGTGTGCGCACACTATCCCACCATGTGACTGTGTGCATATACTATCCTATCCTGTGACTGTGTGTACACTACCCCGCCTTGTGACTGTGTGCGTGTACTACCCTGCCCTGTTACTGTGTGTGTACACTACTCCACCCTGTGACTGTGTGTGTACTCTACCCCGCCCTGTGACTGTGTGTATACAATACCCCACCCTGTGACTGTGTGTACACTACCCTGCCCTGTAAGTGTGTGTACACTACCCCACCCTGTGACTGTGCGTGTGCATTGTATCACCCTGTGACTGTGTGTACACTACCTCGCCCTGTGACTGTGTACACTATCCTGCCATATGACTGTGTGTGTACATTACACCACCCTGTAACTGTGTGTATACTACCCCCACTCCGTGACTGTGTGCGTACACTACCCCACCCTGTGACTGTGTGTGTACACTACCCCACCCTGTGACTGTGTGTACACTGCCCCACCCTGTGACTGTGTGTGTACACTACCCCACCCTGTGACTGTGTGTACACTACCCCACCCTGTGACCGTGTGTACACTACCCCACCCTGTGATTGTGTGTTTACACTACTCCACCCTGTGATTGTGTGTTTACACTACCCCACCCTGTTAGGTGCTCAGAAAAAAGGCCATAATTAACTTTTATTCCTGCATGTATGCAGTGGATTTCCTTACAGAGGACATCAAAACTGAGCATAATGCTAGTCTCTACCCTTCTCAGAACTCCCTCCAGCCCCTCATTGGGAGATTATTAGGAATGGGAGCCCTGTTTTGGTTTTTCTGAGTCTTTGCCAAAGGGGCAGGTTGTGAGTGTTGGCAAGGAGGGCACTGAGCTTAAATCTAATACTCGGACAACTGCCCTGGCTCCAGGTCAGCTGATTCAGAATGGACTTGGATGGCAGGGCTGGTTTGGACTCCTGGGCCACTTTGCCAACCCTCGCTGTGTGAGTAGCCATATTAATGTTGCCTGTTAACTCAAGCCAATTGAGGAAGGTAAACCTAAATCTCTGAGTGTACTCTCTCTGAATCTGACACTGCTTTTTGTTTTCATTCCATACAGGTCCATGCACTGAATCACTTCTGGATGCTGTACCCTCTGCTCTGCCTGGTCGCTCTGCCCCACTGGGCAGTGGTTGCTGAGACTCTCTGTGGCTCTGAGCTGGTGGATACACTCCAGTTCGTATGTGGTGATCGGGGTTTTTATTTCAGTAAGTTCTGGTTAACACCTCTTAATTTAGACATGTGTCTTCCATTTTATCCCCACCTTACATTAATTTAAATTAAGGTGTACAGTTCTACAGAACACTGGGTAACTTTCTAGAAAATATTTTTTCACTTTGTGGTTTAGTCATTTGGCTGCTAAATTGTGAATTGTTCCTTAACATCTGTGACACTCAGGGCATCATATTTAAAAATGGCCACTGGAAAAGTCAAAATCAGTTCATAATATCATAAGAAATAGCAGTGAGTAGGCCATTCAGCCCATTGAGCCTGCTCTGCATTTCAATAAGATCATGGCTGATTGTGGCCTTAACTCCATTTTCCTATCTGTGCCCCATAACCCTCAACTCTCCTGTTGATCAAAAATCTGTCCAACTCAGCCTTGAATATATTCTGTGACCCAGCCTCCACTGCTCTCTAGGGTAAAGAATTTCAAAGACTAACAACCCTCTGAGAGAAGAAATTCCTCCTCATTTTGATTTTAAATGGGAGACCCTTATGTTTAAACTATGCCCCCTAATTCTAAACTCCCCCACGAGAGGAAACATCCTCTGAGCAAGCCCCCTCAGCAACTTATTCATTTCAATAAGATCATCTCACATTCCTCTAAACTCCAATGAGTATAAGCCCAACCTGCCAGGAATCAGCCGAAATAATGAATCTTCTCTGACCTGCTTCCAATGCAAATATATCCCTCTTTAAGTAAGGAGACCAAAACTGTACACAGTACTCCAAGTGTGGAATCACCAATGCCCTGTACAGTTGTGGCAAAACATTCTTGCTTTTATACTCAATCACTTTTGCAATAAAGGACAACATTCCATTTGCTTTCCTAATTACCAGCTGTACCTGCATTCTAACTTTTTATGATTCATGTACCAGGACACTCAGATCTCTCTGTAAGGCTGCATTCTTCCATCTCTCTCCATTTAAATAATATTCTGCTTTTCTATTCTTCCTGCCAAAGTGGACAACCTCATGTTTTTCTACCCTCCATCTGCCAAATTTTTGTCCATCCACTTAACCTCCCTTTACCCCTTTGCAGCCTCTTTGAATCCTCCTCACAACCTGCATTCGTACCATCTTTGTATCACCAGCAAATTTGACAACACAAGACATTAGCCTGGGTGCCTGGATTACTAGTCCAGCCACCGCTACCCACCATCTCCTCTAATAGTGACAGTGATTGTTTTAAGCTCCAGCCTCCCTTTTGCCTCTTGATTTTGAACAATTCTTGGGATATTTTTTGTGTCTTCTACTGTGGAAGCAGATACAAAATACTTGTTCAAAGTCTCTGCAATTTCCTTGTTCACCATTATTAATTCCCCAGTCTCACCCTCTGAGGGACCAATGATCACTTGAGATATCCCTTCATTTTTATATACTTGCAGAAGCTTTTATTGTTAGTTCTCAACCTAACATGGATTGACTAAATCCCAAATGAAGGCCTTGCTAAGCTTTTTTATTTCATGTCTTTCACAACCTGAGGACAAATCAAAGAGTGACTGAAGCACTTTTGAAGTGTATTCACTCTTGTAGGAAAACATGGCTCTAACTTGTGCAAAGCAAGATCCTGCAAATAGCACTATGATAATGAGCAGTTAATTTCTTTTAGAGATGCTGGTTGAGGATAAATCTCAACTGGGGAGAACTTCTCTAATGTGAATAGTGCCAAAAGATCCTTTAGACCCGAGGAGGCCTCAGCTTACTGTTTCTTCTGAATGGCAGCACCTCTGACAGTGTAGCGCTCCCTCAGTACTGCAATGGAGTATCAACCTTAATTTAATGCTCAAGTATGTCAAGTTGAAATTGTATCCAAAGCCTTTTAAGCCAGAAGTAAGAGTGCTACCCACTGTACCATGGATGGTAATTCATACCTCAGAATATTCACTCTCCCAGTCCTTAGACATAACAATTTTGGGCTGCTATACTGTCCCTAGGCCAAAATTATACTTCTTTCAGCTTCAGTTAATGTCAACTAGGATCACAATAATGAAAGTCAGAAATCTGAAATCTAAATAGAAAACTTTGGTCATTCATGGCAGGCAAAAATACAGTAATTTTGATTTTGACCAGGGCCCTGAGATCATGGGGGCAGAGTTGGGGGGCAGAGGGGTGTTATTTCAACTTTTGACATTGGTGAGAAACTGGCAACCACAGACTGGTCACTGATTATGCACACCAGTCAATCCTTGGTACATAATGGATGGCCGATCCTCTGTCAAAGTTCAGAATCACTCCCCTTCATGAGTTCAAATCCAGTTATGGCAAGTAGATCAGCCATAATCTAATTGAAAGGCAGAATATATTCCAGGGGCTGAAAAGCCTCTTGTTGCACTTATGTGGCATCTCAACAATGATCAACATCACTGTGATAAAAACCTAATTGGTTAATGAATGTCCTCCAAGGAAACAAAGCTGCCACCCCTAATCCATCCTAACCAGTTACATGATACGTGGTTGACTTCTCAATGCCCAGCAAACTGGTCTATTGTACAATCAATCAGTTGGCAGCACTGCCTGAGTAATAAATGCCCATCTGTTTAGAAGCCTGCCATTCTTCTAATGGACGGTCAGAACTTGTGGAATGTGTACTGATCTCCTGTGCACATTCAATAATTCCTGGTCCTATAGTTTGGCTGTATTGGTACCAGCTGCTCTGATAGCTGAGTTTGACCTACTCCTGAGGTACACTTAGAGATAAAATTTGTGTGTTGGGTCTCAATGAATATGATAAGGTTATGGGAAGAGCTGAGCCCTGTCCTCAATGAGTGATTGGAGTGTTCAAATGGCATTTGGAAATTTTACCAGCTCCTGTCAAGGAACCATATGTTAAGGTCCACAGCTTTTATTTTACAGGAATCACAAGCACACTGGAGTTAGTGTGGGTTCAGGTTCAAGTACTAGGGCCACTTGCTTACTTTCCACATGGATTTACAACCTGGAATTGTACTCAGCATGGGAGTGGATAGAATCTTTAAAGCAGATGTTGGGCTCAGGGCCAGAATTAAAGTATATTTCACCTCTTTTTGAGTCTAATTAATCCCAGTGTGTGCACAGATCACGTGAAACACTATTTGAATTCAATAGATATGTTACTCATCAATCTAAAGTTGATGAGTCAGCACTGGACAAGAAAGGGAATGGGAGGTGTGAAGACCCAATAACCCAGAGCCTGTCTCGTTATTGAAACTTCCTGTTTTTTCTTCCTATTAAACAGCTGAGGAATATCACTACTCTTTCATAGCTCAGCTCTTCCTGTATTGCTTCAACCTTTTCTATAATATTGATTAATTCTCTGTCTCCCCTTTCCAATCTGTTATTGCTGCCTTATTGAAAGAAAATATCAGTCAATTGACCTGCACGTGGCCACATCCATAAAACTTTGACAGTTAAGGAAATACCATTACTCTGCCACTCTTTGTTAACTCAATGTTATTATCATTATGCAGCTCTCTTTTGAGGCTTTTCCCCATCTGGGTTGATGCTCTGTAACCACAAAGCTGGAAAAATAAATCTTTTTATTAAGAGTTTCCATCTCACTGAGGAGGCTTCAGGCCATCCACAACCAACAAGCTGCTCTGAAAACTCTGCTCACAATTTGACAGCTGTGACAAATTCCATCAGAGCAGCTGAGACAATGCACAACATCCTAAAATAATCAACAACATTCTAAAATAAAATAGGATACTAAAAAAAAAATTCACCCTAGTTCATTATGTCTAGGGATCCTTTAAAAAAAATTCCAGGATCTGGATCTGTACCTTCACCAAAAATTAATTAATTCTTCCTTGGGCCAAACTCTATCTATGTACTAGATTTCATTGAAACCCATGCATTAGTTTTAGAAATATATTGCTTATAAACAGACTACCTTTGGTGGCGGAGGCAATCATTGGAAGAATATTCTGGTAATGGCAATCATTTCCCCGACATGCCAGACACATTAGCACTCACATAATCAGTCCCTACACCATGCCCAGTACTACCTGTCACTCCAATCTTTGAGTCACAGTTGAGCTAAGTTCGCTGGTTCCAATCCTCCTATCACATTAATGATCAATTTCCTCACTCTAAGCCTACATATGCTTGAGCTTCCTCACTCTGATCCACCTGTGATATTAATGCTGAGTTTCTTCACTTCCATCCATCAATTACGTTAGTGCTAAATTTCCTCACAATCCTTTATTCATATTATCATATTACTGCTATCTATCAGTGCACTAGTTCTGAATTTCCTCACTTCAACCAAGTTACATTCATTCTGAGTTTCCTCTCTTGCATTGTCACTCAAATCTTCCATTACATTAATGCTGCAGTTTTGTTTCCAGTCCAGCAGTTACATTAGTACAAAAATTTCATCTCGCAACTTATCAGTTACATTAGTGCTAAGTTTCCTCCCCTGCTATTCTCTGGCCATATTTGTGATCAATTTCCTCATTCCAATCCATTGAGGTAACACATTTGAAAATTCTCCTCCTGTTTTCAAATAGGTTGCCCTTGGAAGGAGTGAAACGCAGATTCCAAAATGTTATTAGGGCTCCAACGGTTAAGTCACAAGGTTACATTACACAAATTTAGCTTATATCCCCTGGAAAATAGAAGGTTAAGGGATGATTTGACTGAGGGTTTTAGGATTTTGAAAGGAATTGATCGGGTGTATTGGGAGAAAAGATTTCCACTGGTAGAGGAGTCTAGTACAAGGGGACATGATATTAAAATCAAAGCGTGGCCATTCAGGAGGGAAGTTGAGAAACACTTCTAATCAGGAAAAGGGCGGTAAAATTATGGAATTCTCTCCTACAAAAAGCAGTAGGTGTTAGGTCAATTAATTTTTTCATAAATCTGAGATTGAAACACCTTTGCTAGACAAAGGTATAAAAGGATATGGTGCCAATGTGAGGAGTTGAAGTTAGGACCGTCAGTCAAATCATTCCTTAATCTTCTACTTTCCAGGGGATACAGGCTGAATTTATGTAATGTAACCTCGTGACTATCTCTGACCGAGCTTTTTGTGAACTGCTCTAATATGTACATTTTTTATTCATTCATGGGAAATGGGCATCATTGGCTAGGCCAGCATTTATTGCCCATCCCTGATTGCCCTTGAGAAGATGGTGGTGAACCAACTTCTTGAACTGCTGCAGTCCATGTGGTATAGGTTCCAGGTATTTAAGAGTCACCTACATTGCTGTGGGTCTGGAGTCAGGCCAGACCAGGTAAGGACAGCAGATTTCCCTCCCTCCCTAAAGGATATTAGTGAACCAGATGGGATTTTACGACAATGGTTTCATGGTCGCCGTCATCAGACTTTTTAATTCCAGCATCTGCCGTGGTGGGATTTGAATCCAGGTCCCCAGAGAATTACCCTGGGTCTCTGGATTACTAAGCCAGTGACAATACTGGCAATATTATGCTAAACAGCTTAATATTTCATTGCACATTCATTTATTCTATTCAATATTTCACACACCTCCTTAACGACAATGTCTGTTTTTCTCCCCTCTTGTGAAAACAGGTGTGAAGTATTCATTAAGAATCTTGCCCATATCTTCTGCTTCCCCACACAAGCTACCATTTTGGTTTCTAATTGGCCCTTCTCTTTCCTTACTTATCCTTTAGCTCTTTATGTATTCATAGAGCATCTTTGAGTGTTTCTTGATCATACTTGCCAATATTTTTTCTTGCCCAGTCCTTGCTTTCCTAATTTCCTTTTTAACTTCATCCTGCACTTCCTTATATTCCTCTCCGCTTTGTGCAGTATTGAGCTCTTGGTAAGTGGCATAAGATTTCTTTCTTTTTTGGCTATATTCTGCTCTGTTTGCTATTTGACATCCAGGGGACTCTAGGTTTGGGAGTCCCACCCTTTTTCTTTGTGGGAACAAATTTAACTGAGCCTTCTCTATCTCCTCCTTGAATACCTCCCACTGCTCTGACACTGATTTATCTTCAAGTAGCTGTTTTCAGTTCACTTTTGCCAAGTCACATCTCAGCTTAGTAAAATTGGCATTTCCCCAATGAAAGCTTTTCATCTTAGTCTATCTTTATCCTTTTCCATAAATACTCTAAATCTAACTGAATTCTGATCATTCCATCAGTCAAATAACCCCGAGTTTCACTACAAACCTCCCACTTAATATTTGCTAAGTTTCCTCACTCCATCAGTAGTAAGATTACTGCTGTCTGTCCAAGTGTGGACTGACTCAGGTTGGCCTGATACTGTGAACAGTTAGGATTGGCTGATTGAGAATTATATGACACTGATAGGATTGGCTCAGGCAATAATGGCTCTGAATATGTTGGGGATTGGCTGCTTAGGAGTCTGTGTTGGCTCAACAGGACTCAAAAGGGTCAGGGAGCAGTTTAAAAGGAAAACCTGTGTTGTTATACAGTGTCAGCAATAACTGTGACCTACTGCTCTCCAGGTAAAAGTTCCTCATACATAAAATACAAGTACAGCATAAAGAAGCAGAGTAAAGGAATCGTGGAGGAATGCTGCTTTCGAAGCTGTGATCTGCAGCTGCTGGAATCGTATTGTGCCTCTCCCCGAACATCACGCTCTGTGCCACCGTTAACCACCATCAGGCCCCAGGTGAGGAGCCCAGTTTCCATGGGGAGTTACAGCTCCCTTAGCCAAACCGTGTGCTGGGATTTACACTTCAACACTCAAATGACTGAGACAGGCGTGAAGTAAAATATATGGGCCGGGGGTTTCCTCAGAACAGAGAGGCTCCTGGGAGTTTTGCCACATAGTTAAACACGGTTAACCATGGTGGGGTGGGATGACATTCCCATTCCCTTTGCTCAGCAGTCTATCATTTTTATCCATTCAATTTTGAAGGGAGAAGTGTGTGTTTTTTAGTGCTAATTGTCACTAATTGCTAACTTTTGTTACTGATCTATTGACATATTTGCTGACAAGTTTAGCACTCCTGGTTGCCCTGATAAGCTGAAAAAGCTGCCATGCTGGTGGCAGTTTGTGACAATTACGGGGCTTATTCAGCCACTTCAGAGGGTAATTAAGAGTTCACCATTAGGATGCCACTGGAGTCGCAAAAGGCCCAGAGTGATTGACACTGGCAGGCTTCCTTTTTCAAAGGACTTAGATGAACAAGTTGAGCTCTTACAAAAATCTGACAGCTTCGCTGTCACTTTTAGACTCACCATCATTTATTACCAGATTCTAAAAGCTGGATCCATATTCTCAAGCTGCTGTTTGGCATTGGGAGTGGGTGCTGGGCTGAGTGGATGGGGAGCAGTTGGGGTGAGGGGGGCATTGGGAATGGGTGCAAGAGAGTGGGTAGGGATTGGATGGGGATGAGTAGGCTGAGGAAGTGGATTAGGGGAGCAGAGATCTATTGGACTCTAAGAGTATTTCATAAACCCTTCCACACGCTCTATACATTTAAATTTCTAACTGTTGGGCCAATGCTCTGAGTTTATATGAACCCAGCCTAGTCAAGATGTAGGTGAATAGCATAGATATTTTTAAGGAGTAGCTAGATAAATAGATGAGGGAGAAAGCATTAGGAAGAAATGCTGGTAGAGTTAAATCAAGAGGGCTTTTGTGGAGCAGAAACACTGTCATAGACCCATTGGGCCGAAAGGCCTGTTTCTGTGCTGTAAATTTGATGTACTATTCAAGGAGGTTTTATCACATGACCTCCTGCTAGCTGCCCCACTCCCACTTTCCATCCTTTGGCCACCTGACACATCCATCCTCATGGGGCTTTGCCTGCACATGCCAGTTGGACAATGAGTACACTTTTTGAAATGAATATGTTCAAAGAAAATTTTTAAAAATTATTTACTTTCTGTGTGATTTTGCCCCCAATGACAGTAGAGATCTGTGTTTTATGTTTTATCGAAATGTTGATAAACCATGAGGACTGGCAGTATGAAACTAGAATTACTTTGT